>NC_073247.2:46742500-47367500 GCF_029281585.2 Gorilla gorilla gorilla
TCGAGCAGAATCAGTGTCCAGTCCCTGATGAATTGTACCTTTTGGGAGGAGGGGTTGACAGACCCCTTTACAAAGCACACAGACGTTGCAAAACACACAATGATGTATTGATAAAACCTTGGGGTTCTGTCTTCACTGTAGTGTCTAGCATGTGAACACCCACTCTGTGTGATCCTGGCTTTTTATGCAGTAAACCACTTGGCATTGCTGAGCTGACCTATGTAAGGGAGGCAAGGGTGTAAAAGAGGATGCCTGACCTGGGGGCTGAGTTAACAGCGGGTTCCAGTTGCAGCCATTTGCTGTGATATAGCCAGCCCCCTCCCAACAAACCTTCAGTGTTTTTTATTGACTTGACCCAGAGCCTCCCTTCCACCTGGTAGATTTATCTTCTTGCCTTTTTTGTTCTCTGTCTACAAACCTTGCTTAGAACAAATTGAGACCAAAGTCCAGGCATTGCTGAATTGAAGAAGCCAGAAGGGAGGTCAGCATCCCAGAATAACTTATGTGAATTGGTCAGGCCCACACCAGGGTGCCATATACCAAAGTGAGTTTCAGCCTTGCCAAGTCAAGTTGGAGTTTAACAGGGAAAGCATGCCCACTCCCAGGTAGAAGACCCTGCAAGGCTTTCTTGTTGATTTATGGTCTATAATAATTTAGCCTAAGGGTATTAAGCACCAGTTCTTAAGTATATTAAATGTCACTTTGGCCATCTCCCATATATTTGCATAAATCAGTAGGGCCGCTCCTCTGATTCTTTCCACTCTCAGTCATTTCATTCTCTCTCAGTCTTTTGTGTCTTCCTGTGTCTGGTGATGCAGAGATTAAGTTGGCAGTCTCTAATATGCATATATTTAAATATTTTCCAAGAATGTGCAACTTTTTTCAATTATAATGAATGTTTATAACATTAATACAGAATTTAACAGTATTGATTTTGCTTGTTTATTGAATGTGAAGGTAAAAACATTAAATTATATTATGCTAAAATCTTTATGTGATTTTATATTTAAGCAGACTAACTTTTGTTTTATTAGAGATATATTTATAGCTTGAGGAACTGAGTATTATTTGAGGATGCTTTCTTTTTTATTTTTCATGATTTATAATGGCAAGCCCTATTTCATTTGTCCTTTGATTTTTTTATTCAATTTGTCACAACTTTTTTCTTTTTTTGAGGAATGAGGATAACTACACTCCTCCCTACAGGTGACACCCCTGAATTCCTGGGGAAACATAGGCAAGATGAAATCCCATTTGGCCTATAATTGCTTTGAAGCATTTGTTAACCTCATAAAGCCTGCTGCCAATATGGGGGCAGGTTATGTCAACCTTGAAGTCTCTGTCAATGTGGCATATACTCACAAAGTTACAAAGATTCTCAGCTCCCTTCTTACTGCAAGGCCTTTTTGCTCTTCAGCCCCCTCCTTTCTCCTATTAACCAGAAAACCCTCATCCTACAATAAGCAGTGCAGACTTTTTCAAGATAAACATGAAGAGAAAAATCTGAAAATTAGAATTTTGTACCTAATTGTCAGTTATTTATTTTTGGGCTACTCTCTTGGTTCCTTATCAACGGTACTATCAGATAGACTGTAAAGAGTCCACATGCCTGAGGTACCAACATTTTAGCTCTAGGGAATATCACCTCACATGACATGGCACAGCTGAGGAAACAGTAACTGCTATTTTCCAAAATCAATACTATTTTTATGGACCCTCTCATTCTACAAAGAAGTTGTAGAATATAGAGAATGACTATATCACATTTTAAAAAGTTTGTATCCTTCAAGCTGGATTTTAATAATTTCATTTTATTATTCTGCTCACTCTTCCCAACATAGTTTAATTCACCAACAGTATACAGCCAATTTTCTAGGCAGAGAGAGAGTGAACATATGCAAAATCCATGATCCCTGCGCTCAAGGGACTCACATTCCAGTTGTATTAGTCCATTCTTGCACTGGTCAGCGCTTGGTCCCAACCATTCAACAAGTCTCTATGAAGTTCCAGACTTTCCCTCATCTTTCTATCTCCTTCTGAGCCCTCCAAATGGCTCCAACCTCTGCCTCTTACCCAGTTCCAAAGTCCCTTCCACATTTTCAGGTATCTTTATGGCAATACCCCAATTCTGGTACCAATTTTCTATATTACTTCGTTCTCACGCTACTATAAAGAACTACCTGGACTGGGTCATGTGTAATGAATGGAGATTTAATTGGCTCATGGTTCTGCGGGCTGTATAGCCTTCTGCTTCTGGGGAGGCCACAGGAAACTTACAATTGTGGCAGAAGGAGAAGGAGAAACAAGCATGTCTTCACATGGCTGGCAGGAGAGAGAGAAAGAAAAAGAGTGAAGGGGGCGGTGCTACACACTTTGAAACAACCAGATTTTGTGAGAACTCTATCATGAGACAGCACTAGAGGAATGGTTCTAAACCATTAGAAACCACCCCCATGATCTAATCACTTCCTACCAGACCCCACCTCCAACTTTGGGAAATGCAATTCAAGATGATATTTGGGTGGAGACACAGAGCCAAACTACATCACCAGTGGAGAAGGCAAACTTGCATAGGGCTGGCCTACCTCACACAGAAACTTTGCATGAATTTGAAATATAAGTGCCTCCTCCTGGTGAATTAGAGAAGCTTACTGAACATATGACACAGTCAAATGAATTAGAAAAATGCATCTCTTACTCAGTGGATGCTGCTTTGTGATGGGACATTCTTGTCCTTGACAAAATGCCCCCATGCAAGGCATACTCTTTGCTAGTATACACAGTGTCCTGAAACATGTCCACTAATTTCTATAAAACAGTTAGACAGATTGTGACAATTTCTAGAATAGAAAGAAGAATTCATTTCTATATGATAGTGAAGACAGGGATAATTGATTAATACAGGAGTTTGATCAAGGATGAGTTGCCAATAAAACAAAGAGACTGGGCAGGAGAGATGGGTACTCCCAAGAAGATTCTATGAACACAGCAAAACAGCTAAGTATGAAATCTCATGTACACATGGATTAATGATTCTGAGAATGGTTTCTTGGAAGTGATAGAAAATGGGTTGGATGGATAAATCAGACTGATATTGAGTAGGGCAGTTAATTTTAAGTTGAATTATTTATAATCATTATAATTATTATTGAAGCAGGAATCCAGTGGAAGAATAGGCAGGGCCTGATTTCATCTTTGTTTTAGAAAGCATCTTTGGTGCCAAAACAGGTAGTAGATTACAGGTTGGAGAAAGGAACTGGAGATAGGGAGACTGGCTAGGAGACTTTTGTATTGTGTTACACTGCTTCACATACTCCCTTTCTATACTGCCCTCGGCTATTCCCTCTGTAATTCTAGTAAGGGATTCCAAGGACCACAGTTTATATTGCTATAAAGATCAAACTTAATGACAGTTTGAGTGATGTTCGCATTTGAAGGGAAGGAAGTTTTCATTCACTTGCAGAGCAAATTGGTGACACATTTGAGTGAAATGGTTCTGAAAAATGTGGTAATAAAAGGAAAGAGAGACTGTAGATTTCATTGCCACAGTGACTTCTAAAGTCTGAGGACAGCTTCCAGGTTTTTGAGGAAATAATGTCCTAAAACATACCACCAATTATTATTAAACAATCCATTAATAGTTTATGTCATTCAAATATATTTTATCTTCTCAAAATGTCTGTGGAATAATCTGTAAGGCATGCAATTAATGTTGTGTCAAAATGTTGTTAAGAAAATTGAATTTTAAGTGCAGGTATACAAATCTTTTCATGAGTCTTCTCACCCGCACTGAGTTTCCTAGCTCCTAGCTCACTGCCTTAATTATTATAAATTGTTCTATAAAAATATAATTTTAAATAACAGTGATTATTCTTACTAATCAGGTTTATATTATAATTTTGATAGCCAAATAGTGACCTATAATGATTAATGATCTCTCTTTAGCATATGGAATTTAACATTTAGAATTTTAGCTTAACTTCCATGTGCCTGTTTAGCCATCAAAATAATATAATATTGCTCAGCCTTCTCAAACAAATAAATCACAAAACAGGAAAGATCCGAACCCAAAATAAGAGAATAAATACGATTTAATACCTATGAAAAATCATGGAGATTTTCTGTCTAGGTAAATGCACTTTTTTGGGGGAAGATTGAGGTTATTTGTATCTAGAGGGCATCCGTGACTTGTCAAAGGTTACCCAGCTAATTAGTGGCAGAGCTGGGATTAAAACTTTTGTGTCAATTCAGTGTTTGTATCCCTCTTTTCTGGGTAATTAACAGCTGGTCTTCTTGCAAATTTGCGTGTAACTGTGCTATTTGAGGACTGCATTTAACTAGATACACAAGAGGAACAAAATATCTTCTGTAAAAGTTTCTTATAATTGACGATGAGCTTTGGCATCTTTCTGGAAAATACAATATATTTCTAATTAAGCATGCCAAATGGAAGTTATGAAATTAAAAGCAGGAAAAACTTGTATAGGTGATTATTAGAACAGCTCATGATGACAAGCGTCTGCTAAGTGTCAACTAATTTCATTTCCCTTGTCAAAGCTTCTAGATTTGGAATATGAGAGGATTTTCTACTTTAAAACAGCTTTTTATTTTTTGCGTTTCTGTGCCTTTCATGGTCTAATTTTATTCCAAGAAAAAGTGGAAGCAAATAATCAAACTATAGTAGAGATTATGGCTCTTCTGAATAATGTTCTGACACAGGCAAGATAAGCATTATTTTCGATTATATTAAGTGATTTTTTAATACAAAGAATATATTGATATTGAACATGTTAGTCAAAATAATTTTTTGAGATATGGTAATATACTGTGTGTGTAAGATGTAGAATTTAGTGGAAATTGAGTGGAGTCCTAGTTAATAATATTTTAATTGATGAATCAATGGCTGAGAAGATGTTATAATTTATATTTGAGGACAATATTCTGGCAAATAGCCATTTACTCCTTTTAAATTGACTCCCATAGGTTGGTATTCATTTTCACATGGTAGACAAGCCCTAGTTCAGGTTTTATTTGGGCACACATTAAAGGAAACAGGTAGTTATAATAACTCCACACTCAATGAGTCTAATTGCTTATGCATATTTTATTTTTGATAAAACAATGAATTTTTAGGTAATTAGTTATCTAATTTCATTGTTTTATCTAAAGATCTTCAGTCTTTAACTGATGCATTTTTCCTCTACTTGAATTACTGAATATTTTACATCTTTAATTGTTGATCATTCAGTTGTATTTGTATGGAAACACATACAAACACACAAACACACAAATCACATTTCAAATGGCTAGCTTGGATTTTTGCTTGTAAAGTACGTGGCTGCTTAAGAAAATATACTATATGAAAATTGTGTATTATGTAGTATTTATTGCCAGGAGTGTATAGACTTAAATGATAAATAATATAAAACATTCAAAGTTTTTCATATTCTTTTTTCCAGCATGAACTATAGATAACTGTGGGTCTTAATTAATAAAATTTTAGGGAACATTATCATACAGCAATAGACCACCAAATGAATTATAAACAAATCCTAATGGGGGATAACAAAGCTATAAATAATAGACCTCACAGTGAGAAATTTTTCATTCTTCTATTGTTTATAGATTAATTTTTAATTTCTGTTTCATTTGTTATCTAGATTTGTAATATTTTAGAATATGTATTTTTTGCATGATCAATTTACCTTTATATCATTGTTGACAAAAAGGGTCAAACTCTAAAATATTTGGGGAGATTTATTCTGAGCCTAATATGAATGACCATGGCCTGTGACCCAGCCCCAGGAGATCCTGAGAACATGTGCCCTAGGTAGTCAGGATGCAGCTTGGTCTTATACATTTTAGGGAGGCATAAGACATCAATCAATACATGTAAGATATACATTGGTTCTGTCCAGAAAGCAGGATAACACAAAGTGGAGACTTCCAGGTCATAGAATTCAATGATTTTCTGATTGGCAATTGGTTGAAAGAGTATATCTAAAGATCTGGAATACATGGAAGGGAGAATGTTGGTTAAGATACTAGGTTGTGGAGACCAAGATTCTTCTTATACAGATGAAGTCTTCAGATAGCAGGCTTCAGAAGGAATAGATAGCAAATTATTCTTATCAGACTTAAAAAGATGCCAAACTTTTTAGTTAATTCTCTCCTGGATCAGGAAAAAGACCCGGAAAAGGAAAGGGGATTCTCTACAGAATGTAGGTTATCCCCGTAAGTGACAGCTTTGCAGGGCCATTTCAAAATGTCAAGGAAATCTATTTGGGATAAAATACTTTGATTTCTTTCAGGGCCTGCTATTTCATGTTGATATCTTCCTGCTAGAGTCTGTTTTGTCAGTCTTAAGGTCTCTGTTGTAATGTTAATGCTGGTCAGCTGTGCCTGAATTCCAACAAGAGGAAGGTATAATGAGGCATGTCTGGACTCCCCCACTTCCTGTCATGGCTTGAACTAGTTTTTCAGGTTAACTTTGGAATGCCTTTGGCTGGGCAGGGATCCATTTAGTTAGTTGGGATCTTAGAATTTTATTTTTGGTTTACATCATTTATCTAGATGTTTCATGATTATAATGAAGCAAATCCCAGTGATCACAGAATTTTATTCATAAGCAATTCAGTGAGTGTTTCTACAACAAAAATGTTTTTTTGACACTACCAAAGATATCCTTGCTATAAAAATATGGTAAAATTTTTCTTAATGTCATCCAAACATCCAGGCTGTTTTCAGATTTCTCCAATTGTCTTACACTTATTTGTATGTTTTTTCTGTCACTTCGTTTTAAGATTCTTTGAATCAGGATCTAAATAAGGTTCAACCATTGTGATTGCATATGTCTTTTGAGACTCCCTCTCTCCTATTCCTTTTTATTAAAACTCTAGGTTCCTAAAATTAAGGTATTGATCATCCCATATTACAGAGGAGGAAACTGGATTTCAGAGGTTTAGTAAACTTGCTTGAAGCCTAGTAGCTAAGAAATGGCAGTACCAATTAAAACCAGGCATGTCCACCTCTGCTGATCTTTCACTATATCATGTTGCTGCCCTTGCATTATTCCTGCTTTTGTTTTTGCCTTATCTCTTTAGCCTGTTGGTCTAAAGAAAGAAATTGAGGCAACATTAATATAGAGAGGTTATTTGGGCCAAGGTTCAGGATGGCTGCAAATGACTTACTTCCAGGTTGCCTTGGGTAGTGCTCCCTTCATTCTTTGTTACAAACAGATTTTTAAAGGCAAAAAGGGACAAGGGTGGCTGATACAAAGTTGTTTGACAGGAATCCTCCCTGATTTATAGAAATAATATTGGCTAATGATTGGCTATATATTGTTTGAACTATAGAGTATGAGTTATGATTTCTAGCATATGGCATTTTATGGCTACTTGGCTTCAGTTAGTGTAGAGACCACATATCAAGTGGCCTCAAGAAGTAATTATTTAGCTCAAGGGGATGTGAAACCCAACTGCTGTCACATTTTAATGCCTCTCTGGGATGGATAATTAAAGAGGGCTTTTATTAATCAAATAAAAGATTCTTTTCTTTCTTAAGCCTTTTCTATTTCTGGTCTAATTATTTTTTCTAAAAAAAATTTAGACTTTTCCATGTTCATTTTGAAAGCCTGCACTTTAAAATGTAGAGTTTTGGGGACTCAGATGCCTGGCAAAACTGATGTCACTCCTGTCCAATAATAAGTTACAGACTAAAGGAAAAAAATTTCTTGCTTCCTCATTTGTTCGTTTTAAGACAGCATTTGCCTGAGGATATTTGGGAAGATCAACTGCTATCAATGCAATCCTGGGACCTTGTTAAGCAATCCCTGTGCTCTGGTTGCCGGCAAAGTTTCTCCCATACTATGGTTGAACTATATTTCTGCCTTACCTTTGTTTACCCATTTATAGGCTGTGTTGCTTATAAAAGCACAATGCATGGTAGTTCTTATAGTATGCAGATTTCCCTTGTAGCAGAAAAAGTTATATTTTTATGAGAGATTTTGAAATTTAATATTATAATGTCTTGTGTTTTAGATTGGACAGTTAATATATGTTGCGGAAGGAAAAGGTATGACCCCCTTGCCTTCCAGTTGCCTTCCAATGAATACTTCTTCAAGTCCAGTTTATTACAGCAGTACTCGAGAAGAAGGTAGAGTACACGTGTGTTTTATTTCAGTTATAATGTTGAAGAATGGACTTTTCCTCATATAGTTACCTAAGCATACTCATAGCAAGCTTCTCTTCTGTGTGTTTAGATTTCGAAAGGGCTTCTTTTAACTTTATTATGTCAGTATCCATGAAATAGAGCACCATTTTACCAAATAAAAAATTTCAATGGTGATTTTTTAAGTCTTCCTTTTCCAGTCTTAAGCTAAATATTGGAATTTGGCATACAAAATATTTACTTGGCAACATTTTCCATTTCTCAAATAATCTGGAAATTATTTTACTCTCAAAAAATCTACATAATGTTATATAACCTGGAATTTTACCCTGGCCTCCAGTTCTTGATTATTTTTCCTTAAGGAACTAAGCATTAAAATGTTGTCAGTGAAAGAAAATGGCAGTTCTTGGGAGTTTTTGACAGGTGTCTTTTTTTTTCACATTTATGTCTACTCTCCCCCTACCTATCACTGATAGGAGCACAATGGTCACTGAATTTTTGAGCATGTTGATGACGTTTATATGGACCAATCATTTGACTAGATCTCTTAGAGAATACCAATAATCTTTAATTCCTGAAAACTTGCTCTTTAATTACTGAGTTAGAACTAATAGACATGTGCTATGCATTTATTTTTACTCTGTTTCATAATGACCATAACTGCAATTTTATATTTCAAACCTCCCAAGTCCATCCTGGATGACAATGTCAAGGGCATAAATGTTCATTGTATTCATTAATATTTTTTTTCTTCCTCCAGGGCCTAATAAGAAATATCCAGTTCTATATTTGAAATGCAAACCCTATCAAATCCTGTATGTGGACCTTAAATTGCCAATGACTAATGAAGCCAAGGAAAAGGCTTTGGCTTTTGCAGCACAGCAACAGATGTCGAGTATTGAGTATGAGCGAAGGTTGATCACAGGCACTCTAGAGAGCAGTAGTATCCGTGTGGCCATCGCCCTCCTCGGACTGACGAAGATCGAGGTGGGAATGGAGTAATAGATGATTCACTTCAATTACTCTCTCTTTAAAAATACACAGAGTTACAGAGCTGTTACTATTTAAAATATTATTTTGATTAAATAGCATTTTTAGAAGGAAAAGTAATGAGTACCGAAGGACAGCTCAGTTGTCATTTTTTCCTTTATGCCTCGTTAAATAATGAATCTGAAACAAAGCATTCTACTATGTAATTTAAGGCATTACAGTGTAGTCACTAATTCACAGTAGTTTTCACTTCTATTTGCACATTAGAGTGCCCTGGAGAACTTAAAATAATGCCCATACCCAGGCCCCACTCAAGAAAAATTAAATATGAATCACTAGGAGGGGGTGGGCAGGAATATGTTCTAAAAGTTGCCCAGGGTGTTTTGCTGTGTAGCCAGGTAGAATCATCTCTGGTGTCAGATAGCCAGGCTGAGAATTCAGACTCTAACACTGTCTAGCTGTGTGACTGTAGGCTGGTTATTTAAACCTCCTCAAGCCTAAATTTTTATATTTTTTTATATGGAGATATTGGTAATTTGTAAAAACTGAAATAATTATACATAAAATGCTTACCTCGTATATATAATAAGTGCACTCTTTATGCATGATATTGAGGTACTTATTACTACCCTATAGTAATAGTACATTACTATTACTATTAACTATTGCTGTAGACTCTATCATTACAGCTTAAAATAAGGTACAATCTATTTTTATGATTGGAATTAGGTACAATCTATTCTCACAGAGCAGCCAAAGCGATTGTTGTAAACGCAAGCCTGCTCATATTGCTCCTGTGTGCATATTCTTCTACTGGCTTGCCAGCTAATGTTTGTTAAAAGCCCATATCCTTTGGATGATCTACATGACCCGTCATGTAGGAGTCCATCAGTTCCTCTTCCTTCCCTCATCTCACCTTTTCTACTGGAGTCCATTCTCTAAGGCCACTCCCTCAGCACATGCCTAGTTGCTTTGCTTCAAACATGCCAGGTGTCTTCCCCGTGGCCTTTGAACTTTCTCTGTTACTTTTCCCTACACATTAGTGGGCTACCTCTCTCAGTTACTTCAGGTGTCTGTTAAAGTGCTCTTACTGGCCAGGCGTGGTGTCTCACGCCTGTAATCCCAGCACTTTGGGAGGCCAAGGCAGGTGGATTACCTGAGGTCAGGAGTTCAAGACGAGCCTGACCAATATGAAACCCGGTCTTCACTAAAAATACAAAAAACTTAGCCTAGTGTGGAGGCGTGCACCTGTAATCCCAGCTACTTGGGAGGCCGAGACAGGAGAATTGCTTGAACCTGGGAGGTGGAGGTTGCAGTGAGCTGAGATCGCACCGTTGCACTCCAGCCCTGGCAACAAGAGTGAAACTCCGTCTCAAAAAAAAAAAAAAGAGAAAGAAAAAAAGCTATAAATGAGGTTTTGTTTTAGCAACTTACACACATTTTTATATACATTTTTCTTTCTTAAGATTTATCTTCATTTCTATATATCAAAATACTTGGCATTGTAGAAATTATTTATTTTTTTATTTGTCAGAATGCTAGAATCAATACAGCCTAATCCCAGATTTCTAACAATTGATGATGATATTTTTAAATGACCTGGATTTTGAATTTCTGATTGGCTCAAAAAATGTTAAATCCTGAGGCTTTGATACTTTTTTGACTGTACCGTGCTTCTAAGAAGTTGATGGTTTTCTTTAGCTCAAAACAAACCACTTCTTTCTGATATAGAACAATAGATTTCAGAAGGTTTATGTTCAACTTTCAGTACACTATTACATTAAAATTTTTCAATTAGTGGCTATTTCAAAATTTAAGCCTGTCATAATGCCTTCCCATTTTCTTTTTCAATTCATTTTCTTCATTATTACCTCTTGTCAAAACATTTTATTTAAATTATAAATGGTTGAGAGAGGTGTTATTTTGTCCATGACTAGCCTTTTCATTGTGTATGCATATATATAGTTTCTTTCTCCTTCTTCCTTTATTTAGCTTTTTCCTTGGAACGCAGCATATGTGTTTATTATTACATTTAATAAATTATGTTTTTATTGGATTTACTTTTATGTTTAACTGTTTCTCCTGTCAGATTGTGAAATCCTAGAATCTTAAGAACTTTTCTCACGTGTTTTGGTCTATCCTTTGACATCTTATGCATGATATGAGCCTTGTCGTTGTTTAATTGAATTGAAAATATGCCTAAAGAAACAAAAGTCACTTTTAACTTGCTTCACTTACACTTAGAGACCTGGGCTTATATTAAGTGTCCACTTTACGAAGAATAGTATTGAACTACATTTTGTCTAGAGGAGCATATGCATGGAGGTGAGTTGTTGTAACCCCCATTATATGAGTAATCATTGAGGAACTAAAAATAACAAACCTAGGTAAGAGAGTTTTTGAACATCTGTGGAGAGGTGGTACCCAGTTATTTTTATAAATTCACAAAATTGTCTTTAGTGAAATAGGAGGCCTCAGGCTGTGCTACTAATAAGAATGTATCTGATGATGAGCATTTTTTCATGTGTTTTTTGGCTGCATAAATGTCTTCTTTTGAGAAGTGTCTGTTCATATCCTTCGCCCACTTTTTGATGGGGTTGTTTGTTTTTTCTTGTAAATTTGTTTGAGTTCATTGTAGATTCTGGATATTAGCCCTTTGTCAGATGAGTAGGTTGCAAAAATTTTCTCCCATTCTGTAGGTTGCCTGCTCACTCTGACGGTGGTTTCTTTTGCTGTGCAGAAGCTCTTTAGTTTAATTAGATCACATTTGTCAATTTTGGCTTTTGTTGCCATTGCTTGGAAACCATCATTCTCAGCAAACTATCGCAAGGACAAAAAACCAAACACCGCATGTTCTCACTCATAGGTGGGAATTGAACAATGAGAACACATGGACACAGGAAGGGGAACATCATACACCAGGGACTGTTGTGGGGTGGGGGGAGGGGGAGGGATAGCATTAGGAGATATACCTAATGCTAAATGACGAGTTAATGGGTGCAGCACACCAACATGGCACATGTATACATATGTAACAAACCTGCATGTTGTGCACATGTATCCTAAAACTTAAAGTATAATAACAAAAACAAAAGAATGTATCTGATATATCTGATGGGTAGATATGAAGGAGTACAGGTTTCAACTAAAGGAGAAAAGCACTTTCTCAAATGCTGGTCAGCGGTGGAATAGTTTCCTCTTAAGGCAATGCATTTCTCAACACTGAAAGCATTAGCACGGGTGACATTGGTCATCTCTCAATAAAAGAGGACTCCACTGGTTTTCTGAAATGTGTTTGTACTGTTTTCCACCAATTAAATAAAAATAATGAAATAATCAAATTCAATCCTTGATGGATTTTTTTTCCCAAAGGTATAGTCTAAATACATAATGCTGTCTTTTGTGTTTTGGAGGTGAAAGTTAAGAAAATTACATTCTAATTTTACTGTTTGTTCACAGACTCTTATGCTCTTTCGTATCTCAAAGTTGAGGAAGCCTAAGACCGTTTCATACACAACAGAAGTGAGCCTTCCAAAGTATTTTTATATCCCTGAGAAAATCTCCATTCCTTGGATTCCAGAACCTCAAGTAATTAAACTTTCAAAAGCAAAAGGTAATCAGTGATGTGTGGCCTAAAAATCTAAGTGTTCCAGGAATGATGATGTATTCACTTCACAGTTGAGGCAAAAAGAGATTACACTTTTACTGACAAAGTGTTCATAATATAATTGAAGAGTTTCAGTGAAGTAAATACCAATTATTGAATGATGCTTTGCATTACATATAATCAACATATTACATCACAGTAATCGAAATTATGTACTGAATTTGGGT
Organism: Gorilla gorilla gorilla; assembly: GCF_029281585.2. Taxonomy (NCBI): domain Eukaryota; kingdom Metazoa; phylum Chordata; class Mammalia; order Primates; family Hominidae; genus Gorilla; species Gorilla gorilla. The sequence goes on from NC_073247.2 coordinate 46,755,494, forward strand.
GCTAAATTACTGGTACTGAAACTTGCAGGCTTACAAATTTGTTAAAGAGTGGTAATCTGATAAAGATAATAAGTGCACTTTGAGGAAGGTGAGCTCTTGCTTTGAGAGTGAACTTGGTTACGGAAGTTGTGCTGAAGTTGAGGCTTAGGCTGGCTCTAAAAGAAAGGAAAAATGTTGATGGCTAGAGGTTATCAGAGGAGAAGAATGTGTTATTTGTGAGTAACTTATCTTTGATCTGGAGCAGGATTTTTATTGAATACTGTACTTATTTTTGATCTCCTGGTGCCCCTTTATTCTGTTGCCATTATCAATAAGGTTTAAGCCAAATTTAATATGAATATTGATATACCAGCATTACTAAATACAAGTGATAAGACATAAACAAGTGACTAAATATTTTTAACTATTCAAAATTACCTTTCTTTTTCATTTCAGTTCTTTTCAAACAACTGGATAATAGTAGGAATGTAATTTATTCACTAAGGCTATTCCTAGAATGTTCCACAATTCCAATATCATGGATTCTCACTTATGCTTTTGCTAAATTTGGTTTTGTTAAATCTTCATTTGTCATTCTAGTATGGATTTGTGTTGGCTACAAAATATTTGTAAGCCTGAAAGGGTGATTACAACTTATAAATTACAAGATAGTCTGTTTACTTTCCCTCCCTAGGAGAACTGAGATCCCAGACTCAAATGCTAAGTGGCCTTGCAAATAACAAGGAATTAAGAGTTAGGTCTGGTCTAAGGTAATAGGGATGATAGATCCTATGGTGAACTAGAGAGTAGATGCCCTGTCTAAACATTCACATTCAAAAAGTAAAAATAAAAATAACCTGAGCCAGCCAAACAACTACGGAGGGATATTTGGCTTACCAGCAATCAGTTTGAGACCCTTCATCGTAAGTCTTTATCTTATTAAAATCTTTATTAACTCAGCTTTTCAATGTGCTATTAGAATTTTAAATGGATAACTTGTTTTAGTAACTTTTTAATCCCTTTTGAGATAACTGGATAAAGCTGCATCTACTTTAAAACACAGAGAGGATTGTGAATGTATTTATTCAGCCATTCGTTCATCGACAATGTTGAGCATCAATTCCCCTAGGCAAAAAGATAAAAATTGCCTTATTCTTTCCTTTGGTGGACTCACAGATAAGTAGCTCTTATAATACAATGAGATAAGTGTTATATATAGACACGTATAGAATGTGTTTATAAATAAAATTAAGAATTAATTCAGGTGACTATATAGGATAATTCAAATGTTAAAGCATTTCACTTTGAGAAAATGTATAACCAAGGATACACAGCACAGAATTGACTTAAAACTCGAAGTATAGCCTTATTAAACACTCATGAAGACTGTGTCATATTTAAATAGTTTTTAAGTTATCTACATTTAAAAATCTGTTCAGATATTTTTCTAAGGCTGATTTTTTCTTTCATATCAATTATTAATTATCCATTTTGGTAAGATGATTACTGTCAAAATATGAAAAAATAAAATGGCAAACAATTTTGAATTATCATTAATAAAACATTTTAAATGTAGTTGGGCTATCATGGTTTATGTCTAACTCGATTTTCTGTGCAGCTGAGATTATAAAGGGATCTTTTCATCCTATGTTTCTGTTTTCACTGCCTTAAACAGGCACTTAAATGAAGTAAGTTTAAGAAGAAAGATATTAGGAAACTTTCAAAAATAGGATATTATAACTCAGGATAGTAACAAATGAAATAAAAGGCATGCCCTAAACTCTGTGCATTCTGCTGTTCAGACGTGGACTTGAATAATGAAAAAGAATGGGATGCAAGCATTGTAACTTTAATAAATGGAATTCTATTAGAATTTGTGTGTTAGAAGATTAGAGTTATGTGTTTAGAAAATATATTTTTATGGTATAAACTGATTTTAGGAGAATAAACAAGCAAATTTCTGATAATAAATATGGCAATATTGAAACAAAACTTTTTTTTTCTTTTGGTGTCATGGAGAAAGAAACAAATGACAAGAATTTATCTGGAGAACCAGGGATAGCCCAGTGTTCCCCTAACTGCAGAAGACAGGTAGAAGTAGGGCCATATTTATGATCACTTGAAGTTCTAAACTCATCAAAAGAAGCTAGTTTTAAGGTATTAAAAATGTGGCTTTCTTTCCTCTCACATTAATGTTGTCAGTCAGTCTTTACTGAAACATTTAGTGATTTTAGGGACAGATTTACTGTGATACCAAAGGAGCAGAAGCTTTATGATTTTTTACTTTTTTGACCCCCTTTCCTAGTCCCTATACCTACTTTTATATTTCTAATTTTACATTATTGCTCTTTTGGAAGGCCCCTCCCGCAAATTGTGACAACCTCATGCCTCACAAAACTCAGAATTGAACCTGGGTGTAGATATTGACTTACAATCCCTTCTACATGTGGTTCCTGGGATGTTGAAATTTAAGGACAGGCAGAGCTTTATTGGCCTTAAATTGCTAGCATAGCTAAGCAGGAGACCTGCTATGTTTCCACTAGCAATTATCCAAATCACTTCCCCAATATACAGAGTCCTATATGAGCAATATTTGCCAAAGCACTCAAACAAAATGCTCTGGGCTGGTTTTGCTGATCACTTAATATGGAGCTCAAAACCCTCATTCCTAAGTGTTAATGACTTCAGTTTCTAGTATTTTGTATCGCTCTAATTTCTTCTGCTCCTTCTCTCTTGGGAGAAGAAGAAGAAATTAGATTAATTCAAAATATTGATCTAAATATTGATCTTCTAATGTGACAGACATGTTAGAAGAGCATATTGTAGGAGCACTGTTATCCTTCTGTCCCTTCTCCCACCTAATTCTAATTTCCCTAATTTTAAAATATTCACTAATAATTAGAAGTTAAATTGGTGACTGAAATACCAGTAAATCATCCATGACAACTTTTTAATGTGTAACGTAATTGTAAATATGTGGAAAATATTTATTATCAATAACTAATACTATATGTACAGTCATCCCTCAGTATGCACAGGGGATTTGTTCCAGAACCACCCGTGTATACTCAAATCCACTCATACTCAAGTCCCACAATGGATCTCGGGGAACTCACTGATAAGAAAACTCAGCCCTGGGTATACACGGGTTCACGGCCCACAGACACTGTATTTTCTATCTACATTTGGTTGAAAAAAAATCTACATGTAAGTGCACCCATACAGTTCAAATACATGTTGTTCAAAGGTCAACTGCAGTTCTCATTTTATGAAGATTAAATACATTAATAGCTAAATTACTCTTCAGCCTCAAAATATAATTGAAAAATTGTGAAAAAATGAAACTAAATTAATCCTTAAAACTTATAAAATAAGCGAGGTGCGGTGGCTCATGCCTGTAATCCCAGCACTTTGGGAGGCTGAGATGGGTGGATCACCTGAAGTCAGGAGTTTGAGACCAGTGTGGCCAACATGGTGAAACCCTGTCTCTACTAAAAATACAAAAATTAGCCTGGCATGGTGGCGGGTGCCTGTAATCCCAGCAACTTGGGAGGCAGGAGAATTGCTAGAACCTGAGAGGCGGAGTTTGCAGTGAGCCGAGACCACACCGTTGCACTTCAGCCTGGGCAACAAGAGAGAAACTCTGTCCCCCCAAAAATAAAAACAAACAAACAAAAAAACAAAAAACTTATGAAATATACTTTGTAAATAAACTCTACATCTCTGTGTTATATGGAATAACCACAAATACATTTCAAACAGGATAAAAAATAAATTTTATTTAACAGAATATCAAATTAAATGCTAGTTTTAATGATGTAAGCTGACTTTAATTGGAACAAATCTGTTATACTTTATTGTTAGCATTGCCAAAACTTACCTAATATTAAAAGTATGAGTCGGTTAATTTTTCTCAAAATAACAAGGGTTAAGCTTGTGTTATTATATTCGTCACATTAGTTTTTGGCAAAAACTCTTCAAATTTGCAAAACAAATTTAAAATTGAATTTCTTTAACTCACTTAGAAATATAATTTATATGTATCTTTCAGAGAGGATTGCCACAATTGTAAAGCATCCTGTCCAATTATAGTCTGTATAAGAATGTGATTAGATTCTGGAAGAAAATCAGTAACCCATATACTACATTTAAATCTTATAAGATCAAAAAATAAATTTTTTAGCAAACCCAAATTGGCAAGAGCAAGGAAATGACAACTCTGTTTTCGGTCTTTAAATGTAAATTTAATTATAAATATAATAAATTTTATTATAGTCTATCTTCCTAGAAGAGTTGCAAAAATAACCATAAAGGATACTTGTCATTTGAATTTACATCAAGTAAAAAATAAAAGGATATTCACCTGTGCTCACACTCAGATCTCTAATCCTCTATTTATGTATTTTGATTTTAAGGTTTGTTGAGATATCTTTCACATACCATACAATTCACAAATTTAAAGTGTACAATTCAATAGTTTTCAGTATATTTATAAATATGTGTAGTCATTAACACAGTCAATTTTAGAACACTTTTATGGTCTTAAAAAAAAACCCAGTACTCTTTAGGTACCATGCCCCTCCATCCTCCACCATCCCATCAGCCTTAAGCAGTCACTAATCTAATGTCTATCTCTATAGAAGTGCCTGTTTTGGAGATCTCATGTAAAATGAATCGTATGTTACATTTTCTGACTGGCTTCTTCACGTAGCAGTATGCCATTTCTAGTAATGATCAAATAATATTCCATTTTGTGACTATGCCCTACTTTGTTTATCTATTCATCAGTTAATGGACATTTGGGTCGTTTCTACCGTTTAGCTACCATGAATAATGCTGCTATCAACATTTGCGTACAAGGTTTTATGCAGACATATGTTTCTATTTATCTTGGGTATACATCTGTGAGTAGAAGGGTTGAATCATATGGGTAACTCTATGTTTAACCATTTGAGAAACTGCCAAAATTTTTTCCAAAGTGGCTGCACCATCTTACATTCCCACCAACAGTGTATGAGGATTCTAATTATTCCACATCATAGGCAACACTTGTTATTGTCTGACTTCTTGATTCTAGCCATCCTAGTGAGCAGAAGTAGTGTCTCATTGAGGTTTTCATTGGCATTTTCCTGATGAATAATGATGTTGAGCACCTTTCCATGTGCTTATTTGCCATTTGTATACCTTATTTGTATAAATGTCTATTCGGATTTTTTACCCACTTTAAAAATTGAGTTGTCTTTTTATCATTGAGTTGCAAGTGTTCTTTCTATATTTCAGATACAATATCTTATCAGATAGACATATGATTTGCAAGTATTTTCTCCCATTCTGTGAGTTGTCTTTTTACTCTCTTGATAGTATCCTTTGAAGCACAGGAGTTTTTTATTTCAATGAAGTCCAGTTTAACTGTTTTTGTTGTTCTTGTTGCTCTTGCTTTTGATCATATCTAAGAATCCATTGCCCAATGTGAGGTCATGAAGATTTATCCTTATCTTTCTTGTAAGACTTTTATAGCTTTAGTTCTCACATTTAGGTGTTTTATCCATTTTATGTTAATATCTGTATATCCTGTGAGAACTTCATTCCTTTGCATGTGGCTACCAAGTCGTCTTAGCAGCATTTGTTGAAAACACTACTCTTTCCACATTGAATGATCTTGGCACCTTTGTTGAGAATCAGTTGACCCTCTCACAGCCATTGCAGTACATTGATCTCCATAGAGACAGTGCCAGGGCAAGTGAGAGCCAGAAGGGCACTGGGCAATTCTGTGCCTCACTGAAGAAAAGTAACTAAACATGGGCAAAAGAGACCCTAAGAAGCCAAGAGGCAAAATGTCATCATATGCATTTTTTGTGCAAACTTATCAGAAGGAGCACAAGAAGAAACAACTAGATGCTTCAGTCAGTTTCTCAGAGTTTTCTAAGAACTGCTCAGAGAGGTGGAAGACCATGTCTGTTAAAGAGAAAGGAAAATTTGAAGACATGGCAAAGGCAGACAAGGCCTGTTATGAAAGAGAAATGAAAATATATCCCTACTTAAAGGGGAGACAAAAAAGAAGTTCAAGGATCTCAATGCACCTAAGATGCCTCCTTCGGCGTTTTTCTGTTCTGTTCTGAGTATCACCCAAAAATCAAAGGAGAACATCCTGTCCAGTCCACTAGTGATATTGTAAAGAAACTGGGAGGGATGTGGAATAACACTGCTGCAGATGAAAAGCAGCCTCCTGAAAAGAAGGCTGTGAAGCTGAAGGAAAAATACAAAAAGGATATTGCTGCATATCAAGCTAAAGGAAAGCCTGATGCAGCAAAAAAAGGGAGTTGTAAAGGTTGAAAAAAGTAAGAAAAAGAAAGAAGAGGAGGAAGATGAAGAAGATGAAGATCAAGGGGAGGAAGAAGATGAAGATGATGATGATGAATAAGTTGGTTCTAGTGTAGTCTTTTTTTCTTGTCTATGAAGCATTTAATCCCCCTGTACACAACTCCCTTCTTTTAAAGAAAAAAAATTGAAATGTAGGGCTGTGTAAGATTTGTTTTTTAACTGTACAGTGTCTTTTTTTTTGTATAGTTAACACACTACTGAATGTGTCTTTAGAAAGCCCTGTTCTGGTGGTATTTACAATAGCCACTAACCTTGCCTGGTAGAATATGGGGGTTGTAAATTGGCATGGAAATTTAAATCAGATTCTCGTTAGTGCACAGCACAAATTAGTTATATATAGGGATGGTAGTTTTTTCTTCTTCAATTGTCTGTGATGCATCTAACACAAAATAATTGTTCTGTTAACTGAATATCTCTCTAATTGCAAAAGAGAAACAGTTTCAGCTGTTTTGTTGACATTCTGAATGCTTCTAAGTAAAAACAATTTTTGAAATAAAAAAATCAGTTGACCATAGATCCATAGTTTATTTCTGTATTCTTTATCTTATCCCATTGGTCTACATGTCTGTCCTCATGCCAGTCCCAAACTGGTCTAATTACTATTGCTTTGCAGTAAGTTTTGAAATCAGAAAGTGTGAGTCCTTCAATATTTTTCTTTTTAACAAGATTATTTTGCTTATTCCAGACCCTTCCCAACCACAAATGGATTTTAGAATCTGCTTGTTGATTTATAAGAAGAAGCCTACGGGCCTTCTGATAAGTATTGCATTGATTCTGTAGATCAATTTGAGGAGGATTGTTATCTTAACAATATTGTCTTGAATCAGAAATTTAGAATTTCTTTTTATGTCTTTAGAAATTCTTTATTTTTTAAAATGGGTTTTATATTTCTCAGAGTATAAGTTTTACACTTTTTTTAGTTAAATATATTCCTATTTTATTCTTTTTGATATCTTAAAAGTAATTGCTTTCTTAATTTCATGCTAAATTATTCATTACAAATATATAGAAACACAATATTTTTGTATATTGAAAGTGTATCAGAGATAAGCAGAGCAAGATGGCAGAATACAAGCCTCCATTGATCATCCCCTCTGCAAGGACACCAATTTAAAAACCATACACAGCCAGGAGCAGTGGCTCACCATGCTTGTAATCTCAGCACTTTGGGAGGCCAAGGTGGGCAGATTGCTTCAGACCAGGAGTTCGACACCAGCCTGGCCAACATGGCGAAACCCCGTCTCTACTGAAAACACAAAAATTAGCTGGGCGTGGTGGCACAAGCCTGTGATCCCGGCTACTCCGGAGGCTGAAACACGAGAATTGCTTGAACCTGGGAGGCAGAGGTTGCAGTGAGCCAGGATCATGCCACTGCATCGAAAGTGAGGTATGGAAACCTCCAACTATTATTATTATTATATATTATTATTAAAAAGCCTATTTCTCTCTTTAATTCTGTCAATGTGTTTTATATATTTGAGGATTATATTTTATGGTTATATATGTTTCTAATTGCTGTATCTTCTTAAATAATGGAACTTTCATCATTCTATAATGATTTTCTTTGGCTCTTTTAACATTTTTTGACTTAAAGCCCATTTATAATTGTAGTATAGCCACTCCAGCTCACTTTTGGTTATTGTTTGCCAGTGGTCACCAACCCTGGATATACATCAGTGATACCTGGGTAACTGCAACAAAATACATATTCCAGGCCCAACTCTAGGCCTACTGAATTATCCTCAGTTTGGAAGGAGTCTAGAAACCTATATTATCAAAATTCTCCCTGCCCAGATCACTTGTGTAGTTAATCCATGTATTAGAATAAACTGGGGAACCACCACTTTCACAGCATAATGCCACCATGGTACAACATCTCCATTTGTAAAAGGGAGAATGTTAGGCCCAGGAAATTTAAGTGTCTTCACAGACCATGTAGGAGATCACATCAAGTCTCCTGAGTAAGCATTCAAGTCTACTAAGTAATTAGAGTAAGTACACTGAGTAAGCCTGCTAAGTCTTCCTCTATTCTGTTTCCATTATGTTATGCTGCACAAAAGGTGAAATCACAATGCTGTTTATTCTTACTGTAGTAATTGTCTTAGTTTGAGTCCCCTAGAAAATAAAACCTTAAGCAATAGTTAAATACGAATACTTTATTTGGGAGATGCGAATTCAGGGCACTGAGAGTGGAAAAATAAAAATAGAAACAAGGAAGGGAAGGATGGGAGGTAAAGCAATGCATGATACATGAGCTGTTGCCTCAGTATCCACAACTTACCTCTGTGAATACAATCATGCATGGCTTAACAAAGGGGATACATTCTGAGAAATGCCTTGTTAGGTGGTGTCATCTTTGTACGAACATCACAGTGTACTTACACCAACCTAGATGGTATAGCCTACTAATCACCTAGGCTATATGGTACAACCTGTTGCTCTGAGGCTACAAACCTGCACACCAAGTTACTGTACCAAATACTGTAAGCATTTGTAACACACTGCTAAGTATTTGTGTAGCTAAACATATCTAAACCTAGAAAAGGTACAGTACAAATGGGGTATAAAATATTTTTTAAAAGATATACCTGTACAGGATACTTACCATGTATGGAACTTATAGGACTGGAAATTGCTCTAGGAGAGTCAGTGAATGAGTGGTGAGTGAATGTGAAGTTCTGGAAGATTACTGTACATTCCTGTAGACTTTATAAACACTGATACTTAGGCTACACTAAATTTTTTTTTTAATTTTATATAATAAATTAATCTTGGCTTACTATAACTTTTTTGCTTTATAAACTTCTTAGTATTTTTAAACTTGTTGACTCTTGTAATAAAACTTAGCTAAAACATATGTAGCTGTACAAACATATTTTCTTTCTTTATATCCTTATTCTATAAACTTTTTTACTTTAAAGTTTATTTATTTATTTATTTTACTTCTTAAACTTCTTTATTAAAAACTAAGACACAAGCACACACATTGCCCTAGGCCTACACAGAGTTGGGATCATCAATATCACTATCTTCCACCTCCACATCTTGTCCCACACTGGAAGGTCTTTAGGAACAATAGCATGCATGGAGCTGTCATCTCCTATAATAACTATAATAACAATATTTTACTTTGGAATACCTCCTGAAGTAACTGCCTGAGACTATTTTACAGTTAATTTTTAGAGTACACCCTAAAATAACAAGAAAAAGTATAGTATAATAAATACATAAATCAACAACACAGGCTGGTAATTATTTGCCATGGCAAATAAATTCTGGTAATTTATTACCATAAAGTTTTATGAACTGTACATAATTGTATGTGCTAGGCTTTTATACCACTTGGCAGCTCAGTAGGTTTGTTTACACCAGCATCACCACATAATATGCATTGCAGCAGGACATTATGACGTCACTAGGCAATAGGAATTCTTCATCTCCATTATAATCTTATGGGACCACCATCATATAGGCACTCAGTGGTTGACCAGATAGTGCATGACTGTATATGCATCAGATTGCTCAGCAGGTGTCTCTGCAAAGTACCCTTGAGCAATCAATGTGAGAGAGAAAAGAAAAGGAATTTTATCTGCATATTTACTTCCTTGTCTCCTGTGCCTGTTTGCTAAACTTTACTCCATGGCCCTAGCATTTAAGGTGGCATTCTCTAGCTAAGATGTCAAATTCCATGCTCTACCAAGGCAAAAGGAGCCTGAAACTGAGCATGGGGGCAGGTCTGCTTGGTTGTAAAGGAGCAGTCAAGGGGTTGGCACTATTGCTTCTGATGCAAGATATAGGTCACCCCCAAGCAGAGGAACCTGGAAAAAAAGACAAGTGGCTGAGGTTGATGGAGGTGGTGGCAGCAAAGGAATTGGAGTAAGCACATAAAAAAATTGGAGGAGGCACATAAAATGTATCACATACAGAAATGTTGTCTGTTGGGATTCAATCAGAATGGTGGTAGAAATATTAGGGAAAGTTATAGGGAGTAGTCACAAACCTTTTGGAAGGCCGAAAGGTTACATAGCTTGTAATAATTGAACCGGCTGAAGGCAGCTGGTGCTTACCTTAGAGCATTAGGTCATAGGGTAAATACTAGGGACAATAGAGGCTTCCCCAGTTAAGTCTGTTTACCCTACCTCCATTAACTAACCTTTGAGCCAGATGGCCCTCTCCAGGGGAGGTCAACTAGGGATGTTGCCCCCTAATGGTATTTATTTTAGACCATGGTACCTGAGTTTTAATCATTCTGAGAACTACTCTCTTAACCATGTTAATTATCCACAAGTGTGTTGACTCAGAGCTTCTGTTGTTAATTGTATATGAAATAAATGCCTGGAGTGCAAGCTGCTCAGGGCTGGCCGCAGTGACAAACCTCTCTTGGTGGGCAGGCGGTCGGACACTCAGCAGGACTGGCAAAATAGAATATCTGTGTGTCAGTGTACGTTTTATTCATACGTCATTTGGGTCAGGGTCTGCGGGCAGAGCCCCACAGCTAATGCCCTCTTGTGAGAAGCAATACCTCAGTTGTCGTATTGTTATTTTAAAGAAGTCTACTAGTTACATTGTCAGTAGCATTAAATGTAGAAAATTTCTGATTTCTTTCTCTTCCCCCTACCATCCTTGTTGACATGTTCCATCCCAGGTCCTGAGCCAATTTCTATCTCAGGAGTGGGTTCCAGAGGCCCATCTGTGCTGACCACCAGTCTCCCATGTCCTACTTACAGTCTAGTGAGTACCAGTCTGATGCTGGATCTGTTAGCCCTGGCTCCTCATTTACATTGTAACCACCCAATGGGTTCTCCTTGCCTGCTGCCTAGACAGAGCCAATTTATCAAAACAGGGGAATTGTAATAGAGTTTAATTTATGCAGAGCTGGCTGTATGGGAGACTCAAGTTTTATTATTACTTAAATCAGTCTCCCCAAGAATTCAAGGATCAGAGTTTTTAAGGATAATTTTTCAGGTAGGGGCTGGAGAAGTGAGGACTGCTTATTGGTCAGGTTGGAGATGAAATCACAGAGGGTAAAAGCCATCCTCTTGAACTGAGTCAGTTCCTGGGTGGAGGCCACAAGACCAGATGAGCCAGTTTATCATCTGGCTCCTGGCAGCTGATCCATCCAGGATACAGGGTCTACAAAATATCTCAAGCACTGATCTTGGGCTTTACAATAGTGATGTTATCTCCAGGAGCAATTTGGGGAGGTTCAGACTCTTGCAGCCTCCGGCTGCATGACTCCTAACCCATAATTTCTAATCTTTTGTCTAATGTGTTAGTTCTGTAAAGGCAGTCTCGTCCCCAAGTAGGAAGGGGATTTGTTTTGGGAAAGAGCTGTTACCATCTTTGTTTCAAAGTTAAGCTATAAACTGAGTTCCTCCCAAAGTTATTTTGGCTCATATCCAGGAATAAACAACAATGGCTTGGAGGTTAGAAGAAAGATGGACTCCATTGGATAAGATTTCTTTCACTGTCGTTATTTTCTCAGTCGTAATTTTTGCAAATGTGGTTTCAGCATGATCCTTCTTTGTGATACATTTATTTCTGTCATGTCTGTCCCAGCACTCAGGCATAGATTTCTACTTTATTTCTTAACAGCCTAGTTTGTTTCTGCCAGCTCCCTCCCTGGGTACTGGTACACTCTTCCTGCCATCCATCATTGTTCTGGATAGCCCTAGGCCCCTCAAATAGGAATCTTTCCCTCAACTTGAGATCCTGGGTCTTTAACTGTGGAATTGGCCTCTTTTATACCAGCCTTACCCATTTATTCTTTTCTCTATATGACTCCCCTTATTTTAAGCTTGCTTCTTACTTTAGATAACCCCAGTGATAACTGTTACTTGATGGATATGCCTTTCTCCTGCTGCCCTCCCATACCTATCTTCTCATAGTCAGAGTCTGTACTTTGTTTAGTTGCAAATATATGCCCTGTGTACTTTGTTTAGTTACAAATATATGTCCTACTAACATTTTGGTTTTCTGCCCAATCCAAATTCTTTCCTCCTACTCTGCATGCACCAAACTACAATGAGATTTGATTGTGTTCTATGTTATTTAAAAAAATACACTTTAAGTCAAATAATGTAACATAACCAATTCAATATAATTGTAATATCCAAGACTGCATATATTCTTTGTCCTTATAGTTTTAATTTATTTTCAGTTTGATAAATGACTCACTTTGCCTTTCATTGCTTTATATTTATAGACAGAGCTGGTAAGTAAAAAAAAGTGAACTTTAAAAAAGTTTCTTGTTCTTTCTGTTAGGTCTTCAGTGGTAAACATATGCTCTACAATTATATATTTAGGGAGGCATTTAATCAGAAATTTCAGTAGTCTTTTCCATTATTTTAAGTCCTAGAAAACATGCTGTTTATTGGCTTGCTAGCAGCACATTCATACTAATTTGCACACTTAGTAAATCAGTCTGCAAGAAATTAAAAATAAACTCTGTTCAAAACAGAGTTTATATTTAATACAGGACAATTAGAGAAAGTTTATGGTATTCAGAAATGAAAATGCAAAATACAAAGTTAATTTGCTGTCAGCAATCCCTTGCTTCTTTCCATGTGGAGGGGTTAATTAGAAAGTGAAATCTTACATCAGTTGTTCTCTTTGGGTAATTTTGTCTTCTTAGAAAATTATAGAAAACTTACTATTTAAAATGCTATCAAGCTAGAACTCCTTGAAAGGTCCCCTCCTACTTTTTCATTAAATGACCCATGAAGGCCTACAGAAATTCAAAAATTCAACAGCAGCTAGCCATTTACGTGTATCCTATGAGGAATTCCCAAAAATGACCACAACTGTAGGGGATTATGTGGAGGAACATCACTCTATCAATAATGTATAGAATCTCACATGAGATCTGGTAGTAGTGGTGGCAGAGATGGGAAGAGTCTAAGTGAGTTGTGGTGCATTTTGTTGATGAAAAAGCCAAACTCTGTGAAATATTTAAAGAGGTTTATTCTGAGCCAATATGAGTGACCATAGACAGGAGAACAATCTCAGGAGGTCTTGAGAAAGTGCCTGAGATGGTCAAGTTACAGTTTGGTTTTATACATTTTAGGGAGACAAGTTACAGGGAAAGATATAAGGCAATACATGTAATGTATACATTGGTTTGGCCTAGAAAAGTCAAACATCTCAATGTGAGGACAGAGAGGGCTTATTACAGTTATAGAAGGATTCAAAGGTATTCTCATTGGCAATTAGTTTAAAGAGTTAAGCTGAAGACTCGCAGTCCTGGAAATCTGCTTGGAAAGAAATGCTTGAGTTAAGATAAATGGAGTTGTGGAAGCCAAGGTTCTTGTTATGTAGATTAAGCCTCCGGATAGCAAGCATCAGAGACAATAGATGCTAAATGTCTTTTTTTCAGACCTTAGAAGGTATCAGATGCTTAGTTAATCTCTCCTGGATCAGGAAAGGCCTAGATGCAATAATGAAGATTCTCTACAGATACAAAATTACTCCCACAAAAGACAGAAGATTTGCAGGGTCATTTCAAAATATGTCAAAGACATGTATTTGGGGGTAAAATGATTTTATTTCTTCAGGGTTTGTTATTTGCCATGTGATGCTATACCAGAGTCAGTTTGGAATATGGTATCTTATTGACAAAAAGAGTCTGTTTCATCAGTCTTATGATATCTATTTTAATCTTAATGATGATCAGTTGTGTCTAAACTCCAAAAGGGAGAGGGTATAACAAAGCATGTCCAACCTCCCTTTCCATCATGGCTGGTAATTCAATGTTTCAGGTTTCCCTTGGCCCAGAGGGGGTCCGTTCAGTTGCCTAAGTGGTTGGGGTTATATTTTTGGCTGTAATATTATTGGTGGGACAAGAGTTTATTGTGAAAGGAAACTAAATATTGAGGTCCCAAAATCACTATGCTAAAGGGAAAAGTCAAGCTGGGAACTGCTTAGGGCAAACCTGCCTCTCATTCTATTCAAAGTAACCCCTCTGCTCACTGAGATAAATGCATATCTAATTGCCTCCTTTGGAGAGGCTAATCAGAAACCCAGAAAAATACAACCATTTGTCTCTTATCTACCTATGACCTAGAAGCCCCCTCCCCTCTTCGAGTTGTCCCACCTTTGCCCACCTTTTCGGACTGAACCAATGCACATCTTACACATATTGATTGATGTCTCATGTCTCTCTAAAATGTATAAAACCAAGTTGTGCCCCGACCACCTTGAGCACATGTTGTCAGGACCTCTTGAGACTGTGTCACATCACAGGTGTGCATCCTCAACCTTGGCAAAATAAACTTTCTAAATTAACTGAGACCTGTCTCAGATTTTCAGGGTTCACATTATTGATTATAGGTTGAGTAAAACCAACATGGAAATCCAAAATTTGAATGCTCCAAAACCCCAAATGCTCAAAATCAGAAACGTTTTGATCACCAATATGGTGCCACAGGTGGAAAATTTCACATTTGATCTCATATTAGGTCACAGTCAAAAGGCGGTCAAAACTTGTTTCATGAACAAAATTACTTAAAATGTCATATAAAATTACCTTCAGGCTATGTATATAATGTGTATATGAAACGTAAATGAATTTCCTGTTTAGACTTGGGTCCTATCCCTAAGTTATCTCATTATGCATATGCGTGTATTCCAAAATCTGAAAAATTCTGAAATCTAAAATACTTCTGGCCCCAGGCATTTCAGATAAGGAATACTCAACCTGTTAACACGAAGATATATATATATCCTGTTTGTATATGTATACATATATATGTTATATATATATTTTTAAGATGTAAATTTTTCTTTAGATCATTGCAAAACTACCAGGGCATGAAAAACCAAACAAACAAGTACCCTATCTACATTTAATAGGTAGATGCTTGTTTGATACAGGAAATGGGCCCAAGGGCTGCATATTGAGTTACCTCCATAGTTAGAACTAAGAGATTGCTGTAAAGTAAATATGGAATGAGGTCCTCTACAAGTGACCACCTAAGACAGATAAATTTCTTATCTTACTAGGAGCAAATAAGAATAAGGAAAAGCAGAAATAAAATGTCTACAATTCCAGAAGACAATAGAAGAATACCTAAATTTACACATAGATAGATAGGTCATAGTGAAACCATAGAATGGCAAAGATAAGAGAAATTCCAAAAAGCAATGAGAGAAAAAAGGCAGATTATTTTTAAAGGAACAAAAGTTATACTGAAGGCAGAATTACCAACGGTAACATTAGAACCAAAAAGACAATAGCATTATAGTGCTGATGAAAATTAACTACCAGTCTAGAATTTTGTGTCCTAGTGAACTATAACTCATGAGTAAAGATGAAATAAAAACATTTGTAATTCAACAATGAACTGGAGACCATTTAAAACTCAGAGATTTTGGTAAAAGAACAAGTAGAAGGCCTCTTATTGGTGAAGGAAATTGAATTCAGAAGAGAGACTTGGGATCCAAGAACAATGGTTACTAAAATAATCAGTAAATGTGGGTAACTCCCCTGAGGATTTCACTGTAGAAATAATGATAAGAATAAATAATTCAGGTGTTACCAAAACAAAGTGAGCTCAATTACTAGATAGCAACTTTATAAGGAAGGGTTTGCCATTATAGGCATGTAAAGTTCTTACATTTTAGGGACCAGTGTTGAATTATTGTAAGATATTTTTTTGTGAAGTATTAGATGTTGAATATTTGGGGCAATGAAAAGTATAGGGATAGAATGTATAATTTCTAAACCAGTAGAGGCATAAATGAAAATAAACAAAACTTGATGAATTCAGTAGAATTCAAGAATAGAAAAGAACAAAATAAAATGGGATAAAGTGTGGCAAAAAATGAGATGTAAAAATAAACACAAATATATCATTAATCACAATAAATATGAACAGACTAAACTATAAAAGGTGATATTTTCACAATGAAAACTAAAATGTAGCTTTATACTGTTTATAAAATTTCCTGGTAAAATATCAAAAAACCTATACCAGGTATTTACTAATCATAAAATAGTTGGCATAGATATATTAATATTAAAACAAGTAGGCTTCGTGGTAAATAAAGTATTACTTAATTCAAAAAGGGAAAAATCCAACTTAGAGAAGAAACTTTGAAATTATTTATACCTGAACACATATTCTCAAAATGTATAAAGCCAAAATCAATTAATGTAAAAAGAGAAATGAACAAATTCTAAATTACAGTGGAAGATCTTATTAGACCTCTCTCAATAATTGAGAGATCAAGCAGACAGAAGGTTAATAAAGCCCTACTAGACTTGAACAACAAAATTAATAAGTTTTTCTATATCTCTTAAGGCTAGCTTGACTGTGCTGGTAATGATTGGCCATCCTTGCCATTTACGTACTACAGCACTCTGGTATCTGTCTATGACCTTCTTTCCCTGTGCTTTAGGGCACCTGGGAGAATGTGCACTTAACAACTTTTCAGTAACAGGGAACTGCATACCAGTCTGCCCTGCTGGCAGATACTTACAAACTTCATGGGAAGGCAAGTCCAGTGCTTTCAGACATTTGAGGTTGGTCCGGCAAAAAGGATCACATGACATTCTTTTAGCATTCCAAATACTTTTCATTTTCCTTCCTCAATTCCTACTTCCCCTCTCCTTTATATTTATCCTCTTTTTTTCTTCTTTTCTTCCTTTCTTTCCTTTTCCTTTCCCCTCTCTCTTCCTATCACTCTTTGTCTTTTATCCCGTAAGTATTATATTATTTTAAATCTCCCTGGTAATAGAAAAGGAAAAGTAGTTCAACCTCTTTTTAAATAATAAAATGAATTTTAACCAATATTTTAAAAATTGAATTTGTCAATAATAAGTATAGGTCTTTATTAAATTATTATTTTATTGAATATTATAATAAATATAACAATTTAAGCAGTTAGTCCATTTTAGAAAATGTTTTTTTTTCTGAGTGGACCATATTACAAAATTTCTACTAATACAAATTTTTTACAAAATAAACACTGTAAATTTTTTAACTGCTGAATTCTTTTTTTAATGTCTATGGCTACATTTCATATTTTTATTAAAGAGGAAATAGTAATGAACAGTTTTTAGCGCAAAATCACTTACTTTTCCAGAGTATTTGTGATTCAGATACTCATGTGCCTACAAAAATATAATAATATAACCAAAATGGGAAAAATTTCACTTTACTTGTGATATGGTTTGGATCTGTGTCCCTGCTCAAATCTCATTTCAAATTGTAATCACCATGTTGGAAGTGGGAACTAGTAGGAGGTGATTAGATCTTAGGGGTAGTTTCACATGAATGGTTTAGCACCATACTCTTGATGCTGTACTCAGGATAGTGAGTGAGTTCTAGTAAGGTCTGGTTGTTGAAAAGTGTATAGTACCTCCCCCTACTCTCTTCTCTTACTTGTGTTCCTGCCATGTAAGATGCCTGCTCCTGCTTTGTCTTCTGCCATGATTGTAAGTTTCCTGAGTCCTCCCCAGAAGCCAAGCAGATACTTCCATGCTTCCTTTATAGCTTACAGATCCATGAGCAAATTAAACTTTTTTTTTAGTTAAATAAATTTCCCAGTCTCAGGTATTTCTTTATAGCAATGCGAGAATGGCCTAAGAGAGCACGTAAGTTAGTCTTTTGACTTATACAATAGAAAAAAAGCCTACATTGAGTTTTTAGTAGTAGATGGCAGTGTGATTAACAAATAGGCCAAAAAATTCTCTAAAATATAATTATTCATGTTTTCTTATAATAAATATTATACAATTATGTATATACATGTAATAAATATAATTATTCATTCTTAATTATTCATTTTCTGAATTAAAAGCTCTGACTATTGTTTGTTAATAATATACCAAAAACAGCTATAGAAGGCAGTGTTCAACTTACTATATTACTTAATCTCTTCCATTTGTTTGATGTGTTTTTATACAATTATGACCTATTAAGGCACAAACAAGTCTAATAAATTAGTTAATCAAATTATATTCTATGAAGCCCCAAAATTCTTCTGAAGTGCTTTGGCTTATCTATAGTGAGGCCGTGGAAGTAAATGGGGACTTCTAGCTCCTCATTCTACTTCAACCAGATTAACTCCAGTTTCCTTTGTTTTATATGTTAATTCAATTTTAAATATTGTTCATACACAGTACGTCTAAGCCAGAAAATAAAAATTTTTGAAAGCTATTAATCAAATCCCACTCATTGAAAGAGGTTAAGAAGTTTGGAGGGACGTGTGGGTTGAAAAACTACTTATTGGGTATTATACCCACTACCTGGGTCCAATATACCCATGTAAAAATTCAATACATGTACCTCCCTGTATCTAAAATAAAAGCTAAAATTAAAAAAATTATAAAGTTAAAAATTGTTTTAAAAATCGATGTTCTTAAATAGTTGGGAGGATATTAAAATAATGCTTATGTCTTAACTTTCACAACTATTTTTAGATGGCTTTCAGTTTTAAAATCACATGCCAAAAATATCTGGGAGGGACTACCTTGTATCCATGGGGGGAAATAAACCCTTTTCTGGTATTACAAATATATAGAGTACATTTAGAAAATAAACTTGTGGTTGAAAAATGAAAGGAAAAAAAAAAGAAGTTGAGTTTAAAAAAAACCTTAAGTTGTTTGCTTAAGGTCACACATGTAGAATTGGAACCAAAACTGAAAAAAAGTGTTTTAACTCTCGGTTGATTTTATCTTTTTCAGGTCACAAGTTTTATACATGTATGTTTCTCTGCAGTTAGGGAATTGTAGATTATTACAGTAAAAGCCCAAGTGGATCATATCTGCCTATACACAGGTTTTGTATAGTCTCCTCGTTGACCTGGTTGTGGCCACGTGACTTGCTTTGGACAAAGGATCATTTAGGAATGGGAAAGAGGCAGATATTTGATAGCTTCTTTTACATTAGTCTCTTTTTTGCTGCTGGTAATTCTTCTGTACTCTATGAAAAATGATTGGGCTCATCTCATACAGGATTAGAGTGCTCATGGACAGAATTCCCAGCTGAGATCCAAAGACCACAGTCAATACCCAGTATATACACGGGTCAAAATACCCAGGTAGTACCATGTGGAGATAATAAGCTGTCCCAAATGAGCTCAGGCCACAGAATTATGAGCAAATGAATGGTTGTTGCTTTAAATCACTAAGTTTTTGGGTAGTTTGTTATGCAGTTGTAGCTGAACAAAACAATGGTATTGATTTTTTGTTCCAACTATGACCTATTCTAGGATCTGAACATAGTATATTTTTATGGGTTATTTGAAAAACTGTAGATAGCACTGATTTCTTCCAATAACCAAAGTTAAATGAAATGATGTAGTCTTTACTTCAAGAAATTCTTTCTTTATGTTTATTTTCTTCGGTAATTGTAATTTTTCTGTAAATTTACATATATTCGGTTATCTTTAAATATAGAATCTTGACAATTGCCACACTTGTAAAGAAAAGATACAGGTTAACTACATCTGAGTTGAGTAGGGATGGAAGGGACAGATCCAGATAGTCCCTAACATTTGTTATGCCCAAGTCAAGAGTACAAATGGAAACCCACATAACATATGTCTAAATTTTAAAAACTTACAAATCAAACTAACACATTTCAAAATAGAATACATTCTATTATTCCATTTTAACAAATCTAACTTTATAAGAACCTTGAAGACCAAGTTTGAATTTAGAATTTTTGGACTCCTCAGAGTTTTGCACTAGAAAATGACAGCACAGGGTAGCTGGGTGCTAGTCAGGTGCCCACACCATTGTCTTCTTTCAACTCTTACATGCACTCTAATGGTTCTTATGTTTAAACATGTGGATATGTCAGCCCACACACTTACTCTTGGTCCATACCCTCCTAATAGTGACCTCTTAGTTACTGCATAGTTCTAGGAGCCTTCTACCAAGAGGACTGACCTAGGGAAGAGTCTTGTGAAAGCACTGTAAACAGGATCAAGGAACTATGGATTGTGAATTATAATGTCTCATGAACTTGAACCATGGGTGGGGCTGGGATCCGTATAGATCTGTCCCATTGGGCCCATGTACTTCTTGCACGTGCAGAGAGTCAATGCCAGAGGAGGATCAGAGTAAGGCCCTAGAAAGCATGAGACCAGGACAGGAACCTCTCTATCCTGGGATTTAGGGCATGTGTTAAGCTAGGTAATTCCAAAGCAGACCCTGAGATCTGGTCTTGAGAGCAAGTAGTTTGAGAGGTGATCTCAAAGCATAGGTAGGGGAGTAGGAGACTGCAAAGAGAAGAAACCAATTCCGGGGATTTTAATTAACAGGTTATCATTGCAGGCAATTGGGACTCAGTCCCACTGGGGGCATCTGGAAGCTGGTGTCAAATTCGCCTCAGAGTTCTTCTAACCAAAGGGCAAGAGAACAGGTTTTTTTGTTCGTTTGTTTTTTAGCAATTTTGATCAATTTTTGGTTTGGTACTGCTCCTGCAGGCTTTTACTACCACTTTTGGATGATCTATGTGAGAACTGAGCACCATTCTTTGTCTAGAGATAACTTTCAAGGAGGAAGTCACAGATATCCATAAATCCATGCCCTTTAAGGCATACTTAAAGGGGACATGTCAAGGCATGGACAGCATTTGCTACAGTCTAGATTGGAAATAGATTTAAGAAAACATGTCCCATTATTATATGATGGCACAATGTGTCCAGTAAAATTTCCAAATTTCTGAAGATCAAAATGGTTTCTACCTCTGCTAGTTTACATCTGATGGGGACGCAAATACTGTCAAATAAATATCTTAACCCAGAAGTTTTAAAATCTCTTATTTATAATATATATCACCCCTACTTATGTTTCTTATACAACTTAATAAAATTATTTTGGATATTTAAAAATGAAACATATTGATTTATAAATACATCATCAAAATTAAAATTATAATTTCCACAAATTCCACTATTATAATGATTTTCTTTTTGGATTTGTAAGAGAGAGGGGCTGACATTGTGTAGCCCTTAAAGTCCTTGCTCATAAACATTTCATGAGTTGGAAAATGTACACTTAAGAATGTCTTTGGCTTTAACTTTCAGACTCAGCAATCATTAGGAAATGAACTTTTTTTTTTGGAAAAAGAAATGTATAACATAAAGCTTTTGACAGAAATTTTATACTTGAACTTGTGCATTGCAATGATTGTGTAGCATTAAATAGCAAGAGGTTTTTATCTTTGATGAAAACAATAGATATTCTGCAATTCTTAAAATTGTCTGAACAGTTTAATTCTTATATAAATTAAATAAAAGTAAATTAATAGAATTCTATTTAAATTACATATTCTAAATATTTTTATTTCATTCTCTTCATCCAAGAAAAAAAAATGCGTTCTCTTTATGCCTGTTATTAAAACAACAAATAATTTTCTGTGCTTATTTGTTCTATTGAGATTGCCACAACACAAATACCTCTCTCAGGATAAAAGTAATCAATTAACAACAGATGATAAAATGTGCCTGGAGTCCTTTTTGCCAAGAAAAAAATGTGTTCTAAAATTAGGTTTATGCTTGAATAGGATGGAACAAAAATAACATTCTGAGAGCCTTTGAGAGTAACTGTTTTCTCCTCAGACAAGCTGATAGTCTTGGACTTGTTGGATGTAATACAAATTTCAAATGTTATCCATTATCAGCATGTTTTAATATGTACTATTCAATGTAGCATTATACATTATATATATTGTATTACATATAGCAACATAGACATGGAATATATGCTATATAATATTCAATTAATATAAGATATGTAACATTACATAATGTATAATGTATAACACACACATAAACTCTTGTTTGATAAAGGATTTAGGGTAGTTAATGTTCTTGCATAGAATGTTCTTGCGTATAAATGTTCTTGCATATCTTGGCATATACATTTCATTGTATTTGAAAACAACATGCCACCTTTCACATTTGAAATGTTCACTTCGGGAGAATTAAAATTGTAGCCATTTAATGTCATAATATGTGTCTGGCCAATTGATTGATACGCTTGATTTGTTTTCTTGGTTTCAGAGAACTTCCTTGTACAGAATTAGGCGTCAGATGTTTTTAAAATCATTTGTTGTTTGTTGACTGTTTAAATACTTTGGCATTAACTGTGAAATTTTTATTATGTTCTTATACTGCATTCTACTTTAGGGTTGCCAAATTTGTATAACTATTTTCTCATTTTATGGATGCTAAGGAAATGGTGACCTTCAGAGAAAAAGTGGTGTTGCCTGAAAGGAAAGAATGAGAATAGATAGCTCAACCTAGCGTAAGAAGTAAAATTAGCTAGTAGCTTAAGGTAAATGTAACGGGGTGTTATGAGAAGTATTAATTACACATGCCCTTTTCTGGTTCCCTTGGTTATTAGCTATGAAAAAATTATTTCTATCTGCTGGCCAAGTTGCAAATTATTTTGATTGCTGTGAGACAGAGCACCTCTAAGTCATAGAAATGTGGCTGACAGTAAAGCCCATCTAATATTGCATGTATTTCCTTCTATCTCAGCCCCCTTTCAATTAGGTAGAGTCACATAGCTGGGTCTGGCCAGTTAAATGTAATGTGTATATTAATTTTGAGCTGAAAACTGAAAAGTCCTTGAGCAAACTTCCAGCCATTCCTTTTCCCCTGACCTCTCAGCCAAAGAGCAGAGACATTTCTTATGGTACAACTGCAAGATGGTGGTATCTTTCACAGTATGGAGTCCTGAGTGACTTTGAGGAGCAAACTGTTCTCTGACCAGTGCAGTATATATACTGTAATTGATAAATAAGCTTGCATGGTAAGCCCTGGAGATTTAGAGGTAGTGTGTTATCCCAGTGAAACCTATTCTAGGTTATGCAGTACAATTTAATACAATAATATTAAATATTGCTTACCAAGATGAATTTTAGGTTTTATATGATTTTAAATGAACTGTTTTAAAATTATTTTGATAGCTTCAGATGGATCTGTTCCACTTCCTTTGCAATTTCTTCCTCTCCAACCTGGACGCTACCCTTGTAAAATTTTATTGAAATCAAGGTATGATGTGCGTGCCTATTATGTTGAAGGTATTGTGAATGAAGAACAACCAGAGGCCAAATTTGAGTTTGAAACACCAGCATTTGAAGCCCTTACTCAGAATATTCCAATAGTATGTATAAACTTTTTTGGTACCTTTCTTTATTCATATTGCCACTGTGTCAATTAAAGTCCTCCAGACCTCTCATCTTGGACTATTATGAATTTCTGACTGTCTTATCTGCTGTCAATTATTTCTTCATATTTATGTCAGAATCTCTTCCTAAATATAAATGTTATTATGTTACTCATCTCATTAATCACTTCTGCTGGCTCTTTGCTTAAAACAATTAACTCCAATGTCCTTAATGTATCATTAAATTCCTTCTTGCTTCAACAAGCAGAGTTATGGACTCTCAGGTCACTCTACTCTAAATTCTGTTGTGATCTAACACTTGGTTACGATGGGTTCATAGGCACTGAGAACAATGATTACCTGTAGCTTGGCAACCTATTAGTCAAAATGACAATATAGTGTAAAAGAAGGTAAGATAATTGTAAAGAACTTTGGCTTTTTAGAGGGATAAATTGCCTTTTTTGGTTTATTTGTCTAATTATTAAAGACATGACAAAAGTCAATCTGAAGCACAAAATTTTGTTCTGATGAGATATATAATCTTTGCTATGTGAGCAATCTACCAGTTAGAATGACAATTATTACCTTGAATTAGAAGTAAAGTGTGTCCTCTAAGGCCATTTTATCATCTTAATGATAATTAGTAAGTGAGACAAAGGGAATTTCTTTAGATATTAAATAATCCTTTGATGGATCTATTAGGCAATGCTCTTATGTGACATAGAAAGAACATGTAGTCATCATTATGCCTTATATTTACATTTTTTATATTTATTCTTTTTTTATTTTATTATTATTATACTTTAGGTTTTAGGGTACATGTGCACAATCTGCAGGTTAGTTACATATGTATACATGTGCCATGCTGGTGTGCTGCACCCATTAATTCGTCATTTAGCATTAGGTATATCTCCTAAAGCTATCTCTCCCCCCTCTCCCCACCCCACAACAGTCCCCAGAGTGTGATGTTCCCCTTCCTTTGTCCATGTGTTCTCATTGTTCAATTCCCACCTATGAGTGAGAATATGCGGTGTTTGGTTTTTTGTTCTTGCGATAGTTTACTGAGAATGATGATTTCCAATTTCATCCATGTCCCTACAAAGGACGTGAACTCATCATTTTTTATGGCTGCATAGTGTTCCGTGGTGTATAAGTGCCACATTTTCTTAATCCAGTCTATCATTGTTGGACATTTGGGTTGGATCCAAGTCTTTGCTACTGTGAATAGTGCCGCAATAAACATATGTGTGCATGTGTCTTTATAGCAGCATGATTTATAGTCCTTTGGGTATATACCCAGTAATGGGATGGCTGGGTCAAATGGTATTTCTAGTTCTAGATCCCTGAGGAATCACCACACTGACTTCCACAATGGTTGAACTAGTTTACAGTCCCACCAACAGTGTAAAAGTGTTCCTATTTCTCCACATCCTCTCCAGCACCTGTTGTTTCCTGACTTTTGAATGATTGCCATTCTAACTGGTGTGAGATGGTATCTCATTGTGGTTTTGATTTGCATTTCTCTGATGGCCAGTGATGGTGAGCATTTTTTCATGTGTTTTTTGGCTGCATAAATGTCTTCTTTTGAGAAGTGTCTGTTCATATCCTTCACCCACTTTTTGATGGGGTTGTTTGTTTTTTTCTTGTAAATTTGTTGGAGTTCATCATAGATTCTGGATATTAGCCCTTTGTCAGATGAGTAGGTTGCAAAAATTTTCTCCCATTTTGTAGGTTGCCTGTTCACTCTGATGGTAGTTTCTTTTGCTGTGCAGAAGCTCTTTAGTTTAATTAGATCCCATTTGTCAATTTTGGCTTTTGTTGCCATTGCTTCTGGTGTTTTAGACATGAAGTCCTTGCCCATGCCTATGTCCTGAATGGTAATGTCTAGATTTTCTTCTAGGGTTTTTATGGTTTTAGGTCTAACGTTTAAGTCTTTAATCTGTCTTGAATTGATTTTTGTGTAAGGTGTAAGGAACGGATCCAGTTTCAGCTTTCTACATATGGCTAGCCAGTTTTCCCAGCACCATTTATTAAATAGGGAATCCTTTCCCCATTGCTTGTTTTTCTCAGGTTTGTCAAAGATCAGATAGTTGTAGATATGCGGCGTTATTTCTGAGGGCTCTGTTCTGTTCCATTGATCAATATCTCTGTTTTGGTACCAGTACCATGCTGTTTTGGTTACTATAGCCTTGTAGTATAGTTTGAAGTCAGGTAGCGTGATGCCTCCAGCTTTGTTCTTTTGGCTTAGGATTGACTTGGCAATGCGGGCTCTTTTTTGGTTCCCTATGAACTTTAAAGTAGTTTTTTCCAATTCTGTGAAGAAAGTCATTGGTAGCTTGATGGGGATGGCATTGAATCTATAAATTACCTTGGGCAGTATGTCCATTTTCATGATATTGATTCTTCGTACCCATGAGCATGGAATGTTCTTCCATTTGTTTGTATCCTCTTTTATTTCATTGAGCAATGGTTTGTAGTTCTCCTTGAAGAGGTCCTTCACGTCCCTTGTAAGTTGGATTCCTAGGTATTTTATTCTCTTTGAAGCAATTGGGAATGGGAGTTCACTCATGATTTCGCTCTCTGTTTGTCTGTTATTGGTGTATAAGAATGCTTGTGATTTTTGTACATTGATTTTGTATCCTGAGACTTTGCTGAAGTTGCTTATCAGCTTAAGGAGATTTTGGGCTGAGACAGTGGGGTTTTCTACATATACAATCATGTCATCTGGAAACAGGGACAATTTGACTTCCTCTTTTCCTAATTGAATACCCTTTATTTCCTTCTCCTGCCTGATTGCCCTGGCCAGAACTTCCCACACTATGTTGAATAGGAGTGGTGAGAGAGGGTATCCCTGTCTTGTGCCAGTTTTCAAAAGGAATGCTTCCAGTTTTTGCCCATTCAGTATGATATTGGCTGTGGGTTTGTCATAGATAGCTCTTATTATTTTGAGATGCGTCCCATCAATACCTAATTTATTGAGAGTTTTTAGCATGAAGGATTGTTGAATTTTGTCAAAGGCCTTTTCTGCATCTATTGAGATAATCATGTGGTTTTTGTCTTTGGTTCTGTTTATATGTTGGATTACATTTATTGATTTGCGTATATTGAACCAGCCTTGCATCCCGGGGATGAAGCCCACTTGATCATGGTGGATAGGCTTTTTGATGTGCTGCTGGATTCGGTTTGCCAGTATTTTATTGAGGATTTTTGCATCAATGTTCATCAAGGATATTCGTCTAAAATTCTCTTTTTTGGTTGTGTCTCTGCCCGGCTTTGGTATCAGGATGATGCTGGCCTCATAAAATGAGTTAGGGAGGATTCCCTCTTTTTCTATTGATTGGAATAGTTTTAGAAGGAATGGTACCAGTTCTTCCTTGTACCTCTGGTAGAATTCGGCTGTGAATCCATCTGGTCCTGGACTCTTTTTGGTGGGTAAGCTATTGATTATTGCCACAATTTCAGAGCCTGTTATTGGTCTATTCAGGGATTCAACTTCTTCCTGGTTTAGTCTTGGGAGGGTGTATGTGTCGAGGAATTTATCCATTTCTTCTAGACTTTCTAGTTTATTTGTGTAGAGGTGTTTGTAGTATTCTCTGATGGTAGTTTGTATTTCTGTGGGATTGGTGGTGATATCCCCTTTATCATTTTTTATTTCGTCTGTTTGATTCTTCTCTCTTTTCTTCTTTATTAGTCTTACTAGCGGTCTATCAATTTGTTGATCCTTTCAAAAAACCAGCTCCTGGATTCATTAATTTTTTGAAGGGTTTTTTGTGTCTCTATTTCCTTCAGTTCTGCTCTGATTTTAGTTATTTCTTGCCTTCTGCTAGCTTTTGAATGTGTTTGCTCTTGCTTTTCTAGTTCTTTTAATTGTGATGTTAGGATGTCAATTTTGGATCTTTCCTGCTTTCTCTTGTGGGCATTTACTGCTATAAATTTCCCTCTACACACTGCTTTGAATGTGTCCCAGAGATTCTGGTTAGTTGTGTCTTTGTTCTTGTTGGTTTCAATGAAAATCTTTATTTCTGCCTTCATTTCGTTATGTATCCAGTAGTCATTCAGGAGCAGGTTGTTCAGTTTCCATGTAGTTGAGTGGTTTTGAGTGAGTTTCTTAATCCTGAGTTCTAGTTTGATTGCACTGTGGTCTGAGAGACAGTTTGTTATAATTTCTGATCTTTTACATTTGCTGAGGAGAGCTTTACTTCCAAGTATGTGGTGAATTTTGGAATAGGTGTGGTGTGGTGCTGAAAAAAATATATATTCTGTTGATTTGGGGTGGAGAGTTCTGTAGATGTCTATTAGGTCTGCTTGGTGCGGAGCTGAGTTCAATTCCTGGGTATCCTTGTTGACTTTCTGTCTCGTTGATCTGTCTAATGTTGACAGTGGGGTATTAAAGTCTCCCATTATTATTGTGTGGGAGTCTAAGTCTCTTTGTAGGTCACTCAGGACTTGCTTTATGAATCTGGGTGCTCCTGTATTGGGTGCATATATATTTAGGATAGTTAGCTCTTCTTGTTGAATTGATCCCTTTACCATTATGTAATGGCCTTCTTTGTCTCTTTTGATCTTTGTTGGTTTAAAGTCTGTTTTACCAGAGACTAGGATTGCAACCCCTGCCTTTTTTTGTTTTCCATTTGCTTGGTAGATCTTCCTCCATCCTTTTATTTTGAGCCTATGTGTGTCTCTGCCCGTGAGATGGGTTTCCTGAATACAGCACACTGATGGGTCTTGACTCTTCATCCAATTTGCCAGACTGTGTCTTTTAATTGGAGCATTTAGTCCATTTGCATTTAAGGTTAATATTGTTATGTGTGAATTTGATCCTGTCATTATGATGTTAGCTGGTTATTTTGCTGGTTAGTTGATGCAGTTTCTTCCTAGCCTCGACGGTCTTTACAATTAGGCAGGATTTTGCAGTGGCTTGTACTGGTTGTTCCTTTCCATGTTTAGTGCTTCCTTCAGGAGCTCTTTTAGGGCAGGCCTTGTGGTGACAAAATCTCTCAGCATTTGCTTGTCTGTAAAGTATTTTATTTCTCCTTCACTTATGAAGCTTAGTTTGGCTGGATATGAAATTCTGGGTTGAAAATTCTTTTCTTTAAGAATGTTGAATATTCGCCCCCACTCTCTTCTGGCTTGTAGGGTTTCTGCTGAAAGATCAGCTGTTAGTCTGATGGGCTTCCCTTTGTGGGTAACCCGACCTTTCTCTCTGGCTGCCCTTACCATTTTTTCCTTCATTTCCACTTTGGTGAATCTGACAATTATATATCTTGGAGTTGCTCTTCTCGAGGAGTATCTTTGTGGTGTTCTCCGTATTTCCTGAATCTGAATGTTGGCCTGCCTTGCTAGATTGGGGAAGTTCTCCTGGATAATATCCTGCAGAGTGTTTTCCAACTTGGTTCCATTCTCCCTGTCACTTTCAGGTACGCTAATCAGACTTAGATTTGGTCTTTTCACATAGTCCCATATTTCTTGGAGGCTTTGTTCATTTCTTTTTATTCTTTTTTCTCTAAACTTCCCTTCTCGCTTCATTTCATTCATTTCATCTTCCATCACTGACACCCTTTCTTCCAGTTGATCACATCGGCTCCTGAGGCTTCTGCATTCTTCATGTAGTTCTCGAGCCTTGGCTTTCAGCTCCATCAGCTCCTTTAAGCACTTCTCTGTATCGGTTTTTCTAGTTATACATTAGTTTAAATTTTTTTCAAAGTTTTCAACTTCTTTGCCTTTGGTTTGAATTTCCTCCTGTAGCTCGGAATAGTTTGATCGTCTGAAGCCTTCTTCTCTCAACTCGTCAAAGTCATTCTCCATCCAGCTTTGTTCCGTTGCTGGTGAGGAGCTGTGTTCCTTTGGAGGAGGAGAGGCGCTCTGCTTTTTAGAGTTTCCAGTTTTTCTGCTCTGTTTTTCCCCCGTCTTTGTGGTTTTATCTACTTTTGGTCTTTGATGATGGTGAGGTACAGATGGGTTTTTGGTGTGTATGTCCTTTCTGTTTGTTAGTTTTCCTTCTAACAGACAGGACCCTCAGCTGCATGTCTGTTGGAGTTTGCTAGACGTCTACTCCAGACCCTGTTTTCCTGGGTACCAGCAGCGGTGGCTGCAGAACAGCGGATTTTCATGAACCGTGAATGCTGCTGTCTGATCCTTCCTCTGGAAGTTTTGCCTCAGAGGAGTACCCGGCCGTGTGAGGTGTCAGTCTGCCCCTACTGGGGGGTGCCTTCAAGTTAGGCTGCTCGGGGGTCAGGGGTCAGGGACCCACTTGAGGAGGCAGTCTGCCTGTTCTCAGATCTCCAGCTGCTTGCTGGGAGAACCACTGCTCTCTTCAAAGCTGTCAGACAGGGACATTTAAGTCTGCAGAGGTTACTGCTGTCTTTTTGTTTGTCTGTGCCCTGCCCCCAGAGGTGGAGCCTACAGAGGCAGGCAGGCCCCCTTGAGCTGTGGTGGGCTCCACCCAGTTCGAGCTTCCCGGCTGCTTTGTTTACCTAAACAAGCCTGGGCAATGGCAGGCGCCCCTCCCCCAGGCTCGCTCTGCCTTGCAGTCTGATCTCAGGCTGCTGTTCTAGCAATCAGGGAGACTCCGTGGGCGTAGGACCCTCCGAGCCAGGTGCGGGATATAATCTCCTGGTGCGCCGTTTTTTTAAGCCCGTGGAAAAGCGCAGTATTGAGGTGGGAGTGACCCGATTTTCCAGGTGCCTTCTGTCACCCCTTTCTTTGACTAGGAAAGGGAACTCCCTGACCCCTTGTGCTTTCCGATTGAGGCAATGCTTCGCCCTGCTTCAGCTCGCGCACAGTGCATGCACCCAATGACCTGCACCCACTGTCTGGCACTCCCTGGTGAGATGAACCCGGTACCTCAGATGGAAATGCGGAAATCACCCATCTTCTGCGTCACTCACGCTGGGAGCTGTAGACCAGAGCTGTTCCTATTCGGCCATCTTGGCTCCAGCCCATCGATATTTATTCTTAACAAATATGACTTTCCACTGGTGATTCCTAGGAAATACAATTAAAAATACAATATATAGTGCTATAAAAATTACCAAGAATTCATATGTAATTCAGTTTCATCAATATCATCCCTCTGATATTTCTGTACCTTTTTCATGCTTTAGAAAAATCAAACAAACGATAAGTGGACATTTCAAGTTACTATAGAAGGCGAATGGTTTTATGGACCTATTGATTTACATGTTGGACCAGATGAAATTGTGGAGTATCCTCTCACATTCAAACCTATTTTTGAATGTGTCATTACGGTATGAACTCATTGATATTTTCCCCAGTATTAATTAATAGTATCATTAGTTAATAAACTAATGTATGACATTAGTCTTTTAATTGATTGTACAACTGTTTAGCAGAAAAGTTAATATTTTCCATGA
Source organism: Gorilla gorilla gorilla (assembly GCF_029281585.2). Classification (NCBI taxonomy): domain Eukaryota; kingdom Metazoa; phylum Chordata; class Mammalia; order Primates; family Hominidae; genus Gorilla; species Gorilla gorilla. Next base: position 46,786,355 of record NC_073247.2, read on the forward strand.
ATTTGACTATTTTTACTTAAAACTTTAATACATGTTTTAATTTGAGGCATAAACATCATGAACATAACAATATTTTTGTCTGTGAATACTAGCATTCAAATTAATTTTGTACAACAGGCTGAACAAAGTAAGATAATTACTTTTCCTTCCTATTCATTAAAGAAATTGGTGTATCAGAAAATACTTTCTTAAGACAATATTTCTTTTACATGGAAGTAGACATGCATATAATTGCTGTGTATGAAAATGCCTATTTACACTCTGTAATTTAGCGAGGGTAATCAGAAATAAATGACTTTTCACCAGAAATTTGTCTTTATGTGTTCGGTAGAAGCAGTTATTTGTGTATTGAAAAAGTCAATGGCTAACACCTCTCTACAAGCTCATTTTATTAACCAGACACAAGTTGAATAAGATAGCAGAGGTTGTTTAACATTTAACTATGACTCCTATAGACCTGAAATTTGTCTGGTTTCTCATAGGGTAAACTTATTCTACAAAATGAAGTAGATGGTATGGAGCACATCTTTGACATAAAAGGGGTTGGGAAAAAACCTTCAGCCTTGGAACACATCACTGTGGAATGTCAAGTGGGGAATGTGACACAAAAGCATATAACATTGCCTCATTTCACAAATACTGCCCTAACATTTAAGGTAAGAATTTATTTTTAGTGTGAAAGTGTTTTTTTCTGAATATAGTGAATCACATGAAATATAATAATTACAAACAATTTTTTAAACATTTAGTTTTACTTAATCAGATGAAGCAATGTCACATAAGATGTCTACAATCCTACCTATTATTAGTCCAACAGCTTTTAAATATCATTTCAATTATAAAGTTGAATTAGGATGAAATAAGTCTTATATGTATATAACTATAAAGCACATTAAAATCTACTTATTTGAGTCATGTGCTTTTCACTGAAAAAATTGTACATGATAATAAAAGGTGTTTTCAAAAATATTTAGAAACATCTTTTAAAATTTTAATGTGAAATCTGTAAGCAAAACAAAATTTCAGAAGTGTAGCCTATCATTTACCAGTGTAAATAATAGTGGAAATATTAAGGAATGCATAATTGTTTACATCCTTTTACTTATTTATTTTTTGTTTTAGGTTTTATTTATTTTATTTTATTTTATTTTATTTTTTGTCTGTTGCTCAGGTTGGAGGCCAGTGGTATGATCTCGGCTCACTGCAACCTCCACCTCCTGGGTTCAAGTGTTTCTTGTGTCTCAGCCTCCCAAGTAGCTGGGATTATAGGCATGTGCCACCACGCCCAGCTACTTTCTATATTTTTTGTAGAGATGGGGTTTCACCATGTTGGCCAGGCTGGTATCGAACTCCTGGGCTCAAGTTATCCACCCACCTTGGCCTCCCAAAGTGCTGGGATTACAGGCATGAGCCACTGCACCTGGCCTATATCCTTATTTTTTATGAAGCATTATACTCTGTCATCCTCACTTGGTTTGTTTAAACCAATCTTTAAATAACATTTTCCACTCACTCCTACAATTACCCACAAATAGTTATTTGCTCAATAGGATCCTCAAAAGAAGCTTCAAATATCTACCCATTATAGGTGCCTGAATTCAATTTTAGAGGGGACTACAGAAGTTTGTAAATTCTCTGGGTTTACTCTTTGCTTTTTTTGTAACCCTGATAAATATGTGCCTTGGTTTTCCTCTTCTTTTTTTTGCTAGATTGCAAATGGAATTAATATTCTAAATGAAACTCTTATCTTCTCATGTCCGAGTAAAATTATTCAGTGCCATCTCTTACCTTCAAAATCAAAACCTAGTCCTTTGCCCATTTTTTTTATAGGGATATCTGGATTTTAATGTCTTTTTTTTTTCTGTTGAGTTGTGTTTTCCTTATATTTTATGATATGGTTTGGTTGTGTCCCCACCCAAATCTCATCTTGAATTGTAGCTCCCATAATTCCCATGTGTCATGCGTGGGACCTGGTGGGAGGTAATTGAATCATGTGGGTGGATTTTTCCCATGCTGTTCTCGTGATAAGGAATAAGTCTCATGAGATCTGATGGTTTTATAAAGGGAAGTTCCCCTGCACATGTTCTCTCTGGCTTATTGCCATGTAAGACATGTCTTTTGCCTTCCACCATGATAGTGACGCCTCCCCAGCCACATGGAGCTGTGTGTCCATTAAAAATCTTTTTCTTTATAAATTACCCAGTCTTGGGTGTGTCTTTATCAGCAGCATGAAAATAGACTAATACATTTTAGCTATTATCCTCATATCACCTATGTAATTTGCAAATATTTTGTCCATTCCTTAGGTTGCCTTACATTTCATTGATTGTTTCCTTTGCTGTGACCTCTGTGAACTCAAGGGCCAGTAACAAGTGAAGTTTGACACTGTTGACCTACCTTCTTAATGTTATTCACCCTTTATTTTATATTATTCTACATTTCTTGTTTCCTTGACATTAATTCCTTAACATTGGATTATCAAGTGATAATCAAACCTTGATTATTACTTATCTGGTCCTTTTATTCCTCTAACCTTCTGATTTCAAGTTTCACACATCAAAAGCATCCTTATTTCTGTATGACCTCCCACTTGGCAGTTTCCTGGCTTCAGGCTATCATCTAAATACAAATACCAAATTCATACTTTTATTCAAGATGTACATGTTAGCTCCAGCCCTTCATTTTCAACTCCTTGCTATACCACTCCACTTTGATAATCTGTTACTATAGACTAGACTCAGCATATTCTTTTAAATGTTTTCCTTGTTCAATTTTTCATTGGTGCTAGTAACTATTTTTATGATGCTTTGTATTTTTAAAAAGCTTTTTAATATACATTTCATTTGATTGCTGAAGGTTGAGACCTCTTTAACATGAAAGAGAAACTAAAAACTAGAGAACATAAATGAGATATAGGTAAAATGCTATAGAATTTTATCAAATTAACAAAGTAGTAGAAAATAATTATATAATAAAGAAGACAAGAGATGTGGGACTTCCACGAAGGTGAAGCAAGAAGGTTTGTAAATTCATTTTTTAAAGAAAAGCAATGAAAACACTGGCAAAAATTGTCAAAATCAAATTTTTCAGTGATCTTGAAATTAAAGACTTGAAATAATCTAAGAACTATATATTTAAGAAAAACTCGGAATCCTGGAAAGAGCAGGATGGTTTGTGGCATTTTAACTTGAATTATTCTTATCCCTCTCTCTTTAGCTCTGCAGTCTTGCAACTGTAGTAACTATGAAAACCAGCAGCTTTGCAGTCAAAAGAAGAGACAGTGTATGGATTACTATTTGACCTTTTTCCAAGTTTGCTAGCAGCATCCCACTAGGAAGGCATTATCATTATTTGACTTGTCTCAGAGTTTGCTCTGATGGATAGGTCCTATCCTTAGAGCATTTGTAAAAAATATTTAGCAGCAATGGTTTAATATTGCAGTTGTCTGAGGCTGCAATAACAATAGCAGCTAATAAGAGATTGGCTAAAAACTTGAAAGGAAGATCTGGAATATAAGATGCCCTTAGGGGATTTTAGAATCTCTGGTATATTCCTGGGAAACAAGCAGGCCGCACGGATGTTCAAGATTGTGTACATGCCTGAGAGAGTCCTAATTTTTCACCTCTGGCTGATACAGACACTGTGAGAGCTGAAAATTAAGGCTAAATCAGAGTTTTAAACTACTTGAGTACTTAAAGTATACAACAACACATATCAGTACTCCTTGTCAAAGGATAGAAGATTTATTGGTTCTTTCACCGTTTATAGAAACCTGTGGCAAATTACTGCTGACCGCTAAGCCAACTAAACAGAGCTTCAGTGGGCACATACTATAATGAATACAGACTTTACAGAATTAGTTCAGAAAAGTCACTAAACCATAAAAGAACAAAACAACAAAAACAAGAACAATGAAAACAAACCATTAGGAGGGGATGATCTGATTTCCAAAGTGGCTATATTACCTTACATAAAAAGTAGTTTTCAATAAGAAATTAATTATGAGATGAAGCAAAAGGACAAGGAAGCAAAGAAACAGGAAAGTATGACCAATGCACAAAAAATAAGCAATTGTTAGAAGCTATCTCTAAGGGGACCTGCACGTTGAATTACTAGACTACGACTTTAAATAAGCCTTTGTAAGTATATGCAATGAACTAAAAGAAATCCCATCTAAAGAATTAATGAAAAGTATGACAATGATGTTTCAATAAATAGATCATATAAATATAGTTATAAAAATAATGAGAAAGACCAACATTCTGGTGTTGAAAAGTACAATGAGAATTATTAATTATACAGCCTCAACAGTAGATGTAAGCTGGCAGAAGAAATAATCATCAAACTTTAATATGAGTCAATACAGATTGTCTAGTCTGGGGAAGAGGAAAAATAAAGAAAAATGAACAGAACTTTAGATATCCGTGGAACAGCATCAAGCATACCAATGTATGACTTACAGTAGTTCTACAGAAGAGAAATATAAAGGAAAAGAAATAGTTTTCAAAGAAATAAAGGCCAAAAAAGCCCCAGATTTTATTAAACTTTAAACTACATATCCAAAAAGCTCAACCAACTTAAAAACAGCATCAATAAAAATAACTGTATAGGTGAATAGAATGTACAACATAAATATATGCTAGATGTAACTGCTTTTTCTTCTAGGTCATTTAAAAGAAAAAATGGGGAGGGGGACAATACGGCCAAATAGACACAGCCAAGAACTGCTGTTCCCATTGATAGAGACAAAAATATCCAGTAAGCCAACATAATTAGAGCAGATCTTCAGAGGGAAAACACCGAGAGTGGATTGAGAGGCAACTCAGACTCTGAGGCTGAAGGAGGAGGAAGCTGGAAACCCTACATGGGGTACCTGAGTGCTAGAGATAGTTCCTGGCCCCAAACAACTTCTGGGGAAGGGGAGAGTGAAGGGACTAAGGTACAGCTTATTCTCACTGCAGACCTTTAGGATACCAGCTACAGAGGACTCCATGTCCCCATGGATGTTTGAGCTGAGAAAGAGATCTTTTCAGAAAGTAGGCAGAGACAGGACTTCAGCTAACATGGAGCCAGGGGCTTTCCTGCATGAAGCAGCTCTGTTGGAGTGCAGCCGTAAGTGTCCAGGCCCCAGGGATCCCCATCTCCCTTCTAGAAGCTCTAGCCCCAGCTGACTGCCAGGCCAAGAGAGAGCAAGGGCAGCTTCCAGATGGAACTGGGGCACATTTATTCTGTACGCCCTACTGCTAGCCAGCATCTCCCAGGGCACCTGCCTGGCTGCCCCACAGAAGTGTGTGCACAATACAGCCTCCACTCTCCAGGCTGAGTGCTTTGCTCCAACTGAATACTTTCCTGGCAACCTGGGAGCACTTCAGATCCCTGAGAGCAGCTGGAGCCTGACCCCTAGCTGTGGGCCTGTCATGATGCCTTAGGGTTGCATCATGCAGCTCAGGAGTACTGAGCCAATATCTTTGGCCAGCACTCAAGTTGAAGAGGAGCCCCCAGTCTTAGAGCACTGAGAACAGTGACACACATTAGTCCATCAGCTGGTGTGGGAGTGGGACATTCCTTTTTCTGCAAGGCCAGTCTAGAAACAGTGTGGCCTACCTGCCTGCTGCAGCCTCTGCCCAAGTGAGCCCCCTGGCCTGGAATGCCTAACAAAAGAAATGTGGGTGCAGTGCCAGTAATCAAATGGGGCTCCTCTAGGGCCCAGAAATCGACCTGGTGAGAGTGTCATCTCTTCCCCACCCTCTCCCACCACAGAGCACACATGCAAACATGAGAAAAAGAGTCACATGGCTGTGTAAGAGCTTATCTACCAGTCATTATTCTTAAGCACCATCTACTGGATCACAGCCCAAAAGACAGCCCCCAAAATATTCTGCTAACATACACCCCTGTGAAACCAAGGGCAAGAATTCAGCCTCAAATAAATATTGTTTCTGAAAACATCCACAAACAAAGCAAACTGACTATACCCAAATTACACCACAGTTAAAGGAAAACCAACCCTCCCAGATAAGAAAGAATCAATGCAAGAACTTTGGCAATTCAAAAACCAGAGTGTCTTCTTACCTCCAAATGAGCCCACTAGGTCTCCAGGAACGGTTCTTAACCAGACTGAAATGACTGAAATTACAGAAATAGAATTCAGAATCTGGAGGGCAAGGAAACTTGACGACATTCAGGAGAAAGTTGAAACCCAATGCAAGGAATCCAATAAAATGATCCAATAAAATGATCCAAGGAGCTGAAAAGTGAAATAACCATTTTAAGAAAAAAACCAAACTGAACGTCTGGAACTGAGAAATTTACTACAAGAATTTCATAATGCAAATGGAGGTATTAGCAGCAGAATAGACCAAGCTGAGGAAAGAAGTTCGTAGCTCAAAGATGTTCTTTGAGTCAACTCAGTCAGACAAAAATAAAGAAAAAAGAATTTTAAAAGTTGAACAAAACCTCTGATAAAAATTAGATTATATAAAGAGACAAAGCTTGTGACTCATTGGCATTCGTGAGAGAAGGAGAGAAAGTAAGCAACATGGAAAATATATTTGAGGATATAGTCCATGAAAATTTCCCTAATCTTGCTAGAGAAGTTGACAAGCAAATTAAAGAAATACAGAGAACCCTGGCTAGATACTATACAAGACAACTATCCCAAAGGCACACGCTCATCACATTCACCAAGGTCAATGTGAAAGAAAAAGTCCTAAAGGCAGGTAAAGTGAAAGGTTAGGGCACATAGAAAGGACACCTGATCGTCTACCAATAGATCCTTCAGCAGAAACCTTACAAACCAGAAGAAATTGGTGGTAGTGGTGGGCTATTTTCTACATCCTTAATGAAAAGAAATTCCAACAAAGAATTTTATGTCCCACCCAACAAAGCTTCATAAGTGGAGAGATAAAATCTTTCTCAGATAATCAAATGCTGAGGGAATTTGTTACTACTAGATGAGACTGACAAGAAGTCCTTTAGGGAGTGCTAAACATAGAATTGAAAGGACACCTGCTTCCACAAAAACACACTTAAGCACATAGCCCATAGACATTATAAAACAACTGTGCAACCAAGGATTCATAATTACCAGCTAACAACATGATGATAGTATCAAAATTTCACATATCAGTACTGACCCTAAATGTAATTGGACTAAAAACCCCACTTAGAAAACACAGAATGGAAAGCTAGATTAAATGACAAGACCCAACTGACTGCTGTCTTCAAGAGACCCGTCTCACATGTAACAATACCCACAGGCTCAAAGTAAAAAGGATGGAAAAGGATTTACCTGCAAAATAAAAAGAAAAAAGAGTACAAGTCTCTATTCTTATATCAGATAAAATAGAGTTTAAACCAACAACAATTAAGAAGAACAAAAAAAGGCATTACATTATGATAAAGGGTGCAAGTCAACAAAAAACTTAACTATTATATGTGTGTGTGTATATATATATATATATATATATATATATATATATATATATATTCAATATTCGAGCATCCAGATTCATGAAACAAGTTCTTCTTGATGTTCCAAAGACATAGACAGCCACATAATAATAGTGGGAGACTTCAACGCCCCACTGACAGCATTAGACAGATCATCAAGTCAGAAAATTTAGAAAGAAGTCCTGAACTTAAAAGAAGTCCTGAACTTAAACTTCACACTTGTCTAATTGGACCTAATAGAAAGCTATACAATGGTCCACAATCACAGAAAATACTTTCTTTTCATCTGTGCATAGAACATATTTTAAGATTGACCACATGTTCAGTAATTAAAGCAAGACTCAATACGTTAAAGAACAAAACAAAACTCATGCCCAGCACATTCTCAGATCACAGTGCAATAGTAATAAAAATTAATATCAAGAAGATTTCTCAAAACCACATACATACATGAAAATTAAATAACTTGCGCCTGAATAACTGCTGGGTAAACTTAAAAATTAAACCAGAAATCAAACATTATTTGAAACTAATAAAACTTGAGGCATAACTTATAAAAATCTCTGGGATACAGCTAAAGCGATGTTAAGAGAAAAATTTACAGCACTAAAAGCCTTCATAAAGAAGTTAGAAAAAGCTCAAATTAACAATTTAACTTTGCACCTAGTGAAACTAGAAAAAAATAACAGACCAACCCCAAAGCTAGTATTATAACAGAAAGAATTAAAATCAGAGAAGAACTAAATGATACTGAGACACATAAATCCATACAAAGGATCAATAAAATCAAGTGTTGGCTCTTAAAAAATAAACAAGATAGAAAGTGCACTAGCTAGATTAACACAGGAGTGAAGAAAAGAAGATGCAAATAAGAACAATTGGAAATGATGAAGACATTACAGTGGATCCCACGGAAATACAAAAGATCCTCAGAGACTATTGTCATCAACTCTATGCATACAGATTTAAAAATCTAAAGGAAATTGATAAATTACTGGAAACACACAACCTCCCAAGATAAAACCAGAATGTGAAGACCTGAACAGACTAATAACATGTTCCAAAATTGAATCAGTAATAAAAAACCCCTACCAACCAAAAAAGCCCTGGACCAGATAGATTCACAGCCGAATTATATCAGACAAAGAACTAGTACCAATCCTACTGAAACTATTCCAAAAAATTGAGGAGGGGCTTCTCCCTAACTCATTATATAAATCCAGCATTAACCTGATGCCAAAATCTGGCAGAGACACAACAAAAAAGGATAACTTGAGGCCAATATCCCTGATGAAAGTACACACAAAAATCCTCAAAAAAATAATAGCAAACCAAATTCAGAAGCACATTAAAAAGTCAATACACCAGGATCAAGTAAGCATTACTCCTGGCATGTAAGTCTGGTTCAACATACACAAATCAATAAATGTCATTCACTCATTATAAGATTTGAAAGCAAAAATCATTCGGTCATCTTAATAGATGCAGAAAAAGCTTTTGATAAAATCCAGCATCTCTTCATGGGAAACACCTTCAAGAGACTAGGTATCAAAAAATCCATCTATGACAGACCCACAGCCAAAATCATAATGAAAGAGCAAAAGCTGGAAGCATTCACCTTGAGTACTAGAAAAAGCCAAGGATGCCAAATTTCACCACTCCTGTTTAACATAGTAGTGGAAGATCTAAACAGAGCTATCAGGCAAAAGAAAGAAATAAAAGGCATCCAAATGACAAAAGAAGAACTTAAACTATGTCTTTTTGCAGACAATGTGGTTCTACACCTAGAAAACTCTAAAGACTGCCAAATGGCTCCAAGAAATGATAAAAAACTTTAATAGAGTTTTAGGATAAACAAATAGAAGTATGAACATTAGTAGCATTTCTATCCACCAGCAATGTTCAAGCTGAGACCCAAATCAAGAACACATTCCAATTTACCATAGCCACAAAAAGTTAAAATATCCAGGAAGACAGCTAAGCAAGGAGGTAGAAGATCTCTGCAAAGGAAAATGTGAAACACGCTCTAAGGGTACAGTAACCAAAACAGCATAGTACTGATGCAAAAACAGACACATAGACCAATGGAACAGAGTAGACAACCCAGAAATAAAGCCACACACCTACGATCATCTGATCTTCAAAAAACCCTACAAAAACAAGCAATAGTAAAAGGACTTCCTATTCAGTAAATGGTGCTGAGATAACTGTCTATCCATATGCAGAAGAATGAAACTGGATCCCTATCTTTCACTGTATACAAAAATTAACTCAAGATTGATTAACAGTTTAAAGGTAGGACCTCAAACTATTAAACTCCTGGATTTTATTAGCTTGAGCACCTTTCTCAACATCAGCCTTGGCAAGGAAATTATGACTAAGTACCCAAAAGTAAATTGCAACAAATCAAAAATTTTATTAAGGCTCTAATTAAATTAAAGAGTATCTGCATAGCAAAATAAATTATCAACAAAACAGAGACATCCTACAGAATGGTAGAAAATATTCACAATCTGTTCATCCAACTAAGGTCTAAAACCCAGAATCTATAAGGAACTTAAATCAGCAAGCTTAAAAGAAATAAGCCTGTTAAAAATTTGCACAGGACATGAATAAACACTTCTGAAAAGAAGACATACAAATGTCCAGCAAACATATGAAAAAATGCTCATCATCACTAATCATCAGAGAAACACAAACCAAAACCAAAATGGCATACCGTCTGTATTAGTCCAGTGCTATAAAGAACTGCCCAAGGCTGGGTAATTTATAAATGAAATAAGTTTAATTGACTCACAGTTCTGCATGGCTTGAGAGGCCTCAGGAAGCTTACAATCATGGCAGAAGACACTTCTTCACAGGGTGGTAGGAGGGAGAGGAACAAGCAGGGGAAATGCCAGATGCTTATAAAACCATAAGATTTCATGAGAATTCGCTCACTGTCATGAGAACAGCATGGGAAACCACCCTCGTGATCCAGTTATCTCCACCTGGTCCCGGTTTTGATACATGGGGATTGTGGGGATTATGGGGATTACAACTGAAGATGAGATTTTGGGTGGGGACACAGCAAAACCATATCACCATCTCACACTAGTCAGAATGGCTGTTATTAAAAAGTCAAATAATAACAGATGTTGGAGAGGCTGAGAGAAAAGGGAATGCTTATACACTGTTGTTGGGAATGTAAATTGTTTCAGCCACTTTGGGTAGCATTTTGGAGATTTTTAAAATAACTTAAACTGAGCTACCATTCAACCCAGCAATTTCATTATTAGGTATATACCCAAAAGAAAACAAATCACTCTACCAAAAAGACACATGAACTCATATGTTCATTGCAGTACTATTCACAGTAGCAAGGACTTGGAAGCTACCCAGGTGCCTATCAGTGGTGGATTGGATAGAGAAAATGTAGTACATATATACCATGGAATACTACACATTCATAAAAAGGAACAGCATCATGTTCTTTGCAGCAACGTGGTTGTAGCTGGAGTCTAGAATTCCAAACAAGGTAATGCAGTAACAGAAAACCAAATACTGCAATTTGTCACTTACAGGTGGCAGCTAAACTTTGAATACACATGGACATAGAGATAGGAACAATAGATACACAAACTATTAGATGAGAAAGGGAAGGAGGGGGCATGTGTTGAAAAGCTACCTATTAGGTGCTGTGCCTACTACTTGAGTGACAAGATCCATAACCTAAACCTCAGCATCATGCAATATACCCATGTAACAAACCTGTACAAGTAACCCCTGTATCTAAAATAAAAATTGAAATTATTAAAAAACTTAAAAATTAATAATTATATAAATGTCTTGGCAGGCTTAAAATGTATAAAGATGTAATTGGTATGAAAGTAGTAACATACAGGAAGACTAGAAGGATAGGCGCATACTGGAAAAATATTTCTGTATGCTACTGAAATTAAGTTAGAATTATTACAAAGCAAATTGTTTCAAAATAAGATGCTAGTTATAAAACCCAAGACATCTTAGAAAATAACTCAAAAATAGAGTGAAATATACGAAAAGGAATTTAAGTGACACATTAGAAAATATTTTACTCAAAATCTGACAGTAATGGAAGATTACAGGAATAAAGGTGACATAAGATATATAGATAATAGGAAAATGGCAGATTTCAGTTTTCTTGTCTGCATTGTATATAAATTGTCTAAACACTCAAATGTCAGAAATAGGAAGAATGTATTTTAAAGAAAAGTTCAACTTTAGGCTGCTTATATTAGACCCATTTTAAATAAAATGACAAAAATAGTTTGAAAGTAAAACATATACCATGAACATAGTTTCTAAAATAGAGCCGAAGTGGCTGGAGTATTTCAGAAATCAAATGACTTGAGACCTAAAATTATTACTGCATATGAAGAGACATTTTATAAAGATAAAAGTGTCAATCTCTCAGGAATATATACCAATTATAAGTATATACATGTATATGTGTGTGTGTATATATATTATCATATATTATACACATATCATATATGTATTATGTATTATATTTATTATGTATTATATATTGTATTTGTATTATGTATTATATTATACACACTATCAGAAGATCCGCAGTTACCTGTAAAAGATAATTCAAAAACAAGAATTAGGTAGTATTAACATAAAATATTTTTCTATGCTTTCTTTATAATATGTGTATATATATTATAACATATTATATATTATATTATATTATATATTATAATATATTTGATATTATATATAATATAATTTTATTATAACATAAAGAAAGCATAGAAAAGTATTTTAAAAATATCACATATTATATCTCACACACACACACACACACACACACACACACACACACACATACACAACAACAGAGCCTGAAAAGACATGAAGCAAAACCAACAGAATTTAAGAAGTCAGAAGCAACAATGTTAGTTGGAGGTTTAAATATCCCACTGTCAATAATGGGTAATTAACTGGCCAGTAGATCAACATAGATATAGAAGACTTGCAAAAATCAATGAGATCTAATAGACATCTGTGGAACATTCCATGTAATAACAGCAGAATAAATATTCTTCTCAAGCATACATGGAATATTCTCCCAGATACATTACGTCTTACAGCATAAAATAAACCTTAATAAATTTAAAAGTGAGGTAATCATGTACAGTATGATTTTTGACAACCACGGAATTAAATTAGAAGTCAAAAATGGAAATAAATTTGGGAAATCCTTGAATATGTGGAATTTAAAACAACATACTCCTAAATAACCAATAAGTCAAAGAAGAAATCACAAGGGAAATTAGAAAATGATATGAGATGAGTGAAAATGAAGACACAATTGACCAAAATTTAGGAGGTGCACCTAAAGCAGTGCTTAAAGGGAAATTTGTAGATGTGCATACCTGTAGTAAAAAAAGAAGAAAGATGTTAAGTCAGTTACCTAACTTCGTATCTTAAGTAACTAGAAAAACAAGCAAATGAAAGACAAGGCAAGCACAAAGAGGCAGTAAGAGAGAGTAGAGTGAAATAAAATGATATGGAAAATAAATCAATAGAGAAAACCAATAAAAACAAAAGTTAGTTATTTGAAAAGGTCAGTAAATAAGCTAATTTACCTTGACTGACAGAAAAAGAGAGAATACTCAAACTACTGAATTAAGAAATGAGTACGGAGACACCACTATCTACCTGAAGAAATAATAATTAGAGATAAATACTAAGAAAACCTGTATGCCCATAAATTTGATAATTTGGAAAAAAACTGACCAATATATAGAGTTACAAAAACTACTGAGCTGACTCAAGAAGGAATAGAAATATGATGAACCTACAACAAGGAGAGAATTAGCATTTGTAAGACTTCCCACAAAGAAAACACAGTCTTAGATGGCTTTAATAGTGGATTTTACTCACAGTTGAAGAACTAATATTAATGTTTCACAAACACTTCTAAAAAATAAAAGATAAGTAAACATATTCTAACTTCCACTTTGAGACCAATATTATTACCTAGATAATAAATCCAGACAGAGGCATCATGGGAAATGAAAACTACAGATCAGTTTTCCTTAGGATTATAGCTGAAATACTCTCAACAAAATATTAGAAAACTGAATTCAACAACATTTAAAAATGATTATACACCAACATAGAATATATGGAATTGTATTACGAGAGTCCATGGCGATATATGGACTTTCCCTACACTACTGGAGTGTTTGAAGATTCCTAGAAAAGAAAATTCAAAAACAAGTGTTGGTGAGGATGTGGATAAAGGAAAACTCTTTTAAACTGTTGGTGGGAGTGTAAATTAGTACAGCCATTACGATAAACATTATGAAGTTTCTTCCAAAAATTAAAAATAGAACTATCATATGATTCTGTAATTCCACTGCTGGGTATATATTCAAAAGACTTGAAATCTCTATGTCAAAGAAATATCTGCACTTTGTTGTTCATTGCAGCATTATTCACAATAGCCAAGATATGGACTGAACCTGTGTCCATCAACAAATGAATGGATAAAGAAAATGTGATATGTACGCAATGAAATACTATTCAGTCTTAAAACAGAAGGAAATCCTGTCATTTGTGACATGGATGAACCTGGAAGCCATTATGTTGAGTGAAGTAAGCCAGTCACAGAAAAGCAAATATTGCATGATCTCAATTATATGTGGAATATAAAAAAGTTCAGTTCATGGAAGTGGAGAGTAGAATGGTGGTTATCAGGAGCTGATGGGGGGAGTTGTTGGAGAGATGTGAATGAGAGGACACAAAATTTCAGTTTGATAGAAGAAATAAGTTCAAGAGAATTATTAGAGCTTGTGTACAACATGGTTATGATAATTATAACAACGAATTATATTCTTGAAAAGAGCTGAGAGATTTTTTGTTCACCACAAAAATGATAACTATGTGAGATAATGCATAGATTAGTTTGATTTAGCCATTTCACAATGTATATATATATCAAAACATCATGTACATTATATACAATTTCTCATCCATTAAAAGTATGAAAAAGTTTTTAAAAGTATGCTAAATAAAAAAGTCAGTGACAAAAGTCCACATCGTACTGTTTAATTTCATTACTAATAATTGTTCATAATAGGCTCATATGTAGAGACACAAAGTAGATTATTGTTTCCCTGAGCAGTGGGGAGTAGGAAGATATAAGCACGCAGTAAACTGAAAGTTGGGTTTAGCCAGGGTGTGGTCAAATGCTGCTTAAATATTTTTTATTTGTTTTATTAATATTGATGTAGAAATTTATTGAAATGATTCATCTCTTTTGTATATCAAACTGCCTAAAGACAATTGTGCATGGTTGATGAGAGCTATTCAGACTTTCTAAGCATCAATGATCTTGATATAAGCAGTAACAGAATATAAGCATTATTTGTTTTGTAAGAATAATTTCCTTTGTTCCATTTTTAAATAGGTTTGTTCTTAGATTTCTCTTCTACTGGATGTAGAATTTTTCTGGCTTGCTGTTTTTTAAAAAAGTGAATGATTTTATTGGGAGTATTTACATTAAATTTCAGTTTGTTCTATGCTTTAACTTGTTACAGTAATTTCATGTAGTGTAATGTACTTATTTTATGTTGATACTACATAATTCTTGTTTTTGAATTATCTCTTATAGGTAACTGCAGATCTTCCGATAGTGTGGGGAAATCCACAAATTACAGTATACCCTTATAAAGAAATTCTGTACCTGATTCATGTGCGCCCTTGGAAACGTGGTATATTGAAAGGTATAAAATCCATTGATAAAATATTAGTCATTTTCCTACTATGCTAGGATGGAAATATGATGAGACAAATAGAAATGCAGTTTGTATTTCCACTTTCTATTAAATGACTCAGAAGAAAGTTTAATTTTATATTTCAGTCATTAGCTTTCTAAATAATCAGGGCTTTGATGCATACATTTTATGTCTAGTGCTATATTATCTTGGCCATTTATTCAAATTTATTTGTGGAACAAATTTCTGTAAATGAAAATATTTAATTAAGGGTATTTACATGTAAAATGTGATAAATACTTTCAAATAGTTATACCTGCATATCAACCCAATGACATTTTAAGAGAATGTTTATTTACAGGACTGGATATTATAAAAACATTCACATGCACTTACTTGATATATGAAAAATAAGTTAAAGGTTTGATATATGTGAATTTTTTTCCTTTATCTTCCCTTGTCTGTAATAAAGTATTCATTTATGCAGATTTCCACAATGGTCCCAGAACAGAATTACTTACATGGGAATCGGAGGGAGAGGTGTTCCTGTTACTTTTTGAAGGGAGAGGAGTAAGAAATGATAGAAGAGTAATATAGCTAGTACTGAGTGATTATGATTCATCAAAGGAATAAGTTGTCCTATTTGAGAGAAAATTAAATTTCCTATGGTAGTTGGATACTGTTGAGGAAATTATTATAATGTAGGTGAGTGGATACAACTTTAGAAGTGTAGAAAGCATATACATATACACATATTCTTTCTACACTTACATATGTAGTGGTATCTACTGCTCCTTGGATGTACTAGCCTCGCATCCCTGCTTACCTCAACAAAGTGTTTGAGGGAAGGGTTTATATCTAGTATAGAAGCGATAGAGAGCTGCTGCAAAGAAGAAAGTGCAGAGAGCATACTGGATGCCTATGCTATTAAAAAGCAGAAGGGAAATTTCAGAGTGCCAACCACAATGATCCAATTATTACCACTGTAATAGAATTTATGTAGGAAGAAACAGCTGCCAATCCCCATTCCCTGCTTCTAGTGTGCTTAACCTCAAATGCCAACACAGCAAAAATTGTTAGCATCTTCTGAAATCTTCCCCTTGTTTTTGAGATGTTTAGATTTACAAACCCCATGAATAAGTCCTCATTTGATAGGTAGATTTGAGCTATAATGTCTCTAGTCCAAACATTTCAATAAAGTAACATATTTTACTATTTTTTAGGTAATCCATAAGAAGTGAATTGATTTAAAGAAATTTAAATTTTAGTTTTCATTTTAATTGTCATTGACAGTCCTAGTAGTTGGTATATTTTCCTTAATTTTAGAGTTTTAACTCGTCTTTTGTAAAAGGCAGCAAGTCATTCAGAATTGGTATAATTAGTTTTGATAAAACATAGTCAATTTCAGTTTCCTGTTCTGTAGGAAGCAGTGAGTTCTACTACTTATGAGAGGAAACACATAAGAAACCACGAACTGTGAAACATTGTTGAATTCGGAATGTTTATAACTACCACAAAGCCCCTGGTCTGTGAATCAAACTCTTAAAGTTATTGGAATAGACTGACGAAAAATTAAATAATTAGATTTGGCAGGCCTTTCCTTTGTGTAATCTTTTTTGTTGTTGTTGGTTTTAGCAGCTTTTGTGGCACCACAATATTTCAATACGTATTTTTACTATTTTGATATGGACTATTAACATGTTGGTTTGAAAAAATTTGGAACATATTTGGTGAAGTTAAATGCAGTGCAGGATACATTGTTAAGTGAGGATGAATTAGGTTAATGTTTCTGGCTATACAAACCATTTTACAGGCTTCATAATTTTGAAAAATATTTACAAGACGTGATCATGTTAGCTCTTCCCAGGGCAGTGCCTTAGAGTTAAATTAGTTGTCCCATTATGCTTTGGAAAAAAACAGCCTGTAAAAGGGAGCCTAGCTCTAATTTTTATTCATATTACTATTGGAAGACTTAAACTATAGATTAAACAGTATAAATACAATTGCTTCTGAACAGCTGCTAACTAATCTGAAGTGATATAAAGAAAACTAGATTATAAAAATTTCACACATGTGAGAATTTTCCTGCTTTTGCTGGTTAAAGAACCGTGTCCATGTATGGGTGCATGCATGTGTACACACGTGTGTTATGTATCAGATACTTTTTTAAAATTTTGTGTTAATTTTCAATTCTGTTATTGATTATATAATAATTATTTACTAAAGACCTATAATTTGGAAAGCCTTTATAAACATAGTAGTGATGAACAAAGCTGACATTCAACTAATTATGCTTTGCTTATTGAAATATTGTAACAACTGATCTTTTCTTATATGTTGGCAAATATTCAGTTGTTTGAGCTCCACTATCAAATAACTTTTGCCAGTCCAGATACCACAGCCCCTCACCCAGAACTCTTGGAACCTCCCAACAATTTAGCAGCTCCTAAAGTGTTAACACATAAAGCATCAGGATGCCTCAGGACCTAGATCAGGCAGGACCTAGATCAGGTGTCCTTTCTGGTTGGTCAGTATTGGGATAAAGTTTTGTTAATTATTTTGAATATTACCACTGTATCTAAATATGAATATCACATAGCTCCTTCTTCCCGAGAATTCACATCTGGTGGTGGAAACAGGTATCCATAAATCATCTCAATGAAGATATGCTTTGATATATCTAAAGTTTAATTATAGCACTGGGGAGCCTGATGGAAGGAAATATTAATCCTAACAATGGGGGTCTGAGAGAGCTTCACAGGGGATGGTGGGTTTGATCTGAACCTTGAAGGATATGGCAGGGGGTTGGGGAAACTTTCCAGCAGGAGAAATAACCTTATTGAAAACACAGAATAGACAGTTTCTGTAAATTGAAAAGTAGATGGGTGTGTTTGGAGTGCATGTGTGAGGTAGGGAATGCAGAGTGACATACAATTAGCAATGCAGGTAGACATTTTAGGGCAGAGTTTTGTTTTACTTATTGCACTGGGAGCCATTGAAGATTGCTGAGGAGGCAAGAGATATGAGTCAACTGAGTTTGAAAAAGGGAAATCTGGAGGTAATATAAAAAACAGACAGGAGGGGTGAGATAGGCCAGTAAGATCTGGGAGATCATTTAGGGGTCTTTGACAATATCCAAGGTAATCAGTTCTGTGTACCCACTCCCAAAAGCAAACCCTAAGGCAAGAGTTTAATTGCAAGTAGTTAATCTGAGAGGTGATCAGGAGAATCACACTAAGTAAATGGGGAAGTGAGATGCTGGAGGGAGAAAGCCAATAAGTAAGCAAGCTAGTTATCAGGTTACTGCTGAAAACTGAGGGACCTCACTGGGACCTTCAGAAAGAATTGTCATACTGAAGGGCAAGGGAGTTGGAGTATTTATCTGTTAACCCCTAATTGATTAAAGTTTTCTCTTAGGTCAGAGATCTGTAACAGTGAGTTCCCACAGGCAGAGTTGTAGGAAACCACTGGTGTGTATAGGAACTCTCTGAGGGGGGCATTTTTGTGAGGGCACTGACAGCATGTACTAATGTTATACCAATATTATATTTGGTATGTTTGTTGGTAGAAAGAAATGTTGGGAACTGGATGGATTTGGAATTTTCAAGGCAGCCTGCAGTGATTGATCTACAATCATGTTCCAAGTGTGCCTATGTGGAGGTTTGTTTTAAATGCCTGTTTGGCCATGGAACCAAAAGTGAAGATGGACCATTCTAAATCAGAGTTAGGGCAGAACAAACTAGGCAATGATAATGAATTAAGAAACAGAGGGACAGCTTCAAGAGAAATAAAGAGGGAAAATGATGCTGTAACAGGTTGAGTTTCCAGGAAATCAGATTCTGAGAGAGGAGGTTAGAATGCAGGACATTTATTAGGGAAAGTGTTATGAGCAACACTTGTGGGAAAAAAAGGTAAGAAAGTATGTTTAGCAGAGGTAGAAACTGAGCTTTGGCGAAGGCCCACTGAAGGCTTCAGCCAACTCATTAAGGCTCCTGAAGCTGGGATGGCCCTTCAGAGTTGTCCCGAGTTGGGAGAAAGAGACTAGACCTTCACAGTACTGTGCTGATCAGTCATTGAAAGTGGGCTACATGTGGAAGGAGGTTTGACCTTGAGTGAAGCTTTTATTTTTTTTTTCAAGCAAGGCAATGCATAAAGAGGGCTGACCTGATGGCCATCTTCCAGCATTATGTCCAGTAGCTATGGGAGTAAGTTCCTCATTCCTGAAAAGATATATCATTAGTGCACTGTAGTGTCTTCCACAGTTGTATTTGATGAAAATTGAATATGAAAAAGAAAGGAGAAAGTAGAGTCAAATGTACTTCGGACAGTAAGCAACTCTAAGCAAAGTGAAACCAATAACTGTGAGGGGGAAGTAATCAGAAGGGTAAGTTTACTGCTTAGGAATGAAAGCCTAGTTCTATCTCGACTTCAAAGTTATCTTTTTATGTCATTAAGTTTTGGAAAAAAATGACAATATAGAATAAGTAAACCTAGATATAAAAACATATAACCTTAAGGAGAAACAAACAAACAAATCCAAGCAAAAATCACCATGTTTGCAGGTGTGAGAGAGATAATGTGTTAATGACTGAAAGCAATAAAACACGATTGCTTAATTCTTTCTTTTGTAACTATAAAATGACCTATCTGGTATAGATAAATATGAGAATGCAAAAAGCTATTATTACTGTTCATTATTACAGGATTAGTGTGTAAAACCAACTGTAGACACAGAGTAATGGCCTGTTACTTATTGGCAGTGGTGAAATATGCAAATAAATTTTCATTTGTCTTAGCTAGAAGCTGTTTTGTTTTGCACAAGACTAGTATATAGGTGAAGATGAGTAGGCCTTGGTGGTGATTATATACTTTATTAGTAGTAATTCTTAATTTTATTTTGATTGCAACAACATGATATGATTCAGAAATATGATTTAGAGATGGCTGTAAAGATGCATGTTCACAACATAAAGCAACTAATTTGTAATGTAGCACTAGCAAAATAACTTGTAAGTGTAAGGGTTAAGACTGTATCATTTGGTATAGCTTACATATCATTTTCCTAATAATTTGCTCCAGTTGTTCTTTAATAATCTACATAGACCTCATGTCTCTGGCATGACTTTTCTGAGCTCTGTATGAAGATGTCATCAATCAGCTTAGCTTTTTTTCAGCCTGTGAACATCAGGGTTAAACTACAACTTTAAAAAACATGTTTTACAAACAACAAACAGGGAACTGTGTAAACTTGTAAAGATACTTCTAGGGACCCCTTTCTATGTCTAGAGCTAGGAAGCTAAATAATTAATTTGCAGCTTGGTGATCCAAAAATATGTGAAAACTGTACCTCAAACCATGCAAATGTGAGCTCTTTAACTAATGATTTTGCTCTTATGGTCCCTAAAGCCAAGATTCCAGCCACTACTGAGTAGCACATATTCCAGAACAAATGTCATCTCCAGTGATGACCCACTACAGTAGATTCATGCTGTTTTAGTTTCTGTGTGTTTAACTCAAAATTTTCAGTTGAGAGAGGATTCTCTGAATATCTTTCCAACATATTATAAAAATAGAAACCCATGAATATTTTTAAAGGCTTTTATTTTATTGTTAACTAGTGCAGTTGATTTTTTAAAGCCTTAGTATAGGACTTCATAATTATCTCTTGTGAACTTCTACATGTAAGCAACAAATACAGTTTCATCTCCAAGGAAAAAGTTTTTAGAATTTCTTACAGTCATCAATGATGTTTTATTTGTGAACCTGAAGGACATAAAAAGAGGGGGTAGAACTCAGTAATCGAGTATCTTCCCTTTGCCCGCAGGATTGATGAAAGGGCAACAGAGAAAGGATATAACAAGAATAATTTATTGAATTATGAGCCATTTAAGCATATGAACAAAACCAGGCTAGAAGACTTTAATATGTTGATCATGGCCTGGTGGCCTAAAACTATCTCCAAACATTACACAACAAGAATATTTTCTTTTTCTTTTTTCTTTCTTTCTTTTTTTTTTTAATTGAGACAGGGTCTCACCCTGTTGCCCAGGTAGAGTTCAGTGGTGTGAACATGGCTTACTGTAGCTTCGACCTCCTGGACTCAGCGATCCTCCCACCTCAGCCTCCCATGTAGTTGGGACAACAGTTGTGTACCACCATGCCTGGCTGTTTTTGAATTTTTTTTAACATGTGGAGCCTGACCATGTTGCTCAGGCTGCTCTTGAACTGCTGGGCTCAAGCAATTTACCTGCCTTGGGTTCCCAAAGTGCTGAGGTTATAGACGTGAGCCACTGCACCTGGCCAGCAAGAATATTTGCACACAGTATGTACTTTGTGCACTTACAGTGGCAAGTCTTTGGATTTTATATAACCCTACATGGACTCAGTTCACTGTAGTCACCAAGGTGCTTTAAATCATTTTTACTCCATACTAAAAAACTAAATACAAAGGACCAAAGGGTTTCCAGTCATATTAGTAGTCTTCATTTCTACCTTGAACATTCATGCTATAGTAGTGTGAAATTCTCTTATTATCCATGACCGTTAGTAGCCTGGTAGCTCCAGCAAATAAGTAAGAATGATCAATTTTGATTTTGTCAAAATTCAGCTTGTATTTTGTTTAATAGCACCCAAAAGTGCTTTCTTACTTGCTGAAAAATTATTGTGTTCATTAACACAACTGTAAACTTTGTGCTTGTTTATGTATAGAGAACATTCATTTCTAAAAAATTTGCAATTTGGAACTTGCTACACTGGAATGGGGTCTTTTTATGACACTGGCATAAGAAAGCTTCATTCAAATTGCAAACAAGCTTTTAGTTCACTTTTGTAAAAGATCCCCAAACCAATAGAGTTAGCTTGAGAAATATGAAGTTTTGTTTTTATTCAACACTAAATATATCCATAGTAGGCTTATTTTGTCTTTACTTTTATAAAACAATTTTTAGATATTACTTTCTAGAATATAAAGAAATAATTTTCTTTACAATGAGAGCTCTTTAATATTTATTATTTTTATTCTGGAATATAAGCCAAGCTACATTTACATATCCTGAATAAGCCGTCTTTGATTTTTGACATTTAATTGATGCACAACTATTTTCAGGGCTTCAAACAAGAATATTGTAGCAATTGAGGATAACTTTACATAAAATGTAGTTTCAGTGTGAGTTTATGTATCTTAGGAATATGTAATATTTTCTCAAATAAATGCAGCTTTTTAAAAATGAAAGGCCACCATTGACATATAATTATTTTTCTGTATTTCCATGTTACATAAATAAAAGACTCTGGTTATGTACCTGATACCACTTTCAGGCTGTAGAACCTCAGCCAGGTTATTCCATCCCCAGAGCATCCATTTCTTTATCCACAGAAATGCAATATAAATATTTTCTCTATCACCTGTTGCTGTGTCATCAATGGGTGATAGCACTGTGAAGCCCCTAACATAGAACATGCAGAAGGCAGTAAATAAATATTCTTATTATTTTATGCAATTTGACACACATCACTTCAACTACCAATATTATCCTTCTCTAACTGTGTAATCTTGGGTAATTTACTTAACCTCCCTGAATGTCGGGTTTTTTTGTTTGTGAAATATAGATAATATTTAGACTTTCAGGGTGGCTATGGGGATTAAATGGAAATATATGAAAAGTGTTAATTTAGTAGGTGTTCAATTAATGTCGATTGCTCTTATTTAAAACACTAACTCTCAACTCTACCCATCTGCTCCTCACATTTGGAAAAAGTCATTTCCAACATTGAAAAAGATCATTTAGGGGCATAATTTGCACAAAATCGCTGTGTTTATTAAAATTTATCTTTTATTCTTTAAATGTAGCAAGTCCTAGAAAAAAATCTGTGTGAGAAACTGGCTTAGGGCATGCATGATACAAATGTAAAAATATACCATTTACATATAGATTTGCAAAATATATAAATATATATGTATATATGTAGTATTTGAGGCTTATTAGAATTTTGCTTATGATTGTCAGTTTCATTTTTATGTCTCCTAGTAACTATTGAAAAATGCATGATTTCTTTATTAATAATAACTATTAACAACAATTACATATACTTCTCTAATCCTTTAACAGTATTTGATATAGGTACTATTATTTTCTTTGTTGTACCAAGAAGGAAACTAAGTCACAGACAGCTTAATTTTTAGGCACATCGTTTGTCAATGGCAGAGCTGGAATTGGAACCTGGGAAGTTTGACTCCAAAGTATTTGCTCTGCATCACTCTACCACATTGTCTCTTTATTAATTTTTTTTTTGCCTTTTTTACTTTTATTTTAGATTCAGGGAGTACATGTGCAAGTTTGTTACATGGGTAAATTGCATGTTGCTGAGGCTTGGTGTGCAAATGACTTTGTCACCAAGGTATTTAGCATAGTACCTGATAAGTAGCCTTCCAACCAATGCCCTTCTCCCACTTTTCCCCCTCAAGCAGTTCCCAGTGTCTATTGCTCCCATCTTTGTGCCCATATCTATTCAATCTTTAGCCCTCATTTGTAAGTGAGAACATGTGACATTTGGTTTTCTGTTCCTGTGTTAGTTTGCTCAGGATAATGGCCTCCAGATGCATCCATGTTGCTTCAAATTACACAATTTCATTCATTTTTATGGCTACATAGTGTTCCATGGTGTGTGTGTGTGTGTGTGTGTGTGTGTGTGTGTAACATTTTCTTTATTCAGTACACTCTTGATGGTCATCTTGGTTGGTTCCATGTCTTTGTTATTGTGAATAGCCCTGCGATAAACAATATGAGTACATAAATTCTTTTGGTAGAACTGTTTATTTCCCTTTGGATATATGCCAAATAGTGGGATTGCTGGGTCAAATGATAGTTCAAAATTCTTTAAGAAGTATCCAAACTGCTTTACACAGAATGTAAGTGGCTGAACTAACTTACATTCCCACCAACAATGTGTAAGTGTTCCCTTTTCTTCACAACCTCGCTAGCATCTATTATTTTCTGACTTTTTAATAATAACCATTCAGATTGGTGTGAGATGGTATCTCATAGAGTTTTTGATTTACATTTATCTAATATTTAGTTATGATCAGCATTTTTTCATATATTTGTTGGTTACATGTTTGTCTTCTTTTAAGAACTGTCTGTTCATGTGTTTAGCTACATTTTTAATGGGGTTGTTTGCTTTTTGTGTATTAAGTTACTTATAGATTTTGGATATTAGACCTTCGTTGAATGCATACTTTGCAAATATTTTCCCCCATTCTGTAAGTTGTCTGTTTCTCTTGCTGTGCAGAAACTTTTTACTTTAATTAGGTCCCGCTTGTCTGTTTTTGGTTTTGTTGCAATTGCTTTTGGTATATTCAGCAAGACATCTTTGCCAAGGTCTATGTCCAGAATGGTATGTCTTAGGTTTTGTTCTAGGGTTTTTTTATAGTTCAGGGTCTTACATTTAAGTCTTTAATCAATCTTGAGTTCCTTTTTGTGTATGGTGAAAGGAAGGAGTACAGTTTCAGTCTTCTGCATATGGCTAGACAATTATCCCAGTACTATTTATTGAATAGGGAGTCCATTACTCATTGCTTGTTATTGTTGACTTTGTCAAAGATCAGATGGCTGTAGGTGTTCAGCTTTATTTCTGGTTTCTCTAACGTGTTGGATTGGTCTATGTGTCTATTTCTGTACAAGTACCTTGCCATTTTGATTACTTTAGCCTTGTAGTATAGTTTCAAGTCAGGTAGTGTGATGCCTTTGGCTTTGCGTTTCTTTTAAATTTTTTTATTTTTAATTATTGTGGGTACATAGTAGTTGTATGTATTTGTGGGGTACATGAGATGTTTTGATAAAGGCATGCAATATGAAATAAATCATGGAGAATGGGATATCCATTCCTTCAAGCATCTATTATTTGTGTTACAAACAATCCAATTACAATCTTTTAGTTATTTTAAAATGTACAATTAAGTTATTATTGTCTATAGTCACCCTGTTTTGGTATCAAATAGTAGGTCTTATTCATTTCTTCTATTTTATTGTACCAATGAACCATTCCTACCTCCCACCAACCCCCCACTACCCTTCCCAGCCTCTGGTAACCATCCTTCTACTCTCTATCACCATAAATTCAATTGTTTTGATTTTTAGATCCACAAATAAGAAAATGCAATGTTTGTCTTTCTGTGCCTGGCTCATTTCACTTAACGTAACGATCTCCAATTGCATCTATGTTATTACAAATAACAGGATCTCATTCTTTTTTATGGCTAAATCATACTCCATTGTGTGTATATACACATTTTCTTTATTTATTCATCTGTTGATGTATGCTAACATTGCTTCCAAATCTTAAATATTGTGAACAGTGCTACAACAAACATGGGGGTGTAGCTATCTCTTTGATATATTGATTTCCTTTCTTTGGGATATATACTCAGTGGTGGGATTACTGGATCATACAGTATGTCTATTTTTCATTTTTTAAGGAACCTCTAAACTGTTCTTCACGATGGTTGTACTAATTTATATTCCCAACAACAGTATATGAGGGTTCCCCTTTCTCCACATCCTCACCAGCATTTGTTATTGCCTGCCTTTTGGATATAAGCCATGTTGCCTGGGGTGAGATGATATCTCATTATAGTTTTGATTTGCATTTCTCTGATGATCAATAATGTTGAGAACCTTTTTGCATGCCTGTTTGCCATTTGTATGTCTTCTTTTGAGATATATTTATTCAAATATTTCTCCCATTTTTATCAGATTATTAGTTTTTTATAGAGTTGTTTGAGCTCCTTATATATTCTGGTCATTAATCCCTTGTCTGATGTGTAGTTTGCAAATGTGTCCTCTCAATCTGTGGATTGTCACTTCACTTTGTTGATAGTTTCTTTTACTGTGCAGAATATTTTTAATTTGCCATTGTCTTCTGGCCTATAAAATTTCCACTGAAATGTCTGCTGTCAGACACATGGGAGCTCCATCGTATGTTATTTGTTTCTTTTCTCCTGCTGCTTTTAGGATCCTTCCTTTATCCTTGACCTTTGGGAGTTTGATTATTAAATGCCTTGAGATAGTCTTCTTTGAGTTAAAACTGCTTGGTTTCTGTAACATTCTTGAATGTGGATAGTCATATCTTTCTCTAGGTTTGGGAAGTTCTCCATTTTTATCCCTTGGAATAAACTTTCTACCCATAGTTATTTGCTTACCTTCCCTTTAAGGCCAATAACTATCTTTCCAAAGACAGAGGAGCCCCACCTGTAGCTAAAACCACTGCAGGCCATGAGGAATACTGCCAAATGACAGCCAAAGTTCCTTTAAGGCCCAAGGGCTCTCAAGTCAGCTTGTGGTGAATGCTGCCTGACCTGGGACTCACCCTTCAGGGCACTGGGCTCTCCTCTTGCCCAGGGCGAGTCCAGAAACGTCATCCAATAGACAAGTCCTGAAATCAAGGACACCAAGAGCCCCTGTGGCCATGCTGGTACCTAAGGTGCAAGTTGATGTCCCTTTTACTTTTCACTCTGCTTTTCTCAAGCAGCCACCCTATAGCCATCACAACTGGTGATGTGCTGAGTCTCACCTGAAGCCAGCAAGTCTCAGAGGCTCACCCAAGACCCTTGATGTAGTACCTGGATATTACTGCTGGTTATTCAGGGCCCGAAGACTCTTCAGTTAGCACGTGATGAATGCTGCCAGGACTGTGTCCTTCCCTCCAATGTATCTGGTTCCCTTCTGACCAAGTGTGTGTCTAGAAATGTCGTCTGCGAGCTAGGGCCTAGAATGGGGTCCTCACAACATTGACTGATGCTTATCCTGCTGTGGCTGAGCTGCTATCCAAAATGCAAGATAAAGTACTCCCCATTCTTCCCTCTCCTTTCCTCAAGGGGAAGGAAGGGGTCTCTTCTGGAGCTACGAGCCTTGCAGCCTGGGGTTAGGACTTCGGTGATGCCAGCTCTCCCTCACCCAGCTGGTGTCTCAGTAGATCACGTACACCCCCCAGTCCATTGTCTCTGGGCTAGATCTAGGGTTTGCTTAATGATTGCAGTCTTTATAGACTATACTGCCTTTCCAGTATATTTATAGACCCAGCACAGTTTAGCCCTTGGTTGCAAGGTTTGTAGGAACTCAAGTTCAGACCACTGGGATTGACAATTCCCCTCTGGCGAGGACTGGTTTAAAGGCTCCCTCTGTGGGTGGGCATCAGCTGATTTTGGTCTGGTTTTCCTTTCTGCTCTAACAGGAGAGCACTGAGTTAAATGCCCCACAACTGCTGTGCTTCTCCTCCTCCAGCACCCAGAGATGCTCTCCGCTCACTGCCACCATTGCTGTGGGGTGGGTGACGGGTGACATTGGAGACTCAAGACTTTTTTTCTATTTCTTCAGTGCCTCTTTCAGTGACACAGCTATAAAGCCAAGTACTAAGAGGGCACACCTGATTTTTGGTTCTTATGAAGGTACTTTTTCTGTGCAGATAAGTGTTAAAATGCTATTGTTGCAGGGGAGATAACCAGTGGAGCCTTCTATTCTGCCGTCTTGCTCCACCTCTCCCACCTTTGACTTTCTTCTTTTTGCTTAGGATTGCTTTGACTATTTGGGCACTTTTTTGGCTCCATATGAATTTTAAAATAATTTTTATTTCTAATTCTGTGAAAAATGTTGTTGAGAGTTTCACAGAAATAACATTGAATCTGTAAATTTCTTTGGGGCATTTGGCCATTTTAATAAGACTTCTTCCTGTGCATGAGCATGGAATGTTTTTTCATTTGTGGTGTCTTGTGATTTCTTTCAGCAGTGTTTTGTAATTCTCATTGTAGTCATTTTTCACCTCCTTGGTAAGCTGTATTTCTAGGTAGTTTATACTTTTTGTGCCTATTATAAAAGGACTGTGTTCTTGATTTGGCTCTGAATTGGGACATTTTCCATGTGTAGAAATGCTACTGATTTTTTTGTGCATTGATTTTGTATCCTGAAAATTTACTGAAGTCATTTATCAGTTCTGGAAGCCTTCTGGTGGTGTCTGTGAGTTTTCTGAATATAGAATCATATTGTCTGTGAAGAGATTGTTTGACATCCTCTCTTCTGATTTGAATGCCCTTTATTTCTTTATCTTGTTTGATTGCTCTGGCTAGGACTTCCAGTATTATGTTGAAGAGGAGTAGTGTGAGTGGACGTCCTTGTCTTGTTTCAATTCTCAAGGTGGATATTTCCAGCTTTTGCCCATTCAGTATGATATTGGCTATAGATTTATTGTACATGGTTCTTATTATTTTGAGGTTTGTTCCTTTGGTAAGTAATTTGTTCAGGGTTTTGAATGTGAAGTGATGATAAATTTTATTGAAGACCTTTTCTGTGTCTCATATCTTAATGTGCTTTCTTGCCATCCAGATTTTGAATTCTATGTCTGACATTTCAGCCATTTCAATCTGATTAAGAACCATTTCTGGGGAAGATAGTGTGATTTTTTTTGGAGGTAAAAAGATACTGTGACTTTTAGAGTTTCCAGAGTTCTATGCTGGTTCTTTCCATCTGTGAGGGCTGATGTTCCTTATCATTTGAAATTGCTGTCATTTCGATGGGCTTTATATTTTTATGGTCATTATTGCCCTTGAAGGTGTGACTGCGGTACAAGTTGTGTATAGTTGAATGACTTAGTTTCTGGATGCTTTCAGAGGGCCAGTGCTCAATTCCACATTGCTGGGCTATGTACTCTATCCATGAGTGACTGGTACTGGGTCCATGGCTTTGTCCACTGGTCCCTTGAGGTTAAGCCCCAGCTGGGATGGAGGAGCTGAGGCACTGCCAGATTATTGGCAACAGCACTCCATAGGGAATGATGGGGGCACGGTGGGTGTAAATGCTCCAGTGGGGGTGGCGACAGCACTATGGGTGGGAAGTGCTCTGGTGGGGGACTTGGGAGCACCACAGGTGACAGGCTCTTCAGCAGGGGTGCCATGGGTGGGATGCACTCGGGCTGGGTTGATGGTGGCACCACTGACCACTGATGGGACACACTGTGATGGGGTGGCAGGGGTGCCACAGGTGGGATGCACTCCAGCAAGGGTGACACCAGAAGGAAGTACTTGGGGAGGTGGGGGGCCATGGGCTGGAAGTGCTCCAGTGGGCACAGCATGGGCACTATTTGTAGGAGGTGCTCTGGCAGGGGCACTGTGGGTGGGAACCCTTCTGGCAGGGGATGCCATGGGCAGAAAGTACTTCGGTGGGACAGTGGTGATGCCGCAGCTGATTGTGACCCATAGGGACAGTGGTGAGGTTGCAGACAAATGCCTTCTGGTGAGAGGATGTCAGCAAAAGTGCTCCAGTGGGGTGACAGGAGGATATGGTTAAAGTGCTATGATGGTAGATGCTGGCAAAAAACCTTTTGGTGGGGTAGCTGAGGCTGCACCGCGTGTAGGCATGGCCCGGCAGGAACTCTGGGAGGGGTTGGGAGGTCAGTGGGGCATGCAGATCAGATTCGCCCTGGTCCTATGGAAAAGACAGCCCTTCTCTCTCCAGGTCTAGCAGCTTACATATGTCAGACCCACCCCTTTCCTCAGGAGCTGTTCAGGGCCTGGAACGCATCCTGGCCCTCAGCAATCCCATGCATGGTTCCCAGCTTCCTCCTCCTTCAATCCCAACATCTGGGCCCTCTCTTCAACCTCTCTCAGTGCATTCTTTCAGACAGTCTGCTTGACGCATGCTATATTCCTCAATATTCTGATCTGTCTTGGTGAGAGAAGTTCTTCCTGGCTGTGTCTAGTTAGCCATCTTGTCCAAGTCTTTGACATTGAAAGAAACTTATTGACCATAGTACCACAGGAACAGTTGAGATATTATCTAATGTAAATTTTGCTTTTTTCTGTGTTTTTCTTTCTCCTCACTGTTCCCTTCTTAATTTGATTTGCAAAGGCCAAAAATGCCAGATGATTATATATACCTCTCGACAACTTCCAAATATGATATGGGCATATGGGGGATTTGGAACTTCTTTTGTCCCCTCTCTATCCTAGCTTATTTCAGTGAAAAAAACTAGGTAGAGTGCTATCAATATCTTGGTTGAAACTGAATTTGGATCTTTTTGGTTTTTTGCCATCAGCAATATTGACTGCCATACTTGTAGACACAAAACCAATCAGGTGTCATTGGTCTTTGAAAATAATTATTGTTTGCTATAAAGTGGTTCATGTTCTTTTTTTTTTTTTTTTTTTGAGACAGAGTCTCGCTCTGTCGCCCAGGCTGGAGTACAGTGGCGTGATCTCGGCTCACTGCAAGCTCCGCCTCCTGGGTTCACGCCATTCTCCTGCCTCAGCCTCCCGAGTAGCTGGGACTACAGGCACCCACCACCACACTCAGCTAATTTTTTGTATTTTTAGTAGAGACGGGGTTTCACCATGTTAGCCAGGATGGTTTTGATCTCCTGACCTCATGATCCACCCGCCTTGGCCTCCCAAAATGCTGGGATTACAGGCGTGAGCCACCGCGCCCAGCAAAGTGGTTCATGTTCTTTTAGGTGACAGGAGTGATTTTTAAAAGCAAGACCTTGAGGCATTGTGGAGATCGTATTTTTGGTATTATTGGATGCTCTCATGGTCCTTTGGACATTTTTCTTTTCGTTTACAATTTTAGCTTTCCCAGGTAGCCTATGCTCTGATGTTTCATGATGGTATTACCCTAGAGGGTTTGTGAGTACTAGACCTTTTCTTTCTGACTCTTGATACCAAAATCAAGATGAGTATTAATTCTGTCCCCAAGTTGTACTCACATGATTGTCTAGAAATGAATTCATTTGTGTAAATAGATCTACAAGTGATGTCACATATGGCATTTTCTGCCTTTACATAAGATGATCTGTCCTCTGATTGCTAGCCTGGCCTTGGCCTCCAGGCCAATTTCTGGCATACAGCTGCAGGTGTCCAGTCAACAATGAATAGAAGAAGCAATGCATTTTCAAAAATGAAGTTGCTCCCAATATATTTTAAAAGTTACTTAGTATTGTGATAATAAGAGTACAATAAAATATGAGAAAAAGGAAGATTTACCTGCTTGAAGAAAAGTAAATTTGAAACTGCCTATACTCTGTCATGCTGAAGGAAAGACATTCCTGCAACTTAATTGTTTGCCACAAGGTCCAACACTCACTTGTAATTTTTGATTATATATTAGATAAATAGTTCTCACTGGAAGTGAAGGCTATAGATGCTCTATTGAATATAAATTTGGGTTACGTTAGGAACAAGATTCTAGTGGCTGATGAATCCACCCGTTATATTCTAGAGAAAGTATTTTTCTTTGAATTTTGAGCTACAAAGATATGCTTAGCATTTTTATTTAAAAAATTAAACTTCTCTCTTTCTTTGTGTATGTGTGTCTGTATGTCTGTCTGTCTCTCTGTCTGTCCTGCTTGCTCAATCAAAAGAATTTGTGTATGTTGTGGAAAGTTATTTACAGTCAAATGAAAATGTGATTTGGCAGGTTGTTGGTTTTTCTCATGTAAGACATAAGAATCTCAGATATAGCAGTTACATAAGAATCACAGATACAAGCGTTTATTGTAAAGTATTTCATTATATATTTTTTTCAATTAGAGACTTTTCAAGTTTAAAATACTCTTCAATGATAATTTTCTAAATGTCAGGATTTAAGCATAACCTATTGAATTTACTAATTCGGTTAGACAATTTTTCAGAAATTCTGAACCTTTAGAAGAATTGGCTCTTAAATCTTTTAAAATATGTCAGTATTTCAAAAAGGTTTGCAAATACTGATAAACCTTTGACTCTGGCCACTCTTTACGCTTTTGTGAAAAGTGATCTCTCTGTTGTTATTGCATGGATAAGGAGCGAAAGATACTTTTAATACTAAAATTCCTTTTATAGCTAATGTAAAAATAACTCATAGAAAAAGGTTACACTAAAGTGAAAGAAAAATAAATGAAAACTTTACACAGAGGCTTAGAAAGCCACCCTCCTAAGTGTAGTGAATCTAAACAAATGGTCAGACAATTCAATTTGATACCAATGAGACATACTTGACTTTAAGGACCTAAGAGGAGAGGTCAACTAACAGAGATTTTAGATAGATAGATACAAACAAACACAGGTGATAGACAGATAGATTACAGTTCTCCTGGATGTATAAATATGGTGGCTTCAGTCATTATTCTTCATTAATTTTCTTGCACATGACATTGCTTCGTGTTGGAAAGATCCATATAAGTGACTGTTAGCTACACTTCTGCACTTTGTACAATACTTCTGATTTGGGGTGACATTTCTCAATTCCTATCATACTGCTGAGCAGTGCTTGCTGGAAGGGATGGGTATAATTTCTGAAACATGCAGTGTATATTTTAACAGTTTTATTCCTGTATAATTGAAATACAATAAATTGTGGATACTTAATGTATAGATTTTGAGAAATTTTAACGCATGTATATGCCTATGAAGCCATTGAGATAATAAGTATAACTGTCACTCCAAGAAGTTTTTTTGTGCCCATTTTTAATCCCTTTTCCCCTTCCCCTCATATGCTAGACTACCCTTGCCTTAGGCAACCAGCTACCTGTTTTCAATCAGTTTATATGCATTTCAAACATTGTATATAAATGAAATCATACAGTGTGCACAGTTTTATGCTGTTTTATTTTGTGCAAAATAATTATTCTAAGATCAGTCTACATGGTGCCTAAATCAATAGTTTATTCCTTTTAATGCTGAGTAGTATTTAATGGAGGATATACCACAATAATTTGTTTATCCATTTACCTGTTGATAAACATTTGTTTTTTTTCCCTATTTTTTGGCAATTAAAAATATAGCTGCTATGAACATTCAAGTATAAGTCTTTGTATGGACATATGTTTTTATACCTCTGAGGGAAATAACTTATGAATGCAATGTTTAGATCGCATGGTAATTGAGTTTATACTGTTTAAAGAAACTGCCTGATAGTTTCCCAAATAGAGTGTTTCTTTTCCCATTTCTCCCAACAGTGTATGAGAAATCCAGTTCCTCCACATTCTTGACCATACTTAATAGGGTTACTCATTCTAATTTTAACTATTTAAATTTGTAGATACTGCGATCACAGTGTAGTTTAAATTTTCATTTCCATAATGAATAGTGACATTGAGTATCTTTACATGTCTTTATTTGTCATCTATGTATCTTGTTTACTAAAATGCCTTTTAAAATCCTTTACCTATTGCTCCCCCATTGGGGTTTTTTAATTGTTGAATTTTGAGAGTTTTAAAATTTGTATATATATATATATATATCTCAGATACCCTAAACATGTATTTGATAAAGGATTTGTGTCTAGTATGTATATATTATATATAGTATATATATAATATAGTGAATATATATAATTATATATTATATACATATTCTGGACACAAATCCTTTATCAGATACATGTTTTTATATATAGTATATATATGATATAATGAATATATATACTTATATACATATTCTGGACACAAACCCTTTATCAGATACATGTTTTTATAAACTTTTCCCCAGTCTGCAACTTGCCTTTTTTTCTTCATGATGTCTATTGAAGAGCAGTTTTTTATTTTGATGAAATGTAATGAATTACTTTTTTCTTACATGAATCAGAAAGAAGCACGTGGTTTTAATAGCTATCTGAACCATCACTGCTTTAACATTTTGTCCCAGCCTCTGTTTTTCATCAGCCATGTAATTTTGTTTTTCCCACCTTGCTGTTTTGGTCCCCTAATGAAGGGGCAATAAAACAAAAGAAGGTGGGTTAAAAGTAAGCTTAAAATGAAGGGTGGAAAAAAGAAAGGGACAGAAGGAAGAGAAAAATTAGTGGAAGATTTTTTAGGCCATTATAGTCTTGCTTCAATGATTTTATAGATTTTGTAGGGTAGTATGATATTAGAGAAACAAAACTTTATTCAAATTTATTTGATCATATGTAATACAATGTTCACAGAGAAGATACTTATACCAAAACTTCTTGACTGAACTAATTTGCTTCCATGGTTCACAAATTGATGAAGTCCCAGTCATACAGAGATTTTCCTTACAGTACGTCTCCTTAGCAGTTGGAGGCAATGAAGCATGGAGTCAAAGGATGATGCAAGGTGGGTGTGAGGGGACCAATTGCAAAGACAGAAAATGCTTTGCCAGATTTACCCATTACTATGGAAACTGGCTTTTGGCAGTTTTCTGAGGGATGAGAGTTTAGGTGATTAATGTGCAGTATCTGAGCTCTATCTCTTTAGGTCAAATTAAATGTTATGTAAGGACAAGTGTACTTCAAAACATTTATGAAAATGCATATTATGAAAAAAATCTATTCATGGGTTTCAAAATACTTTTTGCACCAAAATAAACTCATGCTAACTTGACATAACATATCTAAACAGGACCTAGTTTGAGATTCTAAGTAGGATGAGACATCATTTGAAAGAGACCCAATGAAAGCAATATGAATTCTGCTGATATTGAAATAAGAGCAAACACCAAATTTACGGTGAAGCTTTAGCGGAAAAAATGGTGAAATCATTGATGCTTTACAGAAAGTTTATGGGAACAATACCCCAAAGAAGTCAGCAGTTTACAAATGGGTAACTCATTTTAAGAATGTACAAGATTATGTTGAAAATGAAGTTCACAGTGGCAGGCACATCAATTTGAGAGTAAAAATTCATCCTGTTTGAGTCCTAATTCAATAGGACCTACAGTTACTGGCAAAAACAATAGCCAACACTATAGACATCTTAATTTGTTTAGCTTATAGAATTGTGACTGAAAAGTTAAAGTTGAGCAAACTTTGTACTTGATGAGTGCCAAAACTGTCACACCCAGATCAGCTGCGAACAAAAGCAGAGCTTTCAATGGAAATTTTAAACAAATGAGATCAAGATTCTGAAGCATTTCTTCAAGTAATTGTAACAGGTAAAACATGGCTTTACAGGCAAAATCTTGAATACAAAGTAAATTAAAGCAAGAGGTAGAAATGCGCCAGTTAAAGCAAAATATGATAGCAAAGGTCATGGCAACAGTTTTTTAGGATGCTCAAGGCATTTAGCTTGTTGATTTTCTGCAAGGCCAAAGAACAATAACATTTGCTTATTAAGAGAGTATTTTGAGTAAGTTATCCAGAGCTTCAGCAAAAAAAAAAAATGCCCAGGTAAGCTTATCCAGATGGTTCTTCTGCACCATGACAATGCTCCTGCTCATTCCTCTCATCAGACAAGGGCACTTTTGTGAGACTTTCAATGGGAAATCATTAGGCATCTACCTTACAGTCTGGATTTGACTCTTTCTGACTTCTGCTTTTTTTTCCTCATCTTAAAAAAATCTTTAAAGGGCAGTATTTTTCTTCAGTTAATAATGTAATAAAGACTGCTTTGACATGGTTAAATTTCCAGGACCCTCAGTTTTCTTAGGGATGAACTAAATGGCTGATACCAACACTTACAAAAGTGTCTTGAACTTGATATAGCTTATGTTGAGAAATAAAATTGATATAATTTTTATTCTTATGTTTTAATTCCATTTTTCCATAAACTTTTTGAAGTTCCCTCATATGTGAGTGATTTTTATATTTTTCCAATCAAAATTCTAGTTATTCTGTAGTATATTTTGTGATATTCAAGCACAATTTAATTTATAATTTCTCATATTATATGCCAGGGAAATATATATGCCTTTGCCACTTACTAACTGTGTGATCTAGGCAAAAAGACAACCTTCCCTAAGCCCAGGTTCTTCAGCTTTAAAATGGGCCCAGTGAGTAATTAACTCCTATGTTTCTTGCAAGAGTTAACTAAGATGATGAACAGGAAGCATTTAGCATATGCCTAGCACACAGTAAGCATTCAATAAATATTTTAAAAATTATTTTCAAAGGAAAACCCATTAATATAAAATTATGTTTTTCAGCCTTTAAACTTCAGGCTTTTATATGATAATATATACTTGGAAAAAACTTGATTAAAAAAGACTTGTATACTAGAAAATGTTTTACTGACTGTGAAAAAATGATTTTGAAAAATCAACCACTTAATGTTTAGCAAAGAAACAAGTCTGTTTTTCAAAATTAAAACTTGTGCTATTAAAAACATAATGGGTTTAATTGCTATTCCTATTAGATTTTTTCCCCTCATAGTCTATTGAGACAAACTGAAAATCTCCATTAATTCAATGATGCTGTTATCTTAATGTGGGGAGTTGCTTTTAGATACTAGTATTATTACTGTCATATTTATAGTTTTACCAAAGCAGTCTAATAATTTTCCTATTACTTTGACAAAGTCAAGCACCAGCAAACCAAGTTTTATATTTATTTCTGTTTCCTGTTGGAACAATTGACCTTACCCTGAAGAGTGGAATATAGGCCAAAAACATAGCATGTACCTATGTTGTGAAAAAAAGTTATCATGTTTTGGAAAATATATTATTCTCATAATCATTATTTGCTGCATTTCATTTGAAGATTTACTGCTGACAATCAGGTTGCTAAGTATAATGTTATTCATTATAATATGTGACAAGAATTTGACTGTCTCTTCCACAGTAGCTAATTAACAATAAAAAAATATATGTAAAAGGAAAAGAAAAAAATGTTTAGAAACAAAATTAAATTGACATTGTCAAGAAAAAGGTTTTTCATGAGAAAAATATCTGGGCAAATTAATGGCATACTTCTAAGATATATTGTTTAAAAATGTTCCTTCAATTAAAACATGAACTACTGAGTAAACACATAATTGCTTCTGTAGTTCTCTTCACCAATTTTTATTTTTTGTGATAGTTAACTATTTCTCATTCTGTTCTATAATATACAGTCTTGTAATACTCATATAGGGCTTTTAAATTATTTTACAAATGAATGCCCAATTTCTATTTGTTAAGGGATAATAAAACATAATAAACTTTAAATGAGTGAGTTAGGGGAAAGAAAAATATGCTGAGTCTATAATGGACTGAAATGAGTGAGAATGGAAAATATGTACTTTTAATTTGTGAGAGTACAGATGGTCCTGGAGTTATAATGTTTCTACTTATGACTTTTCAACTTTATGGTGATGCAAAAGCAATACACATTTAGGACACTCCTTGACTTATGATGGGGGTTATGGCTGTATAAACCCGTTGTATATTTATAAAATATGGTAAGTTTAAAGTGCATTGTCAACTTATGATATTTTCAACTTATGATCATTTTACCGGGATATAAGCCTCTTTGCAAATTGAGGGGCATCTATACTTGATAGTATTTGAAATACTGATTAGATTTCCTTATTATTTAAGCCAAGCATATTGTGTAACATATGTAGGTTTGTCTAAATATTGGCTTTATCTGACTGAATTGTTTTCTTAATTTCCTACTCAAATTGTTCATTGCTAGTGTATAAAAATGTAACTGATTTTGCCTGTTGATTTTGTTCATGAACATTTGCTGAATGCTTTAACAAGTTTTTATGTGGAATCCTTAAGGTTTTCTGTATACAGCATGTCATATAAAAAGAAAAAAATATTTTTTCTTTGTAATTTGGATGCCTCTATTACTTTTTTCATAACTCCTTTGCCTAGAACACCCAGTACTATGTTGGATAGAAGTGGAAAAAATACAGGCATCCTTGTCTTGTTTCTGATCTTACAGGAAGAGCTTTCTGTCTTATACCTTACATATGATGTTACGTGTGAGTTTATCCTACATTGCCATTATTGTGTTTTGGATGTTTCCTTCTATTCCTAGTTTATTGAATGTTTCTTTTTAATCATAAAAGGGTGTTGAATTCTGTCAAGTGCTTTCTTTTTTCTTTTCTTTCTTTTTTTGAGACAGGGTCTCACTCTGTCCTCAGGCTGGAGTGCAGTGGCACCATCCCGGCTCACTGCTACCTTCACCTCCCAGGCTCAAGTGATTCTACTGAGTAGCTGGGACTACAGGCGGGTGCCACCACACCAGGCTAATTTTTGTATTTTTTGTAGGAACGGGATTTTGCCATGTTGCTCAGGCTGGTCTTGAACTCCTGGGCTTAAGCTATCCACCCACCTCAGCCTCCCAAAGTGCTGGGACTACAGGCATGAACCACCACAACTGACCTGAATTTTGTCAAAAGTTTTCTATGCATTAAGTGAGATCGTCGTGTGTGTGTGTGTGTGTGTGTGTTTTCCTACATTCTATTACTGTGGTATATTAAATTGATTGAGTTTTGTATGTTGAATGACCATTCATTCATTCTGGAAATTAATTTCATTTGATCATAGTGTATAATCCTTTTACTATGTTGCTGAATTCAGTATGCCAGTGTTTTGTTGAGGATTTCTGCATGAATGTTCACAAGAGATACTGGACTTTAGTTTTCTTTTCTTGTAGTGTCTTTGTCTGGTTTGGTATCAGGGCAATGCTACCCTTCTAGAATGAGTTAGTAAGTATTTCCTCCTCTTCAAATGTTTGGAGGTGTTTGAGAAAGATTGATGTTAATTCCTCTTTAAATGTTTGGTAGAATTCAGCAGGGAAGACGTCTGGTCTTGGGCTTTACTTCGTTGGAAGGTTTTTTATTACTGATTCAATATCCTCACAGTTTTGTATCTATGCAGATCTTCTAGTTCTTCAAGAGACAGTTTTCGTAGATTATGTGTTTCTAAGAAATTTTCCATTTAATCTAAAGTAATCCATTTTTTTGGCGTATAATTATTCATAATATTCTCTTATAATCATTTTTATTTTGGTAAAATTCATAACATAAAAGCATATTTATATATATTATATATATATATATAATCTTAATTCATGTCACTAGTCATGCATACCAAGATTGAAATCAAGTCCCTGTTGTTTTGCATTTATGAATAATATTTCAACAGCATCTTTGTATATAACTCTTCACTGACTGTGCTAGTTTACCTGTAGGGATAACATTTAATATACAAGTTATTTATAGGATAAATAACAAAATTGATATGTCAAAGGTGATATGCACTTTCAAGTTTGTGGATTTTGCAAAATAACTCTCCAAAAAAATACCCGTTTTCTCTCTCACTACCAGTGTTTGAGATCAGGGCTGTCACTCAACATTTTTATCTAAGGTGAATGTTACCAAAGGTGTTAAGAATTGCCAATTTGAAAGAAAAATATCTTTTTTTATTTTTGGAGGGGAGTATAAGTAATTTGAATCTATATTTCCATATAATGTGCTTATTAAATTTTAGTATGTGTTATTTTAGCTTTAAATATTAAACTACCACTTTTACTCTCTACCTTTAATGCTTTCTAAAATTTTAAGTAGCATGACAATCTTCTGTTATTTACAGATTTGCTTAGGTCCGTGTCAGGTATGTTTTGAGTCATTTTTGGTAATTTATGTTGCACATTCCATCCAGATTTTAGAACTAAGCCTAGAATAATATTAGTATGTGTGTGTAAATAAACATAAAAATATACAAATATACAAATACATATCTACACACCCATTAGAAAGAATTGGTTCTCAGATTTATGTGAGAGTTGAACAACTAGATTAATGTCCAGAAGTAATTGAGAAAGAACAACAATACACCACGTGCAAAATTATTAAATATAGGATGGTGATCTTGAGTCTAGTACATGACTACCCACGGATGACAGCAGGCAGCATAGTCTAATGTCATGCTTTTCAAAGAAGCCTGGAATTTTGAGGGAGTTGGGAGGAGAAATCTTCTAGCGGAAGCAATACAGAGAAAGAATACTTCCCAGAGTTCCATGACTGTGGGACAATGAGAGGACTGCAGTGAGAACCTTCCTGTGGCTTCTTTGCATACAATTTCTTACAGTATATTCTTATTCTGATTTAATTTATTTTGCAACTATAGAAGAAATTATTTAATTTCATGGACATGTACAGTAAATCATTCACATTTAGTTTCATAATAGCAGTTATATTCCATGTAAACATAAAAGTGATCCACTAATGGAAAAATGAAGCTGATAGTGAATATAAGATGTCACATTGTCTTGTCAAGTCTCTATCCTCTGTCTTTTAAAATGGAAAACAAAAGCAGCAAATGTTCTGTTGATGATAGTAAATGTTATGTCTTACAAGTATTCAAAGCCCATAACAGGCATGATCTGTGCCTGGAGGAATTCATGGCCTGTTCCTGCGGCTTGCTGTCACTGCATTGGACAGTGAGAACATATATGTACCTGAGGACAATGCATTTTTAAAAAGAAGTGGATTTCAAACATTTTTGTCTAAGACCTAGAATTTAAAAAAATATTGATTTTACATTGTGACTCAATAAACACAAACATATACATATTTTCTATTATATGCACAGCTACAAGTAAAACAGAAACAAAATTTGTATGAAGCAATACTTTCTTTACTACGTAGAATGTGTTTTCAGTTTAATCTCTGTCCTGTCCAGTATTAAAGATAGTGGAAACATGTGGCTATTTCAATTTCAGTTAATTAAAACCAAATAATATTACATTAGCCATATGTGGCTAGTGGCTACCATATTGGATAGCACAAATATAGAATATTACCATCTTGTCAAGTCTCTATCCTCAGCTGCAGGTCTGTTGGAGTTTGCTGGGGGTCCACTCCAGACCCTGTTTGCCTGAGTATCACCAGTAGAGGCTGCAGAACAGCAAGTATTGCAGAACAGCAAATATTGCTGCCTGATCCTTCCTCTGGAAGCTTCGTCCCAAATGGGCACCAGCCTGTATGAGGTGTCAGTCGGCCCCTACTGGGAGGTGTCTCCCAGTTAGGCTACACGGGGGTCAGGGAACCACTTGAGGAGGCAGTCTGTCTGTTCTCAGAGCTCAAACACCGTGCTGGGAGAACCACTGCTCTCTTCAGAGCTGTCAGACAGGGACGTGTAAGTCTGCAGAAGTTTCTAATGCCTTTTGTTCAGCTATGCCCTGCCCACAGAGGTGGAGTCTACAGAGGCATAAGGCCTTGTTGAGTTGCGGTGGGCTCCACCCAGTTCAAGCTACCCCAGCTTCTTTCTTTACCTACTCAAGCCTCAGCAATGGCAGACTCCCCTCCCCCTGCCAGGCTGCTGCCTTGCAGGTCGATCTCAGACTGCTGCACTAGCAGTGAGCAAGGCTCCGTGGGCGTGGGACCCGCCAAGCCAGTCGTGGGATATAATCTCCTGGTGTGCCATTTGCTAAAACCGTTGGAAAAGCACAGTATTTGGGCAGGAGTTTCCCGTTTTTCCAGGTACAGTCTATCATAGCTTCCCTTGGCTAGGAAAAGCAAATCCCCAAACCCCTTGTGCTTCCTAGGTGAGGCGATGCCCTGCCCTGCTTAGGCTCACCGTCTGTGGGCTACACTCACTCTCCAACCAGTCCCAGTGAGATGAACCAGGTACTTCAGCTGGAAATGCAGAAATCACCCGTCTTCTGCGTCGATCATGCTGGGAGCTGCAGACCGGAGCTGTTCCTATTTGGCCACCTTGGAACAGACCCCAAATGTATAATTTTACAACATAGCTAACATACAGTTATTAGTAGTATGTTTTACATTCTGTTTTACACAGTCTGTGGAATATAATGTATATTTCACACAGCACATCTTATTTAGGACTACCAACATTTTAATTGCTCAGTAGTCACATGTGACTAATGGCTGTCATATTGTACAGGACATGTCTAAAGTTACAACTTTCAGGACTTTTGGTCACCTGTCTAACTGTCTGTAAAAATATGAAACACGTGAAACATCTGTATTGCCCGTCAACACACGAAACACCTGTATTTCTCACCTCCCCCCAGAAACAAGTTAAAATATTATTTTTTTTCCAAATTAGGCATTTCTTTCTTTTAGATATCTGTCCTCTTCAAGAGCAGTGTGACCAACAGTATCTTACTGTTTGGGACCATCTCCTAACCAGGAATAATAAGAACATAAATAAAGATGTCATTTATTGGGTATTTGCTCTGTGCTTTTGGCTAATTGTTTTCCATATGCGTTTCATTTCAAGTTGGTTTTACATACACACATTATTAGGTCTTATTTCAAGATGATTTTACTTCAAGCTCTCTCTCTAAGGAGACCACACTCCAAAAAAATAGAATTTATTAAAAAAAATTCGGGAAGAGTTTGTTACTCTCAAGTAAAAACTAAGAAAATATTGATGTTTAATTGTAGTTCTACTTGTCTTTACAATTAATGAAGTGTGGATACTACCATAATTCAACTAAACAGTATTTATAGGCATTGCTGTAAACTATTTGATTTTGATGCGTGGCTAGAAACATACAGTTTTGTGTGCAAAGGTTTGTTTATGTCAAGCTGGTATTTAGAGGTCAGGGACCATTTCTGAATCATTTCCATAAGAATATAAACTTTAACTTAAAAATTAATACCAACTTATATAGGTCAATTTTAGTATAAAAAAATTCCAGAGTGATGATTTTTTATAGTAATAACTTTTTTTGTTTTGTTTTGTTTTGTTTTTGAGACAGTTTTGCTCTTTCGCCCAGGATGGAGTGCAGTGGTGCCATCTCAGCTCACTGCAACTTCCGCCTCCCGGGTTCAAGTAATTCTCCTGCCTCAGCCTCCCAAGTAGCTGGGATTACAGATGTGTGCCACCACGCCTGGCTAATTTTTGTATTTTTAGTAGAAACAAGTTTCATCATGTTGGCCAGGCTGGTCTCAAACTCCTGACCTCAAGCAGTCCACCCGCCTCAGCCTCCCAAAGTGCTGGGATTACAGGCATGAGTCACTGTGCCTGGCCTCACTAATAACTTTTATAACAAAATGTTTAACATTTTATATATTAAATATTTTCAAGAAATTTCATGCTTGGGATATTGTGATATTATATAAAATAAATATTATTTTAATGGGGTAATAAATAGAGCATTAAAATGACTTAGGAAGAAAATAAGAACAGTTACCCAGGGGCAATAAGTATTCTGAAAGTTGATGCGTTTCTATTATTTTCCACTTTCTAAAATTATCTTATAAAAGTTGTTGAAAAATTACCATTTTAATGGAGATTTTGAAAACACTTCCTTAAACTCTTTCCTTGAGCTTTTCCTTAAAATGTTCTGAATAGGTATCAGGTTTAATTCTAACACTGACATCTAGAATTAATTTTCACTTTATATTTATATGTTTTAAGCTAGAGTAACTTTAATATCTGTAGCTTACCTTTTGTTTTAGAAAACTAAACCCTGATGAATAGGGCATCTTGTACTTATGTGTTGTAGGTACAATTACATTTTCTACTACAAGAAGATGTACTACAAGAAGGAAACATGATGATTATGAGGAAGACACAGATCAAGATCAAGCCCTCTCCTGTCTTGATTCAATAACAGAACAATCTAGCATTTTGGATGATGCAGACACATGTAAGTTTATTATGACAGAGTTTCACTATTAGTTTGCATAAATCCAAATCATCATTCACTTTTGAATGAAATAGATAGTTTACACGCATAATACATATCCAAATTTGTATTGCATGTTTCTGTAAGAATTTTATTATTTCAGTATTAACTATATGTAGCATATATTCTGGAGTTCCACTGCTATTAATGTCAATAGTATCAAAATATTTCAGCTAGAAGGGTGCCCACTCTTTCATAATTGAAAAGCTTTACATATTTTTCTGTCACTATACAAAAGCATACAGCAAATTTCTAATAAAATGTTAATGAGTATATTGGTTTAATAATGTAATATGCATTGCTTACTTCAATATAAGAGATACTAGCAATCTTCCTCATATGCCAAAGAAACTAAACACTATTTCCCCCCCTATATTATAAAGCTTTATTTGAATGTTGTTAAACATCATGTCTTTTTAGTACAAGTTCCAAGTAAAATAAGGTGATGAGGAGTTGGAATACTCAGGGCAGGTTTCCTGGAAATGGGTGAATGAGTTTTTCTTTTATGGGTGAGTAGCAGGGATGCAAGGCCTTAGTAAAGAAAAGTGGTTCAACAGGGACAAACTTGTGGAGACATTTTAAATGTTATACAAAAGAAGAAATCTTTATTGAATGAATTTGTATTAGATAGCATTCTTCACAGAAACAGAAATGATGGAGTGTGTGTGTCTGTATTTGTGTGTCTGTGTGTATTGAGAGAGAAAGATTTGCAATTGACACCATTGTGGGAGCTGGTAAA
Source organism: Gorilla gorilla gorilla (assembly GCF_029281585.2). Lineage (NCBI taxonomy): Eukaryota > Metazoa > Chordata > Mammalia > Primates > Hominidae > Gorilla > Gorilla gorilla. The sequence continues at coordinate 46,830,652 of NC_073247.2, forward strand.
TCTAAAATCTGCAAGGCAAGCCAGCAGGCTAAAAAGTCAATGTCAATGTTGCAGCCTTGAGTCCAAATTCCCCAGGATAGGACAGGCAGGCTGGAAATTCAGGCAGTCTTTCTATGTTACAGTCTTGAGAAATAATTGCTTCTTTTTGGAGGAACATCAGTGGTTGCACTTAAGGCCTTCAACTCATTGGAGGAGGCCTACTTAATGGAAGATAATTTGCTTTACTCAAATTATGCTAACATAAATGTTAATCACATTTCTAAAATAGCTTCACAGGAACATCTAGACTAGTGTTTGTTCATACAACTGGGCAGTATAGCCCAGCAAAGTTGACACATGAAATTAGGCATCACAGAATCCATGGACTAAAGAGTGGTATTTAGGAATATTCAAAATGATTTGGGAAGAGAAGTTGGGCCAGTTAGACTACTACAACAGCAAATTGAGTTTAAAGTGAAGATAACCAGGTATTTTATGGTGGTGGTGGTGATGGAAATATAGAAATATCACTAAAGATGAGAAATATTTCAGAGACTAGCATTGGATGACTGTCCTTATAGAAGATAATGAAAAAGGGCATTGATTCTAAAAAATAATAATGAGAGTTCATTTGTATTTTGGTCAATAGAAAAAAAAAGAAATTCAGAAGGAAAGAAAAAAGTTTTGGAGATTGTAACACTTAGCAAAGTTTTGTACTTCATGATGTTGATCTGACATCAAGATATTTACATAGCAATATCCAGTTGCCAATTGAATCTTTGTAGCTGAAACTAGGGGGAAAAAAACAATATTAACATGAGTTGTAAAGGTTTAGGGTCTCTTTCAGTGAAATCATGCAGGTGAGACAAAGGAATAGATAATTGCTGTAGATGTGTTATGTTAAAAGTTAAATCCTCATTAATATCTAGGGCAGAAGAACCATGAAGGAAAACCTTCATGAGGGTTAAAGTGTTCAGAAGAATTTGAAGGAAAATCAAAATATTATGATTTTATGTTAATAGGCTAAAAAAGACTGATCTCTAATAAACATACTAACCTACATATTAACAGGTTGAAAGATAGATTAAAAGCTAGGAAAAATGTACCTGACAACATTAAAGGTATCCCTAATTCTTCAGACAGGTCTTTTCATATCCTTACTCTCAGACAGAATTAACTTTTCCCCTATAATAACATGGATCCTTTTTTAAAGACTGCTCCACAGTATATTTATTTTCAATTAGAGAAATCTTCTAGCTTTCCTCTCATCAAAGAAATGAAAGCAACACCTAAATCAGAACGTTTTAACCTTCCGAATAGGGAAATATGAAAGATAATGGTAATACCCATTTTTAATGAGAATCAGATCAAAAGATGCAATCTCATGCATTACAACAGAAATTTAAATTGATAAAAACTTTTTTAAGAGAACATTTATAGTATATTTAAACTTTTAATAATTTTTTATCTCCTTCAATCTAATGATTCAGTCTAAGGAATTTGTTAGAATATTCAAAGATATACAAAACATATGACATTTAAGAATGTTTCTTTTGTGATATATTGAATAATTGAAACTAAAGTTTTAATAGTGAGTATTTTCTGAATAATATAAATGTGTATATTTTTATGTACATATGAATATCAATTATGTATATTGTATACACCCCAGTATATTTATGTGCCTATGTCTATATATCCATATCTTTCTTGATATTTTGAGCCTGGAATTTTGTACAAATGTATTAAGTAGCTGTCATTTAGTCATGAAATTATGAAGAACTTTCATTTTCATACTATTCAGGAATTTCTAAAATCACTATAGTGAATGCTATTGATTTTATAATTAGAAAAATATTTTAATTTAAGGCTCAGAGTTAAAAAACAATCACTATTTTGTTGTTGTTTTCATCAATAAATCATTCACCAATCCCACTCTAATCAATAAATTCATACTCAATGTCTAGTACTGTAGGAACTAAATCAGCTACATCACAACACTGCCACGTGTGATAGTCACAGTAATTATAAATAATAGGTGTTATTGTCCCTGCGATGGTTAATTTTATGTGTCAACTTAGCCAGGCCACAGGGCCCAGATACTTGGTCAACTTTATTTTTAATGTTTCTGAGAAAGTGTTTTTTGGATGAGATTAACATTTGAATCCATGGACTCTGAATAAAGCAGATTACCCTCCATAATGTGGTTGAGCTTCATCCAATCAGTTGAAAACCTTAGTAAAATAAAATCTGACCTACCCCAATATACTTCAGATTTTGGATTTACCAAGCCTCCACAGTTGTGTGAGCCAATTTCTTAAAATCTCTCTCTTTCTCGCTCTTCTTTACACATCCTGCTAGTTCCATCTCTCTGAAGAACCATGACAAATATAGTCCCTGTTCCACAAATGGGCAGACTCTTGAGATTCTTTGCCAAAAATCACCAACTAATGGTGGTCACATTGGGATTTGAACCCTGGCCTTATAACTCTGAGTCGTTCCACTGATCTTTGCACTAACCCAGAGTCATGAAGCATCTCCTCAGTCATAGCTACTGTTTATTTCCAGAATTATTTTCTCTGTGAGTTCAGTGTGGGTTAAAATATTGGAAAGGCCCAGATAAAATATGCATAAGCTACCTAGAAGGGAAAACACTTTTCATTTTAAGAACTTTGATTTATTTTGGGAGAAGTCACATTTAAATGTCATAAAAGCACTTAAAGTGCTTTTATAAAATTGAAGAAGCAAATGTGAGCAGAGCCTTCCTTAATAATCTCTCATCAGTATAAATTTGGTAACCTTATTTTCTGCACATTTCTGCTTTTAAGGGAATGAACTGATGTCTGAAAAATAAACAAGTACAGGAGTCAGTTCAAAATGTGGAAATAAATTTGCCCTCAAGAACTCCTCATAGTTATTTGGAATAAGAATTCAACTGGGTCGTATTAATTATAACTATTTTTTTCTCTTTCTCCCTCTTACTAGCTCTTTACGTTAAATATCTGGATTGTTCTCAGGTCCACCAATCTTATAAGTATTTTAGTTACCTAAAGTGTTGAGACAGGATGCAAAATAGTACAATACAGTATGGTACAGAACAGTGCAGTGCAGTAAAATACAATGTCATGCAATACAATCCCATACAAAGCTACGAATGCCATACAGTGCAATACAATACAACACAATACGATGCTATTCACTGTCATACAGTGCCATACAATACAGTACAATGCAATGCAAAGCATATACTCGTGAAAAACCTTTTCAGTAGAGAGAAACACTGAGAATTCCACTAGTTTGTGCTTCTTATTTCATAGATGAGGAAACTGAGGCCCAAAGAGGTTAGCAATTTACCTAAATAAGTTAATCTAGCATAACAGTTCTTGAAATCTTTTAAACATGACAATACTGATGTGAATATGTATACAATTTACTGAAATTGGAGGACAATCTTAAGCCATGACCTAGTTCAACACAGGAAAACAAAAGAATATCAAAATGGGAAGCTGAACAGAGAGGAAAAACAAAACAAAACAAAAGTGAATTTGACAGACATAAAAAACCTTTTTATGAAGGGCCTGGTTGATGAGGATTCCAGTTTTAGCGTGAGGGAGTATGGTTTTGGTTATCATCAGGGGCAGAATTGCCTGCTTTTTAAAAATATTAGGGAAGCAAGATGTAAAAATAATTGTCTCACGACTTAGTCTATGTCCCTTTCAGAATTTCCTTGGGCTAAATTCTTAGGATCCTATTTCACATTTTCAGGAAACATGCAATCTCATTTTCCTGACTTTCTCCTTATACTAGATTCTTATGGTCCTGGAAATGTAGCATTGTAAATTGTAAAGACTTATTTAGATATATCTATGTACAAATACATGAATCCTTAACTTAAAAGTAAAACATTCCGAAATTCATTTTATGGAAGAACTTAATGAGTTACTGGCATAGGTATAGGGCCAGGAACTTGTACAGGACATTCTCTTCTTGGCCATGCAAGGATGGAGCTTCTCTTATTCCTCACTAATTGTGATAAAAACAGCTTCTCACCCTTTCTTCAGCTGTCTTGACAAAAAGTCCATTAAAAAAAAAGGTTGAAAATGATGTCTGTTCATGATTCTCAAATGTGTATGTTAAGTATGGTATTCTGAAGTCTATATTAAAAAGTGTTTTGTTTTGTTTTTCAGATGGTAATTTTAACAATTTAAGATTCTGGTATAATCTTGAGATCCATAGCACTCCTGGACCACCCATAGAGATTATGGAAATGACATGTATTGCTCTGGTAAGTGCCCATTGCATATTCATAGACTCTGTCATTTTGTGAGCACTCAGACCTTTTGTTGTATAGTAAATTATTTACTATCCCTTAAAAGGTCTGTATCAGATGATTGTATTAAGATAAATTAGTCAATCATAGCAATTTTATTTTTAAATCTAGTACTACGGACTTTAAATGCTTTTGGAAAACATCTTTTAGTTATATGTTATCTTATAGTGACTGCATTGATTAGCATTCTATCTGTTTCAAGAGTTACTAGAGCAAACTTAACCTTAGCGTACATGTTTGTTCACACATAGATGATAAAAACAGGATTGTGCTACTAGACTCTTTCAGCATTGCTTTTTCCTGGTTTCTACAGCAGACCTTTCACTTGGAAACATATTTGGAGCAACTGGCATACATTTGGGGTTTCCATTAATACTTGGAATAGATTTGTCTGATGTGAATTACTAAAATGTTACTAAATTTGTGTCAAAAATTATTTAATAAAGTTAAATATTAAGAGTCTTATTTTAAATGAAACGAGGACAATATTGCTATTAACAATGTTTTAATTAAATTTAGTTTCCTTATTGTTAGTACTCAAATATTTAAATTGATAATAATAAATGTTATTTTTATTTTTAAATATGTGGATAGATTTCTTTATAGAATTGATTACTTAGAATCTTGAACTTTGGTTCCAATAAATAGAAAGTAAAAACAAAAAAAAAAGATTTAAAATACTATAAGTTTACAAATTGATTATTTGCCCACCTGATTTCTGGGTAAATCTCCATTTAGGCATAGAAGATGAATCATTAAAATTTTGAAATGTGCTCAAGTATAGATTGCAAAAGCATTATCTTCTAAGTGGAAAACTATTTAATATGACGGTAGGATCATTTCACTCAATGAAAATGTCTTATTTCTATGAATTGGTTACCACTGCATTGTAAAATCTTCCTTAAAGGTTACTTTAAAATATACATTAAAATGTATCCCTTTATCAAGATGTAGAGAAAAACATTTAAATAGGCTTTGAAAAAATTGAGTGCATGATGTAGCACCTCAGAAAAGGAGAAATTGGCTTTCTTATTAACTATATGCTTAAAATAGGAATAGAGATGACAAAATATGCAAAACAAACAGAAATAAATACAATTTTAAAATAAATTATAGATGGTCAATTGTTGCATTTTCTCATTAAATGGTGTATAAAGTGCCTTTTTTTTCTGCAAGAGCTATTAGTCCTTCAAGAAAATACTGATAGAAATTGAGATTTCTATAGCTCTCAACCTTAAAAGGTCTGTCACACAGGCTGAGAAATACACACCATCAGGGTACTTTATGTGCACATGTAAGAAGATTGAGCAAAAAGCAAAAACAAACAAAAAAACAAAACCGAAACCAAAAAACCACTACTTATCTCTTTGAATGAGAAATTTCAAATATGTTTTCATTTATGAAATTAAATTTGCATATACCCTTTCAGGAATATATTATTTTAATAAATAATGTACTTTTGAATAATGGCCCTTGTTCGTTTTTCATCAAGGACTTGCCCCTCCCCATGTATATTATAATGTAATCCTAATTCAGTTTGTACTGATTTCCTATAAGTTTTCAATTTAAACCTCTTTTTGTTTTGGCACCACAGTGGGATATGTGTAACTCATCTTATGCACATATATATTTCTAATTGCTATCATTTTTGCTTTTATTATTCGTTATGAACAGTTAGCATAGTTATTTCATAAATATACTTAAATGATATTTTTTCATGATCTACTTAGATTAAAACGCAATTATCGAGTCCCCTTTTCATTGAGTAGTTTTACGTTATAAGGCAGGAGTGAAACTTCTTAACACATGACAGCTGCTAGATAGTTTCCTTGTTACCATAGGCAGGTTTGCTGTATTAATTAAATGTTCACATTTAACTGAGATTTGTTGAGAAGGGACATCTTTTTCAACTAAGTTTACCAACTTAGGCTATCGTGGCTAGTGATGTTGCCAAATTATTAAGTTTTCTCACGTTTCTAGTCGTAATTGTCGAAGGTAAAAATCTATTCCCTCTTTAACTTTCAGACATGAAGATTTATTTACTAGAGATAGTATGATCTCTTTTAAATAATGCCATCAAATGAAACCTTTGTCCATTCTTTGAAGAAGATGCTTTCCGACTACTTTCAGAAGTATACTAAAATTGTGGTCCTCACTTGTATATTATTTCCTAATATTATTGACTGCATATTCTGTTCAGATGAATCATTTGAGAAATACTTTATTTAAAGTTTATACCTCCAGATGTGGCAATGGTGCACTCAAGATACTAAGCCATCTCTTATTTTTTTATCTGCATCTCAGTTTTTATTACATTCAACTCAATTTCCACATTTTTTCTACAGATGAATGATCAGAATCTCTCTAAAATAGGGTTCATGTAAGAAATACTTACAATCTTGAAACACATATATTTGGTTACTTCTTGCTGCAGGTTCCAAAACCAGATTACATTCTCAGTAAATAATACTTGCTTGTTAGTAGTCCATTCTCTGTTCATATAAAGTATTTAGGATTTCCTTTGGAAATTTTAACATGTAATAGCTGCTGTTCCATTTTGTTTGATCTCAAAAATCTCTTGTATGTCATATAGTTCGGCTATGGGAGAATGATGACAATAACCCGCTGTCTTTCCACTGACACTCAATAACTCTAATATATATCACTGAGCTATAAATATTTTGTGGAAACAAAACTTAAGTGTGTGAGCAACTCTTTATATAATTTACATTTTAAACAGCCATAGCCTTCAAAATACTTACTTCATTGCCAGTGAAAATTGCATGATCATTTATTTCTTTCTGAGCTTTTAATTCTATAAACAACCTTCAGTGAAATTCACTGTATTGTTAATAAAGAGATCCAGAAATCTCTCCACAAACTAGCAAAAGAGAAGCACAGTTAAAAACACTGTTAATCCTCTTGGTGTCAAACATAAAAGCATCCATACAAAACAACACAAGTGAGACCAGGTGCGGTGGCTTATGCCTGTAATCCCAGCACTTTGGGAGGCCAAGGTGGTAGGCTTGCTTGAGCTCGGGAGTTTGAGACCAGCCTGGGCAACATAGTGAGACCTTGTCTCTAGTAAAAAAAAATAAAAATTTAAAAAACACATGTGAGTTGCCAACCATTTTTAAAAAGTTTTTAGTTTTAGCCTCCATAAATTCAAAAATATATTTTGAGTTACTGTTTTCAATGTATTTTCTTCTTTCATCCTTTTTTTTTTTTTTTTTTTGATGGGGTTTTGCTCTTGTTGCCCAGGCTGGAGTGTAATGGCATGATCTTGGCTCACCACAACCTCCGCCTCCCGGGTTCAAGCGATTCTCCTGCCTCGGCCTCCTGAGTAGCTGGGATTACAGGCATGTGCCATCGTGGCCAGCTAATTTTGTATTTTTAGTAGAGATGGGGTTTCTCCATATCGGTCAGGCTGGTCTTGAACTCCCGACCTCAGATGATCTGCCCCCCGCCTCAGCCTCCCAAAGTGCTGGGATTACAAGCGTGAGCCACTGCACCCGGGCCTCTTTCATACTTTGTATACTTTATTTTTCTGTAGGAAAGATCATATATCATAAGTGTTGTCCATGACATTGAAATTTCTCTTCCTCATGAAATGTTGAGGAAGCAAAATTACCATTCTGCTTTTAATTTATCCTGACAAGTTGTAAAAAATTCTTAAATACTATTTTTTAATCCAGAAAAAATATCTCATGGTCTAATTTGAGTTAAATACAAAAAATGAAGATGTAGCTATGGAGGCTATTTTGATTAATGTTGAAAACACTCATATAAAAAATATTCTATAGAAGTTAGAATTATGATAAAATCTCATCTCTAATCTGCCTATACTCTATTTTTAAAAATTTTAAAGCACTTGTTGGCTCCCAAAAGATATAATGTTCTTCCTAAAATTATAGAGCTAATATACTTGGATTTAATATCTACATTAATTGCCAGAATATTTTCTGATTCATTTACTTATTTCTAAATTCTGAATTGATTTTGTACATAATGTCTGTGGCTTTAAAGATCAGCAATAATTAGCCACTTTCACTTCAACTGAGAGTGGACTCAAGGCCGTGCCTAGAGTTAAATTGTCAACTGTCTGTGCTTCACTGAAGTGCCTAATTAAAGGGAAAAGGTTGTGTGTGGGGGAGGGTCTGCTCTCCAAATAAGGTGCTCTGCCAAAAGGAAGGGTGCCTTTATTCTCTCTTTCTCTCTCAGTCTCCCCCAGTCGTCCCATTCTCCCTCCACACCCTCTCTTCCTCCCTCCCTCTTCCCTTCCTCCTCCCCGCCCCTCGCCCGGCACCTTAGTTCTTTTTATTTTTTCATCAAAGTCATCTATGCTGGCCAAGCTCTGTGCTCTGAAGGCTGATTCCTTTTCTAGTTTTCACACATACAACTTTTCCAGTAATGACTCTGTATAGAATTGCAACAAACAAAGCTTTTCAGGAAATTTTTATTCCAAGTTAAAGCAAGAATGCTGACCTGTATTTACAGAGTATCTAGGTAGTCATAATGAATTCTACTGACACTCTTTGTTCATAATTACCAACAATGCTGTTCTGGTTAGATACGATGTTAACTAGTGTGATTTGCAGAAATGACTTGGAAATAGAGATTTAGCTATTTACTCTTAAAAACAGAGAGTGGGATAAACAGCTGATTTTAGAAGCTGAACTTAGGTTTGTCTTTACTTTCTGGTAAACTCAGTCAGCTTCAGTTTCCTCTCAGGTCAGATTCAACTCCTTCTCAGTGTTCTCATGCTACGTTCTCCTGGGTGTTATGGAGGGGTTAAAAGGAAACTTAGAGGGCATCCTGACTCCAAGTTCAGAGACGGAGGGAATTTGGTCCTTACCATCTTGTCCTGACATCAGCAATATAAAAGTCTTACTGGCTAGTCATTGAATATCAAGGGGCTCTCCCCATCAAATTTCATGTAGCCCCAAAAGGACACAGCAGAACATCCTTAAGGCTTTCTAAATTCCAGTGAAAAGTCACTAAAGTAGCTGAGATAGGACAGGAATTTAGGAGGAAGTTTAAGTCTTGAGTAAAGTGTGTGTTTTCTGTCTGTCGCCACCACCAGCTGAGGAAAACTGAATTTATTCTTTATTGGTTATTAACACTGGCTAGGCAGATTTTCTCCAAAAACTATGGTTTGTATCAGAACAATAGAATCAAAACAAAATAAAATAAAATATCTAAAACAAGAGTATGTCGGAAAAAATAGATGAACTTTCTTTTCCTTGCATTCAGGGTATAGCAACCCCACCCAGTGTGCAGTGAGCTTAGAAAGCTTTAGCACTGGAAATTAGGTGAAGGTAATGGAGTGAGGTGACCTGGGTTAATATGGCAAACTATCAGCCTATTGTACCTGATGAGGAAAAGCTAGCATTAGCTCTGATGGAAACAATCTAATTTGTGATTTTGTGGGCAAGTTCAAATTTTACATAATGAGTTAAGAAGTTGTTCTAAAACTCATATTGTACCTTGGAAATTTTGAGATGAAAAATTATAATTGTTTTGAGATATCACTGTATTTCTGAGTGAAATATTGTTTAGGGGATAGAAAGGAATGAGTCAGGTAAGAAAATCATAATTGTCCTTCCTTCTCGTGTAGGTCTTTAAGTCAGGAGTATATTAATTAGTTGAAATCAACATCACAGCTATCTGAAAGACCATTATTTCAATTAAAGTTCACAAAACATTCCAAAATAAAACAATTTTTGGCTACTCTGTCATTATGAGCTATTCATGCCTCTGCCTTCTTCCGTAAATGCAGATGAAGAAGAATTGACTGAACATGACATTGGATTCATTTATGCAAGTTCAAACACCTGACATGCAAAAAAAAAAAAAAAGGCAAATACCCACTCACTGTGTCAAGAATTACCCCCTGGGGTACCGCATACCCCATGATTATTAAATTATGTGTAATGTATCTAAGCACTGTTTGCTTAACTCGTAACAAACACTCTTCAAAATGGCTGGCCTACATGGTCATTCAGAGTTAGCATTTTAGTAATTCACACACATGCATATACATATATATGTATACTTACATATATATACGTAGAGAATAAATACATAGAGAATACATACACACATATACGGCGGGGGAGGTAGAATACTATCTTAAACAGTTAAGCAGGAGGTTACTTCCTAGGGATCGGTCCTTGCAATTAGAAATATTTCTATTTTTAATAGTTTTCTTTTCTCTCTCAAGGTTATGGGGTGTGTCTGAATACAAATTAATAAACTTTAGGCTCTTCCAGTGTTTTCTGGCTTTTTCACAACTCCCAGATGCCTATTAATGCATCCTCAACATACATGTCCCCCAGTCTGGCATTAGCAAACCACCTTGATTGCATCTCAGCATTCTATACATTTCAAGTCATATGGTGGAGGATTGGGGATTGGGGTGGGTATAAGGCATGACATCATTAGATACAGTGTTGTACAGATGGAAATAGCAAAGGAATGACCATGGTGTTTCTAAATATAGCTGTCTACATGGTTTATGTGAGTTCTGACTTTTCAATTTAGGAAAATTATTGACCCAGATTATAATGATCACTTCCTCTCAATTACATGATACTTTCAAAATACCCATTAGTTCAGTTTGTTTACTGACTTGATAATGTTTTCAAATGGAATAAAATTAAAATTGAAGATTTCCTCAATAATATGCCTTACTTAATATTATTGTGTGTTTTCTCCTCAGAAATAATCCTTTTATAATGAACTTGTGATTATCTTCTGAGAGATGGTATGGTGAAAATACTTCATGCTAGTGCATATTGAATTGTCATTGACTCAATTAAGTGGTTATGTGGAAGTAAATAATCTTTATTTATTCTGACCAAGCAGGAAATGATGAAGTGTTTATTGCACTCAGTGAATTACATTTTTCCTCTTAGAGTAGGTATGAACTGGCAACCAAGTGACAAAGTGATAAGGCAATAAAGTCTTTCTCCCATCTGAAACTGCTGTCTTCACCCAGTAACTTTCAAGTAAGGAGGCAGGCTGAATTAACTGGAGACTTTTAAATTCCTTTTGAGTTAGATTTTTACAAAGTTGCTTTATTATTTAGTTAAAAGTTGTGATTATCCAAAATATCAGACATATCAATAATTATATATAATATGTAATATGTAATGTACAATATGTAATACATAATATATAATGTATAATATGTATATACATACACACAAACACTAAATCATCTCATAAATTGCACATTTTATTTTCTAATGAGTATTTACTGGGTATCTCTGATATTCCTGCCACTGTTCTAGATGCTAAGGAACAGTGATGAACAATACAAGCAAGGCCCCTATTTGCATGGAGCTACCATTCTAGTGGAGTTAGAAAACGAATAAAATAACTGAAATAGGATGTTTCCTGGGAAGTTCTCCTTTTATCCTGGATTTTCAAATGAAGTCACAAACCTGGGAACTGTAGATAATTATATTTCCATATTATGAAAGTGGTTGCTGTCCTGTTTATTTAAGACTCTCTAAATATAGTATTCCGAGTATATCTAGCTGATACAGCAAATAAACCCTAAATTTGCAATGGCTAAACACAGTAAAAGTTTTTAACAATTGTAACATTCTAGTGAATGTGTCCCTGGTTGGTGGGTGGCATACTCTGTGTTGTGATTCAGGGAGCAAGGCTCGTTCCATCTTGTGATTCCTTCCTTTTTAGGGACTCAGAGGTTCCTACATATAGCTGGAGAAAAAGAAAGCAGAGAGAAGAGAATTTCCAATAGTTTTAATGGCCTTGACACACAGGTGACACATCACTTTCACTCACATACAATTGGAGAAAACTAGTGACACAGCTATGCCCAGGTGAAAGAGGGTCTGGGAAATGGAATCTCTAGTTGGACAGCCACTGCCAAGTGACATCTTCATGCCAAGAAAGGAGAACATAGGATTTTAATGGAGACATGATGTTTCTGGCACATCAAGGGAGGGGAGGAATCTTTAGCCCATCACCCATTTACAGCTCATATCTGTGATGGCCAGAACAAAAAGACAGTGGGAGTGTCTTCTTTAAGGAGGGGAAGCTGATAGTTTAATGCCCGTGGCTCTTGGTGAGTTCCTACCAACAGAATGGACCACAGAGGGAGGGAAGGTGGTTAGAGTGAGAGCAAGATGCACTTTCATCGGTACAAGTCAAGAGATGTAGTGGGCCAAAGTGAATTTGACATAATGAAATAAGGCTAGGCTTGAGCTTATTTGAAAGGACCCAGCGCAAGAAACATTCTTCTAGGGTGAGAAGACTCCAGGAGAGTCTACATGAGGGTAATTCAAGATAGAAGAAGCCAAAAGGAACTTATATAGTCACCTGGATAAGATCAGGTAGCACCAATTAAGTAAGTGGATATTGTTCTTCTACCTGTCATCTCATTTCATCCTGCGACCTGAAAGAGCCAGCCACGTCAGCACCATGATCATAGGAGAGGAAGCTGGAGCAGAGGGTTGAAAAGAGCAGGCCATGTTTACCTCCTTCCTCACAGGCAGTGTGCAAAATTCCCAGACAGGCCTGAGGGTGAGGATGAGGTGCCAGAAACAATCAGGAGAAGACTTCAATTGCATGTGAGAAGAAAGTGTTGATTGATTTGAGATTTCTATAAATACCTCAAAATTAGACTCTTCTGGCACTGGGAGCCAGCAGTTTGGGAGGCCGAGGCAGGCCGATCAGGGGTCAGGAGGTCGAGACCATCCTGGCTAACACGGTGAAACCCCGTCTCTACTAAAAATACAAAAAAAATTAGCCAGGCGTGGTGGCAGGCGCCTGTAGTCCCAGCTGCTCCGGAGGCTGAGGCAGGAGAATGGCCTGAACCCAGGAGGCGGAGCTTGCAGTGAGCCGAGATCGTGCCACTGCACTCCAACCTGGGCGACAGAGCGAGACTCCATCTAAAAAATAAAATAAAAATGAAAATAAAAAATAAATAAATAGGTATGTGTATAAATATATATATAAATGCTGAAAATATCTAATATTTGTTTTAAAAGTGTGTAGGTATTCAAACTTCCTCTGAAAAGCTTTATAATTTGCAAAATTCAATACAACTGTTTTTATATATTTTAAAAGAGTATTCCACTTCTACATGAGTGGTTACATGTTTTAATTATTTTCAATTTCAGCATCTTGTGAATGTCTTTTCTGTTTTACAATTTTTGCTTGTATTTCACGGGCTTAAATATGCATTGTTTAGTCCTCTTACAAAGGAGTCTGAGAAATGGAAGCAATTTCTTTAAACAGCCATTATGTTTGCTACAATATTCCTAAGTACAAGCCAGAAAAAATATTGGGATACCTTATAAAAGAATGCTTTCCATCATTAAACCTAAAAGAGTGCATGTGAAGATGAAAGAAGGCTTTAGAAGTCATCATGTAGTGTTCAGCCATTACTGTTTTACTTGAGTTTCAAGAAAAAATCAGTCAAAACTGATTTATGTTTAATTCTGAACACAAATTAACTTTAAAAGCCTACTCATGAAAGTGGAGGAATATGCCATTTGCAAAACAGACACCAACCAAGTATTTCAAACGTTTTTATAGAGTATTCACAGAATTCAGTGGACTGTGTGCTTCTCATTTAGTAAGAGTTCTTTATAAAATAAAATGGAATGGGAGGTGACAGGATAACTTAGCCAAAACAATTAATCTTGTTTTAAATATAATCTTAATGTTTTATTTTGTATGTTATTTTCCCAAAATGGTTATGCATTTCAGTAATCATATAGATAACCTAAGAAAGTTGTTTCAAGAATAAACATGAATTTTGATCGTCTTATAAAATGACGGATAACATAAGTTTCTTCTCTTTAACTTAGTGAACATATCAAATACTTTAAAAATGTAATTTTACAACCTTAAGAAATATTGATATTTAGAAAAGTAATCTTCCCTAAAATTTTGAAGATATTTTTGGCAGGTGGATATTTAAAATACAAATTATTCATTATGTTAAAGGTGTCATTTAAGATTTTTTTCTGTTTAAACCTAGAAGAAAATAATATCCAAACAGTAATGTAATTTAGAAATTATTTTTGTAATATTATAGTTACATTTGAGATACTTTCTACCATCCTAGAAATATAGTACAGTTAATTAGAAACTTAAAGCTTTTGACTATAGTGAAACATTTATTTCTATTGAGTCTTGCTATTTTCAAAACTCCAAATAATTTGATTCCAGAGATTTTCAAGAGATTGCAGTACTGGTAGCGCTAAGCATTCAACAATTGCTCTCTGGAAGGCTGCTCTGTAAAGGATTTTGAGGATGTGTCCAGATCTACTGAATAAGAGTGAAATGATCAGTTAATAGTATTTGCCATGGATATTGCAAGGATGCCAAGGAGGAGCTGTGATTTAAGTACTCCATAGACACCATCTGTATTTCCCACTCTTAAGATCTGGCCAACTGTAGAATATTATGACACTTTTGTACCACGAGAGCATGGTCTTGTTAGATAGGTTGTAGTTTACAGAGAAAATAGTAGGTTTAATGTGATTTTGTTTCATTTTGTTTTCAAGACTTATATATGTAATAAGACTTCAAGTAGTTCTATATTCCAATATTTATTCCTCTTTAGACCAGAGTCTAAATCTAAATTTAATGTGTAGGTCACAACATGTGAGTGGCTCAACATGTGAGTGGGAAATAATAGAATAGAATAAAAGGTAGTAGAAAGTATCAGAAAATATTACATGTGGTAAATGCAGGGATTGTTTTGTAAAACTTTTGTGATATGCGTATGTGAACCATATTGTGATATAAAACAAATTATTGTGGGTTGTGGTTAAAACATTTTGAAACTCAGTGGTTTAGATTCTAGCATTTTTACTTCTATGACAGGCTATAGCATTCTGTTGAACGGACACTGATCTTCTCTGAATAATTTCTGAGTGGTAGACCAGGACAAATGTCTAGGCCAAATGTGTCATTTCCATCTTCTGTCTTATGCCCTGAGTAAAATCTCTAGGCTCATATTGGATTGATAGTATGTGTTACCTTGGCATACCCTTTTTTCTAGTTGTTGTTATTTTTGACCATTGGAAGTTATTTAGAGGCCAAGTCCTCTATCAACTTTATAAAATATGCCAGGTTACCCAGGAAATTAGTCACTGTTCAGTATTTTACATTTTACACTTTTATTTTTCCTTCTTTATAATTATGAGCATTGAATATTTTGCTGTAGAAGTTTAAATGCCCGCTTATTTTAAGAATTCATAATTCTAATGTCTCCTGAAACCATTGTAGAAGACTATTTTTCATTGCATTTATAATCAACACTGATTTCTAATAAGTGATATCTGCTCTAATCTAATTGTTAATTTGTATATATTCTTAGTTTCCATCTTTCTTCACCAGATGTTGTTCACCACACTAAATGTTGTTTCCATTCCTCTAAAATGTAGCATCCTTCGAACTCATTTATTTATTAGAGGTGATCAGGCAAATATTCTGAGCTAGGTCCTCTGAAACAGCCATAGACAAAGCTGTAATATCTACCTTGAAGATATGTTCCCAGAAGCTTAGAAAGAATTTTTTGTCACCCCTGTAACATGATTTGATAAATTTCATAACAGCTCCATGTTCTAAAGTACGTTTATTACCAAGCTTTGATTTATAATTGAAATGCTCAACCTTCTCCATTTCTTTAGGTTAAAACATTTAGGCAACTGGAATTTGTTAAGATTGAGATGTGTCCTGTCTACTAATTATCTGTACTACATTTGCTTCAGTTATAGCTTTTGACGTAGTGGAGATCATGGCTGAAATGGGATGCTTTATAAGTCATTAGCCAGGATGGGTCAGTATGAGGATCAGGAAATATCTTAGAACTTAAAGAGTGCCTTCCAGGGCTAAGACAATGTACCCTGGGGGAAGGACAGGACGAACAAGAACAGAAGGAAGAAATCTAAACAGAAAGATGTATCATCAACATAATTTGACTTTTTAGTTTAGATTGTCCCTGCTACTTGATGCTAAGATACGTTGCTACTTTAAGTGTTTCCTTTGGATCAGCAGCAGCAGCAGCATCATGTGGAAACTTTTTAGAAATATAAATTTCAGACCCCATCCCAGAGCTACTGAATCTCTGGGATGAAGAAAGGCTGTGGGGGAGAGGTGGGTAAAAATCTCTCTTTTAGCAGACTCTGCTGGTGATTCTTATGTGCAATAAAGTTTGAGTACCATTCCTAGAGTAAACACTGAAAAATGGACCTCATAAAAATAATGATACCAGTGAAAAATATATTTTAAATGTAATTTTACAAATAGTTTTCATCCATTTAGTTACATGGATCTCTGTGTGGTATTTGCTGTTGAAAAAAAATAAGGTTACAATTTATCAAGGCTAATGAAAGAAAACATATAAGAGATTCAAAGCTAGTGAGATATATTCAATAGTGTATCAAGGTAAAAAAAATAAAACAAATGGCCTTATATTATGTAATAATTTCCTTTACATTTCCTTTCATAGTATAATGACTCCATGCTGACACTGAAAGTTGATTACATATTTGTTGTATAATTCTAGGACAGCACTTGCATTGAAATACCTCTCTCTAATCCAAAAGATAGAGGTCTTCACTTAGAGGTGCAGTTAACGAGTGCTGCCCTTAATGGGGATAATGAAATTATCCTGAGTCCACTACAGTGCACCAAATATATTGTATGGTATTCTCCAGCAACTACAGGCTACAGCGATGAAAGGTATGGTTTGAGTGTGGCATTATATTTCATTGTTGATCCTTAGAAATTAACGTTTAAAATTTATTTTTTCTTATACTATAATCATTAAAATTACACTTGCTCATAGTTTTAACTTTGTTTAATACTAGTCCCTGAAAAAATGTACTGACTTAGAGTTAGCTTTTGCTTGCTTCAGTGCAAAAATAGTATTTATCAGAATATCAAATTAAATAATTTCTACATTTCTCCTTTTATCCCCTTTCACTTCACTTTTTACTAAGTAAATCTTTATGGATGCAAAAACTGAACAAATGAAAACAATTGCATGAGGACTAGGGATTAAATTTTCAATTTTCTTGATGAAAATTAACTTATATATTTTTCTTCTTAAATACAAATAATTCACTTGGAGGACATAAAGGAATTAAAGTAATTAATTACAGTCATAATGTCCTACAATACATATCTTGAACTTATTTCTGCTAACTGAAATTTTGCATCCGTTGACCAGTCTCTCCCCAAAGTTTGTGTCCCCTCCACCTCCCAGCGCCTGGTAACAATAATCATTATACTTTCTGCTTCTGAGTTCAATTTTTTAAAATTCTACATATAAGTGAAATTTGTCTTTCTGTGCCTGGCATATTTTATTTAATGTAACATCCTTCAGAATAACTCTTATTGGTGCTTCAAGTACAGTATCCTACAATAGAAACCAGTAATTGTTATTTTAATGAGTCAGTAAATAAATGAATACATCTGTGAAATTTTAAAGGACAAAAATTATTATTCTGTGAAGCATGAAAGTAAGAGTATAACATGAAAGATACTATTCTGAAAAAATTATTATTAGAAATATGGGCTGGTCTTTTTGCCCCAATATGACTGCACAAGCTTTGTGAACATATACTGAATCTTGAATTTTCTTTATCAGCATACATTAAAAAAATTTTTGGCTAATACTTACTGTCTGCCTACTCTGTTATCATCATTGGGGCGTGTATTTTACATACATAAACATAAAATTCTCATAGTAACTGTAAGAGGTAAGATTGATTCCTCCTATTTTATAAATGAGAAAATTGAAGCTCAAAAAGTTAAGTGACTTTTTCAAGACTGCACAAATAAAAGATGACAGAGCTGAGATACCATCCCAGTTATACTTTTTTTTTTGTTTGAGACAGTCTCACTCTGTCGCCCAGGCTGGAGTGCAGTGGCGTGATCTCAGCTCACTGCAACCTCTGCCTCCCAGATTCAAGCGATTCTCCTGCCTCAGCCTCCCAAATAGCCGGGATTACAGGTGACCGCCACTACACCCAGCTAATTTTCTGTGTTTTAATGGAGACGGGGGTTCCACCATATTGGCCAGGCTGGTCTCGAACTCCTGACCTCGTGATTCACCTGCCTCGGCCTCCCAAAGTGCTGGGATTACAGGCATGAGCCACCACGCCCGGCCCCCAGTTATACTTGCTTAGACTGTCACAAGCTCTGCTTCCCTGGGAGTTGAGGATGTGCTGATCATAAAGGAAGTTCTCTAGAGCTATATGTCACTTGATAGCATTCACATGAAAATGCACATGCATTCAACTGAAACTAAATTTGACTTAGTCACAGTTAAAAAGCAGGGCTTTTACTGTTCCACCTTCTGCAAGATATTTAAAATACTCACGTTTAAACATTTTTATTGATCCAACAGGCATTTATTAAACAGATATTAATGACAACAACACTGCTTTTCTTGAATAATGAAGTGATTTTCTCAACCAAAAATGAAGAATTAAAAATACATCTACAAAAAGAGTAGTATGTGTTACAGAGTAGTTGTCAAATGTTGTATTTAAAACCATTTATACTAGTTTGGGGTATACTTCTGCCCAATTTATTACACAAACTAAAACTGCTGACAAAATTTTGTGTATTTCTCTCCACCAGCATTATTTTTCAGCCTGAAATGGCTGAAGAGTTCTGGTATTTACTGAAGTTAACTATTGAATTACCAAAACCAACCACAATGCCAGAAATACAGTGCGACCTTGGCAAGTAAGTTCTACTTAATAGATAAAGTTATTGCTTGCAAGAAAAATAGTTAATCTATTACAGTGTTGTTATAATGCATTCAGTTTCTAAAATAAAGAATAAATATATCTTTAGTCATTGATTTTTTTCCCCTAGGGAAGGTTTGATATGTAAACTACCCTGTGGAAAACTTGTCAAATAAAAACAAATCAGGACTTAGCAAGGAAAGAGTTTTATTCAAAAGGATTATTACAAGGGATAAAAAGGGACCATTGCAATAGGGAAAGACTCCCATCTTAGAAGTCTACAAGGGTTTACAAAATCAAACAGAAAAAAGTTCGTCTTTTATAAAGTAAAGGAAGGTCAAGCAGATATAGACAGAATCTCTGGAGGGAAAGCTGGACAAGCAAGGGAAAATGGCCAGTGATGTCTAACAGGAAAAGGGTTTTACTGTGGTCAGCTAATTCCCAGGAGAAGCTGAGAAAGGGTCATGTTACTTTGTGTGTCTGCATGCTTGTTTAGGCTTAGGGACAGGCAGAGTTCAGGGGCTGGTGGGAAGGAGAGAAACCTGGCAAACTTTCCTCAAGGTGAAGCAGAGGTAAGCAATGAACAACTGTGAACATTTGGTCAGTGGGTTAATGCCGTGATCCCTTGAGATATGACCATTCTTATTTAGGTAGTTGAGTTCCTACTATTTATCAAGTTTGGTGCTGGTAAATAGGGGTAAACAAGGCATAATCCCTACTTTTAAAGAGTATACACCGTAGTGAGCAAATTAGTGCCTTTTAACTAATTTCTCTCCCTTATCACATCAAAAGAGTGTTGCATTCTTCCAGTACCAGCTCTTTAGCCAAAACAATGACATTTGAAATTTTTTTTCTTACAGTAGCATAGATATCTAGTATGAAAATATTTTATTCCTATTTTTCTAAGGTATTGCGTATGAGAAAACTTGGGAAATTGGTAATATACGAAGCAGATGCTTACCAAAAAATGATGGGAAATCTGTCATGATTTTTAGTGTATTTTATTCACTATAATTAATGAAGTTTTGGTTATTTTCATTGAATTTCTTCATATGTCCCTGGTGAAAGAACAAATTCATGATTTACAGAGACTTGTTAAATTTGTAGTCTAGAATCACAAAACTGACATATAATGTTCTTTTTAAGGTGAATCATTTTATACATATACTTTATATAAAAACAAGAAAATGGTGCTTTATTTGAATTATATAATTTGAATTTATGAACTGAATTCTGCTCAGCACATATTACCTAATTTTCCTCTGTCACAGGGCCATGACATTGTGAAAAACAATATATGTATGGTGATGATTCCATTCTTTTTATTACAGATTTGCTACCTAAATATTTTAATCTTAATTACTCTATATTGTAAGCAAGAAACAGTAAAGAGATATGAAAAACTGTACATAGATAAAATTATGTTATTATGTTATACTTTAACATTACAGAAAGAATGAAGATGACAAGCTGGATGCTGTACATTAAAAACCATTAGAATTGATAGTTGAGAATTATGAACACTCATTTATTATTTGTTTAGAGCATAAATAGTCACATATTTTGGGCATTTATTCATCATCAATTTGGATCTTGTTAATGTTCTCAATGAAAACTTCGTGCATTTATTACTCTGTTATTACGACTAGACTGTGTTAGCTTTTTTGGCTGGATTTAGCATTATAAAACAATAAGTAAACATTATTCCTAAAACTGGAATATATTCTAATATCTAATAGGGGATAACATTAGGTCTCAAAAATAGAGAACCAAGGATTAAAATGTCATTAGTTCATACATAATTATTTTGAGTTTGAAACTAAAAGAAGTCATTATATTAGCTTCCTAGGGTTGCCATTACAGGCATCATAAACTGGGTGGCTTAAGACCACAAAAATGTATTGTCTCACAGTTCTGAGGCTAGAAGTTTAAAATCAAGGGTTCACCATGACCATGCTCCTTCTGAAACCTGTAAGGGATAATTCCTTGCCTCTTTTAGCTTCTACTTCTTCTTCTTTTTTTCTGTTTTAGAGACAGGGTCTTGCTCTGTCACTGAGGCTGGAGCGCAGTGGTGCGATCATGGCTCACTGCAGCCTCAAACACCTGGGCTAGAGCGATCCTCTTGCCTCAGCCTCCCAAGTATGTAGGACTACAGGCAAGCCACCATGCCTGGCTATTTTTTAAATTTTTTGTAGAGACAGGTTCTTACTGTATTGCTCAGGCTTGTCTTAAACTCCTGGCCTCAAGTGACCCTCCAGACTCAGCTTCCCAAAGCACTGGGATTACAGGCATGAGCCACTGTGCCTGGTCTTTTTTAGCTTCTTCTGCTTGCCAGCAACGTTTGGCTTTCTGTGACTTGAGATACATCACTCTAATCTCTACTTCCACTGTTATATGGCCATCTTCTGTGTATCTTCACATGATTCTATTTACAAAGACACCAGTCATACTGGATTAAGGGCCTGTCTTACTCCAGTAAGATGTTATCTTAACTAGTTACATATGCAGTGACTCTATTTCCAGATAATATCACATTCTGAAGTACTAGGAATTAAGACTTCAATATATCTTATGGGGTGACATATGTTAATCCTAGGGGTCATCAAGTTTATGGAATTAACACTAAATAAGTTTATGAATACCAGCAAATTTACTAGCTTTTTTTTTTCTCCTAGGCATGTCACTCAGATCATTCCTTTAGTTAATTGTACGCATGAAACCTTAAAATTGCAAGCAACAAACAGTAATCCTGAAAATTTTGTCCTGGATATTAACAGAAAATCACAAGTAAGTAAGTTCAGAGAGCCGTGAAATTTACTGCTGCTAGATCATTTTCCAATTCTGATTTTGGGACACTGGTGGAGTATTATCACTTGAATTATTACTAAGGATTTAAATTTCTAAAATTTAAGAATTGAATTTTATAGGCCCAGCGGGGTGGCTCATGCCTGTAATCCCAGCACTTTGGGAGGCTGAGGCGGACAGATCACTTGAGGCCAGGAGTTTGAGACCAGCCTGGCCAACATGGCGAAACCCTGTCTCTACTAAAAATACAAAAATTAGCCAGACGTGGTGTCACGTGCCTGAAATCCCAGCTACTCGGGAGGCTGAGGAATGAGAATCACTTGAACCCCGGTTGCAGCGGTTGCAGTGAGCTGAGATCGTGCCACTGCCCTCCATCCTCGGCGATAGAGCGAGACTCTGTCTCCAAAAGTAATTAAAAAAAAAAAAAAAGGATTTTCTTTTATATACTTCTCCCCTTGAATTTTAATTTATCGACAAAACAATATCATGTTAATATAAATTTTTAAAATTATATATGGTAGAGTCATGCTCATGATTACTTCATTCTAATAAATTGGTTGCGTTTTCTTTCTCACCATTTTAGTAATCAGTTTTTGTGATAGTTTCCAGTATTATGATTATTAACTCTATTGTCATTATATGTTACCAGGGTTCCAAGGGACCAGTTGTTTTCTAGCCTTTCCTGAGTTCTTGCCCATCCCCCATTCCTCACCCCTGACACAGACACACACTTTGAGACAATGCTGACAACTCTAGCCCTCTCTGCTTCTTTCTCCGCCCAACTTTCTCATTCTTAGATCCTGGCAGAGGCTAGGTCCAGTCAATGATACTAAATCACTCTTCTCCTTCCTGCAAGTTACAAAATAAGATCCTAAGGTTTAGCATGACTATCTCTGTTTCTAAAGCATAGGACACCATTTATTTGCAGTGAGTGTCATACTTTCAGGTAACCATCAAAATGATAATTACAATAGACTGTTTTTATCAAGGGACTTCAAAGTATATCATGAAGCCCTGCTAGTAGATATAGTATTTAAATAAAGGCTTTTACTATTTGTTGTTTAACAATTGTTTAACAAATCTACACTTTGATTTATTTATTTATATCTTAACATCTGTCTCTTGTCAGTTACTGGTTGCCAACTTATGTAATGATATAAAAGTAGTTCTTAGCTATCATAATATGTCAAATTAGAAATCACTAATTACTATATTGCTAAAATTGGTGTATATGCTTTAATCTTAGAAAGCGTATATTAAAGTGTACACACATTATTATATCATTCAATACCACATTTTTCCATAAATTATATGAAGTCTGATATTCAGGATATAATTTATATATTACTGAAATTCCTCATTAGAAAGTGGTGTTTTTGTATCCTTTATATCTCTACTTTTAGAGAACAGTCTAATCTGTGGTCCAAGGGAAAATAAATGTAATATTTTGCACATCCAAAGTTACATTACATAATCAAGAATATAAACTCTGTTTTAACATTTCCAACCATGGCTTTCTAGTCCATTAATTCTTCTATTCATTTATCAAACATTATTGAGCACTGAATATGCAATTAACTCTAATATTAGAAAACAACTCAAAAAGCTATTTACGAGAAAAATACTATCACATTTTAGAAAACAAATAGGAGCACACATTAATTGTAATGATAATAAATGAAAAATATATAGAGAGAAATATCCATCTATTTATATCCATGGAGAGAATAAACTATTTTTCCAAATTTTCTAAGTTGAAACACTATATAAAATGCAATTTTACTTATTATTTTTGCTAAGTCTGACAGTGAAATTAATTAATAATCCTAAAGTGTATATTAACTGATAATCCTGAAACATTCAAGATATCAGAGAGCAAGCCAGCCTGAGATAAAAATATTAGATGTAGATAAACTACAATTGTGTAATAAACAGGTGACTCTGTTCTAAATATAAAATTTAGTTTGCATTTGCATTTCATAAATAATTATCACAGTTTATTGGGCATCAACTGCTGTATTCAAGAAGGATTGAAAGATACTGCTTAATTGTAATTTTGCCTTTTCAAAGTTTTTCTGGCAAAATATATTAGTGTAAAATAATAGACTTCCTTTTCATACATGTGCCACTCATGCTATCATTTTGTGTTTATCTTCAAATTAAATTATTTCCAGTGTAGCATTTTGATTACATAATATACTCAAGCCCTTATTATATTGTGATGGAGTCACTGGCTTCTTTCACAGTCTCTAAAGAAGTAACGTAAACTAATAGTGTACAGACTCAAGTTATCCTAGCAGGTCACACCTTGAATGTGTAGGAGGAAGAGGAAAATTTCCTTGCACATTAAAGAAGCATGCTTAGAAACAGTTCATTTCTTTTGAAATGAACAAAAGTAACAAATTAAGTTACTGGTGGTTTGACATGTACCTTGGGATGGGCAATATGCTATGGGATCTTACATAAAGTGTATATGTCTTTTATTGAAGGTTCGAACTGAGCTTTAAAAATTAACCCTGACTTCCTTGTACAGAATGAGTCCTCCAAGTGGTGATTATCTTGGATAAGAACATGATGTGATCACCCCCAAACACGGTTTAACATGGGCCCTTTGAACAATATTCAAGGAGCAGGCATACTGAGAACAGATAATGTGTGCAAGACAACACATTAATCACACAAACATCAACCCTGCATATACCTAGTACACAAAGATACCAACTCAAGCCAATTGGGTATTAATTTTTGTTCCCCCTTTGCTTTTTCCGTTTACACAGCTGATCATATCTCCTCACTCCACCACAGAATTACCTGTTCTCTTTTATCCTTCTGCACTTGGAAGAGCTGATCATCAAGCTTGCATCAACTTCTACTGTACTCAGGTATGATAGAGTATTCTTGGACCAAACCAAGTTAATTAAATTTTAAATCAATATATAAAGAAATATAATTCATCATTCACCCAATTATATTTTGCAAGTAAAACAAGTTAATTATAAGTTAATTAAATGATTTTTGTAAAATAAAATATGCATTATGTACATGCAGACATCTGAAGAAGGTATTTTTAGATACATAGATCAGTGGAATAAAGAGAAATATATACCCAGATTTAAAACACAGATATTTCAATGTACACGTCAAATCACTGGCATTTATGTTAATTTTCTGACTTGAGTTTTACTACTCAACTTTCCATAAACTTAAATATAAAATATAGAGTGCAATTTGTAAATATTTGTTATTTTTCCACTGCATTTCATCTGAACAGTGTTCCTAAATAT
This sequence comes from Gorilla gorilla gorilla, assembly GCF_029281585.2. Classification (NCBI taxonomy): domain Eukaryota; kingdom Metazoa; phylum Chordata; class Mammalia; order Primates; family Hominidae; genus Gorilla; species Gorilla gorilla. Next base: position 46,855,803 of record NC_073247.2, read on the forward strand.
TAATTTTTAAAAACAATAGTTTTTCGCTTTTGACAATCTCTAAATATGTCCCGTATCATTCTAAGAATTATCCCAATTCATTCTCAACATAGTCCTATAATGGAAGTACTGTTATCAATCCTACTTTATGCATCAGGAATCTGAGACACAGAGAAATTAAAATCAGGCAGCCAGTAAAAGGTTGAGGTGTGACCTGAATCCAGGATAATCTGGTTTCAACTCATCTTCATGTCTACTTTTCACAGCTACTTAGTTAGCCAAGTGATTGTTAACTCTCTTACTACCAATTAAAATTTTATGTAAAATTTTACCATTTATATTATTTTTACTTCTTCAAATGTTCATGGGGAGGAATGCAAATGGAGGAATGTACTTTATATATTAGAAGACATCAAGGAGCTTACAAAACCCTGACATCTGAGGAGCAGTGGAATCCAATATAATACAGGGGTCTCCATGTCAGTACAGGGCCTATGGGTAACTGAAGTATCTTCATTTCCAAAAAATCTGTAATTTATTTTTAGAAAATTTGTTTTGAGGCTGTTAACTTGTCTAAATATGGTAATGACTAACACTTTACCTGAGACAAATGCTATAGAAATATGCTTCTTTTTCAAAAATATTAAAGGAGACAAACAGTAATCCTTCTCACACAGAAGGAAATACATAATGGAGATTATTTTCTTTCAGACAAGTAATTTTAACAAGGCTGTTCTTTTAAGCGATTGCTGCATAGCAGGATTAGAACCCCTTCATCATAATTATTGGGGGCAATTTTTTTGCTTGCATTTCTGGTGGAAAGCATATCTATTCAAGGACAGTGTTAGAACTCAGCAGGGAGATAATCAGTTCTGTATCTTAATAGCTTTAAAAAATCCTAGCCTAGAAGTTGAATGTTAAATTCTTTATCAAACACAAAAAGGCTCAAACAAGAAAATATTATCAATTCAAACCTTCTATGAGTCAGTTGAACACTGATGGTTAATTTCAGTCACTCTGAGTATCTCCTTCCAACTTGTAGCAAATCTATAAGGATTCAGCCATGATTAGACTTCAATCAATAATTCATGCTTTCAGCTATCAGGTCTAGACCTCCTCAACCTTCTCAATATATTGCTGTAACCTTTGTGATTTTTCTTGCCATATTTATCATTGAATCATTTAGGTCTTCCTCTTTTATTTAATTCATCCAGTTGACATCTTTTGCAAGAAAAACAAGTTCATCATAAAGTATTAATTGAATGAACTTTTGAAAATGTGGTATGCATTATGTATGAACAGGCATCTAAAGAAAATATTTTTTAAAATAAACTTTAGAGTTTATTTTTCTAAGTCTGAGTTTGGAATAACATTTACCATTAGGGAAATAGCCATATAGATTTCCATCCCTCTCTTGATTTAACTGATTAAATCTATCTAAACTGACACACACAGCTGATTAGCTGATGAATCTAAAGTCAACTAATGGCTGTTCTTATAGGGTAAACTTTATTTCTGATGGTTCCTCTTTGCTGGATTGAGGGAAATGGCTATGGTTCATTATCTGCTTCATTTGTTTCTGGTTTCAATTCATGTGAAAAACTCTGCAATGTAAACAATCTAACCATTCAGTTATGATTAGGGTTTGGGTTAAGTTCAAATTGTTTGTGCAGATTTTGAATCCTGTGATTAATTTGGTCAGGACATCACAACTGCAAATATCATAAACTTATATTTTATGCAACCAGAGTCTCTAAATTAAATTACGTTACTACATAACAGAATAAGAGGAGCAGTAGTAAGCAGCAAATGTGGTAAATTATAACTTCTCTTTGGTTTCAAAGATTATGTTCTGAGATTTTCTTTCTTGGTTTTCAGATGCTTCCTTTTTATTTTCAGATAGGTGCCTTGTTTATTTCATTCATATTTGATTGTATGATTTGTTTCATCTAAAGGTCAGAATAGCAAAAATTAAGGAAGAAGTTATAAAATCAGTGGTTTTACAATCCAGTGTGAGTCTGTGATCTTTGTAGCCTGTGCCTATGGAAAGTTCTGATTCTTCTTAACAAGTTTTAATTCTCTGGAGCTCAGTGTGCAAACTAGATTTGCTATCCTTTATATCCACTTGTTTTCTCTTTCAGAAATATCAAAATTGTATCTTTAAAAGTTTTAATGTCTCTCCTTTAGAAGAAGATTGAGAAAAATATGGGCTGAATATATTAGTTGTTGAGTGCATATGTTTGCTGGGTTACTTTTTAATTTGCCATTCTGAACCCAAGTGAATAATTTAATCAATGCTAGGAAAAGTGTTGGATGTCAGTGTTCAATAATCGTGGGATGTGGTTTAACATAGAAACTCCAGTACTCTATGCGACTTGAGAAAACATGAAACCATGACCTTCTTTTTGTCACTTGGCTCATTTACAATGGTTTAAAGTAACACGAGTTCTCCCATTTAAGATTTCTTTTATAAAATATCCAAATAGTAAATAATTTACTTAAACCACTTTTTAATTTAATTGAACTCTGATGCTTGACTTTAAACAGTCAATTTTGTGAATCAAGTTAGGACATTATTATTGAAAATATAGTTAATTTGTATTATGCTAGTCAAATCTGTGACTAATAGTAGTATAGTCATTTGAAGATAATATCCAGATGAAATATGCCTTTAATTCTCTCTACTAAGGAGGCAGGATTTTTATGAGTTTTCTTTCACTACTTCTCCTTATTTGAAGTAATCTTCAAGCAAGTTTCCATCTTTTTATCAGAATTTAAGCTTGGAAACGTCTATATAGTTTGAGAGATTATAAAGTAGGACATTGTTTGTGATCCCTTTATTCATCTGCAACATTAGCAAAGTGTTTGTTGCAGAAGTTTAAGAGACCCTGGAACTGAGTCACAGTGTACTGTACTCTGAAGGGACTTTTATCCTAAAATACAAAGAGATTTTCAAACAGAGCTTTACATGCTAATGAAACTTAGATAAAAATAATAGCCACATTCAATCTCCTTCACATAATTTTTGATTCATTTATCCATATCATGTGATAACAGATAATGCACTGGACTCGATGATGGAGATAAATAATATGGCATGCAATTGTACATACTTCCTTTTATTGGAGCTTCAATCTGTGCCTCATCTTCTTTGCCTTAATGTGGCAGCTATCTGAATTTCATTTGAAATTCACCCAAAGAGTTTGGAAACTACATGCAGTGTTTGGTATCAAGTTTGTTAAAAAAAAAAAAACAACTTGAACAGAAGTGCCAGGTTTTCCATTAAACTTTCTCTTTTATGTTGCTATAATAACTTTATGTGCATTGAAATATGTTTGATATTTGAATATTGCACTTTTGCCCTCTTCTGCCTCAAAGTAAAAATACATAGAATTATTTTTCCATAAAATTAAAAGGAATTTGGAAAAGAAAGGAAAAATAAAACAATGCTTTTTAACAACAAAACTTTTCTTATCTTTCCAAATTTTTATATGCATTATACTTATTAAGTATTGCAAATAAAGTATATGCAGTTAGGACACATAAGTTACGAATACTTATCTTCAAACAGTTTACAGAATGGAAATTCTACTTATCTGGAGTAGGACTATTTCCCCAGCCTCTAGACACGGAAAGAATAACCACACGCATTGGTCTTCAGTCAACTATTGTTATACCTTTCAAAAATCCCACAACGGAAGATGTCCTCATTGATATAATACTGACAAGTAAGTTGTTTTTCTTATATTTTACATGTTATTTTATAGGTATTTATCAGACTTATTTTATCATAGAATCAAAACATTTTAGAACAAATGGATACTTTAGAAATCTGTAAAGAAAATTATCTTATAAAAGAGAAAACAAGATTTGAGAGACGCAGTATTTTGGCTGAAATCACAGCTCATAATGGTACAGAATCAGAATTAGATAACTATATAACAAATCAAGTTCTTCCAATTTGATCTATAAACCCAAATATGTAAATTAGTAGATTTGTAAGATTCTTATGATATTATTCAAATATGCCAATGCTTATTCCTCAAAACCTTATAGAAATTCTGATATGGTGATTTTGTTTCCTTTTTGCATTTTCTTAATAAAGAGACAACATATTTGGAATAAATTTTGGCTTCAATCAGCCTTGTCCCTTTTTTATGCCATATTGAGGGTGTATGTTTTTAATTAGATTATTTGAAGAGTTTGATCACTTTATATTAAACAAATAAATAATGTGAGTCTGAATTAAAAATTAACACAGCTTGAGTTTTTTGAAACACATTTTCAATCTAATATTGAGCAGTACCAATTTATCTTTTCAACTATTATTACTACTTCTACTAAAACTATTATTAGTGCAATTATTGGGTTAAAGTTATATATTTTATGGTTTTTTATATAAATGACCAACTTACTCTCCAGAATGTTTATACTTTTGCAATTCATGCTGCAATTAGAAGTATAATATAGACATTACCTATTTTCCAGAACGGTGTAAGCCCTGAGTAATAACACTGTCTTTAGTCTCCATCAATCTGATTGAAAGAACATTATATTGTATCATCATTGCAAATTTTTTATATAATGTTGAAGCTGAACATGTCATTTACCTGTTGCACTTTGGTGCTTTTCCATCATTTCTTCATCTTCTTGGAATGAAATAATTTTAAATATTAAGAAAGTAATGTCATCTCATGTAAAATTCCCTTATAAGAATTTTGGCTGCGATCAGGAGAGGCATGTGGTGTTTAATAAATGTTGATTGCAAGCTCAAGGAAATTAGCATTTTAAGATGGAAAAGACTTGAGCATATGTATAAGCAGAAGGGAGAAGCCAGGGTTGAACAGGAGTTAAAGATATAAACGAGGTAAGGTTTAACTGATAGACTAAGGGTCTAGGAGGGTTGGGATCAGAACAGAGGTAAAGGAAGAGCTGAACAGGAGAGGATTTCTTCCTTAGGTGGGGGTAAAATAAAACAAATATGGATGTCAATAAATTGGTAGGTAGTGGAAGGGCTTTGGAATTAGGAGCAGTCATATATTTACATTTTTATCTGCTGAGGAAGAGAGATATAGTAGAGAATTTGAAGAGTGGAGTGGTGGTTTGAAATAACTGTTGGAGGAAAAGGAACATGGAGCTGACAAAATTAAATATAAAAGTTATTGTGTTTGGATGGGATTTAAATCATAAATTTAGATATGCACCAAAAAAATGTGTGTTTGTGACGTTTATACCAATTGTAGGGCACAGAATTTTTAGAATGTCGGCATACAAGGCGTATCAATGGATCTTTCCAGGGAATGAAATTTTCAGGATAGGTGCAGCCAAATGACTTTATAACTATGAGCATGTTATAAAAACAAATTTGGATTAAGATTTTAACATTAAAAATAAATTTTAAAATAATGTGTGACTTTCTAGTTTTCTAACATTGCTGTACATTTCTTTCTGCTATGTAACAATAAAACATAGCTTGACAATTAAAAATTGATCAGTCTTTTGCAGTTCAAAACAGTCTCTTTTAAGTAAACTCACTTGCTCTTGGGCAAATGTTCAGGCTTTGTTTCTCCCCCTTCTTCCTTAAACCTGAGGAGATATGAGACAAAGGAAGATTCACAGACCTTGAATATCTTATTTCTCTTTCTCTGTCTCCCTATCCTATGTGAAAAAGAACCTCTTTCCCCTTTGTTGCTGATGGCATCTCCCTTTCTGTTATATTCTTATCCTTCTCCCTTTTGTGGTATCTTTTTTAGGCATTATCTACGTATCTACTTGTGCTTATAGTCCTTGGTGGCTAAGCCTCACAATTTGATCTACAGAAAAACATGGTCTACAGAAAAACATGACTGATGAGAAGAATTAAAATATTTAATATATATGCAAAATATACTCATTAAAAACAGAGATTAATACTATATTAGTTCATTTTTGCACTGCTATAAAGAAATAACCGAGACTTGGTAATTTATAAAGGAAAGAGGTTTAATTGACTCACAGTTCTTCATGGCTGGGGAGGCCTCAGGAAACTTACAATCATGGTGGAAAAAAAACAGGCACGTGTTACATGACGGCAGGGAAGAGAGATCAAGTGTGTAGGAGGAAATATCAAACACTTATAAAACCATCAGATCTCGTGAAAATTCACTCACTCTCATCAGAACAGCATAGGGTAAACCGCCCCATAATCCAATCAGTTCCCACAAGATTCCTCCCTTAACACCTGGGGATTACAATTTAAGATGAAATTTGGGTGGTGGGGACACAAAGCTAAACCATATCAAATACCTTCTCATTTAAATATTTGGAAATGTCTTTAGATTATTTCATGATAGGAGTAGGCAATCTCATTTTGTCTTTTAAAAGAAGATGTAAATTTTCTTACAGATTCTACAGAATTAAAAAAAAATTCTTAGGCAAGTTGATAACAAGACTCATCTCACCAAATGGTTCCTTGCTGGTGTGAGGAATCTCACAGCTTTTCAGATGCTGCATCCTGCATTCCTCATTTCTCTCTCTCTCTCTCTCCTCATTAGCTGCAAATCCTGGAATGATTTCTTCCCCTTATGGATAGCATGGCAACTTGTGCATAGCTTGATTTAAACATCTGTCACACTCATTGTAGCTAATATTTGTTAATCCCACAATATTTGTGAGATCTTTGCAGACATGATCTATTAGTAACTTGAGCAAATGAGACAGAAGAGGCTTTTGATGCTTGTCTGCTGAATGACTGGACCATAAATAAAATACCCAAATTTCTAAAACTTAGAGATAATACAGTAGAAATTAAGTACCAAAGATCTTTGGAATATCAAAAGACATTATTTCTGGGAGAAGTAATAAAAATAGAAATAGCCAAGACATTAGCAGGAGAAAAGACAGAGAATTGGGCAATCCAGAAGTTTGATAGTGAGTTTGAAATTCTAAAAATGCTGCCTTCTTGGGAAAAGTAGTGAATTTGAAGATCTTTATATATTTTATATATTTCTAACTCTGTCTGTGTAGTGATAGAAGAAAAATTTTAGCTGTATTAAGTTTAACAGAGTTTAATTGAGCAAATAATGATTCATGAATCAGGCAGCCTCCTAAGCCAGAGTAGGCCCAGAAACCAGCGTAGCCACGTGGTGTAAGATTTATGGACAGCAAAAGGAAAGTGACATACAGAAAACAGAAGGGAGGTACAAAAACAGCCGATTGGTTACAGCTCTGAGTTTGCCTTATTTGAACATGGTTTGAACACTTGGCAACCTCTGATTGGCCAAACCTCAATGATTGGCACAAGAGTAGGCCTACAGTCTGTTTACAGTTCCATATAGCTTATGGTTCTCTATGTACAGAGAAACCTTTAGGCTGAACTTAAAATATGTAAGGAGGCAGTTTTAGGCTAAACTTTTTAATGCTATCTATCTATCTGACTATCTATCTATCATATATCTATTTATCTATCTATCATCTATCTACCTACCTATCAGAGAGAGAGAGAGAGAGGCAAAAGAGAGTGGAGAGATATGTTAGGATATTGAAAAAGTCTTAAATACTATCATAAGGAATCCAACTTTTATCCTTTAGATAATGAGAGTTTTCAAAAGATTACCTGTACTTTATAACCCACATTTTGAACGCTAACTGTAGAATTATTTGTGGATGACAGATATGGATGGGTTGGGGGAAAACTGGAATTGAGAAGCAAAGCTCAGAAGATTTAAGCCAGTAACAGTGGAAAAGTCCATGACCACAGGTAGCAGAAAAGCTCACAGTATATACCTAGAATTTTCCCAAAAACCTGAGAATCTGTTTCTTTAGCAAACATATTTAATGTTTCATGTGTCCAGACTACTTTTTCTTCAGACAACTATACTATGTTGCCTAAAAGTATGTTTCTAAAGGCTTACCTGTATTCCTGATATTTTTAATACTCAAGATGAGTGTTTTGTTATATCCATCTTAAAATAGTCCGATGCTAAATACTATTGTGGTTGTGCTATTTGGAGAAGAAATTGAGCACCTTGGGCACACACTGGTCTGTGCATTACAACAAACTTACCATTATTTCCTAAGGAGAATTTTGGCACCATTCACAGGGAATTACTTAGTGGAGTGGCTTGCCCTTCACTCAAGCATAAATACTTGTTATGCTCCACAATTTGCACATGAGGGTGTGAATCTGACCTTTAACTTAACTTTCAGTTAGGGCATATGGTGCCCTTGTAATTTAACAGGTGATACACAGTTGTGATTGAATCTGGGGACACCTAATAGTTATTACTGAGCACTTGATGTGTGTGATTCTTTAGGTTATCTCAGGACAACAAATATTCGACTAGTATTTATCTGGGCCATTGTCCAGCTACCAACACCTGTAACTCTTGGATATTTCCTCTGGCTGCCCTAGTGAGTTAATTTTTCCTCAACCTATGGATGACAGGAAGTGGTGGAAAAATATTACAGTTCCCATTCCCCTGAGCAGTATACCTTTGAGATGTGTGTTCTGCACTGGCTCTCAGAGTTCCCTAGCTGCCTTGAGCCTTATGTATCCACAGTAGTAACTTCCTTTATAATACCCCATTCATTGGAGTCCTTCTAATCTTTGTCTCACTTTTGCTCTTCCCTACTGGCATTTCCTGAGGTCACGTCCCAAATAACAGCTTCTGAGGAAACCCCAACTAAGACAGGAACCCTCTGAAATTGGCGTTATATCTGTTTTAAGGAGGATAAAATTGATTAATGGAGAGGCTTAACAACTTGTTCACGATCATGGAGCTATTAAGCGAAGGAAGTAAGATTAAAAACCCAACTCTGCAAAGCCAGGTTTCTGTGTACCTTTGCACATGGCTTCTCAGTAAGCAGGCAGAGCAATTTCTCACTAACTGTTCACCTAGTTATATATAAAACTGAAAAGCTCAAATGGAGAGATAGTAAAGGATTACAGGAAAGACTTGCAATCTGTTTCTGTGAGTGGTCTGAAATCTACTTAACAGATTAAATAGAAGGAGCCAAAAGCCCAGTACTTGAAATCAACTACACCCTCCCCCAACCACATTAAGAATTGTGTTCAGTGAATTTCACTGTGTTGTGATGTCGTTTACCCGTAACACCAGATTGCATAGAGATATTCTAAGGAGGTCATCATGATGTTGGTGGAGATGTTATCAAAGGCTTTCTTATTACATTGCAATCTTTTTTAAATGAAATCTTTTTAAGAATCAGCTGTTAGTATCAGGAAGAATGGTTGTCTCTTTTGAGCAATTGTCTGGTTTTTGTACTGTGGAGCCTGATTATGTTGCTACATTTTTCCTCAGTATATTAGTTTCTAAGAAAACATTTTGGCTTATTCCAAGTAAGTGACATGACCATACTGTGTCTCATCCGTGACTGCAGATGGTGTCCCTAATCTTGTTTCAACTTTCTAAAAAATTATTCTAATTCATCTTTTTTGTGTTTTATATTTTTGTGATATACCCAACTTAGGAATAGAACTCTTCACGCAAGGAGACGTTCAACCTGTAACAGGAACAGGGTAATTTTTTGTTTTGTTTTGAGACATGGTCTCACTTGGTCCCATAGGCTAGAGTGCAGTGGCACGATCTCAGCTTACTACAGCCTCCACCTCCCGGGCTCAGATGATTCTCCCACTCCACCCTTCCCAGTAGCTGGGACCACAGGCATGTGCCACCATGCCCAGCTAATTTTTTGTATTTTTTATAGGGAAGAAGTTTTGCCATGTTGCCTAGGCTGGTCTGGAACTCCTGACCTCTAGTGATCCACCTTCCTTGGCCTCCCAAATTTCTGGGCTTATGAGCCACCGTGCCCAGCCCTCAGAGTGAATGTTGGAATTCACATGGTAGAATTAGTTATGAAAATCCCTGGAGATCCTCTGAATCTTATCTAAAGTACATCCAGAGTTGAACAAATATTTATGTAATATATGTAGTAATCATTGCAAATAGCCAATCAGGATAAGCATGGTTTTATACTTAAGAAGAGAGACAAATTGGTGTAAGAAAATCTCCCAGAACCTAAAAATCCCTCCCAAATTCAGACATGCAACTTTTAAAATATTTGAATTAAGAAATAAATAGTATTGAGAAATTTGAGACTTTTTGGCAGGGAAGTTGGGGTATCAAATATATCAAGTTTTGTGTTTTTTTTTCTTTCTTTTTGAGACGGAGTCTCACTCTGTCGCCCAGACTGGAGTGCAGTGGTGTGATCTCAGCTCACTGCAAGCTCCGCCTACCAGGTTCATGCCATTCTTCTGCCTCAGCCTCCCGAGTAGCTGGGACTACAGGCGCCCACCACCACACCTGGCTATTTTTTTTTTTTTTTTTGTATTTTTAGTAGAGACAGGGTTTCACCATGTTAGCCAGGATGGTCTCGATCTCCTGACCTCGTGATCCGCCCACCTCGGCCTCCCAAAGTGCTGGGATTACAGGCGTGAGCCACCGTGCCTGGCCTATATTAAGTCTTTATAACTTAGTTTAATTGGGTTGTCTTAGTTTATTTTGCTGGTAAGAAATAGTTAATATTATTGTACTAATAAAAAGTAAATGTAGAATAATTATAACCATTTTTGAAGTGAGTAATCTGAGACTCTACTTGCTTACAATTATTTTATTTTTAGATGCTGATAAGATATCTTAACATTTGGAACTTGTTTTATTTGATTCTTGATTAACAACACTCCAAATTCAGTAAACAATATTTGAGAGCTTATAAAAATTCATATTCCCAGGTCCACATTCATTTATTCTGATTCATAGGGGCTGGGGTGAGGCCCTGCCATCACAAGCTATTCCAATGCAGGTTTTCAGAAGACTACACGTTTAGAAACACTAATCTATATACAATGATCTCAAAACATGTTTCCCTTTTATCGTATACCACTGTTAGTAAATATCTTTTGGCATTTCCTTCAATGTATATATATTTACATTTGAAAAATAACCAGTTAGCACTATCAACTCATATTTTTAATGTAAGTAGAGCTTATCTTTTTAATAGAGAATTAATAAACATATTTTGTATCTATTGGTTTGAACTTGTTAACATTGTTAACATTGGATAAATGTTGTTTATTTGTGCATATTTATATACAGGCCATCCTTCTGTATCCATAGGGAATAGATTTCAGAACCCCCAAGGATATCACAATCCACAAATCCCCATGTCCCTGATACAAAATGGCATAGTGTGTGCATGTAACCTACACATATACTCTCATATATTTTAATCATCTCTAGATTACTTAGAACACCTAATACAATGTAAATGCTATGTAAATAGTTGTCATAGTGTATGATGTAGGGAATAAAGACCAGGAAAAGAGTCTGTACATATTCAATGTAGATGAAACCATCCATTATCTTTTTGAAGATTTTCAATCTGCCTTTGGTTGAATCCATGGATATGGAACCCATGGATACAGAAGGCCAACTGTATTCATCAATACAATCTATTTTTAAACAGCAGGCTCAAATAGACTCTTAATATCTACTTGTTGAGTAGTTCACTCTTAATATCTGCTTGTTGAGTAGTTCAAATTAAAATTCCAAGATTTTTAAAATATGGAGATGTGGTCTTGCTATGTTGCCCAGACTGGCCTTGAACTCTTGGCCTCAAGCAATCTTCCTGCCTCAGACTCCCCAGTAGCTGGAATTTTAGGCACATGCCACTGTGTCCACCTGAAAGTTCCAAGAATTTATGAGTTTATTTTTTAAACATCATAGATAAAACCATTTATATTATTAAATATGTTCTTCAAAAATGCCATTTAAATCTCATTTTAAAATATACTTTGAAAGATATTCATCTTATAAGTTTCCTATTAGAGGATAATTTTTATTCTATTTCCATCTCCACCGCTGTTTTTCTTCTTGAATGTGACATTGAAGTGTAATATCTCTTTATTTTTTAATTAGGTGTGGAACATCCCAGGAATCTTGTCATTGATCATTGCTGGGATAGCTTCATCTATGAGAGTTCTGCCTTCAGATTTAGTTCTCCGAGTGAAATACAAGGTACAGGATTTCTACCTTACATTCTATCATTCTGTTTGTTGTTGCATTTCAGAGATAATGAAATATATGTCTGTTGCCTTAGTAAATATTTAACACAAAAATATAATTTTAAAATTTTGGAACAAATTTTAGTAAGTTGATGGAAAAACATGGATGGTAAAACCTATATATATATATATATATAACATTTGTATTATTTTTAATTCCTCAGAACATAAGTAAGATTTGCCAAGTATTTTAACTTTGAAATTTTCCATGGTTGAATAGCATACCACTTAACACATGGTTATATGAGTCAAGAAAGATTTCAGAAAATTATAAATAGTGTGTTAAAACTACTGGTACTAATAAAAAGTAGTATCAGTAGTTTTAATACTAATAAAAAGTATCAGTAGTTTCAACTACTGTTTCACTGCGAATTTATTACAGGGTATAAATTTTTGTTGTTGTTTGGTTTTGTTTTGTTTTTGAGACTATTTTTGTTGTTGTTGTTGTTTAGTTTTGTTTTGAGACAGAGTCTCACTCTTGTCACCCAGGCTGGAGTGCAGTGGCGCAATCTCGGCTCACTGCAACCTCTGCCTCCCAGGTTCGAGCAATTCTGTCTCAGCCTCCCAAGTAGCTGGGCTACAGGCGCACACCATCCCACATGGCTAATTTTTGTATTTTTAGTAGAGATTGGGTTTTACCATATTGGTCAGGCTAGTCTTGAACTCCTGACCTCAGGTGATCCACCTGCCTTGGCCTCCCAAAGTGCTGGGATTACAGGGGTGAGCCACCACGCCCAGCCAATATCTATTTCTTCTATATATTAACCACCCCACCTGTGTATTGATGAATAGGAAAAATTCTAAGAACTAATGAAGTTTCTTAAAAATCTAACGCTAAAAAATTATGAATTTGCTTAACAATAACAATGTTTTAAAAATATAAAACATAATTGTTTTGGTAAATATAAAATATGAATTATCTTAACATAATTAATATAAAAAATACTAACTGAAATAAATAACCACTACTAACATTTCAGTAAGAATGGGTTAATTAATTTCTCTTAAATTTTCTGTAGCCATAGCCATTTATAAAAACATCCTAAATGTCATTAATTGAATTCATTTGCTACAACTTCAAGGGACAGCTGGATGTTATTATTATTCTCACTGAATTATGGAGAGTGCAATTCGGAAAAATTAACTTACACAGAATCAAAATAATTGCTTAATGGCATACTTGAATCTTTTTGTGTTTCAAAATTTTTCTTTCTATTTCTTTGCAATGCATTAAAAAAAGAGTGAACAACAGTTCACAAAAGATAAAGTACAAATGGGCAAAAAATGGTTTAAAATATGTTCAATGTCACTAATAATCAGATACTGATTTTTAAAAATGACCATCTAGATTTTTTTCCTTTTTTTAAGTTTGTTTTTGTCTTTTAATGGAACTACAAATGCTAATGTTTCTATAGTGAAACTGGAATAATCAAACAATACTTGTGGGAATACAAATTACTACATAGTTTTTGGAAAGCACTCTTTGTAATGTATAAAAAGAAACTTTGCAACTGTCATTCTTTTGACCTAGTAATGCCAATTCTGTTGGTTGCAATGTAAAGTAGTACAACTGCTGTGGAGATCAGTTTGGAGGTTCCTCAGAAAACTAAAACTAGACCTACCATATGATCCAGCAATCCCACTGCTAGGTATATACCCTTAAGAAAGGAAATCAGTATATTGAAGGGATATCTGTACTTCCATGTTTATTGCAGCACTATTCACAATAGCCCAGATTTGGAAGTAACCTAAGTGTCCATCAACAGATGAATGGATGAAGTACATATGGTACATATATACAGTGTAGTAGTATTCAGCCATAAAAGAGAGAGAGAGAGATACTGCCATTTGCAACAACGTGGATAGAACTGTAGGTCATTATGTTAAGTGAAAGACAGACTTCTCATGTTCTCACTTATTTGTGGGATCTAAAAATAAAACAATTGAACTCATGGAGATAGAGAGTAGAATGATGGTTACCAGAGATTGGGAAGAGTAATGGGTGGCGGTGGGGCCATGAGGGGAAGAGGGGAGGGTTAATGGGTACCAAAAATTGGAAAGAATGAATAAGTTCTGGTATTTCATAACACAACAAAGTGACTATAGTAAAAAATAATTTAATTGTACATTTAAAAATAACTGAAAGGGTATAACTGGACTATTTGTAACACAAAGCGTAAATGCTTGAGGTGATGGATATCTCATTTACCCTGATGTGTTTATCACACATTCTATGCCTGTATCAAAATATCCCATAAACCCCATGAATATATATACCTACCAGATACCCACAAAAATTAAAAATTGAAACAAAGATATATTCAAAGTATGGTTAATGTATGAATAAATATACTTGATATTGCATTTTTTATAATAGCAAATAATTGAAAACTGCCTTCATGTCAAATAATATTGTTATATTTGTGGCAACTATTTATACATCTGCTTATACTTAATTTTACTGATTCATTAAATACGTGAGCCATTTTCTGTTTTTAACATTTCTTCCATTGATTCTACACTATCAATGTCATTCCACATTTTGAAATCAATTGAAAATTCACCTACATTTTCTTTTTCTTCTCCTTTGTTTTTAATGAGGAAATGGTTACAGGTAGGTAGGCAACTTTTACTCCTTCAATTTATCTATATTGTGCTTTTTTGCTGTGTAATGAAAACCTAATTTGATTGCCCCTCACTTAATTAGCCACTTTTCCATTTTTTCTTGAATAATAATTATTATTTTGTTGCTATTTATGTTTGCAGTGTGACTTATCTGATATTCAGATCATATATATACTTTTCCCTGCATCTGTATTTCAGATCTAATGCCAGTGCCATACAGTTTAAACCCCATGGTTTTGTTTTCTTATTTTCTTTCTTTCTTTCTGGTGTCTTTAAATGATTTATTTTCTCTTACCTACTTATTCTTCTAGTAAAAATTATAATAAATTTTTATCAAGTCCCCCCCAAATCCCAATAATTATTTAATGGCAATTACATTTAGGGACAACTACATCTTTATAGTATTTAAACTTCTTTTTCAGGGCCATTCATTTCCTCACTATTTTGAAACACAGTATTTATGACTGCCAATAAAATCTATATTTACAAAACAAAAATATAAACCTTCTAATAACTACTTTTATTTTAAATACTACAGTTAGTAGTTATATATAATGCAATTTTTATGCAACAAAGAGACCAACATTTGTGTTCCATTTTAAGAATTTTAGCTTGAAAAATAGAAATTAAATGTAGTTTATTAATTATAATTTCTATTTTTCTTATTGTCATAAAATATTTTTTCAAATTTAAACCAGTTTCTTGGTGAATTTCTTATTGTCTTCTCTAGTTTCTGCCATGACTTGCTTTCTAAGATAAACAATGCACACCGGCCTATGTAGTGTTTTTGACAGTTCATGATGTGCTCCCTGCTGCTCTGTATAGTAAGATCTCCAAAGGGGCTTGTTTATTTTATAGAAACTTTTTGTTTGCTCTGATATTTTTACATGCTATAATACTAGTTGTAGGAGTTTTTCTACTTATTTGAGGAACATAAAACATTAAGAGTACAACAGAAATGGCAGTTTGGCTTCTTATATCACTATTGGCATAAGACATTGGGGCACTATTGGTATTATAAAAATTACCTCTAGGGACACTATCATGTAACAGAAAAAGCATTTATACCCTTAAAACTAAGTGTTCCTACATTAACATAGAACATTTTCTTGGTGAATATTTGAGAACTGAAAGGATTACCTTATCCTTGACCAGTGTTTACCTAAGTATTTTGTAAAAACAAGAACACAAAGAAACAGAAACAACTAAGTTATATACACCTACTATGTAGCTACAAAAATAGAATTAAAAACAAATAAAAACCTTAAGTTCTATGCTTAAATGAATTTGAGAAATACTTGGCTAAACAAAGTTTCTTTATGGCAGGGTTTCCTAGGCCTTTTTTTTTTTCTCTCTCTCTCTAATGCTGTGTGTATTTTTAGGTAGAGGACGTGATATGTATTTCAAAATGTATTTGGCCAAGAAATATACTTTTGTAAATGTTATTTTCTCATAAACTGATTCAGCAGGGAAGTTCTAAACTTGCACCTTCTAATTTGCCATATGATGTGACAATGCATTCTATTCAATTTTATTCAATATTAGGCAGTAAGGGAGACTGAGTGACAACTGTTATGACTAACATATGTTCCTCAAGTATGAATGCTACTGCTTCATTTCATAATAGCAGCCATTCTATTCATCATCCCAGTCAATCTGACTTTACAAAAATTTTAGTCTCTGTATTACAAAAGGACATGGATAAAAATAATTTCTGTAATTATTTCTCATATTACTTTCTTTCAGAAATTTTACAATTCCTTGTGCTTATAAAGTTGTTTAGTAAAATTAGATCTAGATGTAGTTATATGTTGACCTAGATTGGAGCTCTAGCCACTGACACTATATTTTTCCCATTGGAAAAAGGGTTCACAGCCCTTTTATTCCTTTAAGCAAATATATATTTCTAGAAATTATTTCCTTGGAATGAGCTTCATACTATACTGTAGATAGTGAAGTACTTCATTTTGTTTTTAGAAAGTTCATTGTTCTTTTCGTTATCATTCAAAACTGGTGACAAGAACTAGACAGGAAGAAGAAAAGGGTCTTTCTGTCAGTGAAGACAGAAACCTTAACCTGCCAGGTTTTCACTTTGAAATGTTATCTTGTCTACAGATTTAATTAGGTCAAATAACCAAGAACGAGACAAGAGTGTAGGTGAATTGTGATTTCAAAGGACATCCTTCTACAAAGCTGATAAAGTTATAGGACTTGCAGTATTCTTTTTTCTCTTTTAATAGGAAATAATCAAATGTTACTGAAACAAGATTAAACTTGTGGAAATATATTAGCTGTAACATCGTACTGGGTCATCTGACTAACATTTAAAAAAAGTTGGAGGTTTAGCATTATTACATCTCTAGTGTTACTAGAGAATAAAGTACTACTTTACAAATCTACACATAGATGTAAAATTAGACCTAGAACGTTAGGAAGGCAGCCAAGGTATGGGGATTGAGCATTATGGTCAAATAATCTGTGTTCTTCTTTTGACTGTAACATGGATAAGCTGTATTAGCTTGGGCTGGTTTCTATCCTGTATGAACCCTATTTTGGACATTATTAAAAAATCTGTTTTACCTAGTAAGACATTTTGATAAACATACACGATTGTGTATGTGAAGACATTTCTGAACACTAAAACTATGTACAAATATATGTTATTGGGATTATTTGTATAGATGAAAATAGGTTAACTTCAAAATGGACTCCTACTTTTCCTCAATTTTATAGGAAACAAGATCTTTCACCTGCTGTTACATGCCAGGAAATACATTACTGGAAAAGAAAGAAATAGTTATTTTTCTTATGAAATCCATTTTTTTCTAGATGAAACAATTCCTAAGCAAATGGTTTTAATTTTATAAACTAAAATTACTAATTGATTAAATAATTTTGGTATCTTGGTGAATACCAGTTTTCTAGAAAATAACTTCTTATGGAACAGTTGATATCTATATCTACAGTTACATCCATATCTAGATTTAAATAGATATAAAAAATTATCCAGCCTTATTCCTTTTGACATTCCTAACCCTTCATATATTTTACTCTTCCTCAACATTTCTGTAGAAAAGACTCTCCATATTTCAGTTATTCATATGTTACCTTCACAATTTTTAGCATACCTTTGTATCACCTATATAATAATTTAAAGGCATTCTAATGGAAAACGGTGTCATTTACCATGAACAATAGCAATATACAATGTGCCAGGAGCTATTTTAATCACTTTACAAATATTAATTGATTTAGTCCTTACAACACTATAAGACAAATTCCATTAATATTCCTATGTTAGAGATGAATATGCTGAGAGATATATAGGAGTTATGCCCAAGAACTCACAGACAGTACGTGCTGGAACTTAGGTTTGAATTTGGCGCTTGGACTCTTACCCTCTACACAGTACTTCTATAAAACACCAATAAATAACTTAAAAAATGTAAACATATAGATCCCAGTATCACTCGAAAGTATCTTAAACATCACTGTTACGGAATAGTTTTCCTGGGAAGAAGACTCTGAAAGGAGGGTAGTAGGTAGGAAGTGTATTAGGGAGTGCTCTGAGGATCAACACAACTGAGGGAAGAGGATGAAGCAGGATTGAGTAGGGGGAGAAGATGGGGACAAAGGTGTCAGCTCACACAATGGCTAGCACTGAAGCTAGGATAGCTCCTCAGAGTTGCCCCAATTTGGGATGAAGATGCCAGGATTTTACACATCCTTCCCTCACCTTCCACATCAATTCATCATTGAATGCACTCTGCCCTCAGGAAAGGAGTTTCACCTTGGTCAGGTGACTCTCTTCAGCTGAAATTTAGGTACTATATACTGGCAATAATCTCAATAATCTGGGGCATAAAAAAGTCATGAAGATATAGTTCTCTTTTACCTAGAAGCTTTGTTGTTTACTTTTCATAATTTCATTACTCTCCATAATTTCAAGTATGGTAAGATATAGGACTCAAAGTTCCATTTAGTCATTATGTATACCAAATTTTCCTAGCAGCATTTATGGGTAAAGCCATACATTTTTTCATTGATTTTTTGTGCTATTTTTCTCCCAAATCAGGTGACAGTATATGTATGAGCCTGTTTCTAGACTTTATTTAGTTCAAATATTCTATTCATCTATCCTTGTAGTATACCATACTGTCCACTACTACAGCTATATAGTAAGTCTTGATATTTGGTAACATCAATACTTCAAACTTTTTCTCTTGTTCAGGATTTTTATAGTTATTCTAGATCCTTTGCACTTACATAAGAATTTTGGAATCAGCTAGCCAATTTCCAAACACACACACACACACACACGCACACACACACACACGTGCTAGGATTTTGATTTGAATTGTGCTATAAAGATACCCAAAAATTTAGAAGCGACTTTGAAACTGGGTAATAGGTAGAGAGTTGAACAGTTTGGAGGGCTTAGAAGACAAGAAGATGTGGGAAAGTTTGGAACTTCCTAGAAACTTGTTGAATGGCTTTGATCAAAATGCTCATAGTGATATGGACAATGCAATCCAGGCTGAGGTGGTCTCAGATGGAGATGAGGAACTTATTAGGAACTGGAATAAAGGTGATTCTTGCTATGCTTTAGCAAAGAGACTGGCAGCATTTTGCCCCTGCCCTAGAGATTTGCGGAACTTTGAACTTGAGAGAGATGATTTAGTGTACCTGCAGAAGAAATTTCTAAGCAGCAAAGTGTTCAAGATGTGACCTGGGAGCTCTTAAGAGTGTTCAGTTTTAGGAATTCACAAAGAGATGGTTTGGAATTGGAACTTATATTTAAAAGGGAAGCATAGCATAAAACTTGGGAAAATTTTCAGCCTGACAGTGCAACTGGGGGAAGGACACTCTCTTCTATAAATGATGTGGGGATAACTGGCTAGCCATATACAAAAGTATGAAACTGGACCCTTCCTTTCACCATATACAAAAATTAACTCAGGATATATTAAAGATGTATGTGTAAGACCTCAAACTATAAAAATCCTACAAGAAAATCTAGAGAATATCTTTCTCTACATTGGCCTTGGTAAAGAATTTGCAGCTAAATCACCAGAATCCATTGCAACAAAACAAAAAATTGACAAGTGGGACCTAATTAAACTAAAGTTTTCTGCACAGAAACAAACAGACCAACAAACATACAAAAACCTGTAAACACAGTAAACACATTGGGAGAAAATAGTCACAAACTTTACATCTGACAAAGGTCTAGTATCCAGAATCTATAAGGAACTTCAACAAATCAACAAGCCAAAAACAAATAATCTCATTAAAAATGGACAAAGGACACGAAAAAACACTTTTCAAAAGAAGATGTAAAAGTAGCCAACAAACATATGAAAAAATGCTAAACATCACTAATCATTAGAGAAATGCAAATCAAAACCACAAGGCCGTACCATCTCACGCTAGTCAGAATGGCTATTATTAAAAAATCAAATAATATCTGATGCTGGCATGGTTGTGGAGAAAACCAAACTCTTCTACGCTGTTGGTGTGAATGTAAATTAGTTCAACTTCTGTGGAAAGCTATTTGGAGATTTCTCAAAGAAGTTAAAACAGAGCATCCATTTGACCCAGCAATTCCATTACTGGGTATATACTGAAAAGAAAATAAATCATTCTACCAAAAAAGACTCAAGCATGCATATGTTCATCATAACATTATTCACAATAGCAAAGATATGCAATCAATCTAGGTGCCCATCAACCGTGGACTGAATAAAGAAAATGTGGTACATATATATCATGCAGCAATAAAAAACAATGACATCCTGTCCTCTGCAGCAACGTGAATGCAGCTGAAGGCAATAATCCTAAGTAAGTTAATGCAGGAACAGAAAATGAAATACCATATGCTCTCACTTATAAGTGGGAGAGAAACACTGAGTACACATGGACATAATTATGGGAAACAATAAACACTGTGAGGGTGGGAGGGAAGGGGGATTGAGTTGAAAAACGACTCATTGCGTACCATGCTCACTACGTGCATGATGGGATTCATACCCCACACCTCAGCATCATGCAATATACCCATGTAACAAACCCACACATGTTCCCTCTGTAGAGAATATAAAAGGTGAAATTATTTTTAAAAAGACTCCTTATGTTGAATATACAAAAATCAATTCAATTTGAATATAGTAGTAATAGATAACTGGAATTTGACATTAAAAATGTCATTTAAAATACAACAAAAACCCTGAAATTGTTAAATAAAAATTTAACAAAACACATGCAAGATCTTTATACTAAATACTAAAAAATCTGATGAACAAAATCCAGTAAGCCCAAATAAATAGGAAGCATATTATGTTTATTGATTGGAACACCTAATATTGTTAAAATGGCAATATTCTCTAACTTGATATACAGATCAAATGAATTTCCAATCTATGTCCCAATATGCTTTTTTGTAGATATTGACAAGCTTGTTATAAAATATATATGAAAAGACAAAAGAGCAGTAATGTCCAAAAAATTTTGTAAAAGAAGAGCAAAATTGGAAGATGTACACTAACAGAGTTAAGGATAAACTTACAACCTACCTAAATTTGTATTGGCTAAAGATAGACATATGAATCAAATGAGCACAAGGGAAAGCCCAGTTTTAGACACACAAATATAATCAACTGAGGTTTTGTGTTCTCAAGAAATACAAAATATATAATTCATACAAGCAAGATCCACTTATGGATGATCAAATTAGATGGTGAAAGCTCAAAGACAAAGAGAATATTTGCATCGGCTCAGTGTATTTCCGTGAAATGTTTATTAAATACAAACAGAAAATACTAATATTACAGTGATGAAACCTGGAGGATACCACCTCGATCCTATGATAAAGATTATCATCACTGGTAATAAAATATATCAACATCATATATCCCATGATAAAGAGGCACTGAAAAGGGAAAATAGTCTCTCTGATAATATTCTCCAAAATATATATTCTCAGTCTTATCATAAAATAATCAGGCAAACTCAAATTGAGGGACATTCTATAAAATAATTGACTTGTACTCTTCAAAGGTGACAAAGTCGTGAAAAGACAAAGAAAGGTAAGGACTTGTCACAGATTGAAGGAGAGTAAGAGATAATGGCAGCATCTAAATGCAATGTGAAATCTTGGATTGTATTCTGTGAAATGAAAGAACAGCAGTGGAATAATTAACAAATTTGAATACAATATATAATTTAATTATCTTGTTCCAATGTTTATTTCCTCATTCTGATAAGTGTAAATTTTCAATAATAAGTTATAAAAAATAAGTCAGTTGAGAAATATCATTTCTGGCATTATTTCAGACATCATTTTTGTTTTGTTATTAAAAATCTATTGCATAGTATATAATTTCTATAAGATCAAGGGTTTTATTTTTAATTTAAGGTAAATTTGGGTAAGTAATTTGATGAGTTTTGTTTGCTACTTTACAAAAAGCAGAACAAGGAGGATATCAAAACTGGACAGCTTATGTTCATTCCTGGAAAAATCCTTGATATACCATTAGAATAATGTAAAATGCTTAAAATAAAAGCAAACATGACAAGCAGCAATAGCACAGATAAATTAAGAGCAAGTTCTGACATGATAATCTAATTTTATTTTGCTAAATTCTTATATTTTTGAAAATGTGTGATAATTCTTTATTTTCAACAAAGCATTGGATAAATCTATCATAATATCTTTTTGTACAAGTATGTGTATTTTAGTACATTGAACACTTATATCCCAAACTTCTGTTAAATGATCTTTACAGATTTTCAATAATTATAGTCACTCGCTTCCTTATGCTTTCAATTTTATTATCTATCTTCCAGCTTCTATTAATATTCACTAGGCAAAACTAGAACCATGATAAATTAGTCAGTGATTGCTGCATTAATACTGAGTAGCAAACAACCCTATAATCTGTGTCTTACAACCAGAAACATTTATTTATTTTTTTGCTCATGGATCTGCTTATCAGCTGGGCATTTTAGATTTTTGCATCAGATTAAGGACTGCTGTATATATTTACACATTCTGAGACATAGCTAGAACATGTTTTTCTCATTGTAGATAGAAGATGCACAAGAGAGCAAGTGGAAATCCGATATACCTCTTAAGTTCTCAACTTGTATATTATCACCTAAATCCACATTCCATTGGCCAAATTAAGTCACATGGTTATACTCATTATCAGTGAAGATGGGAAATATACTCTGCCTACCTTAACATGGGATGCATCAATGTCAAATCAAAATCAAAGCAAGGGCCATGATTACATAATAATAAAGAGGAGTGAAATATCTGGAACAGTAACCCAGTCTACTACATAAGGCACAAGCCAGCTCTCTGCCCTTTCTACACTTGCACACAAATAGCTGAACGTGGCTGGAGGACAAAGAAAGCAAAAAAGAAAGCTCTGACTTTACTTCCGTTACTAAGACTAAATTGTCTGTGGCGCCATCTAAAGCCAGCCCCTCTACTCGAACCCTAGATTCTGCCTTTTCTAATTTTTCAATGATCATACCCCTCAATTATCCCTCATGTCACCTATATCTACCTATATCAATGTTTCCCTCTTTTAGGTTATTCCTACAGTATATACCAGCAAGTTACAATATCAATATATATAAATAAACACTTTGATCCCATCGTCCAGTTACTTCTCTTACGAATCAAAATTCCTAGAAAGAGTTGTCTGTATTAACTGTCTGTACTTCTTTACCACCAATTTTCTAACTTACTTCATTGAAGACTTAATCCTGTCAACTTTACTGAAATTGCTTTTGTTAAAAAAATCAGGGCTTCCATGCTGCAAAATTTAAAGGTTAATCTCTTTATCTTACGTTCTCTCTCAATAGTATTTAATATAATTGACTTTTCTCTCCTTGAAATGTTATATTTGCTTGACTATTTTTTTTCCAATCTGTCATTGTTCACTCTTCCTAAGTCTTCTTTTCTGCTCTTATATGCTATCATAACTCTAAATTTTGGCTTGATTGTGGACTCACTCCTGCCTCTTCTTTAGTTATATTATCTTCCTGGTCATTTATTGCAGGCTTGTGGATACCATCTATACATTGTGACTTCCTAATTTATATTTCCAACTGCAAATTCTCTCCCGAGTTATAATAGCACATTTTCTTCTTCACATGGATATCCAGTACACTTCTCAAACTAAATATTATTCTTGGTATATTTGCCCCCTCATTCTCTTCCTAATTTACTCCCCAAAGATTTCTCCATATCAGTTAATGGCACCATTATTTATCTAGTTTTATCTTGCCAAAAACTTAGGAGTCATACTTAATTTATTTTTGTCTCACTGCAAATTTCCAACACATCAGTAAATACTGATAGTAAAGCCATCAAGATGTACCACATTTCTGACCACTTCTTACTACCTCCACCACTTACACCCTCATCTACGCCAACCTAAGCTGCTGCAACAGCTTCCTTTATTTCAGTCTTGCACCAAGCAGTCTATTCAAACAGAACCCGGAGTAATATTTTGTAACAAAAAATAAATTGGGTCGTATCAACATGTTGTTTAAAACCTCCTTGTAATGTGATTTTGTAGGCTTAGCATTTTTGTTTTAATTCTCAGACTCTTATAAGCTAAAATATGTTCTAAGCCATGCATTAGGGGCTATCTGGTACACTTTAAATATGAGAAGTTCTGTTTTATGATAAACAAATATTAAGTTGCTCATTATATTTACTTTTGATTGGAAAAATATATCAAATTCCAATTCCATGTGGATATTATATTCAACCAGTAAGGTTAATTAAAATATTTGATTACTTCAAACCTTTATTTAATTTAAAGTAAAATTTCTGGAAATAACAAAATATATTGGATAAGAAGAGTTTAAAATGAAAATCAATCCATCAAATGTAGTTGGAGCCCTATCTGATCTGTCAAAAATTTAATTACAACTGAACTAAAATTATCTTTTTTTCTTTTAGCTGACATTCCTATGTTTATTTAAGTCTAAATGTAATATTAAATGGATATAAGTTGTCACATCTCCATGAGTAGGAAATAAGTACACAAATGAAACTCTCTACTGTCATCAGCTTTGTGGGCAAGTCAAAATTAATTCTTACAGAAAGGATTAGATATATGTTTTTTCAGTTATCTCAAAAAAGGAAAATGATGAATGCATTCTATGAAAACATTCATTTTAGAATTTTCCTATTTTAAGTGGGCACAACCACACATTACTTTTTGTCACTGTTATTCTTCCTGACCTCTGGTAGCTATAATGGGTATCCTTTCTGAAGCACTGGGCATATACTGGAATCCCTGCCCCTATCAAGGAGAGGAAGAAGCCATCATTGACTATTGTTCATTTTATTATTGCATATAAATGGTGCTGTGATATTTGTCACAACTTCTATCAGAAAGAAAGCTAGTAGGGGTAAAATGGCAAATGATGAGACAATTATTTTGCAACCGAGTACTCAATTCCTGGGTACATTAGCAAACTCTCCACATATCACATTAGTGTGTTATTAGTGAGGGCTAAATTTTGGGAATGCTAAGCCCATATGCAGCAAAGTATATACATAGGTTTAGGTAATTAGAGTGTGTTGAATAATTAGTGGATTATTTTCAGGCCATCAGCAATCTTTATATGTAATGTTTATTTTCAAAGCTATCAATTCTGTCCCATCTCCAATGTCGCATCTCCAAAAGGTAGTTGGGGGTGTGAGATTTTCCTACCACTATCTATCTTTCTTCCATGTGGAAGCATCTTATTATACATTTATCTCTCTTTATATCTGTCACCATGTGAATACTAGTTCTTTTGGGTCATCCTTCATCTTTGCATTCATATCTATCCCAAAGTACAGTATACATCCACATTTTTTTTTACCATAATTCTCACTCCTTTCCTAATTCTAAAACTTTACCATACCATTAATTCAAACTCATATTCTATCATCAGAAAAATACCCTCTATTCTCTACATCAACTTATCTGAACTTTCTCTATACTTTCTTGGAACCTGACTCCTCCCTGAGAAGATACTTCTTTCCCTACAGCCTTTCTAAGTTGTGGCTTTTTCCCACACACTCACAATCCTGGGCATGGAGGTAGGGAAGCTGTCCTCCTTCTTCTACGTTTCTGCTTCTAGACCATTCTCCCTCTCTCCTAAAAATCTCTAGTTTTGATTTTTCAGCCATCAAAGAAAATGTCTCTAGCTCCAACACTATATTTCTTAAAATCCTTGTTGACGTCAATATCCACATAGTTGATCTCTTCTATAACTCTTGTACTTTCCCTCAATTACTTGCTCTTTACCCAACTTAGCCATGCATATGTTCAGATTCTGTACTCTCATTCCCAATAACTTCAATCCCTCCATAATCTCCATTTCAAGTGTCTCATTCTCTTACTCCCACCTCCTCTTTCTCCAGTTCATTACCTCTAGTACTGCAATTCTGGAACATGCTCACAACTTGCCCTTCCTCATGCCTTCACCTCACCAAATCAATTTCATGGTCCATAGGTACAATAAATCTCTTGCATATAGTCTCATCTTCCTTGCTTCCTCAGTATCCCTTTCCCCTACCTTATCTAATACTTGTAATTGTGAATGGCGACCTCATTTATGCCTGTCTCTGTTCAGATAA
This sequence comes from Gorilla gorilla gorilla, assembly GCF_029281585.2. NCBI lineage: Eukaryota > Metazoa > Chordata > Mammalia > Primates > Hominidae > Gorilla > Gorilla gorilla. The sequence goes on from NC_073247.2 coordinate 46,882,124, forward strand.
ATGTAGCTGAATAAAAATATACAAATGTGCTGAAAGGGATCACATTAAATCCATGACCACTAAATACAAATTGTTCCCTAAGGAATTCTTGCAATCATACTACATTTCCTGAGCCCTCTCACTCTTGACAGTTTCATCCACCTAACTCCTTCCTCATACCTCCAAAATCTCCTACATTCTCAATTTTGACTAATGACCTAGAGTACTAATTCATTGAGAAAAATACAGGCTACAGGCAATCAAATGAGAACCTCCAAAAGCTTCCACAATCTCAATGAAACAGACGACTACTTGCCACCATATGGTCTGCCTTCCCTCCTGTTACAGTGGATGAATTCCTGTTACCCTTTTCTTTAGGTCTGTATATAATTGTCCACTGATTCCATCTGTGATGACTCCAGATATCCTTTTTTTATCAGTAGCTTCATAAATGTTTTTGTCTTCTAAATTATTCTAATTTGTATATAAAGTTATACAATTTTACTTGTATTAAAAATTAATGCTTATCCTCACATCATCTCCTACAAGGTATCACCCAATTTTATGTCTCTCCTTTATATTAAAGCTCCTAAAAATTGATGACACCTGAAGAGTTGAGTACTCCGATTCCAAACCTCCCACTTTTTTTTTCTTGAGCCAGTTCAATCAGGCTATTTCTTAACACTGTATCAAAGCAACACTTATCAAGGTTTATATGATCTCTGTGTTGCCAAATTTAACTATGAACTCATACTCCTAATCTTACCTCACCTCAACCCCTCCAGCCTGAAATAGTTTTTCACTTGCCTTCTAGGATATCACACTATCCTAGCTGTTTTCCTACCTCACATCCTGCAAAGTGTTGCTTTCTTTTGCTTGTGCCTTTTGATCTCAAATACTCTAAATGTTGGAGTATTACAAAACATGGTGTTTGTTTCTTTTATGGCAATCTATGATGAATTTTATGGATCTCTATCTGTGCTCATACCATAGGTGATCTCATCCAGACTCATGGTTTTAGATGCCATGTGTATTTTTAATTTAGATGCCAAGTTTTTAATTTTTTTCCAACCCACAAACATTTTAAAATTTGGGCTTAAAAATTCAATGGCCTACACATTATCTATATTTAAATATCTAATATAAATCTGTAAATTTTACATGTCCCAAAACAAAATAACTCTCTCTCTCCAAAATACTTTGTCCTTCAGTTTTACTTGTCTCATTAATTGCAGCTCTGCCATGATAGATACTAAGACGAGATATGGTGTCATCCTTGCTCTCACCTTTCTCTCACATCCCCCAATCAACCTGTCAACAAGCCCTACCAACCTTTTTAAAAAATGCATCCTGAATATTCCTCTTCTTAACATGACATCTACCTCTACCAAACTACTTTAAATTGTCATCTTATCTGTCACCTAGTTTGATAAGCTAACAAATACCCCCCACCTCAAAAATATATCGACTTTCTAATCCCAAGAACTATGAATATTACCTTATATGGCAAAAATCACCTTATAAATAATGTTATAATTTACCAGTGAAGCTATCTGGGCCTGAAGGTTTCTTCTAGGAAGCTTTTAAACTCATAAATAGATTAATGCCCTCTTTTGGAGGGTGTAGTGAGTTTCCACTCTGTTGGTTCCCATGAAAGCTGGTTGTTAAAATAACATTCTTGATGTGACAAAATTATAAAAATGGAAAATAGATTAGTGGTTGTAGTAATTCAGGAATGGAATGGGGTAGGAGTTGGTGGTGGCTATAAAAAGCCAACCTGAGAGATTCCTGTGGTGGTGGAACTTTCCTGTATCTTGACTATATTAATATAAGTATTCTGATTTTTCTTCACTATAATATTACAAGATGTCATCATTGGAGATAATTGGGTAAAGAGTGCATGGAATCTTTCATTTCTTACAACTGTATGTGAATCTATAATTATCTCAACTATTTTTGTATTAGAAAAAGATATCATAATGAGAAAACTGTAAAGGATAAAGACATACACTATACTTGGCATTTGTAATATCTTATCATAAACTTGTTTAATATAGTTGCTGCCTTGGCATCCATTTTTGTGCCTGACATAAGTTATTTGAAACCCAGTCATACAGGTGGCCTAGTTAAGACTTCCCCTCCCCTTATGTTTGTTTGCTATTATAACCCGCTTGTTTCTCATCTCCACTGACCCAAAACCTAAACCCAACACATTCTCTCTCTCTCTCTGTCTGTCTCTCTGTCTCTCTCTCTCTGTCACAGACACACACACACACACACACACACACACACACACACACTCTCCACCAGCTGGTTGAGCTCCAAGGAACTTCCCATTGGTCCTCTGCCTTCAAGCCTAACTTCTCTGGGACCTGTGAATAATAAATTTCTTCTGTTTCTTGCATTTGGTTTCACCTCCTCATTGTGTCTCACCTGACACATACACCTGAATCTAACTCGTCACCCGTCAGGGCTCTCCTAGACTGACTATTTTGGCTAATGTCCACTAGCAATAGACAGATCTCAAGACCAAATTTGAAAGAGCCATAACAATAAAAATTATAACATATCTAATTTTTAAAAGATAAAATATTCATCATTTGTATTTATATGATATTTATATGATTGCTAATAACCAGAGCTCAACTGTCAGAGTTCTAGCATCAGCATTTAGAAAAGAAACATTTATGTTTTCTTTCCGTAGGAGATATAATTGCTGTGACTCGTGTCATGTTGATTTTAGTTGACATGTATAATTTAGTTTGACAATAAATAAGAAAAATACTATTTGAAAAATAATGTGTTTTTGAAATAAAAGGCAACTATTTATAAATTGGAAAAGGTCTTCAAGGACCCAGTGTTTAGTGACATATGATGATGTTTACTGCTGCTTTACATAAAGCATGCCCAGATCTCCAGATAATTGTCATGGAAGTTTATCAAATTACATTGGCAGCTTAGCATGGTTTCACATTTTAAAATAAACCTTCTTCCCTATTATGTCAAATATTCAATTTTCCACCCAACTTAGCTCAGGTTTCAATTATATAGATTTGTAATTATGATTTATAGCCTAAAGCATGTGAGTTTCCGAGCTAGTCAGTGAAGCTGCTGATTTTATTGAAAAACACAAGGCCGTAACTCTCATTATGCAAAGATGCCTGGGAGCTTGCCCTTCAAAAAAATCTCCATAACCTGAAATGTAGACCTATTTATACCACCAGAATATTTCTATGAAGAGAGCAGAAACTGCATCTATTAAAATCACTTGTAAGTGTCTGGTTTTATTAAATGGAACACAAAGCACAGTGTCATTTTTCTGTCATTTTATGCAGTTTTCTTCAATTCAGAAATACAGGTAAATATCATAACAAAAAGAGGACTAATACCTGCTTAGGAGTTACGAATACCAGGCCTTTACAAGAGGTAGATTAGTAGGTGGATATATATAGATGGTAGAGAGAAAGGGAGGTAGAGAAATAGGTAAAATGTGTGTGAGTGATGAACTTGTGGTGGGACATCATTTTCCTTTATTAAAATTTGCTATAGTCAAATTTCCTACAGTGAATTGAAACCTGAAGACTACTAGTGACATGTAACACTTCTGCCCCTTTTCTCACTGATATTCGTCCTATTTTATTAAGAATATGGAGGCAAAACAGAAGCAAATTATCTGTTTCTGTCATTACATATTAATAGATTAGCTTAATTTTATTTGCATCCATGTGCCTTGCCTTCCCTCACATTACATCAGAAAAGGACTCTGTGCTCATATTGGCCAGTCCTCCACCAGTTTACTGAATCCCATACCTACTCAATCATGTGAAGCTATCCAATTTTCTCCTCTGTTTTCCATAATCCTTTTTTTTTTTTTTTTTCTGAGACGGAGTCTCACCCTGTCGCCCAGGCTGGAGTGCGGTGTGGCGCGATCTCGGCTCACTGCAAGCTCCGCCTCCTGGGTTCACGCCATTCTCCTGCCGCAGCCTCCCGAGTAGCTGGGACTACAGGCGCCCGCCACTGCACCCGGCTAATTTTTTGTATTTTTAGTAGAGATGGGGTTTCACCGTGGTCTCGATCTCCTGACCTCGTGATCCGCCCACATCGGCCTCCCAAAGTGCTGGGACTACAGGCGTGAGCCACCGTGCCCAGCCTTCCATAATACATTTTTAATGGATTATTCTTATCAGCATACCCATGTTACAATAGCTCTCAGTTTAAAAGTCACACGGCTCTTTATCCCCTGACTCTACCAGCTGTCATCCCATTTCTCTGATCCTCCTTGATAGCAAAACTATTTGAAAGCCTGACTGTATTTACTGCCCTCACTTCTTTATATCATTATCTCACCCAAGTTAATCCAGTTTTATACACCATCATTCTCTTTTACTCTCTGATACAGCTCTTTTAATTAACTAATAACCTAACATTGCCAGATCTAATTATCCATCATATGCAGTTCTCATCTTGCTCCATCCATGAGCACTGCTTGAAGCACTTGATCTCTCTGTTTTGGAAACAGTTGATCCCCAGGAATCAATTCTCCCTTTATTCTTCTTCTGTTTCTTTAGTGAGCCCTGCTCATTCTCCTTTGCTGTTCCTGCCCCCCTAACTTCCTAGAGGCTATCTTCTCTTTTCATTTCTATCCACATTCATTTCTAATGGGATCTCATTTATTCACACATAAAATGTCAACTTCTAAATTGATAGCCCCAGCCTCAACCTCTCCTCTAAATCCAGACTCATATGTCCACCAGCTATCTCAATATTCCCCCTACAGATATCTATGAGGCTTCTCAAATTTCTTTAGGTGCTCTGCTCAAGTGACACCTTATCACAGAGACCTTCCTGGAACACCCTGTATTAATATCGATTTCACTCTCTAACCTTTAACTGTTTTACGTAACACCATAGGTGCTATACATTTTATTTATTTGTTAATGTCTACTCTCACTTGCCAACACATTCTGGAATCTCTGACTCAAGAAAACAGGAGATGTGTTTTCTTTAATATTTTATCCTCAGTGCTTATTATAATGCACAACACATAAATATTTTCTAAATGATTAAACAGAAGAATAAAATAATGTAGAATAAAAAGCATATTGCACAAAATGGAATTATCTAGACAGGTCTGAGGTTGTACCTTTTCCATAACAAAACCCTGGTGTGTATATTATATTAGCTTCCTTTTTTATATGAAGAAAATCTCACTTATAAATATAAATAACTTTCCTAGTTTCCCAGAAATAGTGAGTAATTGAGCACAGAATTAAACTCCTCTTAGTATAGTGCAGAGGAAGAGGAAGACATGATGATTGATCAATAAGGTATTAGTTATAGTAGTAGTAGTAGGAGACATTATTTTATCTTAAAATTATCTGTGGGTAATTTAATTAAAATTAAAACCAGCCACTTTCCTAGAAAAATATACAGTTTCTTAACGATGTTTTAAATCTTAGTTGTTTTTTCAACATATAAAGAAAAATGTTGTCATAGAGTAATAGGGATGGAAGAAGCATTAAGAGATTCTAAACACACGTGTAAAGCCAGAAACCCTTCCCTGTTATACATGTCAGTGGTTATGCAACGTGTGCTTGACAGTCCTCAATGTCAGGAAACTTTCTCCTTCATTGTGCCTCCTATCAACAGTCTCTGATAATGGATTATTCACTCATTTTGAGCCAGTAATGAAGTGTTCACAGTAAAAGCAATTTTTGCTTTAAGTATAATTTTGTTATTTGTGCTAATATATTCTTAAAAAGAAAATATAAAACTTTAACTTACAGGTACTTAGCCCATGTTGTAAAGTTTATCTTAGCAATCATATTTGCACTGAATAACCCCAAAACCTACTTAAAGAGCATTATGTCATGTCTCAAACTGAACATTTTTCTAAGAAGCATGGATTTGTGTTTATTCCCCAGTTGCATGCATGAGTAATGTGACCTTCTGCTTATGCTTCCTTTTTCTATACTATTTCCTTTGACAGTGTCTTCTTCGGATAACCTTCTATTAAATCTCAAACATTAGCTAACTCTACGAAAGGTTAACAAGGTAAAACAGCAACAGTCTCTAATTCTTTAGGAGAAAAATGTAATCCCTTAAATGCCCTTCTCACTATTCAGTAGATACTCCCATTCAGTCAAGGGAGTATAGGTAGGAAAGGGAGAATGATTCATCCCTAGCTTTTCCATCATCAGAGCAACCAAATGGCAGTCAGATGATGTTTTTCTATCTGCTCTATGTTTTGACTGCAAGGAGTTAGAATCTCTGTAAGTAAATTTAATGACAGCCATGCCACAGACTCAGGGGTAATATATAAAAAGAAAAGATAGTCTCATGAATTAGTTTGCTAGGGCTGCCATAACAAAATGCTGCAGACTGAGTGACTTAAATGAAATTTACTTTCTCACAGTTCTAGAGGCTACAAGTCCAATGTCAAAGTGTCAGCAGGTTTGATTTCTTCTGAGGCCTCTTTCCTGGGCAAGCTGTGTCTTCACGCGGTCTTATCTCAGTGCATTTGCCCCCAGTGTCTCTCTGTGTTCAAATTATATCTTCTTATAAGGTCACCAGTAATATTGGATTAGAGCCCACACTAACAACCTAATTTTCACTTAATCAACTCTTTAAAGGCCTAACCTCCAAATACAATCACATTAAGAGGTACTGGGGATATGAATTTTTATGTTGGGGGCACAATTCAGCCCCTAACATCTAGGAAGAACAAATTACAGGATGCGACTCTCCTTCAAACCACCAATAGAGTAATTATGTTCTATTTTTATTAAAAAAAATTAACTACTGGAAACACAAAGTATTCAAATGGAAAAATACATCAATTTTATGTTTGAAAATGGTTAATGAAAAGTCACATTCTTGATCACTTTATGTTTCAAAAATAAAAACAAGTATTCTTAATTAAAAATAAAAAACTTGAATTTGTATTTAAAGCAAAAATAATAGTACTACTTATGGTGCTAGTATATTTCTTTTCTTTTCTTTCTTTTTTTTTTTTTTTTTTTTTGAGGCAAAGTCTCGTCCTGTCACCAGGCTGGAGTGCAGTGGTGTGATCTCCGCTCACTGCAACCTCTGCCTCCCAGGTTCAAGCGATTCTCCTGCCTCAGCTTCCCGAGGAGCTGGGACTACAGGCGTGCACCACCACACCCAGATAATTTTTTGTATTTTTAGTAGAGACAGAGTTTCCCCACGTTGGCCAGGATGGTCTCGATATCCTGACCTTGTGATCTGCCCGCCTCGGCCTCCCAAAGAGCTGGGATTACAGGCGTGAGCCACCGCGCTTGGCCGGTGCTAGAATATTTCTTAGTGTCTCTTGGATTATCTGACATGGGCCATTTCTAATGCCACAGTAATTATTAGAAATTGTGCACAGTTTATTTAAAAATGGGAGCAGAAATGTAATACAACTAAAGTGATGAAAAATGAATTGCCCAAGTTGAAATAATTTTATTACTAAAATTAGGGTTATGTTCACTTTACTATCTTGAGAAAATTTTCTTGAAAGACAGAAGACCTCATAGCTATTAAAACACTGTACAATTTCCATATTTCAAATAGGAGATCAAAGAGTAAAAATTTCTAACACCTTTAATCAAAAGAACAATCAAAATAGCAGTTTTAATATACACCAAATAAAATTTGAATGCTAACTGTAATTGGGCTATAGTAGATTTTAAAAGCAAAGCACAAATAATGATAATAATAATGTCATTATTTTTAGTATTCCTGAGATACTAAACATGATTTATTATCAGGGTTTCTAAAATTCAAAAAATAATGTATAACTCTTTTAAAATATATATACATGTGTAAAATAAGTTATGTAAATTAAATATGCATATTTTCCCGAGATGCTTATTAGAGTTGAACTTTAAGAATGATGACTGTAACAGAAAATAATAAATCTATCTGTGGTCAAATTATGTAGTTACTGTATGGAAATGGATAAAAAAAGAAAGAAAAAAGCTCAAACATTTTGAGTTTATAATATGTTTTATTAGATTACTTAATCTAATAAATATAATCATTATACTAGCTAGATTTCCCAGTCAGAAGATACAAACAACTGATGTAATTACTTCCAGCTTCCTGGTAAACACATATGAAGATGTGTTTAACTACTAGTAACACTGAAAACTAAGACTAGCTGAAAACCTATTCCAAGAACCTAGAAACACTTTATATAATGAGGTTGGCACTCAAATAAGAAAAATAAATGGTATGTTTCTGTTCTTGGGTAGGTATGGATGAACAAAAATTTCGAATATCCCTAAACTGATGTATAAATGTAGGGTGATGGCATTAAAAATACCGTTTGTTCCCCCACCCCAGTCTGCTCCCTGGAGCTAACAGATCATTGCAAGTTTTAAATATTATTTTTAAAAATGAGCTGGAAAAGAAAGCAGTTAGTCTTACTAGAAAATAGAGCATCTGTAATTGACACAATGTAATACTTACACATGAAGTGACAGAAAGACCAAAGCAAACTTCTAGGAAATCCTGAAATAAACCGAAATATATATGGAAATGCTATGAAGCTAGCATTTCAAATTCACACTCTTTTAAATAAGTGTGTTTTTTTGATAATTAGTTCCATATTAAAACATCAATAACATTAGATAAATTCTTCACTTCATACATGTGTAAATTACAGATGGATCAAATATTTAACTATAAAAATGAAAACATACAAGTATTAGAAGAAAACATGGGTAGATTTTTTTGTTGTTGATACATAATTCGTGGTGTTTCTTTTTTTAAATTTAAGTTCTGGGATACATGTGCTGAACGTGCAGGTTTGTTACATAGGTATACATGTGCCGTGATGTGGTGGTTTGCTGCACCTATCAACTGTCATCTAGGTTTTAAGCCCCACATGCATTAGATATTTGTCCTAATGATCTCCCTCTCCTTTTCCCCCACCCCCTGACAGGCCCTGGTGTGTGATGCTCTCCTCCCTGTGTCCATATGTTCTCATTGTTCAACTCCCACTTATGAGGGAGAAGATGCAGTGTTTGGCTTTCTGTTCCTGTGTTAGTTTGCTTAGAATAATGGTTTCCAGCTTCATCCACGTCCCTGCAAAAGACATGAACTCGTTCTTTTTTATGGCTGCATAGTATTCCATGGTCAGTATTCTATCCAACAAAGGTCTAATATCCAGAATCTACAAGGAACTTAAATAAGTTTACAAGAAAAAAACAACTCCATCAAAAAGTGGGTGAAAGATATGAATAGACACTTCTCAAAAGAAGACATTTATGCAACCAACAAACATGTGAAAAAAAGTTCATCATCACTGGTCATTAGAGAAATGCAAATCAATACCACAATGAGATACCATCTTATGCCAGTTAGAATGGCGATCATTAAAAAGTCAGGAAACAACAGATGCTGGCGAGGATGTGGAGAAATAGGAACACTTTTACACTGTTGGTGGGAGTGTAAATTAGTTCAACCATGTGGAAGAATGTGGTGATTCCTCAAGGATCTAGAACCAGAAATACCATTTGACCTAGCAATCCCATTACTGGGTATATACCCAAATGATTATAAATCATTCTACTCTAAAGACACATGCACACATATGTTCATTGCAGCACTATTTACAATAGCAAAAACTTGGAACCAACCCAAATGCCCATCAATGATAGATTTTTTATTAGAAGGAAGAACAGCTTTCCTGTCTATAGTCAAAGTATTGTGAAGGGCAATGGGAAAACCATAGAAAATAAAACTAATTTGTGAGATGAAAAATGAACTTGATACATTCTCAAAGTTCTTTTCAATGTTAATTTTCAGTGATTTCTTGGAAGTTAACAGCATTACAGAGTGGTTCTTAGCCATCCAAAGGTATAATAATAGCTAAAGAAACCTGTGGTGAATTCAATAATGAACTTCAGTTCTACTTGTAGGCTTGGTAAAAAAGTTACAACCACAAATGGGGTACTAGATTTTTAATGAAATGGGCATGTTTGTCATGACATCATCTTTCTATACTTTCAATTTAAACGTTAAAAGAAATCATGGTATAAGTAGTGAGCTACTCTTTTTTTATCTGTCTTGACTTCTTACACTATCTTCACTATCTAAAAGCCTAGGTTTATTTTTAGTGGTAATATATTTTTTTTTTAGTAATAATGTAATCTTTGTAAGGCTAAGTTATAATTTCTAAACTTTATCTCCTTGGGGATGCATGCATGGTTTATTTGAGTTAGCCTTTGCTGTTTTTATCTGAACATATTTTAAAATGAATTAATCTATAGTTTCCCTGAAATTAAACATAATGAAATCTCCATAAACTATACTCTTAATAACATTTGCACTTATGACCTGTGAAATATATAGTCATCTAGCTTACTCTTTCATTACCTTGAAGGGAGGTTTATAGATTTAAAGTCACAATAGAAAATCTATGTTATTGTACTAAGAATAATTGAGAACCACAATAAAAATATTAGTCAAAAGCAAAGGAGTAGGTTGGGTTCAAATATATTTTACAAGTTCTTGCAAATATCTCTGTGTATACAAAATGTAATGACCTTCATAATGTATAACTTTTTTTAGGAAGTGTGTTTATATTAATTAACTTTATCTATTTCATACAACAATGATTCATGAAAATATAGAATTCATAAAAACAAAGTTGAAGATAATTGAGTTTGTTTAGATCAGCAGTCCCCAATCTCTGTGGCACCAGGGATCGGTTTCATGAAAGGCAATTTTTCCAGAGATGCGGTACAGGGTAGGGGGAGATTTTTGGCATGAGACTGTTCTGCCTCAGATCATCAGGCATTAGTTAGATTCTCATAAGCAGCCTGCAACCTAGATCCCTCACATGTGCAGTTCACAACAGGTCTCGCTTATGAGAATCTAATGCAGCCACTGATCTAACAGGAGGCAGAGCTCAGGTGGTAATGCTCACCCACCTGCTGCTCACCTCCTGCTGTGCAACCCAGTTCCTAACAGGCCACAGACTCTTACTGGTCCACCGCCTGGGGGTTGGGGACCCCTGGTTTAGATATCTTAGTAAACAACATAATCTTTCAAGGGGACTTTGGGCAAGTTATTTAACTAAATTGTGTCAATGTTTTCATTTCTAAAATGAGAAACGTAAAAGCATTTAATTTATGCTGGTTTTCTGAGAATTAAATAAATTGTTGTATAAAAATACTTAGCACGGAGCCTGAATATAGTCAATACTCAACAAATATTAACTGTTAATTATATTAATTATTGATTATTATTAACAATGTTACTAGGCCTTAGAATGTTTTAATTTCCTCAAGGAATAACATTTAAAATTTGAAAATTTACAAGAATTTTGAGTTGGAAAGTTTTGCAAAGGGGCCATTTTTAATTTCCATTTGTGATGTTTTAAATAGTTTAATAAAATAATTTTATTTGAGAAAAAATGACTTTGATTATCATCAGTCTTACAACAGAATAAAAAATGAGTGTAGTCAATAATCCTCTATTATCTTGTAAAGCAGTGTTACTTTAAATGTAGACATTCATAGGCTTGGAAACCCTCACTGATACAAATGCCCTGAAGCTTAACATTCTTCAAACCTCTGGAAACTTGTCCAGGAGGTAATTTGTTTTTTTGTTTGTTTGTTTGTTCATTTCTGTGTGTGTGTTTTTTTCTTTTTTTTAAATAAGTTCTCATGACCACCTGCCTTTGGATCCTATAAGGTGCTACTTAATCATGCAGCTTCCTGGGCCTTAGCTCAGCCTAAATAAATCAGAATCTCTTGGAATGAGGCTCTGCAGGTTCCATGTCTATCAGGTCTCTCAGGTGACTCATGCATAGTAAATGTTGAAAAATTCTAATCCATTGGACCACAAGAAAATGTTGTCAGTGTTTCTGTCTTCTGGTTTTCACAACTAGGAGCAGATGCCCCTTTCACAGATAAGCTTTGGCTTTCCTCATGGATCAACTAAACAAATTAACAGCTTTTAGTGGCAGCAATTTGGGGGCTCTAAGCAGAGACTTGCACCTGTTATAGTCTAGAGAAACATATATGAGAAAATAAAGAATCAAAAATTGCTGTACTTTATCCTCTGCAAAATGTGTTAAGATATGAAAAGACTCATGGGTTTTGTGGCTCTTTTATCACTCTGGGAAACCTCAGCCATCACTTTCAACATTTCCTCAGTTCTAGTGGCATCTTCAGGAGAAACTTCTTACTTCAGGAAAATGTGTCTTTTAAAAAGACTTAGACGTAAGACCTAGGACCATAAAAATCCTAGAAGAAAACCTGGGCAATACCATTCAGGACACAGGCATGGGCAAAGACTTCATGCCTAAAACACCAAAAGCAATGGCAACAAAAGCCAAAATTGACAAATGGGATGTAATTAAACTAAAGAGCTTCTGTACAGCAAAAGAAACTATCATCAGAGTGAACAGGCAACCTGCAGAATGGGAGAAAATGTTTGCAATCTATCCATCTGACAAAGGGCTAATATCCAGAATCTACAAAGAACTCAAATTTATAAGAAAAAAACAAACCACTTCATCAAAAAATGGGCAAAGGATATGAACAGCCACTTCTCAAAAGAAGACATTTATGCAGCCAACAGACATACGTAAAAATGCTCATCATCACTGGTCATCAGAGAAATGCAAATCAAAACCACAATGAGATACCATCTCACACCAGTTAGAATGGCGATCATTAAAAAGTCAGGAAACAACAGATGCTGGAGAGGTTGTGGAAAAATAGGAACACTTTTACACTGTTGGGAGTATAAATTAGCTCAACCATTGTGGATGACAGTGTGAAGATTCCTCAAAGATCCAGAACTAGAAATACCATTTGACCCAGCAATCCCATTACTGGGTATATACCCAAAGGATTATAAATCCTTCTATGATAAAGACACATGCACACGTATGTTTATTGTGGCACTATTCACAAAGCAAAGTCTTGGAACCAACCCAAATGTCCATCAATGATAGACTAGATTAAGAAAATGTGACACATATACACCACGGAATACTATGCAGCTATAAAAAAGGATGAGTTCATGTCCTTTGCAGGGACATGGATGAAGCTGGAAGCCATCATTCTCAGCAAACTATCACAGGGTCAGAAAACCAAACACTGCATGTTCTCACTCATAAGTGGGAGTTGGACAATGAGAACACATGGACACAGGGCAGGGAACATCACACACCATGGCCTGTTGTGGGGTGGGGGGTTAGGGGAGGGATAACATTAGGAGAAATACCTAATGTAAGTGATGGGTTGATGGGTGCAGCAAACCACCATGGCATGTGTATACCTATGTAACAAAACTGCACGTTCTGCACATGTAACCCAGAACTTAAAGTATAATAATAATTAAAAAATAAGGTTGATGGCATCTAAGGTAAAATAGTGAAGCGAACTTATAATTTTGCATGATGCGTTTTTTGTTCAGAAGCAGTTTTTAAAAATTGATAATCAGTAATCAAATTAGGTGATTACTTTCTCCTGTTAAAATTATAGTCTGTTAATATTTACCATATTAAAAATTATTTTTGTGTGTTTTACAGGAATTGCACTGCCTCCTAAAGGAAATATAGATATCTCATTGTTATTTATACCTCAAATTATGAAATTACACAAAACAATGGTTATTATTGAGATGACAAAAGCAAATGGAAAATATTGGCCTATTGACAATTTTGATGAGTTGGATATAAAATTTAAAAGGTAACATTTAAATAAAGACATTGAAGGAAAATAATTTTATTTTGACAGCCACTGACATGCTAGGTTTCTTTTACATGTTATACATATATAATGTCAAGCTCATGATTTTATTTACTCTGAACTGTTGAAATTCATATGTTCAGAGGAGGAAAATATATTTGTCATATGGATATATATAACATATAGAAAATAATATATACATATATATATATCTAATGGTTGATTTGAAGCTCAGAGTGATGAACAACTTTAATCTTAAGTATCATCAGTGAATCAAAGTCAGCGACACGCAAAGGGACTCCTTTCTGACATGGAAAATAGTGACTGCTAACATAATAAATAATCAGTATACAGAGGACAACCTAAAACAGCTTGTCTGAGTGAAGTGAATTCATGATACTGGAATTCACACTGTGCCAGGTGGATATGATATCCATCATATGAAACTGCCATGGCTAGAGGTATTCTGCCATTGCCAGAATGCAAGTTACTTGTATCTTTCTTGCTTAGCTGGAAGTTAAGCAAAATTCAATAATGGTGCAAAATCTAAATGTGTTCTCTGTTCTTATAGTTTAATTAAATGATAATCTGGAAATCTTAGTTAAAAATAAATTTTTACTTTGTCCTACATGTGCATATTTCTTTCCTTCATTTTTTGCCAGTTCTTTACTGTGGGCCCATTACTATCCATTCTACCATGCATTTTCACCACCCTTATAGTCAAGATTGGCTACATAAATTGTAAGTCTCAGTGAAAAATGAGAATGAGCAAACTTAATATTTTGCTCAAAAACTATTAAGAATTTCAAAACAGTTACAGGAATGCATTAAAGAAGCTTGAAGGCCTTCTAAGGATGGGATCTTATTCTTTTGCATAAGCCCCGTGCTCAACCTGTCTTGCCTGCAATGTCTTGTCTTTCATTTTAATGAAAAAAATCCCAACTTCAAAAATGATCATAAATTTTTTTAATTAATTGATTAATATGAGATGGAGTCGCACTCTGTTGCCCAGGGTGGAGTGCAGTGGCATGATCTTGACTCACTGCGACGTTCGCCTCCCAGGTTCAAGCAATTCTCCTGCCTAGCCTCCTAAGTAGCCAAGATTACAGGTGTGTGCCACCACGCCTGGCTAATTTTTGTATTTTTAGTAGAGATGGGTTTTCACCATGTTTGCCAGGCTGGTCTTGAACTCCAGACCTCAAGTGATCCGCCTGCCTCAGCCTTCCAAAGTGCCAGGATTACAGGCATGAACCACCATACCAGGCCTATAAACATTTTCTAATATTGCTGTGCTCCTACTGTTGTATGATGCACCTAAAATATTTGGACAAATGCCCCCTTTCTTTTAAGTAGTATCCTCCAAAAGTAAATGCCTCACAAAATTCTGAAGTACTGTACTTCATGGCAGTTTTTGTTTTGTGCTTTGCCCATCCGATATAGAATAGATCCCAAGAGGGCTATAGTACCTCTCATTAAAGTAGGGAAAAAAGCTCTTCAATTTTAACTTATATTTCATGATGGTTTCATTACGTTTGCTTTGTGATGATTTTCCAGGGTTTGCTTTGAAATGTTTATAAAATCAGTATTTGCAGAAAATGTTCTTTCTTTCATCAGTTTCTCTCTACCAAAGTCTGAATTTACAAGCTTTACTAAAATACCATAAAGTTAATAAATAATAAGCTTTTTGTTAATATGGAGTTTCTCCTTTTGTTCCCTCTTAATATTTTAATTTCTAATTAGTATTGTGGGAATCGACAGCGAAGAAATCCAAGCAATACACTGGATATACCCTATTGTTGGACTCCCACAAGCACCACCTCCTAAATCTCCCCCAGGTAGGTATACATTAGGGTCAGAGAATGCCAGAATTCTTAGAGACCTTAGATATTCTCTATTCCCATCTTTTTTGTTTGAAGTCCAGAGAAAGTAGGTAGTAATGTGAACAGTCCTACTGGTGGGAATTCTATGACATAAACATGCTCTCCCAATGTGTCCAATGAGTTTTCCACAAAACCACACTATTTTTTGTTGCCTTCCTGTTGGTGAAATGCAGATATCGGCTAAAATTAAAATCAAATTAACTTCAGACTCCTTTATTCCACAGAGCTCTGCACTAGATTTGTAAGATTCTCAGGTATACTTGCTCTCAGGTCACTTTTAGTCATCCCTTTTCGGCTTCTGTGTAACTCTCGATCTCATCTAAGAACTATGCTGTGGAGATGTGGATCCCTTTATTATTGTCTCAAGCATAAAACTTTATGGTGTTCCCCCAAACCAGTCAGAATGTACTGAAGTTTTCAGGAAGGTTAACTTTGTCACAATAAACACAATATAAAATCTCTGCCCTTAAATGCCTTTCTTGTTCTCTTTGACCTTTATTATTATTATTATTATTTTTTTTTTTTGCCTCGGCATACCCTGGACTTCTCTAAAGTTTCTGTGTGTTCTCTTTCCTCAATACTCTTCTCACTTCTTTTGCATTCCTTGATTTTCCCATTGCCTTCCCAGGATCAGCCTAAGAAACAAAATTTCTCTTATATAACCAGTGATATTTAGTATCCAGACCTCTTACCAGGCTCTAGATGGCATTCTGCATCACTAAGATGCACTGAATTGCTCTGCAAAGCAAAGGAATATTTATTTTGAATCTCCCCCTTTAGCAACACAGATGAGTTAAAATAAGTCTTGAAATTTTGCTTTTTCTTTCTCCCTCCGATACCAATCTTTGTAAATAAAAAAGAGTTAGACTTCCACTGATGTAATTATATCACCACACTTAGAAAGAAGAGACAGTAGTAAGTTTTGCTTGTAAGTAAGTAAAGCATTTCCCCAGATACACTGGTTGTAAAGGAAGATCAAGACTACATGTTTCCTTATGTAGTTTAATTTGAACTGGAGTAAAAATCCACAAATATAGTAATACCTTTGACCACAAATGTCATTTATTTTACTTGAAGCATTTTTATTCTTGACTTTAAAAAATCAACACATAGATAAATATTTTAAATATTATAAATTATCTTCAGAATATTTCACAAACTTGTCATAAAATTTATTTTATTTCCTTCCAGAAGATAGTTGATTGTATACTTCTGATATAGCTGAACTGCTTAAAATTTATAATACACAGTCATCTGATCAAAGTGATATAATAAGCCCTAGACAGTACTCTGTTGGAATGCTAATAATACTGTTGCTCATGTCTACTGCAGACAGATTCATTTTATCCAGATTAAAGGTCTAAAGCCAAATTTTTAGTCAAAAACCATGCTTATGAGAACACAAAAACATAGATTTCTTGCAAATTTTTCTTCAAAGACAGTTAAACATGGTCTAGAGCATTTTTCTTTGAGTCATTTTTCTTGGTAATTACTTGATTTTTAAATTAAACGTGAGTTCTGTAAATAGCTTGTGTTAGATTAGCACAACCTATCGTAACATTAATGTTCTGAAATAGAGTGTGTATTAGTTATTAAATCATTTTCCCCAAAATCTAAAATCTATGCTGGTGATTATTTTTATCTACACATGCCCTCGAAAGGCAAGTGGGTATAATTTTATAAATACATATCATTTACTTTCTGTGTAGTCCATTTTTTGTTCTTAGTAACATCGGATATAACCTACTGCTTTCCCTGCTCACCTATATCATTAGCAAAGTTTATTAATTATTTTCTTTTTTATGTATCTGTCACTCAAGTTATTCTCAAACCCAGGATACTTTTTTGTTCTTTAAGCCACATTTTCTCTTTGTGCATTCTTATCTACTACTGTCTATTGGGCCAGATAATTGGAAAAACACTCTACTATCTGTCACACTGTAAAGACAATGAAATGAGAATTCATTGTGATTGAGTGATCCATACATTGCCACAGCACTAATTTCCTAAGGACCTCTAGGACACAATCAGTGACATGATACTAATTGTAACTTTGATAACATTAATTTCTGATTTAATGCCTTGATACTGAAGATAGTTATAACCAGAAAAGCTTGTACAGTTTTTCCTAGCCATTTAAAACCCTTTAATTTATATATATCATTGTATTCTTATTGTACATTTCACATACTCATTCTAAATCCAGAATGTTCAATATAAATTTTTAAATTTTAGAATAAAATTTACATTTGTTATAGTATTTTAAACTACAAATATATGTATTGTGAAAACACATACATCTGAGGACATCATCTAATTTTGTAGTTTGTGTGAATATATTATTATTGATGCCACAGAATCATAGCATAATACATTTCACAAGCTTTTTTATATTATGATTCTCCTTTTTCCCCTATATTCAATGTGTATTTGACTTGATAGTAGTAGAGCATTTTATATGTTTGGGAGAAATAATATTCTTATTTATGTGGACTCCAGTACACATGGTTACAGAGCTAATGTCAAAATAATACATTGATATTCCTCCTTGATATAATTGGTAGTTGTACATAAACAGACTATTTTGATTTCTCACAACATTGCTGACAAAATTTTTCATCACTGGAGATGATAAAATATTGGAATTTAATACATATGAAATATATTTATATATACATATTTAATTCTGTACATTAAATTAATATATAATCACATTTAACTTGAATTTTAAATCATTACAATTTTACTTTTATGTGTTTAAAAGGTAATTTTTATAAACTTAAAAGTAAATCAAAAATAATTTTAAATATTTTATTTAATTTGAATATGAATTTCATGGTACATGTAAAAACGTAATGAATCTAATAGGAAATATTTTTAAAATATTGCAAAATAAGTGTTACAGAACTTATTTTTTTAATTATTTGAAGGCATTTTCTATAGTATTGTTATAAAAGTAAAGTTTAGTATTATCACAATGAACATATATTTCAAAAGGGGAAAAATTCATGCATTTACAATTGCCCCTTGAGTTATGGATCTAACTACATCAGTTCCCGAATCAAATTTCTATATCCTAATATAATGTTTTATAATCTAGTATATATCTTACAGATTTATTTTCCTGTGCTATTTTTACATAGTCTTTAATATTCATATTTTCTTCCCAAATGTTAACTGATGTAGATATTGCATGAATGTGTGTGTGTATGTGTGTATGTGGCCAGATACAATGACAAGTCAGAGTATATCAAAGGAAGTTTTATTTTTATGACATAGTTCATTTTCTTCTATCTCAAGAATGATCATATCACCTACAAGTCAAGTTAACTGGAAATATTTCTCTCCTGCAGTTGTCATACAATGTCAGTCCAGGAAGCGGGCAGAAGAGAAGGTAGAAATCATACTGAATGCTGGTTTTTTCGGATATAGTCTTACTCCAGATCTGACAGAAGTTTTAGTGATTCCAAAAAGAAATTCACATAATTTTTGTGAGGATCCCAATGGTAAGAGAACTACGGTTATAGAAAAAATAAAATGAAAAAAGAAGCTTAGTTTCCATGAATTGCAGGTTGCTGATTGTGCAGTTACATTAAGATCCATGTCCATTTACTTTTCATTTCACTACTTATTCACATAGTGCTTAAGGAGTGTTCAGTTGTTATGTGTGTTATTTTCACGTAGCTCAAAAATAACAAGTTACAGTTATCACTAGATTTATAAGATGTAGATTGTGATTCCATCAATAGTGAGAAGAGAGAAAACTGTAGTAACTATAATTTCCACTTCCCTCAACTTTGTTTTCTTCTTTTACTCTTTCTTTCTGATTTAAGGATTATGATAATGCCATAAAATGCAGCTTTAAATTTAGAAACAAAACCTTGAGTAAATTATTTTCTAATTTAAAGAAATAGAAAATGAACATAAATTAGATATAATATCTAAATAAAGTTTGTATAATAATAATAATGCTTCTCGTATTTACTGTATATTCCAGATTTGTACATAAGAATTTACTATCTTGGGCCAGGTGCGGTGGCTCACGCCTGTAATCCCAGCACTTTGGGAGGTCAAGGCGGGAGGATCACAAGGTCAGGAGTTTGAGACCAGCCTTACCAACATAGAGAAACCCCGTCTCTACTAACAATATAAAAAATTAGCCAGGTGTGGTGGCGGACACCTGTAATCTCAGCTACTTGGGAGGCTGAGGCAGGAGAATCACTTGAACCTGGGAGGCGGAGGTTGCAGTGAGCCGAGATCGTGCCACTGCACTCCAGCCTGGGCAACAGTGAGAGACTCTGTCTCAAAAAAAAAAAAAAAAAAAAAAAAGATTTACTATCTCAATTTAAAAAAAATCAAAATAATTTAAAATAGGTTATCTAATTCTTCAAATATGTGGTGTTTTACTTGAGGTAAATATATGAAACTGAGTGATACAAGAAACAAGGGAAAGTAGAGAGTTCTGGACCCTCCAAACACCCACAAACACACCAATTCAGCAATAATTCCTTTCGTAAGACAACAGAAACTAATTGAAAGTTTCTTGCACTTCAGGAGGAACCAGACTTACCAAAGCCTTTAGGGAGATTTAGGACACCCTCTTGCCAAAGACCCTGTGCTTGGCAAAGGGTCTTCTCATGACACATTGGTCTTGGCAATGATTTCATGGATATAACACCAAAAGCACAGACAGAAATAAAATAAAATAAGTAGGACTACATTAAACTGAAAAGCTTCCTCACAACCAAGGAAACAATCAACAGGGTGAAAAGATAACACGTGGAAAGGTAGAAAACATTTGCAACCCATATATCTGATAAGTGGTTAATCTTAAGGAGCTCCTACAACTCAATTAAAAAAAAACTAATAATCTGATTTTTTAAACAAGCAAAATACTTGAATAGATATTTCTCTAGAAAAGACATATGAATGGTGAAAACTATATGAAAAAAAGTTCAATATCACTAATTAGGGAAATACAAATCAAAACCACAATGAGATATCACCTCACACCTATCACCATGGCTAACGTCAAAAAAAAAAGTGTTGGTAAAGATGTGGAGAAATTTGAACCCTTGAACATTGTTGGTAGGAATGCAAAATGGTTCATCTGCTATGGAAAACAGTCTAACAGTATGAAAGCTCCTCAAAAAATTAAAAATAGAATTATCATCTATTATCTAGCAATCCCTCTTCTGGGCATTTATTCAAAAAAATTGAAATCGGGAGTTCCAAGAGAGGTCTGTATTCCAATGTTTATTGTAACATTATTAACAATAGCCGAGATATAGAAACAACCTAAATTTATGTCCTCAGATGAATGGATAAAGAAAATGTAGCATATACTATCTTGAAATAATATTCAGCCTTAAAAAGGAGGAAATTCTATAATATGCAATATCATGGATGGACCTAAGTGAAATAAGCCAGTCACAGAAAGACAAAACTACATGATACCACTTAATATGATAAATTTGAAATACTCAATCTCATAGAAGCAGAATAATATGGAATAATAGTTGCTAGGATCTGGAAGGGAGAAGAAATGGGGAGTTGAACATTGGGTATAAAGTTTCCATTGTACTAAATGCATAAGTTCTAGGGATCTGTTGTAAAACATAGTGCTTAGAGTTAACAATATTGTGTGGTGCACTTAAAATGCACTTTAAAAATATTAAGAGGGCAGAGCTCATGTTACAGTAACTGTAAAGGAAGGTAAATAAATGCTTATACATATAAACCATTTTAACATGTTCTTGCTACTTTAAATTGCTTAAGATGTACTCTTGTCAGGTTGTAAACAAAAGAAATTGCAATTCTGATCATATACATTGATTATACTTATGACCTAAAAAATCCACTTAACTCCTAGATAATCGGGGTCTTGAAAGAAGCTACCAACATCATTTTGGGAACTTTGAAAGTCATATTAGGAGAGCAATCTCTCTCAAAATAGCTCTTGAAAATATACCTTTTGATATGGCTCTTATTTTACTGCTTCCTTATTTTTCATGATGAAAAACAATATTTACTATTGAAAATAACTGTCGGGAAGGTTTGCAGTCTCATCTCCACCCGTCATTCTCTCTAAAACAGCTTTTGTTTTCTCTGCTCTCTGCTCAATACCACCACACTCAACAAGCTCATTCATATTTTGGCTAACTTGTGAATCTTTTTTGTTCTCCTGATGTATGTCCTGCTATATAGAAGAATAGACCAGTCTCTTCTCAAATTTAACATATTTCTTTCTATATAGTGCCTAAATATTTAAAAAAAGAAATCGACCTCATTGTCTCCTTAAAGACATATGGCAATAACTTGGTTCCTTTCCCCTGCCCTTATTCCAAAGGTGTAGCCAACTCTCTACCAATCTGTAATTCTCTCTGCTTGACCCTCCTTTGACACCTTTTTCTTTATGAAAGGACAAATCTTACCAGAAAGTCTGAATACTACTTTAGTCTTTAGTATATGCAAAAGCAGGCTAGCTCCTTTCTCACTCCTGTGCAATTTAATTACAGTTTACTCAGCACATTAAGAATAGGAGTCATGTTGACCATGCAGTCTTGTACTTCCTGTTGTCTCCTAAGTCTCTTCTAGTGGAAATTAAAGCACTACACTGAGTGGCATGGACTCTGATAGGATTTTAAGAGTGATAATTAATCACATACTTGTCTTCTCTCATCTGAGTTTGAAACTAACTGAGAGGCAGATATAAAAATAAAGCAGATGGAAATCAAAGTGTTAGCTTTATTAATTATACAAATGAATTGGAAAACGACTTGGAACTGTGGAGAAATTTGGGCTTTTAAATACCTTCCACCAAAATTGAGTGCATTCATGCCAAACTGGCCAGTTGTGAACTCCTTGCAGGAACAAACAACTTACACATGAGCGAGTAGAAGAAAGTGTGAATCCTGGAATCAAGACATTGGGGAAGAAAGAGAAGGGTATGCTCACCTGCTCATGTTCCATTCCTTCACTCAGATTCACTGATCAGATATGTTGCTTTTCCACCCGTGGCAAGTCATCATGAAGGAGGCAGATTGAGGCTGAGATATTTTTCTCCTATATTTTTTTCCTTCTTGAGAGTGAATAGGCCTCTTTATGTAAACCTGATAAGTAGGAGATAAGAATTCCCAGCATTCCCTTCCCATTATATTCATCATAGAATTTCTGAGTCACATAAAACTATCAAGCTTCATTAAATGAAAATACAAGGACTACTGTGCTCTCTTCATCCTTACTCATCACACATACCTTTAAGTAAACTGGGATTGATTGCCTTCATATCTTTATCATTCAGCAACAATCCAGCAAGCATCTTTTCTGCCAGATACTACATTCAGCTCCAGAGATGCCAAAATTAGCAAAACACATACTCTGTTGTTAAGGTTTTCAAAAATATTTATTCAACTGATAAATCTATGCACCTGTACTATTTACATCAATTGGTATTGTCCTATTGAAATATGATTATTCTTGGATTTTTAGACTGTTTTGCAATGTCACTTCTGTAAGATTACAAATTACTCTGTGGGCAAGATTTCTCCTATAAGTGTATTTCTTCTTCCTAAGTACCTCCTGGTCCATGCATTCTTTGTAATTCTCTGTGGATTGGTTCAGTGACTTTCTCGGGGCTTTCTATCTGAAAGTAGTTTTAGTCATGCCCCTTAATTTTATTTCCCAGTTGTTCTGTAGCTCAATACTGTTTTTCTTTGATTAATCTGTTGTCTTTTTTCTGTGTGATGTTCTGCTTTATGTGACATATGTGTCTCATTTCATCCCAGGCCAGTCATCTTCCTGTGTCGTATTTGCCTGTTTTTTGTAAACTCCCATGTTAGGTTTGGCCTGTAATCACAAACAGCTCCTGAGAAACCTGTCATTGTTCCTCCTGTGACCTCATATTGACCTCCTGTCCTTGATTCTCTTGTCCTCTGTTTCTTTTCACTTTGTTTTTTCCGATCAACTTACTTCATTCAGCCTTTGTCCTGCTTACTCTAATAGGATTACCCTTGAAAAGACTGCCAACCTTATCCAGTGTGCCTAATACAGCAGTCATATCTATGTTCCACATGTCATCAGCATTTACCAGTTGATCAAGTTGAAGTACTTTCTGCCCTTGGCTTTCATGACTAACCTTATTAATTTATTATCACACTGGTTGCCCCTTCTTGATTTCTGTTGTTTTCTTTTCTGACCTAACTTTTTGAGTGCCCTAGGGCTCTGCTCTGAGAGCCACCACATTCCTATGCACAAATTATGTCCTGCACCCTTCCAGACAATGATGCTAATGGTGCTAATGGTGCTTCTTCAGCAATTGTGCCATATGACAAACCTGCTATACTGAGTTGTAAAGTCTTAAGTCAGACTGCTTGGGTTCTTTTATTTAGTATTAATCTTGAATAGAGTCTGAAATTGGATGCTAATCACTAGTAGTCTAGTTGTCTCCTGTTATTCTTAGCACCACACCCTGCATTGTCTCGCTCTTTTCTACTTTGCCTGCTTCACGGTTTGATAAACTCCTCTCACCCTCTCTGCTCTGCCCTCATAAGTTCTTTCTCAAGTGGGCCCAGCTGGTTTTCACCATGAACAATTCCTGCAGTCTGAGTAATTCCTGCAGGCTGCTTTGATGAGTAGAAGGAGTTTTCCCTCTCTCTACATCCAGCTAACCTTTACTCATCCTTCAGTTTGGTGTGTTGGTCTCTTCCTCTGGAATCCTTAGCAGTGATGTTCCCAGGACCTGTGCTCTCATGGGATCCTCTACTTCTCCATGGTAGTAGTTATCACAGTAGTAATTTAAAAACTAGTTGTGGCATTAGTAGTTATTGTCAGTTTCTTCCTCTTGATCATCAACTCCATGAGGACAAGAATTGGATGTCTCATGTCAATGAAAACCTTTAATTAATATTTGCTGAATGAATAAAGAAATGAAAATATAAATAACGATAAGAAAAACATTATGTTTTTAATGTATGTTTAGGTGTTGGCTGTGGAAACAAAATTATTTGCCCCTTATTCATGAATTTAACCATAGCTATAAAGTTTCCCCGAGGTAAAAATTTATAGGTCTTCATCAGCAGTTCATGAAAATATATACAGACGGGGAGGCAACTGACAATAGAGGTGCTTTGAAAAGGCAAGCATGATAACTATTTTATATCATAATATAGAAAAGTCTATTTTCAGCTGATAAGAACTTCAATCACATACAAAAATACTTTTACTCCTCCTAAATACACTTTATATTATGGATATTAAAAGCCACTTTTTATTGTATATTCATTAACTAATTTTTTGTGGCTATAGTTTTTCTAAATACTTTTCTTTTAACATTTCTACTAGGGTTAAAAGTTATTTGTGCACCACTATTACAGTATTACATTATTCTACATTTGTATATATATTTACTTTCCCAGTGAGATTTATACTTTTATATATTTTTATGTTGCTTTTGAACACCCTTTCATTTCAGCTTGAAAAACTCCCTATTAGTACATTTTATAAGTCAGGTCTAGTAGTGACAAACTCCTTCAGCTTTTGTTCATCTGAGGGTTTTTATCTCTTTATTTTTATTTTTATTTTTTGAGACGGAATCTTGCTCTGTCACCCACGCTGGAGTGCAATGGCGCAATCTCGGCTCACTGCAAACTCTGCCTCCCGGGTTCACACCATTCTCGTGCCTCCGCCTCCGGAGTAGCTGGGACTACAGGTGCCCGCCACCATGCCCAGCTAATTTTTTTTTGTATTTTGAGTAGAGACGGGGTTTCACTGTGTTAGCCAGGATGGTCTCGATCTCCTGACCTTGTGATCCACCCACCTCAGCCTCCCAATATCTCTTCATTTTAAAAGACAGATTTGTCAAGTGTAGTATTCTTGGTTGGCCTTTTGTTTTCTTTTAGCACTTTGAATGTGTCATCTCACTGTTTCCTGTCCTTCAATGTTTCTGTTGGGAAATCCACTGGTAGTGTAATAATAGTTCCTTTGTATGTGATGAGACAGTTTTCTCCTGCTGTTTTCAAAGTTCTGTTTTTGTCTTCGACCCGTTTTTGACTGCTCCATAGACAGAGAAGGGACATCCCATAAGCAGAGTGGCCCAGAGTAGCCTGCCTTTGACTTTCAACAATTTAATTATAATGCATCTTGGTGTAGGCCTGGTGCCTGGGTTTGTAGGCAGATCTGGGGCCATGACTGGGGACACATCTGGCACCTGTGTCTACAAGGACAGGCCTGGAACCAGGGTCTATGAGGCCAGGCCTAGTGCAAGGATATATGACAGAGTTGGCTTCTCCCTTTGCTATTCCCTTCCCCTGTTTAAGAACTCCTGGGCTAAGGGGATGTCTCATCACTGGGCTGAGAGGGTTGGATTCTGGATTAGCACAGCTGTAGATCCAGTCAATTCATGATTCTCTGACCTCTCTTCCAAGTTCCATATGCAACAAACTTCTTGATTTGTGAGTTGGGCTCCTTACATATAACTGGAGAGTAAGTTTAATACATGTTTGTACCTCTCATCTACATGCTAGCTCTGGATTTAAGATATTTTTCATGTGCAGTGGACGAAAAACTACTACTTTTCTTTGGTAACCTACTCATTAAGAAAATATTTGTTCATCATATTGTCTGTATACTCCAACACTAAAACATGAGGAACAGTTTTTGTTAATCAAAATATACCAGAAATTGAAAATCCTGATCTAATAGTTTGAAATGCTGTTTCAATATTGTTTAAACTTAATTCAAAGCAAGTTTTAAATGACTTCTTCATAAGTTTTAAGTCTATAGGTTTTTAATACATTTATTATATAGAGCAAATGTCATTATTTTCATTAGACAGTTAATGATTATTAACTTCCATGTGGCCTTTCTTGTTTTATAGACCTGAATTATAAAGATTTAAGAGTGGTGAGAATTGTCTTCTATGTTTATTTTTATATGCATTCATTTATTTATTAACTTGTTAACAAAAATATACTGAGTATCATTATATGCCTGATAATGAACTAGACTTTATAGACATTAAGCTAAATAATATATACCCCCTCCCTTTCTCTAAATACCTGTGCATTGTTAGTCTTGACAGGAAATTGATATTAAATCTATGCATATTTAATTAAATTGAAATATATTTTCATCTTGACTTTCCTAGAAATTCCTAAAATACATGAATTTGAGTATGAAATTCAATTTGAATCTGAAGCTATGAAGTCTAAGTTGGAATCCTGTGTAGCTTTATATATGATTGAAAAATCTTATGATATTATGGCTAAAAGGATAACATTTATCTTCAATCTGGTATTCACACCAAAGAAACCATTAAGGTAAATCTACTTTCCTCTTTTTTATTTAAACAATAGTATTACCCTTTTAAATGTATTAATGTTGATTTCTCTTTTTATTTCTCAATATTTGAATTGCATTACTTACTTGATATTATTGAGAAATATTTCGGGCTGGATTGCATCTAGCTACAAAAAATATTCTCATGAGAAGAATGTAGTCTAAATGGTTGAAAATCTAAGATATCCCTCAAGAATTATGACTTCCCTAAGGTCATTAGTGTATCACATTAATGAAAGAGAATAGTCTCTTCTGTAAAATCTTTTTTTAAAAAAGCTGATTTAGCATTGCACAATAGCAACATGATATTTCTTGATGTTGCTTATCAGAACCAGTTCAAATGATGCAAATGCCTAAGCTATATTTTACATTGCAACTGCTTTCATTACATTTTACTACTCAATACATAACATTACACATTCCTTAGTAAGATATAAGTGAATCTGTGCGAAGGGTGGCCTTTAGATGTCTGTCCTCTAGGAAACTTCATCCAGTGTCATTATATTTGCTTTCTGGACACCTGTTATTCAGCATCTGCAAACACTATATGATATTTCACTATGAAATAGGGCTTTATTGTGTCTAAATGCAGAGACACGATGAGCACCATGATATACACAAAGTACAGCCTGGCAATGAAAAAACAATTGAAAATATTATTTGTGTTTTTAATGATTTCTTTTTTCTTCTCTCAACTTTTGTTTTAGATACAGGAAGTATATTTGTAGGTTTTTTACATGGGTATGTTGCACTCAGGCAGTGGGCGTAGTACCCAGTAGGTAGCTTTTTAACCTATCCCCTTTCCAACTAGTAGTTTGCAGTGTCTGTTGTTCCCATGTTTATGTCCACAGGTGCTCAGTGTTTAGCTCTTACTTGTAAGTGAGAACATGCAGTATTTGGTTTCCCATTCCTGCATTAATTTGCTTAGGGTTATGGCTTCCAGCCCCATCCATGGAAGGAGGACATGGATGCATGCAAAGGACATGGTTTCATTCTTTTTTATGGCTGCATATTATTCCATAGTGTGTACATGTCATATTTTCTTTATTCAATCCGCCATTGATGGCCACCTAGGTTGATTCCATGTCTTTGCTATTGTGAATAATGTGACAATGAACATAATGAGTCCATGTGGATTTTTGATATAATGATCTATTTTTCTTTGGGTATATACCCAATAATGGGATTGCTGAGTCAATTTCTAAAGTTCAACCTTGTATTCGATGTAGTCATACATCTAAAGTGGCTATGAATATGTAGTTTGATAACGAAAAGATACCAGGGTCATCTTCAGGAAGCAGCAATAAAATCAAGCTACAAGAAGAAAGTATACCATACATATTGACATTTTCTATGTTTGTATTTTCTTTCATTTTACACAGTTTTCTATGTTTGTTAATTTTTTTCACATTTTGCTTCATATGTATTAATATAATGACATGGAAATTACAGCAACACTAGAAAGGGAACAATGTTATTATTTGTGAAAATGGGCAGAGCCAATGTGAATTTATACTCATGAAAATTTTTTGGATTTAGAACATCTTGGTGAATATTTGAGAGACTAATTTAGGGCAAAATTTTTTGATGATTGATACATTTCTGTGAGTGTTGTGTGATGTTCTGATATAGCAATTCTATTTTGTGTATATAAACATATATTCATTTACTATGATTTCTTCTTTTGTATGTACAGTCATGCATCACTTAACAACAAAGATATGTTCTGAGAAATGCATCCTTAGGTGATTCCATCATTGTAGAGTGCATTTACACAAACCTAGATGGTATAGCCTACTGCTCACCTAGGCAATATGGTATAGCCTATTGCTTCTGGGCTACAAACCTGCACAGGATGTTACTATACTGAATAATGAAGGCAACTGTAACACATTGGTAAACATTTGTGTACCTAAACACAGAAAAGGTACAGTAAACATACAGTATTATAATCATATGGAACAACCATTGTATGTACAGTTCATCATTGACCAAAATGTCAATGCAAGAGAAACAATTAAACAAGAAAAATCAAAATTACACCAATAGCATTGAGCTATGAAAAATAACAGGAAAATAATTATCCCATGCTTTACCTAGATTAATGAATTAGTACTAAGTTCAATTCTGCTCTTTTTTGTGGGCAAGGTTAAAAAGAACATTTATGTGTTTTGATAAAAAGAAAATACATCATGTTTCACAACAGTGAATACTAGGTAATTCTGACATTCATCTTTTCACAGAATACAGTGTTGTGCATGCTAAAAATAATAATCAATAAGCTAAATGATGGTATTACAAAAGAAATGCAGGAAAATTATTTCTATTGGCCTTTTTCCAATAAAAATCAAGGGTCCAATACAAAAACATATGAGAACAATGGTTAAGAGTGTAATGAGAAGATGGCCAAATAGGAACAGCTCCAGTCTACAGTTCCCAGCGTGAGCGACGCAGAAGATGGGTGATTTCTGCATTTCCATCTGAGGTACCGGGTTCATCTCACTAGGGAGTGCCAGACAGTGGGCGCAGGCCAGTGGGTGCGCGCACCGTGCGCGAGCCGAAGCAGGGCGAGGCATTGCCTCACTTGGGAACCGCAAGGGGTCAGGGAGTTCCCTTTCTGAGTCAAAGAAAGGGGTGACGGACGCACCTGGAAAATCGGGTCACTCCCACCTGAATATTGCGCTTTCCGGACCGGCTTAAAAAACGGCGCACCACGAGATTATATCCCACACCTGGCTCGGAGGGTCCTACGCTCACGGAGTCTCGCTGATTGCTAGCACAGCAGTCTGAGATCAAACTGCAAGGCAGCAGCGAGGCTGGGGGAGGGGCGCCCGCCAATGCCCAGGCTTGCTTAGGTAAACAAAGCAGCCGGGAAGCTCGAACTGGGTGGAGCCCACCACAGCTCAAGGAGGCCTGCCTGCCTCTGTAGGCTCCACCTCTGGGGGCAGGGCACAGACAAACAAAAAGACAGCAGTAACCTCTGCAGACTTAAATGTCCCTGTCTGACAGCTTTGAAGAGAGCAGTGGTTCTCCCAGCATGCAGCTGGAGATCTGAGAACGGGCAGACTGCCTCCTCAAGTGGGTCCCTGACCCCTGACCCCCGAGCAGCCTAACTGGGAGGCACCCCCCAGCAGGGGCACACTGACACCTCACACGGCAGGGTATTCCAACAGACCTGCAGCTGAGGGTCCTGTCTGTTAGAAGGAAAGCTAACAAACAGAAAGGACATCCACACCAAAACCCCATCTATACGTCACCGTCATCAAAGACCAAAGGTAGATAAAACCACAAAGATGGGGAAAAAACAGAGCAGAAAAACTGGAAACTCTAAAAATCAGAGTGCCTCTCCTCCTCCAACGGAACAAAGCTGGATGGAGAATGACTTTGACGAGCTGAGAGAAGAAGGCTTCAGACGATCAAATTACTCTGAGCTATGGGAGGACATTCAAACCAAAGGCAAAGAAGTTGAAAACTTTGAAAAAAATTTAGAAGAATGTATAACTAGAATAACCAATACAGAGAAGTGCTTAAAGGAGCTGATGGAGCTGAAAACCAAGGCTCGAGAACTACGTGAAGAATGCAGAAGCCTCAGGAGCCGACGTGATCAACTGGAAGAAAGGGTGTCAGTGATGGAAGATGAAATGAATGAAATGAAGCAAGAAGGGAAGTTTAGAGAAAAAAGAATAAAAAGAAATGAGCAAAGCCTCCAAGAAATATGGGACTATGTGAAAAGACCAAATCTATGTCTGATTGGTGTACCTGAAAGTGATGGGGAGAATGCAACCAAGTTGGAAAACACTCTGCAGGATATTATCCAGGAGAACTTCCCCAATCTAGCAAGGCAGGCCAACGTTCAGATTCAGGAAATACAGAGAATGCCATAAAGATACTCCTCGAGAAGAGCAACTCCAAGACACATAATTGTCAGATTCACCAAAGTTGAAATGAAGGAAAAAATGTTAAGGGCAGCCAGAGAGAAAGGTCGGGTTACCCTCAAAGGGAAGCCCATCAGACTAACAG
The DNA here is from genome assembly GCF_029281585.2 of Gorilla gorilla gorilla. Classification (NCBI taxonomy): domain Eukaryota; kingdom Metazoa; phylum Chordata; class Mammalia; order Primates; family Hominidae; genus Gorilla; species Gorilla gorilla. The sequence goes on from NC_073247.2 coordinate 46,913,058, forward strand.
CGGATCTCTCGGCAGAAACCCTACAAGCCAGAAGAGAGTGGGGGCCAATATTCAACATTCTTAAAGAAAAGAATTTTCAACCCAGAATTTCATATCCAGCCAAACTAAGCTTCATAAGTGAAGGAGAAATAAAATACTTTACAGACAAGCAAATGCTGAGAGATTTTGTCACCACCAGGCCTGCCCTAAAAGAGCTCCTGAAGGAAGCGCTAAACATGGAAAGGAACAACTGGTACCAGCCGCTGCAAAATCATGCCAAAATGTAAAGATCATCAAGACTAGGAAGAAACTGCATCAACTAACGAGCAAAATCACCAGCTAACATCATAATGACAGGATCAAATTCACACATAACAATATTAACTTTAAATGTAAATGGACTAAATGCTCCAATTAAAAGACACAGACTGGCAAATTGGATAAAGAGTCAAGACCCATCAGTGTGCTGTATTCAGGAAACCCATCTCACGGGCAGAGACACACATAGGCTCAAAATAAAAGGATGGAGGAAGATCTACCAAGCAAATGGAAAACAAAAAAAGGCAGGGGTTGCAATCCTAGTCTCTGATAAAACAGACTTTAAACCAACAAAGATCAAAAGAGACAAAGAAGGCCATTACATAATGGTAAAGGGATCAATTCAACAAGAAGAGCTAACTATCCTAAATATATATGCACCCAATACAGGAGCACCCAGATTCATAAAGCAAGTCCTGAGTGACCTACAAAGAGACTTAGACTCCCACACATTAATAATGGGAGACTTTAACACCTCACTGTCAACATTAGACAGATCAACGAGACAGAAAGTCAACAAGGATACCCAGGAATTGAACTCAGCTCTGCACCAAGCTGACGTAATAGACATCTACAGAACTCTCCACCCCAAATCAACAGAATATACATTTTTTTCAGCACCACACCACACCTATTCCAAAATTGACCACATACTTGGAAGTAAAGCTCTCCTCAGCAAATGTAAAAGAACAGAGATTATAACAAACTATCTCTCAGACCACAGTGCAATCAAACTAGAACTCAGGATTAAGAATCTCACTCAAAACCGCTCAAGTACATGGAAACTGAACAACCTGCTCCTGAATGACTACTGGATGCATAATGAAATGAAGGCAGAAATAAAGATGTTCTTTGAAAACAAAGAGAACAAAGACACAACATACCAGAATCTCTGGGATGCATTCAAAGCAGTGTGTAGAGGGAAATTTATAGCACTAAATGCCCACAAGAGAAAGCAGGAAAGATCCAAAATTGACACCCTAACATCACAATTAAAAGAACTAGAAAAGCAAGAGCAAACACATTCAAAAGCTAGCAGAAGGCAAGAAATAACTAAAATCAGAGCAGAACTGAAGGAAATAGAGACACAAAAAACCCTTCAAAAAATCAATGAATCCAGGAGCTGGTTTTTTGAAAGGATCAACAAAATTGATAGACCGCTAGCAAGACTAATAAAGAAAAAAAGAAGAATCAAATAGACAAAATAAAAAATGATAAAGGGGATATCACCACCGATGCCACAGAAATACAAACTACCATCAGGGAATACTACAAACACCTCTACGCAAATAAACTAGAAAATCTAGAAGAAATGGATAAATTCCTTGACACATACACTCTCCCAAGACTAAACCAGGAAGAAGTTGAATCTCTGAATAGACCAATAACAGGATCTGAAATTGTGGCAATAATCAATAGCTTACCAACCAAAAAGAGTCCAGGACCCGATGGATTCACAGCCGAATTCTACCAGAGGTACAAGGAGGAACTGGTACCATTCCTTCTGAAACTATTCCAATCAATAGAAAAAGAGGGAATCCTCCCTAACTCATTTTATGAGGCCAGCATCATTCTGATACCAAAGCCGGGCAGAGACACAACCAAAAAAGAGAATTTTAGACCAGTATCCTTAATGAACATTGATGCAAAAATCCTCAATAAAATACTGGCAAAACGAATCCAGCAGCACATCAAAAAGCTTATCCACCATGATCAAGTGGGCTTCATCCCTGGGATGCAAGGCTGGTTCAATATACGCAAATCAATAAATGTATTCCAGCATATAAACAGAGCCAAAGACAAAAACCACATGATTATCTCAATAGATGCAGAAAAAGCCTTTGACAAAATTCAACAACCCTTCATGCTAAAAACTCTCAATAAATTAGGTATTGATGGGACGTATTTCAAAATAATAAGAGCTATCTATGACAAACCCACAGCCAATATCATACTGAATGGACAAAAACTGGAAGCATTCCCTTTGAAAAGTGGCACAAGACAGGGATGCCCTCTCTCACCACTCCTATTCAACATAGTGTTGGAAGTTCTGGCCAGGGCAATTAGGCAGGAGAAGGAAATAAAGGGTATTCAATTAGGAAAAGAGGAAGTCAAATTGTCCCTGTTTGCAGATGACATGATTGTATATCTAGAAAACCCATTGTCTCAGCCCAAAATCTCCTTAAGCTGATAAGCAACTTCAGCAAAGTCTCAGGATACAAAATCAATGTACAAAAATCACAAGCATTCTTATACACCAACAACAAACAAACAGAGAGCCAAATCGTGAGTGAACTCCCATTCACAATTGCTTCAAAGAGAATAAAATACCTAGGAATCCAACTTACAAGGGATGTGAAGGACCTCTTCAAGGAGAACTACAAACCACTGCTCAAGGAAATAAAAGAGGATACAAACAAATGGAAGAACATTCCATGCTCATGGGTAGGAAGAATCAATATCGTGAAAATGGCCATACTGCCCAAGGTAATTTACAGATTCAATGCCATCCCCATCAAGCTACCAATGACTTTCTTCACAGAATTGGAAAAAACTACTTTAAAGTTCATATGGAACCAAAACAGAGCCCGCATTGCCAAGTCAATCCTAAGCCAAAAAAACAAAGCTGGAGGCATCACACTACCTGACTTCAAACTATACTACAAGGCTACAGTAACCAAAACAGCATGGTACTGGTACCAAAACAGAGATATAGATCAATGGAACAGAACAGAACCCTCAGAAATAATGCCGCCTATCTACAACTATCTGATCTTTGACAAACCTGAGAAAAACAAGCAATGGGGAAAGGATTCCCTATTTAATAAATGGTGCTGGGAAAACTGGCTAGCCATATGTAGAAAGCTGAAACTGGATCCCTTCCTTACACCTTATACAAAAATCAATTCAAGATGGATTAAAGATTTAAACGTTAGACCTAAAACCATAAAAACTCTAGAAGAAAACCTAGGCATTACCATTCAGGACATAGGCATGGGCAAGGACTTCATGTCCAAAACACCAAAAGCAATGGCAACAAAAGACAAAATTGACAAATGGGATCCAATTAAACTAAAGAGCTTCTGCACAGCAAAAGAAACTACCATCAGAGTGAACAGGCAACCTACAAAATGGGAGAAAATTTTCGCAACCTACTCATCTGACCAACGGCTAATATCCAGAATCTACAATGAACTCAAACAAATTTACAAGAAAAAAACAAACAACCCCATCAAAAAGTGGGTGAAGGACATGAACAGACACTTCTCAAAAGAAGACATTTATGGAGCCAAAAAACACATGAAAAAATGCTCATCATCACTGGCCATCAGAGAAATGCAAATCAAAACCACAATGAGATACCATCTCACACCCGTTAGAATGGCAGTCATTAAAAAGTCAGGAAACAACAGGTGCTGGAGAGGATGTGGAGAAATAGGAACACTTTTACACTCTTGGTGGGACTGTAAACTAGTTCAACCATTGTGGAAGTCAGTGTGGCGATTCCTCAAGGATCTAGAACTTGAAATACCATTTGACCCAGCCATCCCATTACTGGGTATATACCCAAATGACTATAAATCATGCTGCTATAAAGACACATGCACACGTATGTTTATTGTGGCATTATTCACAATAGCAAAGACTTGGAACCAACCCAAATGTCCAACAATGATAGACTGGATTAAGAAAATGTGGCACATATACACCATGGAATACTATGCAGCCATAAAAAATGATGAGTTCATGTCCTTTGTAGGGACATGGATGAAATTGGAAATCATCATTCTCAGTAAACTATCGCAAGAACAAAAAACCAAACACCGCATATTCTCACTCATAGGTGGGAATTGAACAATGAGATCACATGGACACAGGAAGGGGAACATCACACTCTGGGGACTGTGGTGCGGTGGGGGGAGGGGGGAGGGATAGCATTGGGAGATATACCTAATGCTAGATGACGAGTTAGTGGGTGCAGCGCACCAGCATGGCACATGTATACATATGTAACTAACCTGCACAATGTGCACATGTACCCTAAAACTTAAAGTATAATAATAAAACAAAACAAAACAAAAACAAAAACAAAAACAAAAAAAAGGAAAAGGCCATAGTAACTGATTTTGCATTAAAAGGTAGTAATAAGTGAAAATTGTCTGCTGATAGTTCTTAGCAGACTCTCTGATTTTGTGCATGCAAAAAAAGAAAAAAAAAGAGTGTAATGAATCAGTCTGAAGATACTAATTTAACAGGTCGTAACTTTTTTAAAATAATGAAATAACAGATATCATTTGTCTTATGGCATCTTCAGAAATGCTAATTACCTTAGCTTGACATTTTCCTAGAACTTTATACCTGTTCAAGAGCTGAACAGAATGAGAAACAAAGTTCTATTTCAGAGTTTGTGGGTGGCAACTTAAAATAAGAAATATCACACATATGCATTGTTATGAATCTACAGTATTGATCATAAAATGGCTCACCATGTCATCCATGAAATTCTGTGGTCTTCTCTGGAAGGGTCCCACATTTTGACTCAGCAACTTCTCATTAACTCAAAGAAGTCGCTCGCAGAATAGAATTATTCAGCATTGTTCATTTGAACTTGTACATTAATTTATCAAAAATCATTTAACATCTACAAAAGAGACAAAATCCCTGCACTTTAGGAGTGTATCATCTAGTGAAAGTGATAGATAACAGAAATAAATGAATAAGCAAGAAAGTAAATTTCAGATTGTCCTAATAAATAAATAAATAAATAAATAAAGGGAGATAGAGAACTTTAAAGGATGCACATCAGATAAAGGGGATAGTTAGGCTTCCATGAAATGATGTCTAAGCCAAGACCTTACAGACATAAAAAAGTTGGAGAGAGCATTTGAGCCAGAGAAAATAATAAATGCAGAAGTCGTAAGACAGGAAGTGTTTAGCACAAACAATAAGTAGTAAGAAAGCCAATCTTTCTCTAATGGAGCGAGTAAAGGAGGAAATAAGTTTGGAGAATTTTACTGGGATTTTTTCACATAGGATCATGACAATATGCATTGGTCTTTTATATTAGAAACAATAGAAAACTATTGAAGAATAAATATTTGGAGAACTAGTTTAGGAAAACGTGTGCACATGATTCATCAAATTTTGTAAGTGTTAAGTGATACCTGGTGTAACTTAACAGTTATATTTTGTGCATATATATATATACATATTCATTTACTTCTGCCATTCCTTGTTCCAAATTAATTTGGAATGGTTTACTGGAAGACACAGAGTTAAATAAGAAAAACCAAAAGAAAACAGTAGCTCTAAATTGTAGAAATCTTCTTGTAAGATGGTAACAGCAGAAGTGGAGAAACCGGTTCTTGAAACAATGGTCTTGAAATAGTGGGAATAGAGGAATATAGTTTCATTTACAAAGACAGGAGAATGTGAAAGAGGTATAGGTTTAAAATGTATATTTGAATGTGTTAAGTTTAAGATTATGTATTAATCATCATTGGCTAAATTATGCTGCATAGTATTCCATTGTTTCTATGCAACACACTTCATTTTAGCAGTACCCTATTGAAAGAATATTTTAAAATTTTACTCCCTTTTTTTTGACAGTATAAACAATGCAGTAATGAATACCCGTATATACATCACTTCTTGAAATCTTAGAGGCATTTCTCCAGAGGAAAGTACCAATAGTGGAACTCCTAATTTACTGAGTGAAGCTTTCTTTTCTTTTTTAAAACCTTTTATTTTAGGTTCAGGGGTACATGGGCAGGTTTGTTATCTAGGTAAACTCTTGTCATGGGGGTTTGTTGTACAGATTATTTCTTCACCCATGTATGAAGACTAGTACCCAATAGTTATTTTTTCTTCTCCTCTTTCTCCTTCCAACCTCCACCCTCAGGTAGGCCCCAGTGTCTATTGGTCCCTTCTCTGTGTCCATGTGTTCTCATCATTCATTTCCCACTTACAAGTGAGAACATGTGGTATTCGGTTTTCTGGTTTTCTGTTCCTATGTTAGTTTGCTAAGGATAATGGCCTCCAGCTGCATCCATGTGTCTGAAAAAGACATGGTTTCTTTTTTTAAATGAATGCATAGTATTTCACAGTGTATATGCACCACATTTTCTTTATCCAGTCTTCCTTTGATAGGCATTTAAGCTGATTCCATGTCTTTGCTACTGTGAGTAGTGCTACAATGAACACATGAGTACATGTGTCTTTATGATAGAATGATTTATATTCCTTTTGGTTTATACCAAGTAATGGGATTGCTGGGTCCAGTGGTAGCTCTGTTTTTAGCTCTTTGAGAAATTGCCACACTGCTTTACACAAATTTGTTAAGATACTATCCAGTTGCTCACAAAATGGTTGAGTAATTTTATAGTCCCACCTAAGAAGAGTAAGAGTTCCCAGAGCTGTTCTTTCTGTCACTTTTAAGTAAGAGGTATGAGATTCCTTTTCTAATCCTGACTTATGATATTGAAACCACACTGTTACATGTTTGAGTCATTTCTGCCCTAAACAAGCAAACAGATAACCATTCATCAACTCTGGCTACTGCCCTATCTCTCCACTCTTTGTCATAGTCAAATGCTTTGAAAGTCTTAAGTCTATCTCTACTAACTTTCTTCCTTAATTCAGCTGCCACTCAATTTTATCTTATTCTGCAAGGTGTATGTGGTCTTTACCAATTGCAATTTCATTTTTTAAAAACTGCCATTTAAGTCAATTGTATGGGCTTTGCATGTTTTCACAGAAAATGTATTTTTTTCTTTGTGAAACAAGAGTTGAAAATACTTTCACATAATGTTTCATTTTTGAAAAAAATCCCCGAATGGAATACCTATTAGTATAAAACATGGGTCTATTTTGCCAAATCCACCCTTACCTTCTTATGCACTGTGATAATCTATGCTGGTTACAGAAAATTTGCAGAGTTCATTCTGCATATGTTGTTAGTTCTTAGAAAATAACTAGAGGGTAGATAAGACACCCTAAAAATAATTACTTCAAAGGGAGAATGAAAATATAATCTATGACCCAAAAATTATTTATAAAATGTAATTAAAAGTCATTTACATTATTTTTAAGAATTAAATGTCATAGTGTTTTCACTGAAACCACAGAGTTTACTTACATTTTTACCTTAGTTTAGTTTGCTATATTTATTCTCTTTACTTGTTTTAATGTAGTATCATTTAAAATCTCCTTTTATATTCAAGGTCTCACATAACACTGAAAATAGAGTGCGTAACAGAAGGGATCTGGAAGTTTCCCATAATGTTGATCGCTACTGAGCCTGATACGGACGCTGTCATTGACATTGAAGGAGTTGGTTTATTTAAGGAATCTGTTTTTGAACTTAGGCTGAAAAGTCAGACAAGGTAATATATTAAACAAAAGTATGTAGCTGTTTTAGTGAATATGCTGAACTTTGGAATGAAATTTAAGATGGAAAATTCTATAGTTCATCTTTTGCTGGTTAAGCCAGCGCAACATTGGTTCTCTGACTCAAAGCTTCATATACTACATAAATTTTTACTTAACAATTGGAAAATAGGGTATACAAAGTGAAGACAAGAATGAAAAACAAAAGTAAATAATTAAAAATTGAAATATAGGATACTATTAATATTTCCATTTGTTTTCAAAGGATGTTTCAGTGTTTTTCTGCAAATGTCAATTGTGTTGGTATATCAAATGGTTTAACTAAGCAGAAATAATTGGGTAAACCCACGTTGATTCCGTGTTATGTTTAATTTTCTTTCTATGATAGCTGTCTGTTACATTTGTGCTAACATAGGCAGTCTGACAATACTTTTACCTTAAATCTCACATGTAAAATATACTTTTACAGCTTTTTGAGGTACAGCATACGTAACGTAAAATTCATTCATTGTGAATGTACATTTTAATAGTTTTTAATTATAGGATTTGCAGTCATAACCACATTCCAGATATGGAACTTTTCCATTTCCCTCCACATTTCCCTCAAACCCTTTTGCAGTCAACTCCCATACTCATTACCAGTCTCAGTCAACCACTGATTTGCTTTGTCTCTATAGTTTTGCCCTTTCTGATATTTCAAATAAATGAAATTACATAATATGTAGTATTTTGCATGTGACTTTTTACACTATACTTATCTGAAGTTCAGTAGTTTTCATGAGTAAGCACCTGTTAGCTTTGTATATATTTGGTCCATTTCTCAAGGGCTGAAATGGTTGTTTGTAACAGTTGTCCAGCTTTATGGTCAAAATGAGTGGTGAACAGTTAAATGTATAATCACTTGTGCCAGGTGATGCAAGACTTTATAGATAGGATAACCACAAAATTCACTGTCCAAACTTGAACCTTTTGAGAATGAAAGAGGATAATTAATAATTAGGCTTGGCAACAAGGTAAACTGGGACAGATCTGAGCAAACCAGCACCTAACAGTTACTGTTCTTATAGGCTGTGGCAAGATGTTTGCTGTTTATCCAAAAAAGACTAAAAAGTCATTAAATCAGCAGAGTGATATATTTGAAAAAGAATATTTAGCTGAAATGTGTAGAAAACAAATGCAAAAATGGTAAGAGTGAATGGAGGTAGATTAGTTAGTTGGCTAATGCTGTTGTCTGAAGGTTGCTTGAGGTTTTTGCAGGGCGAGTGGAGAGGGAAAGTAGACAGATTGGAGAGGCTTTAAGGAGGTAAAGTCAGTTAAATTTAGCGATAGTTTTGGGGATCAGAATGTTCCACTTTGCTAGAGAGTTTTAAATGTTAAGTCAGAGAAGTACCTGTAATGTAGAAGAAACTAACATCAGGTGGATATTGGACTATATGACCTGGAATTTCTCTTACAGTTTGAAAATATGATACTCTTGTGAAAAAAACTGGTTTCATAGTCAAACAGAATGAGAAACAATTTTTTGCTCAACCACTAAATACCTGTGGGACTTTTAGCTATATATTTTTGTTTCTCCGAGCTTCCATTTCCTCATTTATAAAGTGGAGATAAAATATAACCCATAATGTTGCCATGAGAACAAATAATGCAGTGTATATAAATTACTCAACACAATGCCAAGAACTTTTAAATATTCAATAAATGGTATTGTTATTATGTATTTTTTCATATCTTTGATCAACCTGATCAGTTATCCAAAACCTAATATTGGGAGAGTAAATGTTTTTGATATTAAGTCTCCTATGTTTTAAAACCCAGAGATTGAGAGCCAGGCAACTCTAGTCAGCCATCTTGCTGATGTGGTACTACAATCAGATTAGTCCAGGTTTATTTTTAATTAATATTACTAAGATTCTGTTAGATGTTTGGTTTAAAATTAGAAGTAGTCTGTTTCTTCTATTCTGATATATTTCTGCAAGCATTAAGTTCAAGGGCAGTTTCTACAGAAATATACAGTAGACTTAGTTCATTAGATTGCAATAAACATTTTTCTAGTGGATAAATGCAGTTGTCAGAAATTCTATGATATACAATTATGTATGAAAAACACATTCAAAATATAAAAAAAAAAACCCTGACTCTTCTGTATTGAACCCTGATGACCCTGTTATACTGAATGAACTACTTAGAATTAGGGATAAATCTGAAAATCTCAATAGGTTATTTTCTAAAGTATAGATTTTGATTTTCTTCTATTTTTGTTCTAAGGGCATAATTATATATACCCTTTATAATATTGATGCTGGAGAGTGATTTTTTTTAAAGATTCAATAGCAAATGGAATTATCCCCCATAAGTGCTTCTAATGTGCAGATTTGAGGTACATTTTAATAACATAGGGTCACTCCTGTGGTTAAAATCACATGTTGGCCATGTCTACAGTCATCTGAAGGTTTTACACAGCTGGATGATCAAAATAACTTACTTTTATAACTGGAGATGTTTACTCTGGATGTTGACTGATAGTGCCTCCACGTAGTCACTCTTTAATGGATGCCCCGGATAGTGGAATTTGTACATTGTGATTGGTTTTCCATAGAGAGCATATTCTGAGAGAAGCACGTAGAAGATGCATGGCATTTTCTGACCTACACACACAAGTTCAACAACAATCACTCTAGTCACATTTTATTGGTTACAAAGGGGTCACTATATTGGCCTGGATTTAAGAAAGGGAACATAGATCCCACCTTTCTATGGAAAAATTGTTAAAGAACGTGCAGGCTTGCCACAGTGGAGTATGCTAACTTGAATGTTTTTAGCTTCTTCTAAGTCCAAAAATTTTGTCCAGATTCCTCCTGGGTATTGTCACCAGCTGCAAGTCTTTGGATGGCAAGAATCAGATCATGATGGGTAACATAACCAAGTTACAGAAGAAGGTGAATTTACTTTCTCTTCATGGTTTATTTTCTTTTTTAAAATTATACTTTAAGTTCTAGGGTACATGTGCACAACGTGCAGGTTTATTACATAGATATACATGTGCCATGTTGGTTTGCTGCACCCATCAACTCATCATTTACATTAGTTATTTCTCCTAATGCTATCCCTCCCCCAGCCCCCCACCCCCCAGCAGGCCCCAGTGTGTGATGTTCCCCTCCCTGTGTCCATGTGTTCTCATTGTTCACCTCCCACTTATGAGTGAGAACATGAGATGTTTGGTTTTCTGTCCTTGTATTTTGCTAAGAATGATGGTTTCTAGCTTCATCCATGTCCCTGCAAAGGACATGAACTCATCCTTTTTTATGGCTGCGCAGTATTCCATGGTTTATATGTGCCACATTTTCTTTATCCAGTCTATTATTGATGGACACTTGGGTTGGTTCCAAGTCTTTGCATGGGTTTATTTTCTACAGCAAATGGAAACTACCTGCTTCCTTACATTAAGTCTGTTTTAAACTTTTTTTTAGAGGATTCAGTGATGTAAATAAGCTACTGAATATTTCTAGCTTATTTACCAGCCCTTGGGAGGCTACATCTAGGTAGGTATTAGAAATTTCAAGTTATCTTGAAGATCTAGGGAACTGGAGGGGCGTATATGAAAAAAAATAGGATAGGAAAACAGGCAGACCTAATTATATTCAGGATTTGACTGGTTCCTCACGAACCCAGTAATATTTCCTTTTTCTTTAAGGAATCAAGAGTAAAATAAGTTCTGAAAAGGAACAACCCCCTGTCCTACTGACTATACATTTTTCTTGTGTGCTGGGCATACAAGGAGAGGAAAGAAGGACGAAGATGCATGACAAACCACGTGGTGGTAGCTACTCTGTTTCCTAAATTAAATATGTAAAGCGTTAGTGTATCCAGGGGCAATTTTAAACATAATAATACAAAGTATTCTGAAGAATCAGTATAAAAACATAACAGAGTTCAAAGTATCAAAATAGGTTACCTATTCCTAAAATATTTTATGTGCATATAAGTAATTAGCAATAAGTAAAACTTTTGAGAAATATAAAATCCTTATTTTTCTGAATATCCTATTTTTTTACTAACGTCTGCCCTTTATGATAACATTTAAAAATTGTTTTTATATAAATGAGCATTATGAATTACACAAAAAACTATAATGTAAATCTTAGGAAATGAGAAATCCACCATCTCTTGGCCACTATCACTAAGTCCAGCTCAATTCTGGTAGAGTATAGGAATTAGAAACAAATGGTTTCTTAGTAATATAAGCTAATCATATTTTGAAATAGTCATTTGGGATCATGCTACATGGAAATTATCTTGTTATAAAATGAAAATCTTCTGTAGATGAGCATTTTCATTAAGAAAACTAATTGTACGGCTGGGTGTGTGTGTATATAGGCATGTATATGTGTGTATATATATGTGTATATATATGTGTGTGTATATATATGTGTATATATATGTATGTGTGTACATATATACACATATATGTGTGTATATATGTGTGTATATATGTGTGTATATATACACATATATACACATATATGTGTGTATATATGTGTGTATATATACACATATATACACACATATATGTGTGTATATATGTGTGTATATATACACATATATACACATATATGTGTGTATATATGTGTGTATATATGTGTATATATACACACATATATGTGTGTATATATGTGTATATGTGTGTATATATGTGTGTATATATGTGTGTATATATGCACATATATGTGTGTATATATACACATATATGTGTGTATATATACACACATATGTGTGTATATGTGTGTATATATACACACATATGTGTGTATATGTGTGTATATACGTATATATATACATATATATGTGTATATATACACGTATATATACACATATATACGTATATACGTGTACATATGTGTATATACACACATGTGTATATATGTGTGTATACACACACACGTGTATATAGGTGTGTATATACACACACACACGTGTGTATATGTGTGTGTATACACACACATATGTGTATATATGTGTGTGTATACACACACATATGTGTGTATATATGTGTGTGTATACACACACGTATGTGTGTATATGTGTTTGTATGCACACACGTATGTGTGTATATATGTGTATATATGTGTATATATGTGTGTATATATGTATATGTATATATGTGTGTATATATGTATATATGTGTTTGTGTATATATATATAAACACACAGCTAAATACATATAATTTAAGAAGTCTTTAGTGAATCATGCTGCCCACATTGTTTAAACCCTCTCTAATTCATTAACACTTTTATACCACAGCTGAGTCTCCATTTATTTCTAACAATAACAATAAAGCTGCTTTCTTTAAAAAAAGATGGCATATAAAGAAAACTTGATATGAATTTATACTCATTAAAAATTTTGTGGATTTAGAACATCTTGGTGAATATTTGGGAAACTAACTTAGGGCAACATTTTTTGATGATTGATAAATTTCTGCAAGTGTTGTGTGATATTCTGACATAGTATAGTAGTTCTATTTTGTGCATATATGCATATATTCATTTACTGTGATTCCTTCTTTTGTATGTACAGTCATGCATCACTTAAAGGCAAAGATATGTTCTGAGAAATGCATCCTTGGGTGATTCCATCATTTTGCACACATCATAGAGTGCATTTACACAAACCTAGATGGTATAGTATACTGCACACCTAGGCTGTGTGGCATTGCCTATTGCTTCTAGGCTACAAACCAGCACAGGATGTTACTATACTGAATAATGAAGGCACCTGCAACACAATGGTAAATATTTGTATACCTAAACACAGAAAAGGTACAGTAAACCTACAGTATTAAAATCATATGGAACAACCATTGTATGTACAGTTCATCATTGACCAAAATATAGATGATAAAGGTCAAATTTTATTTATTTCAGTATAGATATTGAGGTTTCCCAACATCATTTATTGAAGACACTAACCTTTTAAAATTGTGTGTTCTTGATGCCCTTGTCAAAAATTACTTGACAGCACATGCTTAGGTTTATTTCTTGGCTTTCTATTCTGTTCTATTGACCTATGTGTCTGTTTTTATGACAGTAATATGCTATTTTAATTATTGTAGGTTTGTAATATATTTTGATATCAGGTAGTGGGATGCTACCAGCTTTTTTCTTTTTGCTCAGAATTGCTCTGGCTAGTTGAAGTGTTTAGAGATTACTATTTATTTAAAATATAACACTAGAATTTTTATAGATAGCATTAAATTGGTAGATCACATTGGGTAGTATGGACATTTTAACAATGTTAATTATTCAATCTCATGAAAACAAGGTATTTTCCCATTTGTGTTTTTGTCAATATTTTAAATCAAATTTTACAGTTTTCAGTGTATAAATATTTTATTTCCTTGGCTAAATTCATTTCTAAGAATTTTATTCTTTTTAATGCTATATAAATTGGATTACTTTCTTGATTTCTTCTTGGGAGAGTTTGTTGTTAGAATATATAAATGCTACTTTGTTTTGTATGTTGATTTTTCATCCATCAATGTCAGTGTTACTGAGATTATGTATTAGTTCTAACAGGTTTTTGCATGTGTGCGTGTGTGTGTGTGTGTGTGTGTGTGTAATCTTTACAGTTTTCTACATATAGGAACACACCCTCTGCATATAGGGATAGATGATAGTATTTCTTCCTTTCTGATTTGGGTGCCTTTTATTTCTTTTACTTGCTTGATTGCTCTTGCTGGTATTTCTAGTATGTTATATAGACATGCAAAGAGGGGGCATTTTCTCCTTGTACCAGACCTTAGAGGAAAAGCTTTCAGTTTTTCTCCATTGATTATGGTGTTAGCAGTAGGCTTTTCATAAATGACCTTTATCATGGAGAGGAAATTTCCTTCTAAACTTAATTTGTTGAGAGTTTATCATGAAATGATGTTAAACTTTACCAAATGCTTATTCAGCATCCGTTGGGATGATCATGTAGCTTTTTTCTTTTAATTTGGCATATCACGTTGATTGATTTGCATATGCTAAACAAAACATGCATCTCAAGGATAAGTCCCACTTGATTATGGTGAAGAGCCTTTTAATGTATTGGCAGAAATGGTTTACTAGTACTGTATTGATGATTTTTGCTTCCATGTTCATCAGATATATTGGTCTGTAGTATTTTTTTCTCTTGTTGTCTTTATATGGCTTTGGTATCAGGGTGATCCTGGCCTCATAAAATGAGATTTTATCTTTTGGAAGAGTTTAATAAGGACTGGTATTAAATCTTCTTTGAATATTTAGTAGAATTTAGCCATGTAGCTATCTGCTACTGAACTTTTCTTTGTTGGGAAGCTTTTAATTAATGCTACGATCTTTTTTAAAATTGGCCCCTTCAAGCATTCTATTCCTTATTAGTTCAATCTTGGTAGGTTATATGTTTCTAGAAATATATACATTTCCTTCTTGGTTTTCCAATTTGCTTACAGATAATTGTTCATAATAGTCATTATGTTCCTTTATATTTCTGAGGAATCAATTGAAATGTCTCCCCCTTTATTTCTTATTTGATTTATTGGAGTATTCTCTCTTTTTATCTTAATCTCACTCATGGTTTGTTAATTTAAAATTTATTTTTAAAAGACTCTTTGTTTTGTCAAATTTCTATGACTTTTCTATTCTCTATTTTATTTATTTCTGCTCTTATTTTTTATTATTTTCTCCCTTCTGCTAACTGTGGGTTTAGTTTGTCCTTCTCTAGTTCATATAATTTAAGTGGCTTATTTTGAGATCTGCCTTTTTTAATGTAGATATTTATCATTATAAGATTTCCTCTTAATACTAGTTTTGCTGCATCCCATTAAGTTTTGTTTTGTTGTGTTTTCATTTCCATTTGTCTCAATATATTTTCTTTTTTTTTCCATGAGGCATTTTATTTGTAAATATGTATTACATCTCTAGAAAAAGAATCCCAGGATTTTCACTCCTGTGTGTTTTCGTCTTGCTTCTTCATGGTCCATGATGCCAGCTGAGGTTGTCAGTATAATGAAACCAAACTGGCACAATGGAATCAGATTATTCTGGCGTTTTTCTAGACCTTTGAGTTGCACATCAAATCTGGGCTGATCACTCCACACTTGTTTAGCCTGCCTGTGAGGTTCACAACAATTTTTACAGCTCTGTGATCATCAGTGATTTCAAATTTGCCAATGTAACCACACTTCATCATCACACTGAGAAGCCGGATGATGACTTTGGAGCATGACCTAATAAGAACCTGGCGTTTGCCTCTCTTTTCTGCATGTTGATACTTTTGAGAGCATCAGCCAGGACATTCATGAGCACCATTGTGGCAATGCGGAAAGATGGCGGAAAGAGAATGGGAGGGGAGAGCGCACACAGTTATGGGAACAAGATATTTTCTAACACTCCTTTTGATTTCCTATTTGACCTATTGGTTGTTCAGGTGTGTGTTAATTTCCACGTATTTGTGAATTTTCCTAAATTTCTCCTGTTATAGATTCTCAGTTTCATACCGCTGTGGTCAGTAAGGATACTTGATATAATTTCAATGTTCTAAAATTTGCTGACTTGTTTTGTTGCTTAACATATGATCCACCCTGAAAAATATTATGTGGCCCTTGAGAAGAGTATATTCTGCTGCTGTTGGATAGAATGTTCTGTATATAGCTGTTATGTACATTAATCTAAAGTGTAGTTCAAATCCAATGTTTGTTTACTGATATCTAATCTGGATGATCTATCCATTGTTGAAAGTGCAGTGTTTTGTTTCTTTGGTGGTGTAATATTTCCCTGATTCTTCATGATCTTTCTAGCCTTGCTAAGAAGTTTGCTCATTTAAAGAAGTTATCTTTTCCAGACTTTATGAATTGGCTTCAGTAAATAAAAACTTTCACCTTTAGGGTAACAGGGCACATTGGAGTGTGTTGTGGCACTGGGTCTAGTTCTGTAGTGTTCTAAGTGTGGTGGCATGCAGTAGCTTCAGGCTGTGAGAGATTAATATTGCTTTGGCTCAGGCAGCTAGAGTCTGTAACATCAGCAACTGTATGATCCATGGTTGCAAGAGATATGGGATGCCCATGGTGGCTGTGAAGACCCTTGAGATCCTTAGTCTTGACTCTGGGTCAAGAAGCAAGAGGCCAGGGCAGGCAGCAATGAGGCTACAGCCAGCAATGTACACACACTCAGCTGCAGGAGCCAACTGTGGACACTTCTGTGGAGGCAGAGGCCAGCTGTGGGCTTGTTCGTGGTGTCTCTCTTAGTCTTCACAGACTGGCTTTCTACTGGGAAGATTTTCACCAATCATCCTGGCTAGAGATTCTGGAGGCCTTGCAAACCTTTTATGTGGATGTGTCTTTTCTGGACTTGTTCATGTATATTTCTATTTAGAGAGATGTATTGGTTTATTTCTTTTTTCAGAAAGTTATAGTCTCTTGTTCCTTCTGGTGTCTGTCTGCTGTACCATTAGTCCTCTGAAGCAGCAGCACACCACTCAGCCTTTTTTTGTTCTTAGTAGTCCTCAGAAATCTAGAGCATGCTAAGTCCCATCAGCATTCTGAGACAGGCAAATCAGAAGCCAGCCCCTTGAGCAGCCTCACTCTCCTGTAAAGTCAGAACATTGGATGTCTGGTCCAGCCTTCTTTTTCTTTCCCTACAGAGAAGCCAGAAGCTGAGCATTTCTTCCCAATTATGTGGCACTGTGCCAGCAGGAGGGATAATGGCAAGAGGGTGCCAATAATTTTCCTACTGGCTTCAATATAGTTCGTTTTATTATTATTATTGTTATACTTTAAGTTCTAGGGTACATGTGCACAACGTGCATGTTTGTTACATATGTATACATGTGCCATGCTGGTGTGCTGCACCCATTAACTCATCATTTAACATTAGGTATATCTCCTAATGCTATCCCTCCCCCCTCCCCCCACCCCATGACAGGCTGCGGTGTGTGATGTTCCCCTTCCTGTGTCCATGTGTTCTCATTGTTCAATTCCCACCTATGAGTGAGAACATGCGGTGTCTGGTTTTCTGTCCTTCCAATAGTTTGCTGAGAATGATGGTTTCTAGCTTCGTCCGTGTCCCTACAAAGGACATGAACTCATCCTTTTTTATGGCTGCATAGTATTCCATGGTGTATATGTGCCACATTTTCTTAATCCAGTCTATCATTGATGGACATTTGGCTTGGCTCCAAGTCTTTGCTATTGTGAATAGTGCCGCAATAAACATAAGTGTGCATGTGTCCTTATAGCAGCATGATTTATAATCCTTTGGGTATATATCCAGTAATGGGATGGCTGGGTCAAATGGCATTTCTAGTTCTAGATCCTTGAGGAATCACCACACTGTCTTCCACAATGGTTGAACTAGTTTACAGTCCCACCAACAGTGTAAAAGTGTTCCTATTTCTCCACATCCTCTCCAGCACCTGTTGTTTCCTGACTTTTTGATGATCGCCATTCTAACTGGTATGAGATGGTATCTCATTATGGTTTTGATTTGCATTTCTCTGATGGCCAGTGATGATGAGCATTTTTTCATGTGTCTGTTGGCTGCATAAATGTCTTCTTTTGAGAAGTGTCTGTTCATATCCTTCGCCCACCTTTTGATGGGGTTATTTGATTTTTTCTTGTAAATTTGTTTAAGTTCTTTGTAGATTCTGGATATTAGCCCTTTGTCAGATGGGTAGATTGCAAAATGTATGCTCTACTATGCTACAAAAGCCTCTTAACTGGTTTCTGGATTTCTCACAAAAGGGACTGTTGTTGAATTTGTGTCTTCATTTGTGGAAGGAAGGTCTGGGAGTTCCTGTTCTGCCATTTTATTGATGTAATTCCCTTAGGTGCCCTGTCTTATTCATTCTCATTTATTGTATCATTCATCATAGCCTAGCACTGGTAATAAAATATTTTGAAATAAGAACAACAGCGATACTGATGACTAAAGTATTATTGGCTAGTCCTTATAATGCACTTTTTGTGTGTCAGGCACTAATCTAATCGCTTTGCAGTGACTATTAACAATTTAACAGATGTCAACACTAAAGTAGGGAAAAGTTAAGTAAATTGCCTGAAGTCATCCATCTAAATAAAGCTATGGTTCCAATCCGCAGTCCATGTTCTCAAACCTTCTGTTACGATACTCAATACATATTTGCTGAATAGATCAGTGAGTTCCAGCCTGAATCCTTTCTGCATCCTCTCCTATGTCTCACTGTTGAATCTGTTTTTGGAGGCTGAACTTGGCCTTTTATGAGTATCACTCCTGTCAATTTGAGTTTTAAATTTCTCAAAACTTCCATGCAGTGTTCCTCTCTTCTTCTGTATTCTACCAAGAAATTCTTCAAATTATTTTGCAGTCCTTATCTCAAGTATAGTCAACCTTGACATAAAGATAGTCACTTGAATCTTAAATGTCACTCAATTCACTTCAGATCATAACAACCCATTTTCAGGCCCAAGAATGTTTAATGAAATTATAAAGTGCTTTCATTTCACTCAGCAAGTGAAAAGCTAAAGGGAAGATGAGTAAATATTGCCATGGAATAGAAACAGAAACAAAAGGTATTATGATAGCTTTGCTGGTCAGTCATTTTATGTATGGATTAATTTACAAATGCCTAAATTTCCATTAAGGACATTGAATAGTTCCAATTTGTATAGATTCAACATTTTTTTCTTTGTGCATTATTATTATTATTTTGAGATGGAGTTTCGCTCTTGTTGCCCCAGCTGGAGTGCAATGGTGCTATCTCGGCTCACTGCAACCTCTGCCTCGCGGGTTCAAGCGATTCTCCTGTCTCAGCCTCCCTAGTAACTGGGATTACAGGCGTAAGCCACCATGCCTGGCTAATTTTTTGTATTTTTAGTAGAGATGGGGTTTCACCCTGTTGGCGAGGCTGGTCTGAAACTCATGACCTCAGGTGAACCACCCGCCTTGGCCTCCCAAATTGCTGGAATTACAGACGTGAGCCACTGCGCTGTGTCTTACTCTGTCGCCCAGGCTGGAGTGCAATGGCATGATCTCAGCTCACTGCAACCTCTACCTCCCAGGTTCAAGCGATTCTCCTGCCTCAGCCTCCTGAGTAGCTGGGATTACAGGCGCACATCACCGTGCCTGGCTAAGTTTTATATTTTTAGTAGAGATGGGGTTTCACCGTGTTGGCCAGGCTGGTCTCCAACTCCTGACCTCAGGTGATCCACCTGCCTTGGCCTCCAAAAGTGCTGGGATTATAGGCGTGAGCCACCACGCCCAGCCTCTTTGTGCATTATAAGTATAAGATGTGATTTTAAGAATCTTTAGAATTTCATTTTGTCACCCTGAGAAGAATGACTTCAGTAATTTTTTTTTAAAATGCCTCCTCACTATTATTTGGTAAGCATTCAGCATTAATGTTAACCAGGCCTATTGCAGCAGGATTCAAATTCTACTCATCAAGTTCTCACAAAGAGAATGAAGTAATGATGAAATTTACTAAGTTGAATTTTGTACTTTTGTTCCAGAAATCCTGAGCCGTTCACCGCACACTTCCTACCTGGCAGTGATCTGGAGTTTTTTGTAAAACCTCAGGCTGGAGAACTTCTTCCTTTTAACACAAACGGAACTCTCATCACTGTAGGATTTAAACCTAAAATGTACTGTAGGAAATATAAAGCAACATTAGTAATACAGGTGAGTTCTATAAAGGCAATAGCCAAGGATGTTTGATGCAACTAAAGACACTAAATAAACTAGCAAGAAAAGGTTTTACTACATGGTGACAGATAAAGAATAACAATTTTGCTGTGCAAAAATCAACTTATCTCAACTGCTACATCTTGGTTTACTTTTCTTTTGTCAAAGAGCAGAATTTTAAGTATGGTATATAACAAACAGTTGTCAACACTAGAGGAAAGTTAAAAAAGAAAATACTTTCCTTCCATATTAAGGAACTGTAGAAGAGACAAATAATGACTGTGAAGTGATTTGTATAGTTATGTATCACTTTCTGTAACATACCTATTCAAGGACTTCATTAACTTTAAGTTATTTGAGATAGGGATTTTGGAGCCCTTAATTAAGGCAGAGTATTGGCAAGATGTTGAAGTCTAACATAAAAAAATGGAATAACATATAACATTTATTTTGAATTGAAAAAAAAATGATGTGAGCCAGTAATCATCTGTTAAAGTCATCATTTTATTAACAGTTAAGGTAAATACAATTTTGAACATTTATTCAGTAACCAAAGTTGATCTATAAAGTTTCACACATATTTTATAGTAAGAGCTTTCAGGCTAAATACAACTTTCAAACTATTTCTAAAAAGATATCTATTACCACTGTCTACTTTCAGTAACATTGGCGCACAAGCATGTTGTCATATACACACAACTCCTGGTACAAAAGCGATTTCTAGATTTCTCAGTCAAGCAATAATTAGCCAGTGCCATAGGCAGAAAACATTTATTGTTTTATTTAACAGAGACAAAATATTGAATATTGTTTGAGGAAGTTATTTCTATTCTTTTCATCTTTCTAAGAGTCCTTACAATCTAGGTAGTAAGAAGAAAAAGCATTTGTTGACATTTTGCACCTACCTTGTTGCCTACATTGATACATAATTTTTTTTTTTCCTGAGACGGAGTCTCGCTGTGTTGCCCAGGCTAGAGTGCAGTGACACGATCTCGGCTCACTGCATGCTCCGCCGAATGGGTTCACGCCATTCTCCTGCCTCAGCCTCCCGCGTAGCAGGGACTACAGGCGCCTGCAACCACGCCCAGCTACTTTTTTGTATTTTTAGTAGAGATGTGGTTTCACCATGTTAGCCAGGATGGTCTCGATCTCCTGACCTTGTGATCCACCCGCCTCAGCCTCCCAAAGTCCTGGGATTACAGGCGTGAGCCACCACGCCCAGCCTTGATATATAATTTAAAGTGATCATATTGTACTTGCTTCAGTTTGCTTTAAGGGGATTAAATGGCATCTTTAAAAATATTTTCAAATTAAAATTATATTCATTTTATCTAGCATACAGTAGACAGTTCTGCAATTAACAGAAGGCTTTACCAACAAAACCTGTGCCTGAGTTCTCTGTGTTGATTTGACAAATTACTGGCAGTGCAGTTAAAGATTTTATGTGAGGGAACAAGTTGTTACATGGGAACAACAGAGAATATGCCATTTTTAGCCTGAAGTGGTACAATTTGATACAGTTTATGTAGGGAAAATTGAGTTTGAAACGTTTCAGAAATCATGATTTTCTTAATTCTACTTTTATTATTGAAAATTCCAAATATGTGTAGAAATAGAGAGCATAATTAATCACCATGCACTAATAATCCAGTATGAACATTCATCAACTTATGGCCAATTCTGCTTCGCCTATATGCCTACTCTCTTCCCCACCTTCTGTATAAAGGGTTACCTTGTGCTAAGCATATCCAACACTGTAATTCTTGCCCTACCCCTGACAACCACTAATCTTGTAATTTCTAGAACATTATATAAATGGAACCATTAAATCATTAAAGCATTATCCAAATAAAAAATATTATTTGCATTATCATCTTTTTTAAATGAATGATTTTAAGCCTTAAGTCAATGTTTGCAACTATATTATCTTCATTTTGCCTCACTTGGAAATAAAAATGATGATTTTAAAGAACGTGTTAATTAAATATTAGCCCAAACAAACCTCAATGATCTTGTTCACAAGTTTCATAATTTCCCATTCCATTAAATCAAATTTAAAATTATTAAAAGCTGTCTTTTCCCACTAGTAAACAAGATATATAGTGCTAGTTTTGAGACTTTGAGACTAAAGTTTACTTATTTAGTCTGTTTTACAAAAAGCGGTGCCACTCAAAGACAGTAGTAAATCTGCTCAACTTTCCCTTGGTGGATATGATAAATCTTAGTTTATGAAAATGTGAGGATTATCAGAATTATCTAACATAAAATATATGATGCTTTATCTTTATACTTATATAAATTATTCATATATATTACACAGTAATATATAATACATAAGATTATATATGATAGTGATTTCATTGATAATATATAAGTAATATAGTATTCATATAAGTAATATTTATATACAGATGTACCTGTTATAACTAGAGACATAACCAGACATTGATAATTTGTGTTTGCTTTTAAAGGAATAGATCATTAGCATGAAATTGTGGGAAATGGCATTGTAAATATCTTGGTTTGTATTTCCTGAGATGCAGATCTTGAAATCAGGATTGAAATCCAAGTACCATATTTGCTATGTGATCTCAATTAACAGATGTAGGGAAGACAGGATGTGAGATAGGGAAGGGGAAGAAATCGATAAAGGGTACTTTATCCAGGCATCTGCCACAGTGAGCAACTGGAAATGAATCCCGTGGAAGATCTCTGGGAAATGGCGTGGAACACATACCTCAGAGTTTTCACACCTGAGAGGTTAAGAAAGTTTGCTTACGTATACAGTAACCGCCACTATTCCAATCATTGATTGAAGAGTGCTCTCAGGGATTGTTCAAACTCTAGCACCAGTAGAGAAGCCTTCTGGGGTTTCTGAACAATCTTGAGCCAAAGAGGTACAAAATTGATCTATGAAGTTTCACACATATTTTATAGTAAGGACTTTTAGGCTAAGGAAAACTTTCAATCTTACAATTGAAAGTTGAAGCAGGCAGTGATATGAAAACACCTGAGGGTTGTGGGTGGACACAGACCACATCTGCAAATGGATAATTATCAATCGTTTCCATTCATAGAACTATGCCTTAAATATATAGCTTTCTTAATGGAAACTTGGGAAATAAAAATATATATACAGCTTTGGTTATTCAGCCCATGAGATCACGGACTTTGGGTGATCTCTTTTCAGAACACAGAGAGACACAACCTGAATGTGGACGTTTCATCTGTTCATTTTTTTAAATTTCTTTAAATAAATAGTTGAGAAGTATAATTGTCAATCTGGCATTTTTTGTGAAAAATCAATGTGGTAATTCTATGAGATGTTAGTAATATGGAAGTATTAATGTATTCTTATATTATTTTAACTTCTGTTTTGTATTTATATTTTCAAAGGGAGATTGGGGATAGAAGATATAAAGTTATATCTTTAAATTTTTTTAAATATACATGGATAGTTGCTTTCATTTATGGTTAGACTGAAGAAATTTAGCTATATGTAAAACAACTATAATGTTCAATCTTTATTTCATAAAATAAGGCTATTAATGTTGTATAGCTTTTTGGAATGAAGAGTATGAACAACTTCCATACACACACACGAAGCACACACGCACAAGCACACACACACTCAGCATCACTTATTGTAAAATTTAAATATTAATTGAATTTCAATAAATATAATTGGGACTTTAAAACAATGTTTTTAAAAGTAATTATCTTCAAAGTGTCTTGGCGAAGGTGAAGGTACGAGTCCCTACTTTTAGCTCTCATTTGTACCCACTAAGTGCTGAATAAGGATATAGATCCCTTCATAGAGCTTACTCATGTATACCCACTAAATGCTGGCCGTGGGCGCAGGGCCCTTCAGTAACTCAGGCATTAGTATCAAATGCCAGGCATGGTGTAGGTCTCTTCATTTAGCTCACTCATTTTTACCCATCAAGTGGGTCAATGTACTGGAAAATATATGTATGTGCACAATCACTAAAATATAGCTTTGTTTTTCAAATTAAACATCCTTATACGAAGTAAAATTTTTTTTACCCAGTCGTATTATGCTCCTGGGTTTGGTCCACTTTTGACACACTGATTCTGAATACATAATTATTACAAACACTAGATAAATGGTCCAGATATGATTAAGATGAGGCTATTGTTGTGCAATACATTCTTGTTGTATTGTTGTGCAAGACATTCTTGCACTTAATATTAATTGACAGGTATCACACTACATATAAAGCTCAGAGCATTGCAATATTCACTTTGTCTGGACCTATTCTGAATGAGTTTTCTGAGTATACGTGGTGTAAATCTTAGTGTTAGGAGGACACCAGTATAAACACAGGTGGTTTCAGGAAGTTCTGCACAAGGAATGAGACTTCAGTATAAACATAAACATATATGCAGAAGAAATGAAGAATCTTTAAATAAATCACTATGTAAATTCTACTCACTTGGATTTAGATGGTGATTGTCAGCAATGATCTTACATCATTTGTGGTATATTAAAATGGTTATACGTACTATGGGCTGGGTGCGGTGGCTCATGCCTGTAATCTGAGCACTTAGGGAAGCCAAGGAGGGTGGATGATCTGAGGTCAGGATTTTGAGACCAGCCTGGCCAATGTGGAGATACCCCGTCTCTACTAAAAATACAAAAATTAGCCGGGTGTCGTGGCACATGCCTGTAAATCCAGCTACTGGGGAGGCTGAGACACAAGAATTGCTTGAACCCGGGAGGTGGAGATTGCAGTGAGCCAGGATCGTGCCACTGCACTCCAGCCTGGGTGACAGAGTGAGACCCTGTCTAAAAAATAAAAAATAAAAATAAATAAATAAATAGTTATACATGCTATGTACTTTCATAATCTTCAAAGCAGCTAAATATATTTTACCAGTGATTTCTATGGTTACACTGAAATTCTCATGAATGTGTTTATCTTGGAAGGTACTATTTCCATTAGTTGGGGTTCATACTGTACAACAGTCTTATGCAAGCCAAATAGATTGCTTTCCCTTATTATCAGATGGATGTGTAGTTTACAGGGAGAATCTCTGAGAGATTTTTTAGTAAATAATTCTCAATTCATAAAGTGAAATACTTTCTTTATTTTCCACATTAATTGTCACTGTAAGTGGTTTCAGTTTTGTACCTTTTCCATACTCTACATGGAGAACAGAAGATGTTAATTATAGTGAACTTTTCCCTACATGTTTTGAAGTCCCTGGATATTTCAAATGAAAATTTCTCCCTCTTTCTATCCAGACAGAAGAAATGTACTGGAAGTATGAGATCAATGGATTACCTCCAACTACTGTGCCACCGAAAAATGCAAAAGCCAAAATTGATGCTACTCACAAGACACATGACAACATGCCAGTCCGTCCACGTAATTTTGTCCGTGAAAATACTAAACTCATAAGAACGGGGGTGTCTTCCACCATCAAGGGTGCTCCTTTGGTGATGAAGAATCAATAAAATTTTTTTCCAAAATATTTCTTGGTCTCAGGTAGAACTTTGATGACTACTATTTCATCTTTTGGAATATTTCTGAGGAATAATGGTTTAATTATAATAGGCCTTCTATATTTCCTTGTCTTTTAAAATTCAATCTGTTCTCTGAATATATTATACTTCATTTGTGAGTTATGAATGTTTTTTGGTTGCGAATATTGGAATTGGTTCACTTTTAAAGTGCAGGTGTATATTTGTGGTAAAACGAAATATAATTTAAATGACAACAGTATTTCCAATAACAGCATTGCTAATAAAGCTAAATGTCTCATGTAGATATTCCTTGTTAGTCTTTATGTTTTAATTGACAACTAAATATTGTATATATTTATGGTATACAACATATTTTGAAATATGCATACATTGCAGCATGGTTAGCCTGAGCTAATTAATACATGCATTACCTTACATACTTATTTTTTGTAGTAAGAACACTTAAAATATACTTTCTTAGCCATTTTCAAGTATATAATACATTGTTATTAACTATCGCCACCATGTTGTACAGCAGATCTCTTGAACTTCTTATTCCTCCTATCTAACTGAAATTTTGTATACTTTGACCAGCATCTCCCTATCATCCTGATTCCCCCTACCCAGCTCCTGGTAATCAGCATTGTACTCTTGTATGAGTTCACTATTTTTAGATTTCACATATAAGTGAGATCACGTAGTATTTGTTTTTCTGTGCCTGGCTTGTTTTACTTAATGTCATATCTTCCAGGTTCATCCATGTTGTCACAAATGGCAGGATTTCCTTCTTTTTAAAGGCTGAACGGTATCTCATTGTGTATATATTTCAAATACTAGTATTGCTATTAAAGCTCAATTTCCGATGTAGATGTTGCTTGTGAGTCTTTAAAACATTAATGATTAAATTAGCACTGAAGACAGAAGGATTGACCATTTCTTATATCTGCTTTATAAAATATATGCTTATATCTTATATCTTCTATTTGGAATATTATGTGCTATTTAAAAACTAATTAATTAAAAATTCCATGTAGATATGTGTATGTAGTTCATCTACTTCTATATTGCAGCATTTAAATAATATAGGTATATCTCAAAAGGATCCAGGAGAAAGTTCATTTCGATGTGTGTCTGATCCTTTTCAGTAATGTATTAATCAAAGTAAAGGGGAGTATGTTGCTTGGTACTTATCATTAAAGGGAAGCCAGTATGGACCAGCTTTAAGATATTTTGACACAAACTGGCTCTGCCACAGAACATTCATGTATTCTTAAGCAAGTTGCTTACCCTTTTTTTACCCTATTTTCTTGTTTCCAAAATGAAGGGACTATACTAGGACAGAGGTTGGCATACTATGGTCCATGGGACGAATGTAGACTGCCACGTATTTTTATATAGCACACTAGCTAGGAACAATTTTTACATTGTTAAATGGTTGAAAAAATAAATAGAATAATACTGTGTGACACAAGAACATTATATAACATTCAAATTTCACTGCCTATAAATAAAGTTTTACTGGAGTACAGCACAATCACTTCCTTATATATTGTCTGTAATTGCTTTGCACTACAACAGCAAAGTTGAGTAGACAGAAACCACATGGCTGCAAAGCTTAAACTATTCTCTATCTCTTTACAGAAAATGTTTGGAAACGTATCTTTGGGATTAATTTGTATTGTCTGTAGCAATTGAGAAAGAGGGGAGTGGAAGTCCATATTCCATGGATTTAACATCCATGGATTTGGGAAAATCTCACTCTTTTTTTTACTGTATCCGGTCTTTCTTCTTCTAACTTGGTGATACCCTGTGAACTTGTGTCTTGAGTCATCTTCCCAGCTCACTCTTGCCAAGATAGGAATACATTCTGCTTGCTCTTATGATCCCTGGTGGTAGTTCCATTTTTATCTAACACTAATGAACCCTTCTATAAATACACAAAATAAATGATTATTATATAGATAATAGATGATGAATTTTCAGTCATGTTGCATTGAAGAGAGCACAGGAAATTTAGGTAAGTTAATTGGTGTTTATGTATATGTTCTAAAAGTGACTTTATCACATGTATAACTAAGAGTCTTGAGAGGATGAATAAACAATCCCTACACTGTTGCTACATGTTCAAAACACTTTTTTTTACTTATTTGCTCTTTTATAAAGGTAATATGAGCAAGTTATTCTTGAATTCCGAAGCAGCCCATTGGAATGAATGATGTGGGACAATTTGGCCAAGTTCAAGTTGATAATTCTGGCAGTAAAGGAAAGAATAATTGAATGAATACCACAATTCCAAAAATATGGAATCTTCCATTGGACTTAGAAGATGATCCTGGATTACTTTCTTCACAAGAAGAGATTAGAAGTACACGCTATTCAAGGTGATATTTATTCTTTTTATTTAAGCTATCAAGAAGACATAAGGGGCAAGGTCATAGTGTCAAACTCTCCCCTCTCCTGCCCCATCAATTTGTGGACTATTTTACATTCAAAAGGTTTGAAATTAGATCAGAAGATTAAACTTTTCCTTTGGCAGTCTTTTTCATTTTCAATTTCTTGTAAAAGCTTTTTTTCAGAATGTCCATCTTTACACAGTTATGATTATAGCTCTTATGGTAACTTTTAGGGCAAAATCAATAAGACCTCTTAAAATTCTGCAAGAAAGACCAGTTTTGTTTTATTTTATTTTATTCTAATAGTACAAAGGCATTGGGAAAGGATTCAGTGAGAGTAAACTTGCATTGTGTACTTTCAGATATTTCTTAGTACAGCACTAGTGAATATCAATGGCTCTTAAATGGCATCAAACCGATTCAGAGACTAAAGCAGTTACGTGGGAAACATAGAGTGATTATAAAGAGATCTAACAATGTCCTAATAGCCTCAAAATTCTTCCCTAATTCTTAGAGAACAAAGAACATGCTATGTTATGTCGATATTCATAGTTTCATATTAAAAATGCAGTCTGGAAATAAAAAACTGTAAGATGTTTTACTTGGAGTTTCTTATTTGAGGATCACGAATTGCCCTTTAGTATGTGAATTCTCTGAAGAATGCAAGATAGGCCAGGCGCAGTGGCCCACACCTGTAATCCCAGCACTTTGGGAGACAGAGGTGGGTGGATCACCTAAGGTCAAGAGTTCAAGACCAGCCTGGCCAACATGGCGAAACCCTGTCTCTATTAAAAATACAAAAAACATTAGCTGGGCATGGTGGCAGGAGCCTATAATCCCAGCTACTCAGGAGGCTGAGGCAGGAGAATCCCTCGAACCCAGGAGGCAGAGGTTGTAGTGAGCCGAGATCATGCCACTGTACTCCACTCCAGCATGGGCAACAGAGAAAGACTCCGTCTCAAAAAAAAAAAAGAAGGGAAGATGAGATTTTTTGGGGGGGAATCTGAAAGTTCCACATAAATCTGACATTGTACTTACACAAAATACATATGCAAATTTGAAAGATGATTGTATAATCTCTGAACCCAGATTAAATACTTATCAATTTACTCATGGGTTTATGCCTTTTATTAGGAAACAGATGTTGAGTACCGCTCAGAACTAGTTTCTGTACTCCATCCTAAGATAAAAAGAGAAAAGAATCCTGATCAAAACTTTCTTGACAGTGCTTCTTGAATGGTAAAGAAAGCAGGTATGAGCGGGTAGTTCCCATACATGTGGAAAGTGCTGTCATTGAGAGCTTGGTGTGGAAGCCTAGAGGCAGAAATCTGGCAGAGGAGAGAGAAAAGGCTTCAAATTGGAGTCTTCCAAGTGTGGAAGAAGAGTAACAAGAAGAAACAACTTGAATTTGGAGGAGGAACATGTGAAAACATGGCCAGTCTCAAGAGTAGGAAGAAGTGGCTGAAGCTCAGAAAAATAGTGTAGGGGGTGACGAAAAAGGTGGGAACAAATATAAGTGAGAACAGTTGACCTTAAGGTGACTCACATTCTTAGTTCAGGGACGACATGAAATAAAAATGTAAGAAGATGAGCTCAAATTTGAATATGCTATTTTTAGGTAAAGATATGGCATTTGTATTGAAATGACCAGTTAACAGACAGATATATGGAACTTAGAACAGGAATTTGATTTTGACGTAAATTTTATGACTCATTGGTTAATTATTTGTCAAAAACCAATCTGTACAAGGCAAGGCTTAGACAAAGTTTATTAAAAAAACAGTAGTTCTCAAACTTTAGTATGCATTATAATTATCTGAGTTGATTACAAAATGCAGATTTATAATATTCACATTCTCTCATTCTGATTCAGTATATTTGAAGTGAGATCCAAGAATGTATGTTTTAACACATGCTCCAGATGATTCCAAGGTTCACACATTAAGAAAAAATATTGAGTAAGAGAAGCAAGGCATAAAAACAACCCAGAAAAATGAAAACTTTTGAATTAGCAACAAGCATAGAAATGAAAAAGAGGTGGTATACACTGAGAAGAAACTAGTTAGAAAGAGATATGTGTGGATCTTCCTCCTGAGGTGGGAGTACTCCAATCAAGGGTGCTGTCCTCACTGAGCCAACCACAGCAAGGCATAGGTCGTGGAGAAAAGACTGGACGATGTGGAATAATTACCCACTGGGAATAAAAGGTTAAGGGGAAGCCATGGATTGAATGTGCGTGGCAACTTCTGCCTAGATTTCAGAGGATGTATCAGATAGTTTGGGTGCCCAGGCAGAAGCCTGACACAGGAACAAACTTCACAGAAAGCCTCTCCTAAGACAGTACCTAGTAGACCCTCGGAAGCAGGTCTTCTCCCCTTCAGACCCAAGAATTATAGAGCCACCAGTAGCATGCAACCCCAGCCTGGAAAAGCGATAGGCATTCAACTCCTACTAATGTTAGCAGTCACATGGACTGCACCCAGCAAAGGGAGGGGCTGCCTCTGGACTTGGGAGCCCACTCCTTATACCAGTGTGCCCAAGATGTAGGATATGGTGTTAATGGTGGTTATTTTAGAGCTTTAAGATTTAATGCCTATCTTTCTGGGTTTCAACTTATGTGGGACCTGTTTCCAGTTTCCTTTGGCCTATTTCTCCCTTTTAGAATCATATCTTGGAAGTAAACAATATGATTTTGATTTTACAGGCTCATAGCTGTAAGGAACTTTCCTTGAGTCTTAGGACTTTGGACTTTGGAATTTTGAATTGATGCTGGAGCATGTTAAGACTTTTGGGGACCATTGGAGACCACTGAGATGAAATGATTGTATTTTGTATGTGAGAAACAGATGAGATTTAGGGTATCTGGGGCAGAATGCTATGCTTTGGATATTTGACTCTCCAAATGTTGAAATCTGATCTCAATATTGGGGATGGGTGCCTAATGGGAGGTGTTTGGGTCATGGGGCAGATGCCTCATGAATGGCTTCATGCAGTCCTTGTGGTAATGAGTGAATTCACTCTCTATTAGTTCTCATGAGAACTTCTTGTTAAAAAGAAGCTGGCACCTGCCTTCCCTCTCTCTCTCGCTTCCTCTCTTGCCGTGTGATCCTGCATGTGTTGGCTCTCCTTTACCTTTCACCATGAGTCGAAGTGCTTAAAAGCCTCACCAGAAGCAGATGCTGGTGTCATGATTTTTGTACAGTCAGCAGAACCATGAGCCAAAACACTAATAAATAAATACCCAGCCTCAGGTATTTCTTTATTACAACATCAATGTAGTAAGACAAGGCTGGAAGAATTTGGAGGACCAGGATAGAAAAAGCCTAGATTGCTGTGAATAGAGCATGAAGGGTGATTCTGGTGTGGGCTCAGAAGAGAAGAACTGTAGAGAAAGTCTGAAATGTCTTAGAGATTACATAATGTGTCATGATCAGAATGTTAGTAGACATATGGATAGTAAAAGCCATTTTGATGAAGTCTCAGATGAAAAGGAGAAAGAAGTATTGGAGATTTGAGTTATGGCCATTCTTTTTATAATGTTGCAAATAACTTGGCTGAATTTGTCCCTGTCCAAGGGCTTTATAGAAGGCAGAATTTAAGAGCAATGAAGTGTGATATCTGGTGGCAGAAGAAATTCTAAGTAAAATACAGAAAGACCGTGTGACTACTTTTAACCTAACAGGGTAAGGTGCAAGTAGAGAGAAATTATTTAAAGATGAAGTTCACAACTAAAAAGGAGGAAGAATGGAAAAATTTGGAGAATTCACAGCCTTACCGCCTTACCATGTAAAGAGTGAAAAAGGTGTCTTTAGGAAAGCAAACCAAGGATGTGGCCAAGAGACCATTTTCTAAAGAGATTAATATGGATTAAAAGGATCCAGGTGTTATTCACAAAGAGA
This sequence comes from Gorilla gorilla gorilla, assembly GCF_029281585.2. Lineage (NCBI taxonomy): Eukaryota > Metazoa > Chordata > Mammalia > Primates > Hominidae > Gorilla > Gorilla gorilla. Next base: position 46,945,205 of record NC_073247.2, read on the forward strand.
ACGGGAGGATGACCCTCAAGGTATTTCAGAGATCCTTGAGGCAAGCTAGGACCTTGAGGGCAAGGTTTCCAGGGAGGCACAAAAAAGACCTCAGCATTCACTGCCCTTAGCCACCTCAAGTCTCTGCTCCCGGCATTCCAGTGCAATGTTCATTGACTTCTCTACCTTCGGTTCAAGTTGTCCCATGTGTGGCTTATGCTGCTGCTCCAGAGGACACAAAGGGTAAGCCTTGGTGATATGCACGTGGTGCTGACTCCAAAGACATGTGGAGTGTATGAGCTGTAAGGCCGTGTGACTTGCACCAAGATTTTAAGTGATGTAGCAGACACTCTTGACATCAAGGCAGAGACTTGTTGCTGGGGTGGAGCCACCACAGAGACCCGCTAGTAGGGTAATGCTGAGTACCAATATGGAGTCAGATAAGCCACAGAGAGCCTACACTGTAGCAGTACCTAGTGGAGGCTGAGAGAAAATGGCCACCCAGAGATCCCAGAACTGTAGGGCCACTAGTATCCAACTCAAGCCTGGGAAACTCCAATTTGTGAGAGCTGCGGCGTGAACTGAGCCCAGCAAAGTCATAGGGGCAGGGCTGGCTGAGACACTGGAGACCCAATCCCGGCTCCATTATGCCAAAGATGTGGAACATGGAGTCAAAGGAGATTATTCTCCAGCTTTAAGACTTCATGTTGTTTTTTCTGTGGTGTTTTGGACTTACTTGAGACCAGTTACTTCTTTCTTCTTGCCTATTTCTTACTTTTGGAATGCGAATGTCTATCCTACGCCTGTCCCACCATTGCATTTTTAAAGCATGTCACTTGTTAGTTTTACAGGCTTACTGCTGGAGAGGAAGTAGTCTTAGAATGAGTCGTGTTTTGAGTCTCACCCGTATCTTACTTAAATGAGACATTGGTCTTTGGTGTTTTGAATTGATGCTGGAACAAGTCAAGGCTTTGAGGACTATTGGGATAGAATGAATATATGTTGCATTGGGAAAATAATATAAATTTTTGGTGGCAAAAGGCTAAATGCTATGGTTTGATCGTGTCCCTTATAATTAATGTGTTATAAAATTAATCCCCAATGCAACAGTGTTGAGAGATGAGACCTTTAAGAGGTGATTAGGCCCTGAGGGCTCTGCTCTCATAAATGGGTTAATGTCACTATGGCAGGAGTGGATTTGTTATTGAGGGAATGGGTTACTGAAAAAATAGATGAGTTCAGCCCCATTCCTCTCTCTCTGACCCTTCCACCTTCCACCATGGGACGATGCAACAAGAAGGCTCTCACAAGATCTGACCTCTCAATCTTGGACTTCCCACCTTCCAGAACTGTAAGAAATAAATCTCCAGCTTTCTTTAAATATTCGGTCTGTGGTATTATGTTATAGCAACACAAAATGAACTAAAGCCAGGGGTATTGTAGGGAACTTAAGGAAAGTTTTGAGTTCTAACTAACTTCCCAGTAAGCACAATATTGAACTTTACCTTCAGGAAATTAAAAAATGGCATTCATTTAGCATCTTTCTTTTAACCAAAGTGAATATTGTAAGGGTTTGTTTGTAACAAATTCTTTATTCTTTTTTTTTGTTTCCAAAACTGTTTTCACTTGCCCTTCCTTTCAAATTACACTTTTGCTGGAATATAGAATTCTGGGTTCATGAATAATTTTCACCTCAATACTTTCAAGCTTTTACCCCATTTTCTGTGGTTTTTCTTGTTGATAGTGAGAAATCTAGAATGCCAAATTACTGACTTTTAGGTAACCATTTTAACTTTTAAGATTTTTTTATTTATTCTTGATTTCCTAAAATTTTTCTATTACATATTCAGAAATTGATCTAATTATATTTGTTATTATTATTTTATTCTGATTGTTACTTAAAATGCACTATTCATGTAGTACTTGCATTTCTTTTCAACGTATGAAAATTAGCTAATATTATATTAAATACTTATTCCCTGCCATTGTCTACTTCTCTATATTCTGGAACAGAGATTACAGGAGATTAGTACCTGAAGTTTTAGTGTCAACTATCTCAATAAATCTTGTGAGAATCTTAAATGCTTGCACAAATATTTTCCATCTTTCATTGATTTGCTGTGTGGTAAGTGAAGTGTTCAGTGCTATCTTCCAAGGCACTGTTTATCCTATTAATTACTTTCTGTTTTGATATTATTATTTCTCATATTTTGATTAGATTATTTTTATTTTTTTATTCCTCCCTTTAATTGACCACAGTAAAGCCATGATATTTTATTGGTAACCTGCTTAGAATTGTAAAAATTATTTTATTTGGCCCAGCCATATTGCCTAAGACAAAAGTTGCATACAATTCTAATCTCATCTAGATCTGTTCTTATAAAAGGCATATAAAAAATCTTCAACATCCTAAATATGATGCACTCAGTGTGAAGCAAATCAGAGCTGGACATGACATTTATGTCCTTGATGGGTCTGGATTATCCAGGTCCTTTACCTTGTCTTTCCTAACCAGCCAATGTTCTGTGATATATGCTTTCTCCAGGACATAAAGCTCAAAGTAAGCCTTTATTCCCAATCTCAGCATTTCCGACATGGTCAAAGCCTGATGGATGGTTGGCTTTTGTGTAAACCTGTCCAGAGTGGTAGTAACACATCTTGTACATGAGGCAGTTGAGCAGCACTGGAGAACCCTCATGGCCTACACAGAATTCCCCAATTGGAGTATAATAGTCGTTCTCCTTGATATGTTTTCTTGTGTTTGTGCTACCTCCAATCTGGACCACCCAAAGAAACTTGTTGATATCATCATAGCAATACTCAGTGAAGTCTCCAAAAATGAACAGCACATAGCTGACCTCATGCTTTCTAATAATCTCATAGAGTTTTCCTCTGTGGATACCGTTGCCTGAACTACTCAATAAATATTGGTATTATTTCATGTGTTATTGTCCACAAAAATTGTCCAGTTCACCTTAGCTATAATCTGGTAGCTATGATCCCAACATAATATGACCTTTGCATCCTCTGGAGTATTGTGACAAAGCCAATAATATGCTTCTCAGTAGTCATCAGAAATTTTGCTACTACTGCCATATCCACCCCAGGCATATAGCATGAAGGAAGAAGAAGAGGAGGCCTTACTGGTCACCCAGGAGTGAGTAAAAAGTGTAGGGGATGAGAAAGAAAGCCAAAATGGACCAAGGCCATTTTGGCATTAATATCATCCCACTTACTGCTTCATTCTAAATCAGGTAGGTAGAATCCTGTTGCTTTTCTTGTCTAGATGACTTATGTCCAGTCTCTTCCTATATGTGGACAACATTTGGGAGACTCCAGTGCTGGAAAGAATGTACACAACAGGTGCCAATACTAGCATTAGACGCACCATTACAGCTTAAAAGTGCACACTGGTCACACCATACATGATATTAAACCTCTGAGCATCAAACAAGTTGCTAAAGCAGGAGTAGAGGCCAATTAGAAATATAAGGACAAGGAAATGCACGTCAAAATAGTATGAGGATCAAGTCATGGCTGATGCTCAGACACAGAGGCAATGATGGGGATGTTCATCTTAGCATAAGAAGGATACAGCAGTGAATAGAAATGCCCTGTCCAGGGAGGGATTTTTTTCTGTCAGCGTGAAGAGCGCTCCCATAGTGAGAAGGATAAGGCCTGCTAGAGAGAGGACACTCTGGAAAAGAACTTCAATTTGCTGTGGATTCAACTTGTTGCACAGGTAATCCAGAAAGACATGGATAAGGCCAAGACCAAAAACCCCAATGGTTTCCATGCACTCTGATGAAAAGACTGGCTGGAAAGCCACAGAACAGGTCTGCATAGAAAGAATAGTGCCCAGGCAGTAAACAGTACAGCAGGCCATGTAGATCCAGTGGGAGAAACAGCCTGTGAGCATCAGCACCAGAAGACTGAGAGGGATCAAGTTGATCAGGAACACAACACCTCACCATGAAGAGTCCATGTAGAAACAAGCAAGGGCACACTTAGCCTCCCAATAGATGCAACCAGTCTTTACTGCCTTGATCCACATATTGTAGGTGAGTAGGATGCAAAAGATGGCAATCCCTTCATTATCATATGAGCCAGTCACAGATTGGAAGATATATGTGGGAACCATAGCAAACACAGCAGCCAAAAGAAGCCCAGTGCCTGCATCCTTGAGCTCTTTTGTAAGGTGGCAATGACAATAATAATGAAGGAGGAGACACGCAGACATTCTGAATGTCTACGGTGATGTGGAAAAATTGGAGTATGTGGTAGATTGCAGCAGGGGTGCTAATTAAGCCTGGGTAAATTGTTCCTCCAATGATTCATCCCAATGATGACTAGGCTCTCTCATCACATAAGCTATAGAATTTATAAAACTCTTCCTTAGCCAGAAACCTGGTAGTCTGATAATTAAAGTGTGGATTAACCTCATAGATAACACTTTAAAATCTCAGGACAGCAAAGAGACAGCTGGAGAAAGATAACATAGTGGCCATTGACATAATGAGAAGCTTCAGAAGTGTGTTCTGCCTTCTCATAGGACAACCACAAAAATCCATCCAGCCTTAGTCATCTTGACATCAACGGGTGGCAACAGGCCAGGCAACACTCAGCTGGCCAGAATCCCTAAGCAATCCCCTAGGCTCCCTCAGCGATCTATTCAGTGGTGCACTCAACCCTGGCAACCTGATTATTTTTAATATTCATATTTTATATATGTAACTTATTGTTTAATACTTTCTTGTTCATTTCTGAATGGTATGTTTTAATCTCTTTGAGTATACCAACCAAATTTATTATAAAATATTTGTCAAATTATTTCATACAATTAACATCATCAAGAGGCAATTCCTGTCCTGTATTTAGTTGGTTGTATTTTTACTTTTAAAAGTTAACTTATTTTTTAATTGACAAAATTTTTATATATTTATCCTGCACAACATGTTGTTTTGAAATATGTATACATTGTAAAACAGCTACATTGAGCTAATTAACATACATTTTCTCAAACACTTATTTTTCATGGCAAGAACACTTAGAATGTTGGTTGTATTTCTTAGCTTTAGATTTCTTCATGCATTTTAGAATTGTGGATCACAGGCTTATTTGAGGGGAACGTATTTTTTGCTTTGCATTGCTTTATTTTTCTTTAATTCCCTTGGCTCCCTCCTCCCTGACAAGAAGTTATGAGGCTATTTTATAATCAAGGGTTGTGCCTCCTCCCTGGTAGGGATATGAAGCATTTACAAGACTGGTTAGTGAGCCTCAGGACAGGGCTGTCCTGAGGCTATGCCAGTATCCTCAGGCTTACATTGCCTGGAAACCCCACAAAAATTGTAGCCTCAGGCACCAGTTGTCGGTATATTTTCACTCTAATTTTATTAATCATAAGCTCCTGGATTTAAGCAGTGAGGCCAACTTTATTTCTCCATTTTACACAGATCTGTAGTCCTTCCCACCCCCTAGGAGATGAAGTTGTAGCTTCTATTGCCTGCTTTGGAATATGGTACTTCAGCTCCGTTAACCGCTTCAGCCTTCTATTTTTGTCTCTGGTCTATGAAAATGTTTATCTTGTCAAGTCTCTTTGATTATTTATTTTTATACTGTATCCATCTTTGCCAAATTTGTAGAGCAGAAGGGGTTACATCAAAGAAGAAAAAGAGCATGCCATTTTTCTGGTGTCCCTGGGTTCATTTTTAACTCACATTCCATTAGTGATTTTCAGTGTAATTCATAAAGGAAATCCAACCACTTTGAAGTAAAAATGACTATGGAGTATCCAGTAATTTAAAAATATAGATGATAATCAATTACTAAAATTCTTTCTGCTCTGTTTCAAGAGGTGCTTAGCATTTAAAGAGTTATCTAAAACTGCAATTCAATCAACTAGTTAAGGATATTGGAATGGTTCCTCCTCATCAGCTATCACTGAGAAGAGCCTCAGTGTCTACATTTTAGTGTTGGTTAAGTAATTTTTATACCCTTTTCTGCAAGAGTGAAAAAATTTACACTGAATATCAGGTTGTCGAATCTTTATATCTTTGCTTGTACATTAACATGTACCTGAGTGAAGGTCTGAAGTACTCTGTTTTGAAGCCCTAAAATGTTGTGTTTTATATTGAGCTTTAAGCTGAAGGTCTTATATTTAAAAATTATACCTACAAGGAAACAATCATTTCCTCTTATAAGAAGCACTACATTAATCTAAATGGAGACATAGACTGTATATTTTACCATATTATACCATATTATATGGTTTTACCATGTTTGCCATATTATAAAGTCTGCATAGACAGATTAACATTTTTATTCAAGTGAACTAAGAATGTATGTATCGATTAATTCACTCTACTGGACCTCAGCTGAGAAATATCCTTAGTATGCTTCAAGTCATTGACCATAGGTGGGGAATCCTCTGTATCCAGACATCCGGCAGGGTCCCTCTCCCTTTACGTTTCAATCTGCTAAGATTCCAAAGTGATGAATTTCACTTGGCTTGCCTCTTAATTATTTTACTCCATGATCTGATTGAAGACTTTGAGCCCTATTCTGGAACAATTCTTCTTTCTTGTTCTGCACAGATCAGGTCTTCCTCCAGTGTTCAAGCCATATTTACTTTCTGTGCACTGATTCAGCAGTGTCCACTGTGGACAACGCTTTCTTATGGCTTTTGCTTACGTCTCTTATCTTTATCAATTATTGACCTCTTCTGTTTCCCTCCATCATGCCAGCACTGAATGAAGGCCATAAAACCTTAGATGGGAATTTGAGGTATTATAGTTTACTTGGAAGTTAACCAAAGGAAGCACCATTAGGGGATTTAGAAATTGAAATGCAAATGAGGATAAAGCCAGAAAAGGGTACGCTATTACAAGGTTAGTACTATGGGCAACTGGGGCTCACTTCTACTGGAGACATCTGAAATCTGGAACAATATATGCCTGAGAGTTATCCCCTTCCTTTTCCAGGGGAATGTCGGATCTAGTATTTATCCTCTGATTCCCATTTGTCATTTCAAAAGGCTGCTGCCTAATAGCACTAACCTTCTTAGGACATTAACTTACACATGGGTGAAAGAAAGCCTTCAGGCAGAAATTTGCCTTAGACAAGGTTGTCAGGTACTAGACAGTGAATATTAAGAAAGTATGGAGGAGGTACTAGTAGTAGCTGATGAAACACTCAGTTCACTGGACTCATCCTCAATATCCATGTTTATTCTCCCACATGATCCCATAGTTAATTGAATGAGGGGCATGGAATTGACCTAGAAAAAAAAATCATTACATTCTCTTTCTAGGCATTTCTCTTTGGAACTGAAGAAGCTATTTGGTCTCACCTACTCAGGTAAGTTTGGGGGCTGAGAGGTAGCACTGTATGCAGCAAGAAAAGCATCAATAATTCCTGACTTCAGATAGAGAAATAAGGCAAATACACATAGAGAGACAAATTGGAGATGTTTGTTTACTAATGACATTCTAATGGCTTGTTCATATTCTGGGGATGTCTGTCCTTATTGCCTATCCTTGGGTTTCACAGATTATACCTGAATTTTATAAGTTTATCCTTCACACTTAAATTTCAAGCATAAATTCTATACTCTGAATGAACTTAGCAAATGAATTTCCTTCTAGACCCATTTAAAGAGGATGCACAAGAATACTGGTATATGGATAAAAAAACATAGGAGGTTGACAGCCTCCACATTTTACCAAAGTCAGACCAAGTTGGAGTGAGGAAGATGAAGTATATTACCAGATATATAGAGAAAAAAATACTATGAGGCACCTTATTATATCTGAGTCAAGTACATTTTCATTTTCACATTTTTTTATTATGGTGAAATATACAAAGCATAAAATTTACCCTTTAACCATTTTTAAGTGCACAGTTGAGTAGCATTAAGTGCATTCGCATTGCTGTGCAACCATCACTATTATCTATCTCCACTATTATCTATCCACTATATAATATCTCCACTATTATCTATCTCTTTTTATCTTTCCAAGCTGAAACTCTGTACCCAGTGAACAATAATTCCCTCTTTCTCCATTCCACAGCCCCAGGCAAACACCATATTATTTTCTGTCTCTATGATTTTGACTAGTCTAGGTACTCACACTATTAACGCACACATGTGTGAAAGAAAGCCCCTGGGCAGTAAGTGGAAGCATACAGTGTTTGTCCTTTTGTGACTGGCTTATTTCACTTAGCATAATATCTTCAAGGTTCTTTCATGTTGTAGTATGTGTTGGGATTAAATTTCTTTTTATGCTGAGTAATATTCCACTGTATGTATATGCCACATTTTGTTTATGCATTCATCGATCGATGAACACTTAAGTTGCCTCCTCCTTTTGGGTGTTATAAATAATGCTGCTATGAACATGGATATACAAATATCTTTTTGAGTCTTTGATTTCAATTTCTTGGATATATATCCTGAAGTGAATTACTGGGTCATATGGTAACTCTATTTTTAATTTTTTGAAATTGCCATACTCTTTTCTGTAGCACCCGCACCATTTTACATTAGCACCAGTGATGTATAAGGGCTCCAATTTCTGCATATTCTTTCCAACTGAGTCAAATAACTTTTAATAAAGATTTATAGTATCTTCATCCAAGGGAGGTTTAGAATTACACGTTCTTATTTTTCTGGTCACAGTTGTTGCTAAGAACTGCTCCCTAGTAGAATTAACTTTCTTAGGGCATTAACTGACACATGTGTGAAAGAAAGCCCCTAGGCAGAAATTTGAAGTAGTTATACTTAAAAACTTGTTTTTAATATTCTTTCTTACATTAAAATTTTAAATTTACATGCAGTTGTAAAGATAAAAAAGTGACATCTCATATATCCTTTACCCAGTTACCCCAATAGTAATATATTGCAAAACTATAGTATAATAGCCCAAAAAGATATTGACATGGATATATATACTCAAAATACACAACAGTGCCATTACCAGGCTCCTTTAATATTGTCCTTTCGTACCCAAGCTCCTTCCCCTGCCATCCCAATCCCCTATTTTACCCCTGGCAGCCACTTGTATGTTCTCCATTTCTATAATTTTGTCATTTCAAAAATATTACATAAGTGGGATCATCCAGTATGTTCCATTTAGGGATTGGATTTTTTCATTCAGCATAATTCTCTGGAGATTTAACCAGGTTGTTGTACCTAAATAATATGTTCCTTTATATCACAGAGTAGTATTCCATAGCATGAATCTTTGTAATATTCACATGGCTAACATAATATGTTTAGCCATTTAACTATTAAAAGATATCTACATTGTTCACATTTTTTGGCTACTAAAAAGTAAATTTGTCATGAACTTTCATTTACAGATTTTTGTGTGAACACGCACTTTATTTATTAGGGATGAATGCCCAAGAGTGCAGTTGCTGAGTCATATGGCAGTTGCATGTTTAGTTTTATTAAAAACTGACATATTGTTTTCAGAGTGGTTTTGCTGCTTCCCATTCCCACCAATAATGTATGTAAAATCCAGTTTCTCCACATCTTCAAAAGCATTTGGTCTGTTCATGTCCTTTGCCCACATTTAATGGGTTTGTTTTTCGTTTACTTGTAAATTTGTTTAAGTTCCGTGTAGATTCTGGATATTAGACCTTTGTCAGGTGCATAGATTGCAAAAATATTCTCCAGTTATGTAGGTTGTCTCATCACTCTGATGATAGTTACTTTTGCTGTGCAGATGCTCCATAGTTTAATTAGATGCCGTTTGTCAATTTTGGCTTTTGTTGCAATTGCTTTTGATTTTTTTGTGATGAAATCTTTGCCCATGCCTATGTCCTGAATGGGACTCCCAGATTTTCTTCTAGGGTTTTTATAGTTTTAGGTTTTACATTTAAGTCTTTAGTCCATCTTGAGTTAATTTTTATATAAGGTATAAGGAAAGGGTCCAGTTTCTATTTTCTGCACATGGCTAGCCAGTTTTCCCAGCACCATTTATTAAATAGAGAATCCTTTCCTCATTGCTTGTTTTTGTCAGGTTTGTCGAAGATCAGATGGTTGTAGATGTTTGGTCTTATTTCTGAGGTCTTTATTCTGTTCCATTGGTCTATGTGTCTGTTTTCGTTTTGTTTTTTTTGTTGGTTACTGTACCCCTGTCATATAGTTTGCAGTCTGGTAGTGTGATGCCTCCAGCTTTATTCTTTTTTGCTTAGGATCGTCTTTCTATACCGGCCCTTTTTTGGTTCCATATGAATTTTAAGGTAGTTTTTTTCTAATTCTGGGAAGGATGTCAATGGTAGTTTAATGAGAATAACATTGAATCTATAAATTACTTTGGGCAGTATGGCCATTTTCATGATATTGATTCTTCCTATTCATGACCACGGGATGTTTTTCCATTTGTTTGCGTCCTCTCTTATTTCCTTTAGCAGTGGTTTGAAATTCTCCTTGAAGAGGTCCTTCACTTCCTTTGTTAGCTATATTCCTAGGTATTTTATTATCTTTGTAGCAATTGCGAATGGGAGCTCATTCATGACTTGGCTCTCTGCTTTTCTATTGTTTGTGTATAGGAATGCTTGTGATTTTTGCACATTGATTTTGAATCCTGAGACTTTGCTGAAGTTGCTTATCATCTTAAGGAGATTTGGGGCTGAGATGATGGGTTTTTCTAGATGATAGACTGGATAAAGAAAATGTGGTACATATACGCCATGGAATACTATGCAGCCATAAAAAGGAACAAGATCATGTCCTTTGCAGGGACATGGATGGAGCTTACCTCAGCAAACTAACACAGGAACAGAAAACCAAACACCACATGTTCTCACTTATAAGTGGGAGCTGAATGATGAGAACACCTGGACACAGGGAGGGGAACAACACACACTGCAGCCTGTCAGGGGGCAAGGGGACAGAGAGCATCAGGATAAATACTTAATGCACACGGGGCTTAATACCTACGTGATGGATTGATAGGTGCAGCAAATCACCATGGCACATGTTTACCTATATAACAAACCTGTACCTCCTGCACATGTACCCTGGAACTTAAAATTAAATTGAATTTTTAAAAAATTTGGTCTTTTCAATATTTTTAATCTTAGCCATCCTGATACGTGTATAGTAATACCTCATTGTGATTTAAATTGCATTTCCAAAATGGCTGATAATGTTGAATATGTTTTAATAGGTTAATTGCTCTATACGATTCCTATTCCATGAAATGTATATTTATGTTTATGTCTCATTTTGTAATCAGATTGCTTTGTCATTATTGGGTACTGCTGAGTCTTAAAAAATTCTAATACATTGTAGATAGTATTTATTTGTCAGATATACATAGAGTTTAGTTTGCAAGTATTTTCTTTTTTATTTAACTTTTATTTTAAGTTCAGGAGTACATGTGCAGGTTTCCTATATAGGTGAAGTTGCGTCATGGGGGGTTGTTGTACAGATTATTTCATCACCCAGATATTAAGCCTAGTACCCATTAGTTATTATTCCACATCCTCTCCCTCCTCCCACACTCCACCCTTTGATAGGCCCCAGTGTGTCTTGTTTCCCTCTGTGTGTCCATGTGTTCTCATCATTTAGCTCCCACTTATAAGTGAGAACATTCAGTATTTGTTTTTCTGTTTCTGCATTAGTTTGCTAAGGATAATGACCTCCAACTCCATCCATGTCCCTGCAAAGGCCATGGTCTCATTCATTTTTATGGTTACATAGTATTCCATGGTGTGTATGGACCACATTTTCTTTATCCAGTCTACCATTGATGGGCATTTAGGTCGATTTTATGGCTTTGCTATTGTGAATAGTGCTGCAAGGGACACACGTGTGCATGTGTCTTTACAACAGAATGATTTATAGTCCTTTGGGTATATACCAGTAATGGGATTGCTGAGTCGAATGGTATCTCTGTCTTTAGATCTTTGAAGAATCACCTCACTGTCTTCCAAAATGGTTGAACTAATTTACACTCATGTCAACAGTGTATAAACATTTCTTTTTCTCTGTAACCTCAGCAGCATCTGTTATTTTTTGACTTTTTAATAATAGCCATTCTGACTGGTGTGCAATGGTATCTCATTGTGGTTTTGATTTGCATGTCTCTAATGATAAGTGATGTGAGCTTTTCATATGATTGTTTGCCCCATGTGTGTTTTCTTTTCAGAACTATCTGTTCATGTCTTTTGCCCACTTTTTAATGGGGTTGGGTTTGTTTGTTTGTTTTGTAAATTTGCTAAGGTTCCTTGTAGATTCTGGATATTAGACCTTTGTCAGATAAATCCATTGCAAAAATTTTCTCCCACTCTGTAGGTTATCTGTTTACTCTGTTGAGAGTTTCTTTTGCTGTGCAGATCTTAATTTAATTAGAGCTCATTAGTCAATTTTTGCTTTTGTTGCAAGTGCTTTTGCTGTCTTTGTCATGAAATCTTTACCTGTGCCTATGTCCTGAATGGTATCGCCTAGGTTGTCTTCTAAGGTTTTTATAGTTTTGAGTTTTACATTTAAGTCTTTAATTCATCCAGATTTGATTTTTGTATATGTTGAAATGAAGACGTCCAGTTTTAATCTTCTGCATATGGCTAGCCAGTTTTCCCAGCACTATTTATCGAATAGGGAATCCTTTTCTCATTGCTTGTTTTTGTCAGATTTGTCGAAGATCAGATAGTTGTAGGTTTGTGGTCTTCTATATTTACTCTTTATGTAAGATGTCACACATTACTGTAGCTACTTTGAAAATTTTTTGTTTTCAATTTTCATTAGTTTGACCTTGCTGTGTGTTAAGTGTGGATTTTTTGTGTTTCTTTTTTTGTTTGGGTTTTTTCAGCTTCTCAAATCTATAGATGTATATCTTTTGCCAAATTTTGGAATTTTTCATTAATTATTTTTATAATTACATTTTCAGCCCTACCTTTTTTTTCTCTGCTATTTCCAGAACTCTGATGGCATTAATACTAGATATTTTGATATGGATTAAAAGGTTCCTAAGTCTGTTTGTAATTCTACTTTCTCACTGTTACTCAGTTTTGATAGTTTCTATTGTACCATCTTCCAGTTCATTGATTTTTTTTTCTTATATTGCCTGTTCCTTTGCTGGGACATTCTATCTTTGCTGATAGTTTTTATTTTTGTTTGGTTCAAACATATTCATAATGTTTGTTGAAGCTTTTATTTTATCATTTGTTGAAGGCAACTGCTTTAAAATACTTGTCAGATCACTCTAACACCTCTGCAATCCTGGTGTGGGGATCTATTGGTCAACTTTTTTCATTCAGATTAAGGCTTTTTGGTTTGGGGTATGAAGAATACTTTTGTTTTTATTTGAAACCTGGACATTTTAGATATCATGTTATGAGTCTCTGTGTCTTATTTAAACTTTCTGTTTTAGGTGGTTTCATACAATAACAGTCCAACAGGGAAAGGGAGACACCACAGTTTTACAGCCAGGTGGAAGTAGAAGTCCAGTTTCTTTACTTGGCCTCTTTTGATATTCAACATGGATGCGCCTCTTGTTGTTGCTGGGTAGGGTAGAAGTTTGAGCTCTCCACTTGACCTTAAGTGACACTTTTCTGTTGGGAGGCAGAAGTACTTGGTTATTGCTACTCACATGACCTTCAGTGACACCACAAAGAGGGTGTCATCACAGTTAAGAGGTGATGAAAATCCTGTTTCTTCACTATTCTTCCTTTGAATACACCCTAATTAGGAGGGCAGGAGTGTCTTATTACTGCAGGGTATAAGTGGATATCCTGCCCTCCATGTTGTCTTCTCTGTCACTGTGAGTGGGGCAGAGCCTTATTACCACCCAGCAGGAATGAATGTGAAATCCCTGCTCCCTACTTGTGCTTCTCTGACACCACCTCAGTGAGGGGTCGTGGCACTTCATTACAGTCTGACAAGTGTGAGTGGGAATGTCAAATTCTCAGCCTCCATTTGTTCTTATTGGTGAAGGTGAAGGGGAGGGCTCCCTCAATGACATTTTACAGTGTTTGGTTGGAATATAGCAGACTGTCTAAATGTTCGTTCTGCTATGCTGACCTTTTCTTAGTCTTTTTTCTAAAGAGGGAAGGCTTTTTTTTTTTTTTTGAAAACTCACCGCTGTGTTGTTTCCTGAGTTCAGAGCTTCTTATCTACTTTATTCCCTTTTCTCCATATTTCAGTTATACACTTAAATAACTTAGAAGTTATTTTAGTTATACTAAGTGGGAGGAATAGAAAAAAGTTTATCTACTCCATCTTTACAGAAGAGGAAATCCATCTTTACATTTATTTAATTCAGAAAAAAAAAATAGCATGGCTGCTTTCATTTCCACCAGTATCTTTGTCATCCGTTTATTTCAAAAGTCAAAAGGAGTGCAGAGCTATTCACCTATCAATCCCATTCTATGGTAAATCAATTTTCAATGTGATTCACAGACAACTTTTTCTTTTCTTTTCTTTTCTTTTTTTTTTTTTGAGATGGAGTTTTGCTCTGTCACCCAGTCTTGAGTGCAGTGGCATGATCTCAGCTCACTGCAACCTCTGCCTGCTGGGTTCAAGCAATTCTCCTGCCTCAGCCTCCCAAGTAGCTGGGATTACAGGCATGTGCCATCACACCCAGCTAATTTTTGTATTTTTTTTAGTACAGATGGGGTTTCACCATGTTGGCCAGGCTGGTCTCAAACTCCTGACCTCAAGTGATCTGCCCACCTCCGCCTCCCAAAGTGCTGGGATTACAGGTGTGAGCCACAGTGCCCGGCCTGACAGACACCTTTTGAATTTTTCTGCTATTTGCCTCTGTCCTCTGAATGCATAAGAGAAATTCTAAAATTTAGGGGCATAAAGTTAAGCCCAATGCAGTCAAGGTGAATGGAACTGTGAAGTGATGAGCTTCTGAATGCTCTGATCTCACAAAGACTCCCCAGCATTTGAGACCAGGCCTCTCTTTTTGTCTGGTAGTGCTCTTGCCCCAAATATAGGCTTGAGAAATCCCAACAATCATTTCCTATCTTTTTCATTCAATAGCTTCAGGCAATTGATACTTAAATTATTGCTATAAATTTTGTAAATATAAGTTAAATTTCAAATTCTTTAAAAAAATCATTTCATCTCTCCTTATTGTAAACTTACTGACAAAAATAAAACAGCCAAATGCTTTGATTAAATGAAGATTCAAACATTATGTCTATAATTCTGTAAGAAAATGTCCCAGTTTTATCTCAGTATTTATTTGTGTCTTAGATACTCAATAATTGCATTTTTCTGCAATAACATATTACAATAAAATAAATGACTGAAGAATAGCTTATATTGCTGACACAGATCACAGTGTGTCACTAATGGAGTATTAACTGCTTTTTAAGCAACTGGATAAATCTGCTGATTCATAAGAGACTCACGTAAAGGAAATCCAATTCATGGTGGGGCTCTTACCACTTCTACGGGCATAAAACACCTTCTTCCATATTATCCTTGTTTCAGTCATGGGAATATTGAGAGTAGCACCTGACTTGTAACAAGATCTTTTAACTGGGAGAGTGACACATTTAATAATATGTCAAGTCTACTATTTAAGGGACAGACACTGCTCAAAATAAAAATGGTATTTAAGAATATCTTTCATGTAAAAATAATCCCCAGGGAACAAGGGTTTGCTCCATTTCAAAGATCAGAAAAGCAGTGCTGAAAGAGCATTATGAGCTTTTCAGAGACAAAAAAAAACCTATGACTTTAGCTTCATCCCTGGGAATCCCTACGTGATTTTATATCTAGGACAACCACTCACAGAGGCCCAAGCAAAACTTTAACAGAAGCAAAACATAACACTTAAGCAGATATTTTTTTTTTCTTATTTTAAAAAATTGAGACACGGTCTCATTCTATCTCGCAGGCTGGAGTGCAGTGGCATGATTATAGCTCACTGCAGCCTCAACTCTTGGGCTCAAGCAATTCTCCTGCCTCAGTCTCCCAGCTAAGACTACAGTCTCTCAAGTAGCTAAGACTATAAGCACATGCCACTACACTTATTTATTTATTTATTTATTTTGAGATGAGTTCTCGCTATTTGGCCCAGGCTCATCTCAAACTCCTGGCCTTTAGTGATCCTCCCACCTTGGCCTCCCAAAGCATTGGAACTACAGACATGAGCCACCATGCCTGGCCCTCTAGGCAGATGTCTTCATGTCTCAGTTTTCCTCAGCATCTAGAGCACCTTCCTGTTTTGTATGCCTTTGTAAGACAGTCCAAACTAAGAAGAAAATAGTTCCATCTGAAGCATGGTTTGGAAATGGGGCTGTGCTTTTCTTACAGGTATGCATATGATTTATCATTTTTTGAAAGAATAATATGGTAAATTTGAAAATAAGATATGTATAAGAAAAATGTGACATTTATAATGTGTTTTTATGAATTTCAAAAAGATAAATATTTAAAATAACACTCTTCACTTAGACTCATATCACAGTCCTCCAAGAATGGATACATGTAGTAGTTATTTAAACAATAGCTTACAAGAAGTTGTGTAAATTGTGGTGGCTACATAGATATATGCAGGCTGTAAATTGTTTTTAAGTTGTTAACATCTACATTTAGGAATAGAAAATTATGATACCAAATCTACATTTCAGCATCACTTGCTCCTGAATGCAGCATATAAGTTCTATTGCCTATGCATATAGATGATCCAGAAATATGACTTGGTGACTCAGAAAGAATATGTGGAAATCATCAGTCCCGAAGTATCAAATAGGATCTTTTACACTATTGGATAAATAATTTCACATCTATTAAAAATATTTTAGTAAGTAAACAAGTCTCAAATATAAAGGTCAAAGAATTTTTACATATGTACCAGATCAAGATGTAGAATTTATCCCCCTATCTAGATAGCTTGTTTGTGCCTGTTTAATATTCCCCAGAAAGTAGCAACAATTTCAAATGCTATCACTATGAAATTGTTTTGGTTGTTTTGGACTTCTTAGAAATGAAATCATAATTTGTTCTCTTTTCTGTTTGGCTTTCTTTCATCCAATATTTTGTCTGTGAGATTCATTCACATTTTTGAATATATCAGTTTTCAATTCCTTTTTATTTCTGAGTTATTTCCCATTGTATGTACATATTAGGTATATTCATCCTTTCATGTGTGGATAGACCTCTGTGTTGTTCCAGGATTTTTGTCATTATATATAAAGCTCCCAAGAAAAAATTCTTGTTCATGTTTTTTGGTGCATATGTGTACGCATTTCTATTATATATATAGCCGAGGGTAAATTTTCTGGATGCTAGAGTATTTGTTTTTGGCTTTATCATTTGCTAGTACAAATTTTTCCAAAATCGTCTTACCAATCTAACCACCAATCAACAATGTGTAAAGGTTCCAGTTACTTTATAACAGCAAGAACTCATCTCAGCACGTGGTATTCTCAGTCCTTTTAATTTTAGCTATTCTGGAAGTGGCCTACTGATACCTCACTGAAGTTTAAACTTGCATTTCCTGATGACTTAAGATGTTGAACAACTTTTCCTACACTAGTTAGCAATCTGAATTGGAAGTGAACTAGTTTAATTTTAAAAGGTAGAAATTAAATGTTTTTATTTTTTTCATACATATTAGGTAAAAACAGTTGTCATTTCACAAAATTCCCCAAAACCGTTCACTATTATTCCAAACTTGAAGAGAAGAAATCAGAATCACATAAGAAAGCCAAACGTCAGTGGTAAGAAAGTACTGTAACTGCCAAGCTTTAGCTCAACAGAGCTTCTCTGATCTTTTGCTTTTTGTTCTCTGCTAATCATCAAAAATACAGAGCAGGCTGTCTGTCACAAACAATCAGGGAGGCATATTGTATTAGTATATTTTCACACTGTTATAAAAAATATCACCTGAGACTGGGTAATTTATAAAGGAAAGAGGTTTAATTGACTAACAGTTCCATATGATTGGGGAGGCCTCAGGAAACTTACAATCATGGTGGAAGGCAAAGCGGAAGCAAGGCACGTCTTGCATGGTGTCAGGAGAGATTTAGAGAGTGAAGGGGGAACTGCCAAACCCTTTAAAAACCATGATCTCTCATGAGAACTCATTCACTATTACGAGAACAGCATGGGGGAAGCTGCACCCATGATCCAATCACTTCCCACCAGGTCCCACCCTGAACACATGGGGATTACAATTCCAGATGAGATTTAGGCGGGGACACAGAGCCAAACCATATCACATGTGATAACATTAATGAAATTAGTTACATCTCAAAAGTGGTAACTGTTAGAATAGTACAAGGATTAAGAGGTTATATTAAGATTTTATAAGATATGATCAGTGGCATTTTATTTGCCACACATGGGTGTTTTATAATTTGGTCTGCACACTGAATCCTAATTATGCACAAATTACTTATGATGTATATGAATATGAATGTGCATAACATAAAACTATGTAGAGACACATGCTACTATAAATAAATACTCATCCAAAAAGCTCTTGATCGTTCATTAAGCCTCATAATTTGTTGGAGGCTCATAAATGACAAAGATTATACATTTTTCTGAAGGCAAAAGGCAGAATTCCAGTGAGTCTCTGGTCTTAGAAGAAAGAATAACCTCATACTCTGGCATAAATATTGGAGTCAGATGGTGGTGTCTTAAATTCTTATAACAACTAATCATATTGGGAGTTTGGCTGCAAATGCAGCCATCTCCAGTCCACTGATCTGAATATTCCTGGGCTACCAATCATTTAACATTTGTCTACAAGTGCTATAGCTGTGTCACCATTACTGACTACATACACAGAAATAAATGGAGCTAAGTTGCTTTTGTCTTAAAATCGGACATATTTGAAGTTTATTGAAGCATTTGCCTGACAAGACAAACTTTGGAGTCAGACTTCAGTTTGAGTCTTGAGTAAGTAACTTAACAATGATCTGAATCTCCATTTCCCTCATTGTAATATGGAAGCCAGTTTCCACTGTCTCCACCTTTTCATTGAGTTTTAAAGATAGTATATGTTAAATAACTGCAAATTGAAACAGACTAAGGTAATAATACAAAATGTTGTTTATACTAAACTTTTGCAACTTATGAGAGTTCTTGTCTTCCCAAAGAAAGTGCAAAAAATAAAAATAAGGTGGTAAATTTAGAAGTTTTTAGATTGACCATTGTTGGATGGTTGTTGGTGCTTGATATGTTTCTATGAGGATTCCTTGTATACTTCTGTCCACTTTTGTTTATTTTCAAAATTTTCCAAAATGTAAAATTCAAAAAGAAGCCCTTTAAATTAAAATACTATAAGTCATAAGAGGAAAACATTGCAATGCAGTATTTCTCAAAGAGGTGTCCCTGAGACCAGCAGCATCAACAGCTATATGGGATCTGGTATAAAATGCAAATTATTGGGTACCATCCCAAATCAACTAGATCAGAAACTTTGAGGGTGGGTTTCAGCAATTTATTTTTTTAACATGCCCTCCAGGTGATTTGGATGCAAGACTAAATAATGGGAACCACTGATGAAACAAAAATCTTATTCTGGAAGTTAAGAGATCTGAATTTTAGTTCAGGATCAATTGGTTTGGCAACCTTGGACAAGCCACATACTTTCTCTGAATATCAGTTCTCTCATCTCCAAATGAGGTCTGGATCATATAACTTCCTGGGCTTTTTCTACCTTAGCCTTCTAGGATGACCCTGAAACACACAAATTAGGTAAGGAAGTATGATCTCTGAGAAACTACTATCTAGAATTTGGTAAATTATATGAATTGGGAGCTTTGTTGACTATACAAAGGGCTAGCAATTAAACCAGTTGTGGCTTTAATTAATAGGTTCTTTGTATACAGCTGGGAGAGTATGAATTTTCATCTCCACATACAATTTGAAATGTAAATTTTCCTTTACAAATAGAAAGTGTTTCAGGTTTCTTATTACAATAGTCACTGATTTTACTATTAAGCCTAGATGACTTGGGGTGATTTGCTTGTGTTGTTGTAATTGTGTGTTTTTGTTTGATGCAGAATGGGGACTTATATTTTCTATAACTGTAACTCATTTGAGAACTAACACTTAGGTTCTTAACTATAACTATTTATAAATAGCAACTTATGAACCTAAAAAGTATTTGCAAAGTACTTTTAAGCACTAATACTTGTCAGGAGTTTGTGTAAGTCTGCCACACTCCTCTGGTTCAACACAAGATGTTAAAAAGTTTACAGTGTCATGAAATTTTGGCCACTCTGAATTATGTTTAGAGAGAACAGAGAGAATATGAAGTGAGGGGAAGAGATTAAGAATCCTTTCTACAAATTTCTACCATCAATTGGCAGGACCTTTCTGCGGCTGAACACTTACAAATATTAGCAAAATAATGAGGACAGTCAAGCACGTTGGACCTGGAGGAGTGTGAGCAAAGGCCTCATTCAGAAACATAAGAAACTGGGAGCTCATTTTCTTATCAGATGTGATTAAACTATGAGAAGGCAAGCAAGAACTTCCTTTATTGTCATCCCATGTAACCCTATAGATTCTGATAACGCTTCTGGCACTGCTTACTCCTTTCAGTCACTATTAAAGAGCAATTAAATGGGAGACCAGGAAGTTGTAATGCTTCTGGGCCCTCTACGTTCAGGGAATGTAATGCGTAGGGCTAAGAAAAAGGGGTCCATCCTCAATAAAAAGCCACAGGAAGCCCCTTCCATCCCAAATGGTCTACTGGTGCAGATTTAAAGTGTCTTGTGGATAACAAAGATACCTGATTTTTTAAAACCCAAAACATTGTTGTTATTTACTAATCCTTGAAGAAATGACAGCAATAAGCTGGAATAATTCTGCACATGGAGCAAGCAAGAGGCTTGCAATGCTCTATTTATGGAGATTTATAGCAAAGGTAAAGACAGGTGTTTATTTGTTTCTTAAAGCAAGTTGAATCTCCCTGGATGCATACACTAGCCAAGATGAAACAATTCAGGTGTATCAGCTGGTCAAGGTCTCTAGGTGGACATTATTATTTAGAGAATAAATTAAAAGAGATAAGAGCAATGAAGTGTGGACAGAATTTGATGCTTACTTTACTCACATTCAGCCGAGGGTATAGATATAGATTGAAAAGCAGGGAGGGTGTCACAGTAAAGGTAGACATCTAATGCTGACACGTATCTATGTTCAGCCTGCTTTATTTGACCCATATAATTTAGAAAGGTTTTACATAATAAAGTTACTCCCTACTCTTCCTGGTGACCCTTAATTGTTTGCACTCAAACAAGGTGGTAAGAGACTTTCAGTTCCAACCAAGACTGAGAAGACCCCCCTGTCCTTCCAGGTTCTCCCTCTTACAACTTAAACTCTGGATATAATACAACACAAAATCATGAGACGACTCTGAAACATGGAAAGAAGGTGGGTTGCCTAGGGACCTTGCAACTTGAAGAACAATATGGCAATGAATTCCCTAGTGTATTAGTTAGCTTAGGGTGTCACAACAAAATACCACCTACTAGGTAGCTTAAACAACATAAATTTCTCAAAGAACTGAAGATTGGAAGTACATGATCAAGGTGCCAGTAGGGTTGATTTCTCCTGAGGCGTCTCTCCTTGGCTTGCACATGGCTACCTTTGTACTGTGTCTGTTACAGTAGGCAGCTAGTCAGGCATGAGCAGAGCAGGAGAGGGATCCCTGCCACCCCCATCAGGAATGTCAGGGGACCATCAAGTGATGGTCAGGTGGTTGCTACACTGTTTCTCTAAAATAGTAATTGGTCCCAGCTGGCACTAAGGAAAGGCAGTCTCCCAATAGATAGAAAAAACCTGAAACTGGTGATCAGCAGCTTCCAGATAAGATCTCAGGAGTTGGGCCAGTGGGCTCAAGCATGCACACTAAGAGGCAAAATGGTGAGGTTTAATTGGTATACAACCTTCTAGAAACATTAGGACTGGTACGGGAAGAATGTCTCAAGTGAGCATATGCACAATTTTGGCAAACACACTGCACATGCGGCCCCTCTCAAGTGCTGGCAGGCCACCGTGCATGCGGACAACCAACCCTAGGGGAGAAATCTGAGAAGTAACACAAGACCCTGGAAGCATGCCAATGTACAAAACTCCAAATCAAAAGGTCAACTCGCGCACTTGATCTTTCAAGTTGCCCACTTGGCTCTCTTCCAAGTGTACTTTACTTCCTTTCATTCCTGCTCTAAAGCTTTTTAATAAACTTTCACTCCTGCTCTAAAACTTGCCTCAGTCTCTTATTCTGCCTTATGCCCCTCAGTCGAATTCTTTCTTCAGAGGAGGCAAGAATTGAGAGTGCTGCACAGCTGTACAGACTTACTACCGGAAACGCCTTCTCATGAACTTTCTCTGTATACATGTAAAAAGAGAGAGAGCAAACTCTCGTATCTATTCCTCTTATTATAAAAACGTTAGTCATGTAAGATTAGGGCTTCATTTATGAAGCCTTATGACCTCATTTAACCTCGGTCACCTCCTTAAGAGCCCTACCTCCAAATATAGTCACATTGGAGGTTAGGGCTTCAATGCGTAAAAATGGGGAGGCCACAATTCAGTCAATAAAACCCATTTTTTTAATCAACTTCACATATCCCAGAAATGCCGACAAGCACAGACAAAAGAAGAATGTCTTTTTTCCTAGCCAAAGTTGAAGAAAATGGGAGACCTGAGAACAGAAATCTTTTGGCAATTTTCTTTAGTATTTTTCCATCAATATCCATCAGAGATATTGACCTGTAGTTTTCTTTTTTGATGTGACTTTGTCTGGTCTCTTTTTTGATGTGACTTTGGCCTTTTAGAATCAGTTTGGAAGCATTCCATTCTCTATTTTTCTGAAAAGTTTGAGTAGAATTGGTATGACTTCTTTGTTAAATGTCGCGTAGAATTCAGCAGTGAAGCCGTCAGTTCCTGGGCTTTTCTTTACTGGAAGATTGCTTTATTAAGGCTCTGATCTTATTACTTGTTATTGTTCTGCTCACATTTTGGATTTCTTTCTGGTTAAATCTTGGTAAGTTTTATGTGTCTCAGCATTTGTCCATTTCTTCTAGGTTTTTCAATTAATTGGCAAAGAGTTGCCCATATCACCATTAATGATCCTTTGAATTTCTGTAGTATAAGTTGGAATGTCTCCTTCTTCACATCTGATTTTATTTATTTTGATTTTTTTTCCTAGTCTGGCTAATGGTATGTCAATTTTGTTTAACCTTTCAAAAAAACAACCTTTTGTTTTAATAACCCTTTGTACCGTTTTCTTCATTTCAATTTTATTAATTTATGCTTCTGATCTTTAGTATGTTTTTCTTCTACTAATTTTGGGCTTGATTTGCTCTTGCTTGTCTAGTTCTTTAAGATGCATAGATTGTTTATTTGAATTTTTTCTCTTTTTGATGTACTCACTTACAGTTATAAACTCCCTATTAGTACTGTTTTTGTTATATCTCATAGGTTTGGTATGTTGTGTTTCCATTATCATTTGTTTCAAGAAATTTTTCAATTTACTTCTTAATTTCTTCATTAACCCACTGGTCATTCAGGAGCATATTGTTTAATTTCCATGTATTTTCATAGTTCCAAAATTCCTCTTGTTATTAATTTCTAATTTTTTTCCATTGTGCTTAGAGAAGATGCTAGATATTACTTTACTTTTTTGAATGTTTTAAGATTTGTTTTGTGACCTAACATATGGTCTATCCTTGGGAATAATTCATATGCTGAGGGAAATAATGTGTATTCTATAGTTGTTGCATAAAATGATCAGTAAATATCTATTAGATCCATTTTGGTCTATACTGCAGATTAAGTCTCATGTTTCTTTGTTGATTTTCTGTACAAAAGATGTATCCAATGCCGGAAGTGGTGTGGTGAAGTCTCCAACTATGATTGTTTTGGGGCCTATATCTCTCTTTAGCTCTAATAATATTTGCTTTATGTATATATCTGGGTGCTCCAGTGTTGGGTGTACACACACACACACACACACACACACACACACATGTATAGAGAGAGACAGAGGACATAACAAATATATACATATAATTGTTATAGCCTCTTGCTGAACTGACCCCTCTGTCAATATATAACGACCTTATTTTATCTCTTCTTATAGTTTTTGTCTTGAAATCTATTTTGTCTGACATAAGTATAGGAAATCTTTCTCTTTTTGGTTTCCGTTGGCATGTAAGATCTTTTTTTTATCACTTTATTTTCAGTCTATGTGTGTATTTACAAGTGAAGTGTGTTTCCTGTAAGAAACAGATCAATGGGACTTGTTTCTTTTTAATCCATTCAGTCAATGTATATCTTTTGATTGGAGTGTTTAGTCTATTTAAATTCAATATTATTTTTGATAAGTAAGTACTTACTGCTGCCATTTTCTTATTTGTTTTCTGGTTGTTTTGTGGTCTTCTCTTCTTTCTTTCCTTCTTGCCATCCTTTAATGAAGATGATTTTCTCTGGTGATATGATTTATTTCCTTACTTTTTATTTTTTGTGTATCCATTGCACGATTTTTCATTTGAGGTTACCATAAGGATTGCAAATACTATCTTATAACCCATTATTTTTATCTGATAACAACTTAACACTTTGCCCAAACAAAGAAACAAACAAGCAAAAGAAAATTAATAAGGATTCTATACCGTAACTTTATCCCTCTGGTTTTTATCATTTTATTTTTTCTGTTTGAGTTAATTTTTGTATATGGTGTAACGTTAAGGGTGTAACTTCATTTTTTTTGCCTGTGGATATCCAGATTTTCCTTCACCACTTGTTGAAGAGACTGTCTTTTCTCCACTGTGTAGTCTTGGCATTCTTGTCAACAATTATTTGGACAAATATGCAAGATATTTTTCTGGGCTCTGTATTCTGTTCCAGTGGTTTATATACATTTGTCTTTAGGCCAGTACCACACCATCTTGATTACTGTTGTTTTGTAGTATGTTTTGATATCAGAAAATGTTAGGCCTTCAACTTTTTTATTTTTCAAGACTGTTTTGGCTATTCTGGATCCCTTGAGAGTCCTTATGAATTTTAGAATGTTCTTCACATTTTTTTCCAGGAAACACCACCAGATATCACCTGGTACAATGATTCATGTTTTTTAGTGGAAATCTTTCTAGAGAGGTTGACTTATCCAATGCAAAACACTTTAGGGGCATAAACCCTGGTATATTCACCTTATGTTGGCTCTACTATGGAGCCAATATTCTTAAACAACTCAGATTTCAGCAACAGTGGCCTATAATTATGGCTTCCTGTTGCCATGTTGTTTCTCCTCAAGCTTTTGCATGGAGATTGACCTGTAGGAGTCTGAATAGGGATTTAATTCATGACATATTCTGTTACATAAGTTAAGATTGGCACATGATAGTTGCTCAGTATATGTTGTTCTTCTCTTTCATATACATTCAGGTTTTTTTCATTACTCAGCCTAATGCAATAGATGATTTTTGTTTATAAATGTGATGATTAATAAAGATAAATGCCTTTATTTTGTACTCAAGATATATTGTAATTTGGCCCAAATTATATTGCTTTAACTAACCCATTGGTCTTGCAATATCTTTTTCTCTACAAGTACCACAATACATTTAGTGTGTTTAAATATCTTTATGCACTGCAATGATTTCAAAAGTGCCATTTCATATGCCAGAAATGTCCTTTATTCTTGTCTTGCTAATGACCTAGGACTTTTAAAATTAGCTCAAACTTCAGATTCTCTATGAAAAGTTTTATTGTCTTTCCACAAAAGGGTTAGCCTCCCTCCTTTGTGCTCCTATTTGTCTCATATATTTCCATCTCCTTCAGTTCATTTTCTTCTCTGACTCTATAAAAGTATGTTAAAATAATATGCTAATTCCTAAAGAAAATGTTTCCAAAAATGTTAAAGCAGCATAACATGAAATGAACACAGAAGACAAGTTCAGTAAAGAAAAAAACCAAAACAAAGCTTTAATAAGTTGAAAGTTATTCTGATGGATCAACTCATTTAGCTAAACATCTTATTCTTCTTAATGATAAAAGTCTAAAAATAACATTATAAACATTCAAAATTTCCTCCCATGTATTCAGAATTTTGCTGAAATAAATATAAGCAATGGCCTGTCCATAAAATCTGTAGTTTTATGTGCTGTTTTTTTCAGGATGAGTTTCTATGTTAAGACCTGAACTGGACTATGAACTCCACTGGTCTTCCCTGTTTCTGGGAAGTGTACCTCTTATGCCTACAAACCTTGTGTCACAGCGAAATGAGGCCATGAGCAATGAAGGTGTCTCATTCTTGTCAGTAGTGATAAATGTAACACCCATTGCCTGAGCTTGCACACCAGAAAATATAATAGAGTTCTGGCCCGAGAACCCTATTGAAATCTCAATTCATAGTTAACAGTGTTGCCAGGAACTTGCTAAAGTAGTTTTCTGTTTGTTTTGTCAGGCTCTGTACAGCTTTAAGCTGCTCACCTAATGTGTTTAATGTTATAGTTAATGTCAGAAAACATAGTAACCAACATATGAGCCCAGCGTTACTCTCATCTGTTTGAAGTTACGCTCTCCAAGATGTCAGCTTTGATGAAATGTTCTCCATAGGGCTCTTGTAAAACTCATCAGTAGTGCACTGATGAAAAATTCCTGCAAGCTACTAATGTCCTTTAATCATATAGCTTTGTGTATTACTCTTTGATATTTTGTGCTTTTAGCCAGAGAACCTACACAAGATGGAAAATACTACTCTTTTCCATTCTATAAATGCATGGCATACAAATATAAATTCTGCTTTCCACTTATGGCTAGGTATTAGTGGAGGAAATTAAGACACAGTATGCCAATGGCCTGAACCTAGGCTTTCTAGCCCTGTCTTTGCCATTTGACGGTAATAGTAGATCACTTTTGTTTGTACATATTAAGAAGGTTTTATGAAATCTGTCCTCTAAAACAACATTAAAGAAAAGGAAGGGTAGTCTTACCCCTTGGTTTCCCCATTATAACATTTTCACTAGAAAAATACTGTCCTCACAAGGTACTGTTATTTACAAGAGATACAAAATAATAAATAGTATTAAGAGATTTTGGGAACATTTTCTTTCTTATATACACTTTAACATATCAAAGTTTCTGCTGGTGGGTACTTACACAAAGCAATTGAGATCTATGATACATTTTACATATGTAACTAAGCACAGAATATTTATAATGCATTTTACTGTAATAAGTTTCATGCATGCATATCTTCTCTTACTCTACATTACCCCTTCATCTCCTACTTTAATTTAAAAGGTGATGAAATTGTAACCTGTCTCTAGGTTTGGGGGTACACAGTGAAAAATTACCCACTGGTAACTTTTGCACCTTGAGTTTTTGTTTCAGAAAAGTTCCAGGAAGAAGTTCAACCCTGATGTAATTGTCCATTCTTGCATTGCTATAAAGAAATACCTGAGACTGGATAATTTGCAAACAAAAGGGGTTTAACTGGCTTATGGCTTTGCAGGCTGTACAAGAAGCATGATGCTGGCATCTTCTCAGTATCTGAGAGGCCTCAGGAAACTTCCAGTTATGTCAGAAGGGGAAGGGGAGCAGGTACATTGCATGAGCACAGCAGGAGCAAGACAGAGAGAGGAGGTAGGTACCACACTTTTAAATGATCAGATCTTATGATATCTCACTCACTATCGTCAGGACAGCACAAACAGGATGGTACTAAACCATTCATGGGAAATGTGCCCTGATGATCCAATCACCTCCCAACTAGGCCCCTCCACTAATGTTGAGGATTACAATTCAACAGGAGATTTGGGCAGTGACACACATCTAAACTATATCATTAGGCCCTGGCCCCTCCCAAATCTCATGCCCTTCTCACATTTCAAAGTACTATCCTGCCTTACCAGTAGTGCCCCAAAGTCTTTACTCATTCCAGTGTTAATTCAATAGTACAAAATCCAAAGTCTCATCTGAGATGAGGCAAGTCCTTTCCACCTATGAGCCTCTAAAATTAAAAAAAAACAAGTTAGTCACTTCCAAGATAGAGTGGAGTTATAGGCATTGGATAAACATTCCCATTTCAAAAAGGAAGAAATCAGCCAAAAAAGGAACTACAGGCCCTGTGCAAGTTTAAAACCCTCAGAGCAGTCATTAAATCTTAAAGCACCAAAACAATCTTCTTTGACTTCATGTCCCACATCCAGGGTACACTGGTGTGAAGGGTGGGCTCCCAAGGCCTTGGGTAGCTGCATTCCTGTGGCTTTGCAGTGTTCTTCTTCCATGGCTGCTCTTACAGGCTGGCATTGCATGCCTGTGGCTTTTCCAGGTTAAGAGTGCAAGTTGTCCGTCGATCTACTATTCTGGGGTCTGGAGGATAACAATCCTCTTCACATAGTTCCACTACGCAGTGCCCCAGACTCTGCATAGTGGAACTGTGGGGGCTTCAAACCTACATTTCCTTTCTGTATTGTAACTGTCCAAGGGGTTCATCTTGCCTGCTGCCTAGACAGAGCTGATTTATCAAGACAGGGGAATCGCTATAGAGAAAGAGTAATTCATGCAGAGCTGGCTGTGAGGGAGACTAGTGTTTAATTATTACTCAAATCAGTCTCCCCTAGCATTCACGCATCAGAGTTTTTCAGGATAATGCGGTGGGTGAGGAGGGCCAATGAGTAAGGGGTACTAACTGGTCGGGTCGGAGATGAAAAGGAAAAGTATCCCTACATATTTTTTCTAGAGCAAGTGTGGATATAATTTTAAGTGAAATAAAATTATTAACAATTATGAAGTTTTTGTTATTCATGGTATATTTAATAGTGGTGTCTGTGTAGAGGATGACAGTGTATGTTCACTATTTGGTAAACATAGTGTCCATGATATCTGTCTTCTACCAATCCAAAAAGTACAAAAATGAATATTAAAATTTCAGGAATCATTATCTCTCTTAATCTTTTCTCAGTTTTGTTGTGGTAATGGAGGTAGCTTATAAGCCCATTGTCTACTAAAAGTACACTTACAGATCTTTAAATGTTAAAAGAAAAGAGGGTGTTTTTTGTATTACGTATACGTGTATCTCAGAATTTTCCTTGTCTTAGTTCCTTACCATGCCTCAAAGTGTAAATGTGAAATATCTAAAATACATTTAGGATCAAATAATTGCTATTGTTATGCTCAGAAAGTGGTTTTTTTAAAATTATACCTTAAGTTCTAGGGTACATGTGCACAGGGTACAGGTTTGATACATAGGTATATATGTGCCATGTTGGTTTGCTGCACACATCAACTCGTCATTTACATTAGGTTCTTCTCCTAATGCTATCCCTCCCCCAGCTCCCCACCCCCGAGTGTGTGATGTTCCCCGCCCTGTGTCCAAGTGATCTCATTGTTCAATTCCCACCTATGAGTGAGAACATGCAGTGTTTGGTTTTCTGACCTTGTGGTAGTTTGCTGAGAATGATGGTTTCCAGCTTCATCTATGTCCCTGGAAATGACATGAACTCATCCTTTATTCCACATTTTCTTAATCCAGTCTATCATTGATGGACATTTGGGTTGGTTCCAAGTCTCTGCTCTTGTGAATAGTGCTGCAATAAACATACATGTGCATGTGTCTTTATAGTAGCATGATTTACAATCTTTTGGGTGTATACCCAGTAATGGGATGGCTGGGTCAAATGGTATTTCTAGTTCTAGATACTTGAGGAATTGCCACACCATCTTCCACAATGGTTGAACTAATTTTCCCTCCCACCAACAGTGTAAAAGTGTTCCTATTTCTCCACATCCTCTCCAGCATCTGTTGTTTCCTGACTTTTTAATGATTCCCATTCTAACTGGCATGAGATGGTATCTCATTGTGGTTTTGTTTTGCATTTCTCTGATGACCAGTGATGATGAGCATTTTTTCATGTGCCTGTTGGCTGCATAGATGTCTTCTTCTGAGAAGTGTCTGTTCATATCCATTGCCCACTTTTTGATGGGGTTGTTCTTTTTTTCTTGTAAATTTGTTTGAGTTCTTTGTAGATTCTGGATATTAGCCCTTTGTCAGATGGGTAGATTGCAAAAATTTTCTCCCATTCTGTAGGTTGCCTGTTCACTCTGATCGTAGTTTCTTTTGCCGTGCAGAAGCTCTTTAGTTTAATTAGATCCCATTTGTCTATTTTGGCTTTTGTTGCCATTGCTTTTGGTGTTTTAGTCATGAAGTCCTTACCCATGCCTATGGCCTGAATGGTATTGCCTAGGTTTTCTTCTAGGGTTTTTATGGTTTTAGGTCTAACATTTAAGTCTTTAATCCATCTTGAATTAATTTTTATATAAGTGTAAGGAAGGGATCCAGTTTCAGCTTTCTACATATGGCTAGCCAGTTTTCCCAGCACCATTTATTAAATAGGAAATCCTTTCCCTATTTCTTGTTTTTGTCATGTTTGTGAAAGATCAGATGGTTGTAGATGTGCAGTGTTATTTCTGAGCTCTCCGTTCTGTTCCATTGGTCTATATCTCTATTTTGGTACCAGTACATGCTGTTTTGGTTACTATAGCCTTGTAGTATAGTTTGAAGTCAGGTAGCATGATGCCTCCAGCTTTGTTCTTTTGGCTTAGGATTGTCTTGGCAGTGCAGGCTCTTTTTTGGTTCCATATGAACTTAAAGTGGTTTTTTCCAATTCCGTGAAGAAAGTCATTGGTAGCTTGATGGGGATGGCATTGAATCTATACATTACCTTGGACAGTATGGCCATTTTCACGATATTGATTCTTCCTATCCATGAGCATGGAAAGTTCTTCCATTTGTTGTGTCCTCTTTTATTTTGTTGAGCAGTGGTTTGTAGTTCTCCCTGAAGAGGTTCTTCACATCCCTTGTAAGTTGGATTCCTAGGTATTTTATTCTCTTTGTAGCAATTGTGAATCGGAGTTCACTCATGATTTGGCTCTCTGTTTGTCTATTATTGTTGTATAAGAATGCCTGTGATTTTTGCACATTGATTTTGTATCCTGAGACTTTGCTGAAGTTGCTTATCAGCTTAAGGAGATTTTGGGCTGAGACGATGGGGTTTTCTAGATATACAATCATGTCATCTGCAAACAGGGACAATTTGACTTCCTCTTTTACTGATTGAATACCCTTTATTTCTTTCTCTTGCCTGATTGCCCTGGCCAGAACTTCCAACACTATGTTGAATAGGAGTGGTGAGAGAGGGCATCCTTGTCTTGTGCCAGTTTTCAAAGGGGATGCTTCCAGTTTTTGCCCATTCAGTATGATATTGGCTGTGGGTTTTTAATAAATAGCTCTTATTATTTTGAGATACGTTCCATCAATACCTAGTTAATTGAGGGTTTTTAGCATGAAGGGCTGTTGAATTTTGTTGAAGGCCTTTTCGTCATCTATTCAGATAATCATGTGGTTTTTGTCATTGGTTCTGTTTATGTGATGGATTATGTTTATTGATTTGCATTGGGGAAGTTCTCCTGGATAATATCCTGAAGAGTGTTTTCCAACTTGGTTCCATTCTCCCCGTCACTTTCAGGTACACCAATCAAACATAGATTTGGTCTTTTCACATAATCCCATATTTCTTGGAGGCTTTGTTCGTTTCTTTTTACTCTTTTTTCTCTAAGCTTGTTTTCTCACTTTAGTTCTTTAATTTGATCTTCAGTAACTGATACCCTTTCTTCCACTTGATCGAATCGGCTATTGAAGCTTGTGCATGCGTTACGAAGTTCTCGTGCCATGGTTTTCATTTCCATCAGGTCATTTAAGGTCTTCTCTACACTGTTTATTCTAGTTAGCCATTCGTCTAACCTTTTTTCAAGGTTTTTAGCTTCCTTGTGATGGTTCAAACATTCTCCTTTAGCTTGGAGAAGTTTGTTGTTACCAACCTTCTGAAGCCTACTTCTGTCAACTCGTCAAAGTCATTCTCCATCCAGCTTTGTTCCATTGCTGGCAAGGAGCTGTGATCCTTTGGAGGAGAAGAGGCACTCTGATTTTTAGAATTTTCAGCTTTTCTGCTCTGGCTTCTCTCCGTCTTTGTGGTTTTATCTACCTTTGGTCTTTGATGTCGGTGACCTGCAGATGGGGTTTTGGTGTAGATGTCCTTTTTATTGATGTTGATGCTGTTCCTTTCTGTTTGTTAGTTTTCCTTCTAACAGTCAGGTCCCTCAGCTACAGGTCTGTTGGAGTTTGCTGGAGGTCCCCTCCAGACTCTGTTTGCCTGGATATCACCAGTGGAGGCTGCAGAACAGCAAATACTGCTGCCTGATCCTTCCTCTGGAAGCTTCGTCCCAGAGGGGCACCCGCCTATATGAAGTGTATGTCAGCCCCTACTGGGAGGTGTCTCCCAGTTAGGATATACGGGGGTCAGGAACCCACTTGAGGGGTAGTCTGTCTGTTCTTAGAGCTCAAACGCCATGCTGGGAGAACCACTGCTCTCTTCAGAGCTGTCAGACTGGGACGTTTAAGTCTGCAGGAGTTGTCTGCTGCCTTTTGTTCAGCTATGCCCTGCCCACAAAGGTGGAGTCTAGAGGCAGTAGGCCTTGCTGAGCTGTGGTGAGCTCTGCCCAGTTCGAGCTTCCCGGCTGCTTTGTTTACCTACTGAGGCCTCAGCAATGGTGGGTGCCCCTCCCTCAGCCAGGCTGCTGCCTCGCAGTTTGATCTTAGACTGCTGCACTAGCAGTGAGCAAGGCTCTGTGGGCATAGGACCCACCGAGCAAGGCATGGGAGAGAATCTCCTTGTCTACCAGTTGCTAAGACCTTGAGAAAAGTGCAGTATTTGGGCAGGAGTGTGCCGTTTTTCCAGGTACAGTCTATCACGGCTTCCCTTGTTTAGGAAAGGGAAATCCCCTGACCCCTTGCACTTCCCAAGTGAGGCATGCCCTGCCCTGCTTCAGCTCACCCTCCGTGGGCTGCACCCACTGTCCAGCTAGTCCCAGTGAGATGAACCAGGTACTTCAGTTGGAAATGCAGAAATCACCCATCTTCTGTGTTGATCACACTGAGAGCTGCATACTGGGGCTGTTCCTATTTGGCCATCTTGGAACAGAGCTCTATTTTTTTTTTTAAAGTTTTCTGTCTTTGTTACTACTTTCCTGTCAAACTTGGCTACATTTTGGTCTGTGTGGAAATAATATTATGAATAAAAGACAGCTAGGCTAAATTGATTTTTAAGAGAATTTAATGACTCATTTATAGAATCTGAATTTTTAGACTCAGTGAAAAAATCATGCAAATTCTCATCAGTTGATGTTCTCTGTCTGAAATCAAATGTTTCTATTATACTCCTAACTCCTAGAGACATTTAGAGAAACTTCCTTCTAATTATAATACAATAGGCCTATTAATCAGACTATTTCTACCTGATAGAAGAGTTACAGACTATTTCTACATAATAGAACATCTTCCAACTGTCATCTAAAGTAATTTGCTATTGTTACTTCATGTGAAGTTGAATGAATGATGAAAATATATACGTATAGTTCACTTCTCATTCAAAGAATTTATAATTATACCACTACCAGATAAGAAATATTAATATTGTGGTGCCTATTTTATGTACAGAATTGTGCTTACAAAAATTCTGTAAATACATCATACAATACACATATATATTTATGTATCTATATTTACATATAATATCTATATATGTACACATTAATCTGATTATACTTAATATAACATAGTAGTTTACAACATCCTTAACTACAATTGGAAATATGATTTCTAAAGCTGATTACCATTCTGATTTATAAAAACACCGTAATTTTAAATATAAGATGAATTGTATCACCCCCACCAAAAAATTATATGTTGAAATCCTAATCCCAATACCTCAAATTGTGACTTTATTTCGAAATAGGGCTTTGGGGATGTAACTAGTTAAGATGAAGTCATGCTAGGGTAGAGTGGGCCCCTAACCCGATATGACTGGATTCTTCATGAAAAGAATGTCATGTGAAGAGACAGACATGCATTCACACTGAGAGAACATAAGAAGATTAGAGTTATGCTGTCACAAGCCAAGGGACTACCAGAAGCTTGGAGAGAGGCCTGAGAGAAATACTTCTGTAGCACCTTCAGAGGGAATGTGGCCCTGCTGACACTGATCTTAGATTTCTGGTCTCTAGAAATTTGTGACAATAAATTTCTGTTGTTTATGTCACTCTGTGGTACTTTGTTACAGCAGCCATGGCAAACTAATATGTCTCTAATTTTTTCACTTTTTTGCTTTTGAAAGTGACAATAAGATGAATGTTACTGTACCAGAAAGGTTATTCACCTGTCCAATTATTTTATTTTACAAAATAAGCTTTATTAAATTATAATTCACATTGAAAAAGGAAAAATGACTCAGAGAAGTCTGAGCTATATGAGGTATGCAAAATTTATCAGGCCCAAAAAGACATGATTATGGGACTTCAGTCATGCCTGCTGCACTCGTGACTGGGATGGGGGAAATTGTTTAAAGGTATTTTGTTCCTGACTCACCCATTATCTACCTGTTCCTGGAATTGGTTATAGAAAGAACATCGTAGAACGAATCAATAGCTCATGCTATTTTAATGTAAATTCTTGGTAAACAACTTAGGAACTGCCTTTTCCTTTAAAAGCCCACTTGTAAGTACTGCCAATCAGGGCACATATTCAGGGCAACTTGAATCTATGCTTCCAGTTGGCAGCTCTCAAACTTGGTTGAAATAAACTCTCTATTTATATTAATTTTTGCCTCAGTTTTTTCCCTTTGGGTTGATGTATCTGGTACAGTCGACATGTTTCAAAGTGACTCTCCCAGATCATCCAGTGTTTCTGTCTGAAAGGGGTGCTTGATGGCAGCATGAAGCCATTGCCTTCTCTCTCTTCTGGAGTCCCATTAGTTGTTGTGGGTAAGTTCTACTGAAATATGGACTTTATCCCACTCTTTGATGGAAGGTCTACACTTTATTTGGGCTGTTTTTACAAACCATTCCTTTCTAGAATAAAGATTTTTTAATGTTTTCCCTGTGGGCAGATTTGGATTACAGTAAAAAACAAAACAAAAACTGCATTTTCTCTGCCTCTGTCTCACAGCAGGTGGTTCATGTCAAAGTTTCTCTGCTTTTGCCTCAGGACTGGAGGTTGGGGTCAAGGTCAGGCAAAGAGCGCTCCATAGAAATTTTGCTTTTCCACCTGTCTCACAACATAAGGTTTGGATGAAGAGATTGGCAGTTTGGCAACAGTGGTCTTGTTTTAAATAGCATGCTTTAAAAATTGCAGCTGCTTTCTACTGCTTAAAATTTAGGCTTGGCTTTTTATTTGTCATCAACTAATTAAATACCAGTTGGTTTTATGTACAACAATTATTGGGTATTCTCTCTTAAATATCTAGGAAAGAGGACTCACCTAACCTGGGATGGTCATATACAGAAATGGCCAAAATGGGGGCGCTTTGACTTGCTTAAATAATGTATTAATGCACATAACTGGAAAAAGCTACCTTTAGAACAAGAAAATTGAATGGGAGAACTACTTCATGTTTGTTCTGGATGAAATAAGAGATTTGAAAATAATTGTTTAAGAACTCTATTGTCATAAATTAGCTTAATTAAAAGCTTATATTCAAGGCCAGGCACACCGGCTCACACCTGTAATCCCAACACTGTGGAGGTCAAGGTGGGAGGTTCACCTGAGCCCAGGAGTTTGACCTCAGCCTAGATAACATAGTGAGACCCCGTCTCCATAAAAAGATTAAAAAAAGCAACAACAACAGAAACTAATCAGGCATGCTGGCAAGCACCTGTGGTCCCAGTTACTTGGGAGGTCAAAGCAGGAGGATCACTTTAACCTGGGAGATCGGGGCTGCAATGATTTTTAATTACATCACTGCACTCCAGCCTGAGCAACAGAGTGAGACACGGTCTCTAAAAAAAAAAAAAAAAAATCGGATATTCAGGCTACAAATTTTTTGGGAAAATAAAAAGCTGTTCTGCTTTTTTTTCTTGGATCATATTTCTGTGAAATTTTTTCAGTCAAGTAAGCTTTTAAAAAAATGTTTCATACCTCTGTTTGCTTACTATCTTGTTGGTATAACTGCTGAGAAAAATGTAAAACTTCTTTGGCCTTTCAGAAAGCATAAAATCTCCTCAAATTGGCTTCTCTATGTATTCTTTTTTTTCCACTTATGCTTTTCCATCCCTTTGCCATGTTTGATAACACATGAAGAAATGCAAAGGAGACTTCAAGTGACTCAGACTTTATGTGGAGTACAGAAAAAAATGCCACTTACTCCCTTTTGGGGGTCTTCTGTTTTCCTTGCAAAGTTCAGTCATAGGCAGGTTTTTTTCTCCAGTCAAAAGCTTTGCTCTCTTTTGCATAGAGTTACCTGATGTCTTTTGCTTTCAGGGTGCCAGGGACTACATTATACTGTGAGAGAGAATTTGACTTTTGTGTGTGCAGTGGCTAAAAAGTCACTGGCAAAAGTTGCAGTTTCAGAAATTGCTGACAGCTGTTACAGTGAATGGGTATCACTGCAGAGGAATACTTGTTTCTTTGTAGATTTCCATAAGAAAGGCACAGTTTGAAGACTTGGAGGCTATGGAAACACTCACCACCAAGAACTAATACTCTGGCAGGAGATGGGTTGATCACAGAGTGGGTTGATTGGTGTTGGGTCACCTATTAGCCTTGCGGAATGTCTTTGTAGTAAGGTGCACTATGGAAGCATTATATGGCCTATTCTCATGGTGCTTCCCTTTTTGGGGGGACCTGGAATTCAGTGTAAAAGTGAGATCCTTGATTTTGTACAGATCTAGATGCCCTGCCTTAGAGCTGTGCCTGCTTTTCATATGTTTAAATCTTAGGCCCTGAAAACTACAAATGCTTTCATTGCCCTATTCTTTAAAGGGCTCAATGCTGAGGTCAGTAATCAAATTTAGAAACAAGCTAAGCAGAAAAGACCACCTATTAAACTGAATCCATCTCCAACCTACAACTTTTTGATATTTAGATGGCTGCTTTGAACTTTTTTAAAAGAAATTTACATCTATAAAAAATTCTCATTAGTAAGGGCATCTCCCTCTTTGCATCAAAACTACTAGAAATTTTATAATGGGGAAGGCATTGCCTTAAATTGTACATAAAGTACCTTACCTTTGTTCAAGATAATTATCCTAGGAAACTTGTCTTGATTGGGTTTTTACCTATGCCCTTCTTTGCTTCAGCAAATAATAGTGTTTATATGTAAGTTCTGTGCTTTGGGGATATAAATTTTTACCTGAGTCATGCCTTTGAAAGTGCAAATGTGGGATTGTCTCACTAACAATTGTTTACAGCACTTGAACAGCTAATCAAGGGATCAATAGTCTAAAAGTGGGAGAAAAGGTATTTGAAAATTGGAAAATGAAGAATCTTATAAAGCTATTAGGCCTCTGCTTCTACCTGTGTGTCTGTCTGTATGTATATCTGTATGTTTCATGTATATGTAATATTTCACTACTAAAATATATGAAAGTGCTTTGATTGACTTAAAAAAGTAACCACTGAAATCAATTATTTTATCAGAAAATCAGAAACTAAAATATCTTTTAGTTCACATGACTTAGGTATATCTCTAACCAATAAGACTAATTTAATATTATCAGTTTAATAAAAACAACTGCCTTCTGAGTAATCAACAAAAAAGGCATGTATTTTAAGTTTTATGCTTTTATGATACTTGCCTGACATAGAGTAATATAAAAATGGATAGTGGAAAATGTAACTTGAAATGATAGCTACAATTGTCCAATGTCTCCTGAAATTTTCCAAACATAATTGTTAAGAATAAACTAAGTAAATGTAAATGGAATAAATATTTTAATTATAATTTTGCTTCATAACGTGTTTGTTAGAGGGGTTTGAACCAGAGTGACTCTGTCTTGAATAGGGCTGGGTAAAATAAACTTGAGACCTACTGGGCTGCATTCCCAGGAGGTTAGGCATTCTTAGTTACAGGATGAGATAGGAGGTTGGAACAAGATACAGGTCACAAAGACCTTGCTGATGAAAGAGTTTGCAGTAAAGAAGCTGGCCAAAACCCACCAAAACCAAGATGGTCACAAAAGTGAACTCTGGTCATCCTCACTGCTCATTATATGCTAATTTTAATGTATTAGCATGCTAGAATACACTCCCACCAGCATCATGACAGTTTATAAATGCCATGGCAATGTCAGGACATTACCTTATATGGTCTAAAAATGGGAGGAACCCTCAGTTCTTGGAATTGCCCACCCCTTTCCCAGAAAACTTATGAATAATCCACCCCTTGTTTAGTATATAATCGAGAAGTAACTATAAGTATAATCAATCAGATGAGCAGGTCATGCTGCTGCTCTGCCTATGGAGTAGCCATTCTTTTGTTCCTTTACTTTCTTAATAAATTTGCTTTCACTTTACTGTATGGACTCGCCCCAAATTCTTTCTTCCACGAGGTCTAAGAACCCTCTCTTGGGGTCTGGATTGGGATCCCTCTCTGGTAACATGTTTACTTAAAAACATTTTTCAAATCCTTTTGGTAATTTTTCCCTTAGGGATTTTGCTAAGCTAAATTAAATTATAAATGTTCATTGAATACCTAAATCATTTACAGATACGATGTAATACTAAGACATTAATGACTAATTATGAGTTGAAGCTTATATATTTTTGGCTTTTTATTTCAGAGAAACAAATATATTTAGACCTTTAAATAAATATGTTCTATTCCACGTTTTAAAAATTGTTCCATTAGGAAGACTATGTTTCTAAATATTATAAAATGTGTATTCATAAATTGTTAGTATGCAACTAATAGTTAAAAATTACTTACTAGGGTTACTACGGGTTAAAATTCTGAGTAATATATGATAATTAAAACTAGACATAAGAAGGGAAATGAGGTTGGGCGTGGTGGCTCACACCTGTAACCCCAGCACTTTGAGAGGCCAAGGCGGACAGATCATGAGGTCAGGAGTTCAAGACCAGCCTGGCCAAGATGGTGAAACTCCATCTCTACTAAAAATGCAAAATTTAGTGGGGTGTGGTGGCGCGTGCCTGTAGTCCCAGCTACTGGGGAGGCTGAGGCAGAAGCATAGCTTGAACCCAGGAGGCGAAGGTTGCAGTGAGCTGAGATCTTGCCACTGTACTCCAGCCTGGGTGACAGAGCGAGACTCTGTCAGAAAAAAAAAAAAAAAAAAAAGGAGAAATGATTCTATATACAGAATGTACAAGGAAAGGGAAATAAGTTTTTGGTTATGAATGTTATAAGAAAGATATGAGAATGTGGTTTTTGTTAAAGGAAAAGTAATGTATAAGTTATTTAAAAGTTTTTTTAAGTTGAATGGATAAAAAAGGATACAATGAGATAAATAAATTGAAAGGCTATAGAGAAGTTGAAATGAAAGAGAATTTAAAAAATTGTAAGAGGTTATAAAAGATTTATGATGTCCTGGGAATTGTCTTTGCCTGCTGCCTCGTGAAGTGTATCAGAAGTGGCTATGAGGTGATGTAGGGGTCTGGTCTCTTCAGCCTCCTCATCTGGGGGAGTGTAGTAGTCTCCTCCAGGTTTTTCAATTAAGTGGATTATTTTTTCAGACAGAAAAAAATAGATTTAATTTTAACAATACACCAATGAAAAGGTAAACTTTAGTTTTCTCTTTTGAACAAGATTTTCATATAGTATTAAAAAGAGATAATAAAATATTTTCTTTATCCTTTGAGTAAACTGCAAAATAAAAAAGAGGAGAAAGTTTGCCTTATGCTATCTTTACTAGGTTTCTTTATTGTTTGAGAACTGAGTTTCCTCTCTATCAAAAAGTAAAGGTCTTCGCTTAATGAAATCTAAGACTTATTACTTTGGCTAAGTTAATTACCATTATTTTACAGTAATTTGTGATCCTATTTTGATATCAAGTGTTCTAAAGTTAATATTTGATGTTTCCAAATCAAATTTCAAATTCTAAAATTAAGTCTTTTCCAAAAGGAACCCCTGGAAATTCAGGAAAAATGTATTAGGCTTATCTGGTATGTTAAAATTATATGAGAAGCATTGTCAAACAAGAAATGGTATTTAACTTTCTTTGAGTTGTATTTGTATAAATGTGTTATTAATACGTGTTTCAAAATTCTGTGATATTCCAAAATTCTGACATGTGTGGTATATGTTATCAGTCATAATTATGATTACTATGTTAAATTGTTGTATGCCACAGAAATAAGAAAATTTCCATGTCAATTGTGTCCTTAACCATGGCTACTCTAAATCTTTTGCTATCCACAGAAAATTTTTATTTTACTATGATTCTTCTCAGAACACAGTTTACAGTCAGCTAGAGTCCAAAATTTGCTTTTTCTTCAAGAAAATTAATAGAAATGACCCTGACAAGTACAATTCAATACAGGTTTCTGATAACTTTGGAATTCGTATCATTAGACTAAGTAAAATCTTTCAGAGCTTCAGTACAAAAATGATTTGTCCATGAAGATTGCTAAGCCAACATCAAGAAGACTAATAATTAATTACATGTTAGTGAACTGATAGAAAACTGAAAGGATTTTTATGACCTTTATTGTGAAACAATGTTGATTTTTTAAAATATTTAGTTTTCTATGGTCAAGAAAACTTTTTTCCTTTGAGCTATCTGTAGCTAACGGCAATTGGGTAAAGTATACTTTTGTGAGAAAAATTCAAACATTTTCCTTTCTCTATACCTGATTTATCCAGAATTCAGAACTACTTTTTGTTTTATTTTTATTTTGCTATTTTCTGGCAATGTAGTTATTTGAGTATGTTCAATAAAAATTTGTTTTCTTTTGTAATAGGACATATTGGATACACTGATTATTTTATCAGGCCTTTGACTGAAATGTCATAGTTTAAAATGTAACCAAACTGCTTTGAGGAATTGAGGTTGATTTGATAAAGCCAATAGATGTGGAAAAACAAAAACAAAAACAAAACAAAACAAAAAACTGGCCTCATACTTTGTCTATTTGGTTCTCTTACAAGGTTCCTAAATTTGTGTAAGTAAAGAATGTCACTTTCTGACAGGCCCATGAAACTCAAGGTATTTTGGGGACCTTGAGAAGAGAGGGATTCACCCAATTTGTACAGATATTATCAGAACGGTCTAATGGCAAAAACTTGGTTTGGCTTCCTACCCATAAGATGTATTTAGAAAGTCTAATTGAGATTCCTTATGAAAAAGTTTCATCAAAGCCAACTTAAAAGAGCCTACATCGCCAATCACT
The DNA here is from genome assembly GCF_029281585.2 of Gorilla gorilla gorilla. Taxonomy (NCBI): domain Eukaryota; kingdom Metazoa; phylum Chordata; class Mammalia; order Primates; family Hominidae; genus Gorilla; species Gorilla gorilla. The sequence goes on from NC_073247.2 coordinate 46,986,361, forward strand.
ATTCTTGTTTCACTTATGCAAATAATCAAGCCAAGTATACTACTAAAACTTATTTTCAAATAAATTTATCTTAATGAGATTTATCTTCAGTAGAAATGGAGAATTAGAGAGCGAAAATATGTTTCAGAAGAAAAGTATAGAATGCTTGTTATCAGATTCTAGTCTTGAAATTATTTTTAAGTTATTATTTTCCTACAATTTAGATGGAATTCTGAATTATTTCCTGGCTACAAGTATAGAATGCTTGTTATCAGATTCTAGTCTTGAAATTATTTTTGTTATTATTTTCCTACAATTTAGACTGAATTCCGAATTATTTCCTGGCTACAAGTATCTAAAGAAGAATATGGATTTATTTTTCTTCATTATGTTTTTAGTTGACTCCCCAATGGAACAGGTATCTTTTTAAAATTTGTTTTGGCATACAAATTATTTTTTTAATTTATCTCTCATTGTTTTACGTCTTCCAAGAAAAGTAAACTTGTGGTATTCCGAGGAATAGAGATGATGATTCAACAAACAAAAGTAGCTCTATAAATCATTGACTTCACCGAAGTATTATTTTTGCCACCCCATCCCCCTGTGAAGCCATCCCAATTCAGATTTCAGTGCTCTTAAAATTCTTGACTGAAACATATCTCCCTCCCACCTACTGACACAGAACACGACTATTCAGGAATAAGCTTTCTGAGCACTAAGGGATGAAGGCTGTCTATCACTGTAGCCTCAGCAAAGATAATCAATCATTAATGCTTCCATGGCAAGATTATTGATCAAAAGAGGGTAAATGAAAAAAATGAAAATAGCCCAGAAAAGTTTGAGCTATGTGAGGTATGCAAAAATTATCAGGCCTAAAAAGACAAAACTATGGGATTTCATTCGCACTTCTGCCCCCATGTTAGGAGCAATGGTTTAAAGGCTGTCTCTTTCATTATCTTCATGTTTCTGGAATTTATGACACTAAGAATAATGTATGTCCGATCAATAGATTGCTATTTTAATGTAAATTCTTGGTAAACAACTTAGGAACTGATCTTTTTCTTTAAAAACCCGCTTGTAACTGCTATTAATTAGAGTGTGTATTGTAGCACAACGTGAATACATGCACCTGCGTTGCACTTCTCAAACTTGTTTCAAATAAACTGTTTACTTACATTAATTTTGCCTCAATTCTTTTCTTTTACGTTGACAACATACAAAATATGCACCGATTATAAGCATACAGTTTACAGAGCTTTGGAGCATTTTTATATACAATTTGCCTAGCACTCTAATCAAAATGTAAAACTTTTTCATTATTCCAAAAAATTTACTTATGCTCCATGAAGTCAGTCTTCTGACTTCCTGACTGAGAGAAGAGCTGCTGTAATTCCTATAATTATAGATTAATTTTGCTCTTTATAAATACATGTACAAGTAAAATTAGATAGCCTCTCTATGTGTGCGTGTGTTTGTGTGTGCGTGTGTGTGTGTGTGTGTGTGTGTGGCTGACTTATTTCAATTAACATGTTTTTGAATTCACTCATATTATTGTGTGTATCAGCAGTTCATCCCTTTTTTTATTGTTGAGTAGTTTTCCATTATATGAATATAGTATATTCTGTTTAACTGGATTGTTTCCAGATTTCGAATATTAAGAATAGGGTACTAAGAACATTCATATTCAAGATTTTCTCTGTGCATATGCTTTCATTTCTCTTGAATAAATACCTGTGAGTAAAATTATTGGCTCACACAATAGTATATTTTTAACATTATAAAAACTTGCCAAAATGCTATCTAAAGCCATTCTACTATTCTCCCTTACCTCCAGCAAAGCATGATGAGAATTCCAGTTGCTCCATATCCTTATCGACATGGTCACCTAGGAGATACGTACAGGTATTACATAGTGGTTTTAATTGGCATTTCCTTCATTGCTAATGATATTTTATTCACATGTGCTTCCTGGCCATTCTTATATATTCTTTTTTGAAAGATATCTTCAATTTTTTTGCTAATTTATGATTGTTCATTTTTTTCCCTCAATATTGAATTTTTAAATGAATGTATAGATTTATTATATATATTACTTTAAAATATAAGATCTAAATATTTACATTTATTTTTGAGATACCAGTCCCTTTTCAAATGTGTGCTTTGCAAATAGTTTTCCCCAAGCTGCAATTTGTCTATTCATTTTCTTAACTGGTCAATAAAGAGGACAGGTTTTCAAATTTGATGTAGTTTAATATTTTTAAATTGTATGGTTTATGTTTTTATCTTATATAAAATATCTTAAGGTCACAAAGATGTTTAAAAATTACAATTTTTATTTTATTATAAAAATGCTATAGTTTTAACATTTATGTTTAAATTGGATCCATTATGAATAACTATTTTTTGAATGATTTAATGAGTTAAGATGTTTCTCTTTCCAAGTGTCCAACTCCTCCAGGAGCATTTGTGAAAAAATACTCTTTTACTCACTAAAGTAGTTGGAAACCTGCGAAATTCAGCTGATCTCATATGTGTGGATACATTTCTGGACTATATATACTGTTGCATTAAACTATTTGTCAATATTGTGCCAGTATTACCCTGTCTTGCTTACTAAAAATGTATAATAGTTCAATCAGATACTACAGATTTTTTCATAATTTTTGACTATTCTATATCTTTTGTAATTCCACATGATTTTAGAACAAACTTGTATATTGTTACAAAATAACATGCTTATATTTTGATTGTGTTTGTATTAAGTGTATAAATGTATTTGGGTAGCTTGAAAATCTTAAAAGTATTGAGTCTAAGCCGGGCACGGTGGCTCATGACTGTAATCCCAGCACTTTGGGAGGCTGAGGCGGGTGGATCATCTGAGGTCAGGAGTTTGAGACCAGCCTGGTCAACATGGTAAAACCTCATCTTTACTAAAAACACAAAAAGTAGCCAGACATGCTGGCACAGGCCTGTAATCCCATCTACTCAGGTGGCTGAGGCACGAGAATCACTTGAACCTGGAAGGCAGAGGTTGCAGTGAGCTGAGATCGCACCAATGCACTTCAACCTGGGCGACAGAACAAGAGTCTGTCTCAAAAAAAAAAAAAAATATTGCATCTATCCAATATTATAATATATCTGTTGCCCATACTTGGCTAAATTTATTCTTTTAAAAATAACTTTATTAAAATATAATTGACATAATTGTATATATTTAGTGTATAAAATGTTATATTTTGATACATGTATTCATTATAAAATGATTCCCACAATCAAGCTAATTAACATAGCAATCACTTAACATTGTTACCTTTTCTGTGGTGAGAACACTTGATCTCTAGTAGCAAATTTTCAGTAATAATAATAATAATAATAATAGTAATACATTATTAAGTAGAATCACCATGTTGTACATTAGGTCTCCAGTACTTATATATCTCATGACTGAAGTTTTGTACCTCTTAACAAATAACTCAGTGGAAAGTTTGTTCGACTTTAATTTTTCAGTCAGAATTGTGTAAGCTGAACTAAGTGTTTATGGTGCTGGCTATTGTTTCTCCTCTTAATCATAGGTCCTCTTCAGTTAGAACACAAACAAGACTATCTTTTCCTTGCAAATTGATGTGGATGGTGGGCTGCTGGGGCATCATTTTCAATATTTTCTCATCCCTTCTTAAAATGAGTTATTCACTTGTAAATTGATGATTTCTTTGGAGTACTGTTCCCATAAACCTTTTATAAGGCATTAATAATTTCACCATTCTTCCGTTCAAGCTTCACCATAAATTTGATGTTTGTTCTTGCTTCAATTTCAGCAGAATTCATGTTGCTCTGATAGGGGGTCTTTTCACACTGATGAAATCTTTCTTCTCATCTAGAGCCCCAGACAACTAGATCCTGTTCATACATGTTATGAGAAGTTAGTATGAGTTTATTTTGGTGCAAAAATATTTTAAAATCCATGCATAGTTTTTTCATAATGTACATTTTCCATGAACTTTTTGAAGACCCAGCACGTGGGGGTGTGTGGGTAGAGGGAGGGAGACAGAGAGAGAGAATATAAGAAAAAATAAAGTTTTATACTGGAGAGAATAAAATAATAATAAAAATTAAAACCACAGTTTGTATTTTATCAGAAGTGGAAATTAAATAACAACAGAAAGGTATCATACCAACAGCCAAAGGAACAATCTAAAATGACATCTCAAAACTTACCCTTTTTAATGATTGAGAAAACTACATTATCACCAACTGTTACAGTCTTAGTGACTCAACTATAACAAATGTGGGAAGGGAGGACATTTCTTTGTCTTTAGCATGGCTCGACTAAGAGACTAGGCTCCTCCAAACACCTGCACATATGGAGGAAGAGACTTCGCATATCATGTGTCATGTATTCTTGGAATGAATTTAGATAGTTACCATGACAACTGCTAGCCAAGGAGAATATTTAGTAGTATGGGTATGGACATCACCAAATACCATAAGAATGAGGTCATGTTGGTTATACAGCCTAGTGGAACTAAAGCAACTTGACTTCATTTATTTCCATTGTGAAGCCCTTATATCTTGGTTTTATAATAAATGTCGAAAGCAAAAAGACAAGTGGCAGTTACTACACAAATGTCTTTGCAGACAATCTTACCTCATTCTCCCAGTTACAGACAAACGTGTCAAGTGTGGCTTTGCATAAGTCAGAATAGTTATGAAAAATACATAACTTACCAGGGCAAAGTCCTGTTTTGTTTTTCTCTTCAGAAGTGTTTGATTCCACCAATTTGTTATTTTCTTTTTTTAGGCAGGCTTTGAGAGATGTTTCAGTGTTGTTGCCTTGCTTGATAAAAATTAAATGGTAAAAGTTTATTCAGATACGGATCTGGCTGAAGAACAAAGAGGGGGAGAGGAAATGTGTATGGGCAATATGGGTGATGTTGAAAGCCCTTGAGTCTCATTTCAGAGGTAAGAATCCATACAAAAATTATAACTAATAATAATAAAGCCTAAACGCTATATATAGAATTACAAGTCATGGTGAATCATTGTCATTTTACTCCAAGAATGCTATTGTTATTGAGATTTTAAATATCTAAATGCCTTTCTGTAGGGTCCAGCCCTACAGGGCCTGTGGGTTTTTCTCTTCGTGTGCGGAGACGAGAGATCGTAGAAATAAAGACACAAGACAAAGAGATAGAAGAAAAGACAGCTGGGCCCAAGGGACCACTACCACCAAGGCGTGGAGACCGGTAGTGGCCCCAAATGCCTGACCGTGCTGTTATTTATTGTATACAAGGCAAGGGGGTAGGCTAAGCAGTGTGAGTCATCTCCATTGATAGGTAAGGTCACGCAAGTCATGTGTCCACCAGACAGGGGGCCCTTCCCTATTTGGTAGCCGAGGCAGAGAGAGAGAGGGGACAGCTTACATCATTATTTCTTCTATGTATTCCTCAGAGAGATCAAAGACTTTAATACTTTCATTAATTTTGCTACTGCTATCGAGAAGGTGGAGCCAGGTGAGCCAGGTGTACAGGGCGGAACATGAAAGTGGACCAGGAGTGTGACCATTGAAGCACAGCATCACAGGGACATGTTTAGGCCTCCGGATGGCTGCGTGCGGGCCTGATTGATGTCAGGCCTTCCACAAGAGGTGGTGGAGCAGAGTCTTCTCTAACTCCCTGGGGGAAAGGGAGGCTCCCTTTCCCAGTCTGCTAAGTAACGGGTGCCTTCCCAGGCACTGGCGCTACTGCTAGACCAAGGTCTGCTAAGCAACGGGTGCCTTCCCAGGCACTGGCATTACCACTAGACCAAGGAACCCTCTAGCGGCCCTGTCCGGGCGTGACAAAGGGTTCACACTCTTGTCTTCTGGTCACTTCTCACCGTGTCCCTTCAGCTCCTGTCTCTGTATGGCCTGGTTTTTCCTAGGTTATAATTGTAGAACAAAGATTATTATAATATTGGAATAAAGAGTAATGCTACAAACTAATGATTAATAATATTCATATATCATCATTTCTATAATCTATTTCTAGTATAACTATTCTTATTGTATATATTTTCTTTATTATACTGGAGCACCTTGTGCCTTCAGTCTCTTACCTCAGCACCTGGGTGGCTTGCTGCCCACACCTTTCTATTATAAGGTCCATGTTAGATTTTAGGACCCTGAAACCATTTTATGATAATGGGAGCCTCTCTCTCTCTTTATGTGTGTGTGTATATATATATGTGTGTGTGTGTGTTTGTGTGTGTGAGAGAGAGAGAGAGAGAGAGACAGAGAGAGAGGTGTAATTTTTCAGTAAAAACTTTTATAACCTCTTCTGAGTTGCTCTTGGTTAGTACCTAGTATCAGCTGGATGGGATAATAACTAGGCATGCCCTTTGATGGATGGATTCCACATAAGCTACAGCAATCCCCATCTCCCCTACTTCATGTACCAGCCACCCCCCCTTTACTATGGAATGCTAGGGTATTACATAGTCTGAGATATAAGTGAGGATCCGTTGCTACAGATCTGAAGAAACCTAAATTCTTGCCTCCTCAGAAGAAAGAATTCAACTGAGGAGCACAAGGCAGAAGAAGAAACCAAGTTAAGTTTCAGAGCAGGAGTGGAAGTTTATGAAAAAGCTTTAGAATATGAAGGGAAGGAAAGGGAAGGGAAGGGAAGGGAAGGGAAGGGAAGAGAAGGGAGGGGAAGGGAGGGGAAGGGAGGGGAAGGGAGGGGAAGGGAGGGGAAGGGAGGGGAAGGGGCAGATTGGGAGAGGGCCGCGCGGGCGACTTGAGAAACCAAGTGCGCAGCTTGGCCTCTTCACTTGGGGTTTTGTACATTGGCATACGTTTGGGATCTAGAATTTCTCCTTCAAGACATCTAGAACTGAGCTTCTTCTCTGACATAAACAAAATACATTAATGTCTTATGTATCATTAAATTAGTTATGTGAATAAGACAGCTGCAGTTACATACCCAGTCTGTGAGTTACAAATTCTATTGTTTTTTTCTGCTATGAATTATACATTTTAAGTAGCTCTGTGTGATGAAATTCAGTGGAAATTACAGGAAGTGATATCTGGTTACAATTGGTTGATTATGAAAGCACCAGGACCTCCTGTTGCTTGAGAGCTATCTAAATTATCTAATAGCCCTGGTGAAGTGACAACATCCATGGCATTCTGGCCAAGTCATGATTACATCATTCTGATTCCTCATTGTTTGCTTCTGCTGGACTTGAAAGGCTAGAGTGACTTTAAATATCTCTATCTCTAATATCTGACTGCACATTACATCTACATAAAATATTTTAGTGTGACCTACCAGGCACTTAATGATTTGCCATCAGCTTCCCCATCACAGTAATCAACATCATCATCATCATCATCATCATCATCGTCACTCCCATGATCCTCCTCATCATCATCATTGCTAATTTTTATTTAGCATGTCTACCAGACACCTTTACAAAATATAATTAATCATCATAACAACCCTACAAGATAAGCTATATTATTGTCCTAATTTTACCAATAGGGTCTTAGTGACATTAATTTAAAAATCTTCCCCCGCTAACCCTACAGACAGTGTGTAGAGGAGTTGAGATGCAAACCCAGGTCAGTCAGCTTTGAAACCTAGAGGTCTTACTAAAAATGCATTAAAACACACAAATAAGTTTTATAAGACATTTATACATCTAGCCAACCTTCAAGCAATAGGAACTAATAGAGGTCATAGAAAATTAATCTTAAAAAATGTAAACTTTTCTTTTTTCCAAGATGGCAGATCGGAGACTGTGTTAGCACACCTCTCTCACTTGGAAAGGCAAAATCGTGTATAGATATTCACACTGTGAATTTTTTCCAAGAAGCAATGCAGGCACTTAATAGGAAAACTGAAGTAAACACATTCTTTGAAAGAACTGGCAGGCTGCAGTCTATGCCATGAGCCAGAAGAAAGTGTAAGATGAGGGGAGACTGCCTCGAGGATATACTCCCCAACCAGGGAAACTAGAAATACAAACCACAGGGGGGGAAGGCCTTAACCCTACCCAGTGCTGGAACTGATTTAGGGAGCAGTGATGAATATAAATGTAGGAACAGCAGCAGGAAGAGCCTTGGGCACATTCCCAGTCTCCAGTGCAGATCGAGGGAGGCCCTCCATTATTCTGCCTCACAGGGGATATTGCAGAAGTCTGCAAACTAACTCAGGCAATGGTTGCAGGTTGAGAAAAGCTCCCAACTGAATTTCATGATATAACCTCAAGTGAGAAAGAACTCCCTTGGCCAGATTTGGGGGTGAGTGGAAAGTGTGCTGCAGCCACAAGCACTGGGAGCTGGGCATCCCGGTTGTATGGGCGGACTGGGAGGGGCAGGTGTTGAAAGCCAAGGTTCATGTCTTCGTGGGTAAGACTTATGACCTGGGGCAGTTTTGAGTTCTGAGCACAGATAGCCTGAAACTTAGCTTGCTGCTGCTAGTGAAAAACTGTGGATGTGAGATCTGTCTTGCCAAGGGTGTGGGAGCAGAGCGGGGCTTACTGCAGGCTGTTACTCCCCACTCCCTGCACAAACACTTCTGTGCAGCAGAGGCAGATATACTCCTTTCTGGAACATTATCCCAGTGGTCAGAAAACCACCCCCAACTCCCACAAGGGCTACTGCTTGCCCTGCATGCAGAGAGTCAGAGCACAGACCTGCCAGAAAGAGCACCCACCTGGCTCTGCCCCACAACCCACCCTGGTACTTAAAAACAAATAACAGAAACTTTTGGGAGCTCTATGGCCCTGCTCATTGCCTAAGAAACCAGAGTACTGTCCCTGGGTAACATAAGAGAAGCACAAATCCGCACACTACTACTGCAGCTGGTGCACTTTTGCAAATGCCATCTCCTGGCTGGAAGCCAACAAATACAGTCCATCACAGCATCTCCATGTATAATAACACTGCACCCAGAAAGAAGAAAACTTGCATGTGACCTCAGCTTATAAACATTGTGTGCATCACCCTGGCTAAGGAGGAGGTGCTGAGTCTGTCCACATGACCTGTTTATTACTACTATAACTGACATTTGAGAAAGCCGACACACTAACATTATCTATAACCAAGGAATTTCACAGAGTCTTAATCATTCCCTTACCACCCCCATCAGAGCTGGTGCTGGTACTCACTGCAGACATGAGGACAGGTCACATTTCTGAATCTGTTACAGACATTCCACAGTGCCAAGCTGGAACATGGCAGCCACACTGGATAGCTAGACCCAAATTAGCAACAGCATTCACAGTAGTCTGGTTATCAGAGACTTCTACTCCTGGAGGAATAGGGAGTGCACCACCTCAAGGGAACACCCCGTGGGACAAAAGAACCTGGATGACAAACCTTAAGTCTCAGATATTTCTGCTGGTGGGAAGTGTCTTTCAGCAGCAGCACAGTTGCAGTGCTGGGCTCAGCAGGGAAAGTCTGTAGCTCTCTCCCAACAGTCAGGCAACTCTAGTGCTTGTGAAGGGTCTTGGAGAAGAGGACTTCTTTTCCCTCTCATCCACCAGCACAGACAAAGTTGGGGCTTTTCCCATGGGAGCTTGGCATGGGTGCACCTATAAACAGCCTCTCTGGAACACTTCAGGGTGACTGCATCCCCACAGAAGGAGCACCCTGCAGGTGCAGGCTTGCACGAGGGCTAGAGTCACGATTCCTCTATACTTGGAATATAACCATTCCTGGAGATGAAAAGAGGAGCCAGTCTGATCTGAATAGATGCAACACTGGGTCACGAGTATGTCTGGGAGGTGGACAGCTTTCCTGCTGGCCTGGCAAGGGAGCTGAGGTAGCTCAAATTCTTCTCTCTGATAAGACCTCAATGCTTTCACTAAGAGCTCCTTCAGCCACCTCTGTCAAGGCTGGGACTTCTGCCCACCATTGGGTATTACATTTACCCACCTGCTTTACTGTCAGCAATTTTTACCTGTGGACACCTCCCCTATTGTCCTGAAGCCTGAACTATTCAACTTAGTAAATAAAATACCGAGGAAAAATAAATAAATAAAAAAATGCACACCACAGGGGAATGAGATAAGTTTCAAGAGACTTCTGTCGTTCCAACCCTATAGAAGACAGTGAATTTGCTCACATGAAGCAGATTAACACTAGAATCAGCATCTGAGAAAGCCATCATACAAAGACTCTCTAGAACCAAGGAACACATACAAGTCTTCATCCTGAAAACACCAAGAGCTGAATTAGGCTATAATAAACTATAATCATTAAGTCACATCCCCTAAGGGGGAAAAAGAAATAAAAGAAAACACAGTCAAATCAAAGATAAATGCAAAACCAATTCGAAAAAATAGTTTACCCAAATAAGAAGAAACCAGAAAAATAATTCTGGTAATATGACAAAAAAATTTCTATAGCAACCCCAAAAGATCACACTAGCTCTCAAGCAATGGATCCACACCAAGATGAAATCTTTGAAATACCAGATAAAGTATTCAAAAGGTTGATTATTAAGCTACTCAATGAGATACCAGGGGAAGGGGGAAAATAACATAAAAACATTAAAAAAATACGGGATATGAGTGAAAACATTTCTGAAGAGATGGACATCTTAAAGAAAAGCCAGTCAGAACTTCTGGAAATGAAAGACACATTTAAGGAATTACAATATGCAGTTGAAACTTTAAAGAATGGACTAGAACAAGTAGAATACAGAATTTCAGAGCTTGAAGACAAGGCTTTTGAATTAACCCAATCAGACATAAATAAAGAAGAAACAATCAAAGGAAATGAACTATGTCTCCAAGAACTATAGGATTATGTAAAATGGCCAAATCTAAGAAGAAATGGTGTTCCTGATGGAGAAGAGCAAGCAAAAAGCTCAGAAAATTTATTTGAGGAAATAATTGAGAAAAATTTCCCTGGCCTTGCTAGAGATTTAGATATCCAAATACAAAAGTTCAAAGAACTACAAGGAGATTCACTGGAAAAAGGTCATCAACGAGGCATACAGTCATCAGGCTACCTAAAGTCAACACAAAGAAAAGAATCCTAAGAGCAGTACGACAAAAGCATCAGGCAACCTATAAAAGAAAACCTACCAGAGTAATAGCAGACTTCTCAGCAAAAAACTTCACATGCCAGAAGGGAATGGGGTCCTATCTTTAGCCTCCTTAAACAGAATAACCGTCAGCCAAAAATGTTGTAACCAGAAAAACTAAGTTTCTTTTAATTTTTTTTTTTTTTTTTTTTTTGACATGGAGTCTCACTCTGTCACTCAGGCTGGAGTGCAGTGGCGCAATCTTGACTCACTGCAGCCGCCACCTCCCAGGTTCAAGCGATTCTCATGCCTCAGCCTCCTGAGTAGCTGGGACCACAGGTGCATACCAACACACCCAGCTAATTTTCGTGTTTTTAGTAGAGACAGGGTTTCACTATGTTGGTCAGGCCGGTCTCAAACTCCTGACCTCAAGTGATCTACCTGCCTTGGCCTCCCAAAGTGCTGGGATTACAGGCATGAGCCACTGTGCCCAGTGAAAAACTAAGTTTTATAATCGAAGGAGAAAAAAAGTTATTTTCAGACAAACAAAAGCTGAGGGAATTTGTTACCATCAGACAAATGCTACAAAAAAATGCTAAAAGGAGTTCTAAATCTTAAAACAAAAGCTCAATGTGCACCAAAATGAACCTCTTAAAAGCATAAAATTCACAGGGACTATAAAACAATAACAGAATGAAAAAAATAACAAAGTATCTAGGTAACAATTAACATGATAAATGGAACAGTACTTTATATCTCAATATTAACATTCAACATAAATGTCCCAAATACTCCACTTAAAAATTGCAGATTGTCAGAATGGATTACAAAAAAAGAAAAATCACAAACCAGACATCTGCTGTCTTCAAGATACTCATCTAACATGTAAGGATTCATATAAACTTAAGGTAAAAGGGGGAATTCAACCTGCATGCCTTTTACTTACCTATCCTCAGGCTAGTTCCTTGAGTGGACAAATGCAAGGCCCTTCCTGCCCTTTCTTCTTAAGAATTCAGTGATGGACCCCATTCACTTGGCTTACTCTCAGGGCTGCTTCCTGAGTATAAACATGGCAGGCCTCTTCTTGTGCTTAATCTTCGAAATCCTGCATTTAAATATAGCACCAACTGATAATCTCTTCCTGAAAATGTAAGGTGTGAATCTCCCTTGCTTGGTTATGTATTCACCTAGTTCTTTCTTTGCCCCAGAATACTTCCAAAGTGCAATATAGGATGTCTAGAGGTCAATATCTAGATCCCAATTCCTAGTACTACCCAACATACAATGTCTGTAAACGTCAACAATCCTCAGAGCTCAGAGACAAGGAACAATGCATCATAATAAAACAGTGTCACTGTGTCAGCTCTTGAGCATCTGTGGTTTTGCGAGCAGCATGGTTTTGTGCTATGGGGATAGAGATCTTCATGCTCAAAAGTCAAAGATTTACAACCTGATCCAGTTTGCAGAATGTGCAACCTAGAACATGAGCATCAGAGTTGAAAAACCCACTTTAAGTCAGGTTATTCCTTAGGCACACTAAGAACAGATAGAATATCCTATGATGCTGTGGAAAAAAAACACAAGAAGAAAAATCAGGGACAAGGGAAAGCAGGATAAACAAATGAAAAGTCATTTGACTATATTTTCCCCAGGAGACCATTGGCTCATCACTGTGCTACTATTTTGTCCTGGCAGCCTTGTGAAACAATCAAAAGAAGAATGACTGACCTGAAATAATACCTCCAACACACAGGGTACAAACAACGCAATTTGTAAACTCAAGCATTCTTGATTCAGGGTATTTTTTTTTGCATTTTTTTCTCTTACACAACAGTTATTTTTGGAGCAAATAGATAGCTTGTTTTGACAGGAAATGGGATCATTACTTTGCCAGCTGATGGTAGTGTTCAAGGTCAATTTCTTTCTGAGTGAAGGAAAGTGAGTCCCTGCAGATGTCCATGTGCTGCTTCAGAGGACTCATAAGTTATGGTGAAATCCCAATCCTGCCAAGCAGACATGCAAACTGTAGAAGTGCACATCTACATCACCCTGGCACTACAATATGGGTATGCTTTTTGATAATACATTTTGTTCTCTCCATAACAGGCAGCAACATAAGTTTCCTCATTCTAACTGTAACAGAAAAAAAGCCTACTTCACATGCTAGGGGTGTAAATATGGTAACAGTAGTTTCAATAATCAATTCAGCATTTCTATGAATTCCCCTATCAGTACTGCAAGACTATCCAGCCCTCCCCTCATAGGCACATCACCAAGATCATCCCACTCCTGGTATTTGGATGGAGAATATTTACTGGAATATTGTATGCTGTGGAAATTACTTCAGTCTAGAGTTGAAACACCACTAGAAGTTGAGTGATTCTGCAACCACCACTCGCTGTGAAGCCAGAGACCAATGTCTGTGCCTAGCAATCTAGGGAGACAATTCCCAAATCTCCATTGCCCTGCCAAGGTCATTCAGGTAAGCAGAACCCACCAGTTTTGACTAATGCTATTGCAACCTTATGGTGTCACTGTTAAAAACAAAGTGGTTTTGGCCGGGCGCGTTGGCTCATGCCTGTAATCCCAGCACTTTGGGAGGCCCAGGCGGGCAGATCAGGAGGTCAGGAGATCAAGACCATTCTGGCTAACACGGTGAAACCCCATCTCTAATAAAAATACAAAAAGTTAGTCGGGCGAGGTGGCGGGCGCCTGTAGTCCCAGCTACTCAGGAGGTTGAGGCAGGAGAATGGCGTGAACCCGGGAGGCAGAGCTTGCAGTGAGCCGAGATCACGCCACTGCACTCCTGCCTGGGCAACAGAGCAAGACTCCGTCTCAGAACAAACAAACAAACAAACAAAAAACAAAAAACAAAATAAAACAGAAAAAGTGGTTTCAGTAGCCACATATCATTTCTGTAATACAGTAATACCTCTCCTGGTCGAGTTGTGGCTGCTCAGGTTTTATGATTTTGTTTTTGCTCTTTTTGGTTCCTATTGTTGTGGTGGTGATTTTGGAGGTAAGAGGTGGGGAGGGAATGGGAGAATGTGGAGATAAAATGATCTATTTTCTCCCACTGTTATAGTGAGCTGTGACTACTGCATACCATCATAGCCTCCCAACATTATAACCCGTCATTTTACTATTAATATACAGATGCTCCTTTACTTACCATGTGGTTACCTCCCAATAAACTCATCCCAAGTGGAAAATATGGTAAGTTGAAAATTGAATATACCTAACCTACCATACATCACAGTTATCGTAGCTTAGCCTAGCCTGACCTAAACGTGCTCACTTACATTAGCCTATAGTTGGACAAAATCATCTGGCAACACAGTACACTGTAGCGTATCAGTTTTTGATTGTGTGGCTGGCTGGGAGCCACAGCTTACTGCTGCTGCTCAACCCCATGAGCAGGTGTCATACCACATATTGTTAATCTAAGAAAACATCAAAATTCAATTTCAAAGTACTGAATGTGTATCACTTTTCACCATCATGAAGTCAAAATATAAGTGGAACCAGGCCGGGCGTGGTGGCTCACGCCTGTAATCCCAGCACTTTGGGAGGTCAAGGCGGGTGGATCATGAGGTCAGGAGATCGAGACCATCCTGGCTAACACGATGAAACCCCATCTCTACTAAAAATACAAACAATTAGCCAAGCATGGTGGCGGGCACTTGTAGTCCCAGCTACTTGGGAGGCTGAGGCAGGAGAATGGCAGGAACCTGGGAGGCGGAGCTTGCAGTGAGCAGAGATCGCACCACTGCACTCTAGCCTGAGCGACAGACCGAGACTCCATCTCAAAATAAATAAATAAATAAATGAATAAATGGAACCATTACAAGCTGGGGTTTGTCTGTATAGCCATTAATCCCTAAACCATATCCTGGTATTTGAGTTATTTAGCCACAGGAAGTTTTCAGGTTCAACCTGCTTTCCTTAGCACTCCATGCATCACAGACACTGGTTTTCTATTTAGCAAACCCATTTCCTTTTCTTTTTTTTCTTTTTGAGACAGAGTCTCACTCTTATATGAGGCTGGCATGAGGTGGCACAGTCACAGATCACTGTAACGTTGACCACCTGGGCTCAAGTGATTCTCCCACCTCAGCTTCCCAAGTAGCTGGTACAACAGACACACACCACCATGCTTGGCTAATTTGTTTATTATTTGTAGAGACAAGATCTTGCTCTGCTGCCCAAACTCGTCCCAAACTTCTGGGCTCCAGCGACACTTCTATCCCTGCCTTCCAAATTGCTGGGATCACAGGAGTGAGCCACTGTACATGCCTCCTTTTCTTCATGGACACCTTTCCTGACCCTCCTTGCAGCAGATGAGGACACGTAGATAGAAGTGATACAAACCACTTCCAGATCTAACCCATCAATAAATCTCTTGAACTATCCTTTGTGACACAGAATACTGTGCACCAGTACCAGTCCTTGAGAGGGGAACGCTATACATAAGTTACCAATGCCAGGGAAGGACTTTAAATGCCTCATCAATTTCTGCACCAGTTCCTAGATCTGGCAGGAAGCTTTGCATAAACTCAGCTAGCAGAGGTTTTGCACAAACCTGGCTGTCAGAGTATGAGTCTAGCGAGACACATCACTTGCATGAATCAGAGAAAGCAAATTTATTACACACAAATGGGCAGCAAGAATAAACAGAGGCCTAGGATCCACAGTGAGCCAGTTCCCCAAGGCTCAGGAAAGCTTCCCAGGGCGAAGTTTTTCTGTGGGTACTCCACTTTATGTCACAGCTGAGGGACCCCAAAAAGCACTCCACTCTGGGTTTTATACCCCAAAGATAACTTGGCTTGTTGAGATCAAGTGTTGCAGGTAGTCCTGTTCTAGGAGGAATGAGGAAGAAGCCTGGGTTGTTCCCATTTCTCCTTATCTTATGATGCTGCATTCTAGGTACATTTGATCTGAGAACTGCAAGCGATAGTGGGGAGAGCTGTATCAGTCAAGGTTATTCAGGGCCCTGTGCTCTTGAATTCTCCACTTTCTTTTCTTTTCTTTTTTTTTTTTTTTTGGTACCTGGAAGATGAAAACCTAGCAGGAGACCTTGAGGCTCTACAAGTTAGCAGTGCTATAAGAAGGAAAAGTCTGGGTCCTGTATCTCTCCATGTAAGATCATCCACCAAACACACACACAACAATTTCATGAGCCAGTACTAGATTTGTGTCATATTAAGCAACTAAGATTTAGGGGTCGGTAGTTAGGCAGTTAACCTTCCTGGAATGATACATCCTATTAGTTTAAGGCCTGATTTAGGCCTTAATTGCCTTAATTATCACTCCAAATTCCTTCCTACTGCTCTCTGAACCAGTTCATTTCTAAAAGATTTTCAAGAATGTGGAACCTTGAGAGGGAAAGAAGTCAGACACTATATATATATCTTTTCTCAGGAGAATATTTGGCCCCTTTGCCAATTTGACTGCTATGTCTTTCCTAACTCACTCTTTCTTCAAAACCTGTGGGAGCTTGAATTCATACAACCTCTGAAGCTGAACACATCATCAATTACTTGGCAGAAGTAAAGGAAATTCTATCTGAAAGACTGTACTTTAAATTCCAAAAATTACTCCACTTAAAGCTCTGTAATATAAGATATTACAGTAACACACACATATACAGAGAAACAAAGTATCATAAATAAATGTCAACAAAAATATTAAACTATGATATCAAGTTCACAAAGAATATTGGCATTATCAGACACGTGTCTAATTTTTTTTTTTTCTTTTCTGAGACGGAGTCTCGCTCTGTCGCCCAGGCTGGAGTGCAGTGGCGCGATCTCGGCTCACTGCAAGCTCCGCCTCCCGGGTTCATACCATTCTCCTGCCTCACCCTCCCGAGTAGCTGGGACTACAGGTGCCCGCCACCACGCCTGGCTAATTTTTTGTATTTTTAGTAGAGACGGGGTTTCACCGTGTTAGCCAGGATGGTCTTGATCTCCTGACCCCGCGATCCGCCCACCTCGGCCTCCCAAAGTGCTGGGATTACAGGCGTGAGCCACCGCACCCGGCCCGTGTCTAATATTTTTAAATAAATAAAAGTATCAAAAGTATGGCAATGATAAATTACATTAGTTTTCAGCAAATATTTGTCTCTCACCCCATCTTCTTGAGAGGGGTATGTCTATTTATCTCCATCCCATTAATTCTGGACTTGACGATGTGAGTTGCTTTGGCAATACAAAGTGGATTGAAGTGACAGTGTGCCAGTTTCAAACCTAGGTCAGGAGACATTGTGTGTTTACACCCACCCTTTGCGGGCAATTTGTATTTCTGCCATAATGAGAATATGCCCTAGGTAGCTAGGGCCCCTTTAGTCTGTGTCCCAGAATGAGGCACATGGGAAGAGATGAATTTGACTTGCAACGTGAAGCAGAGCTTCCTCTAGCCACACAAAGACATCATATTGGCTAGCAATTGTATTGTTCACCTCAATGCTCTTTAAATGTGTTATATGCTATACATGCTATTTTATATGTATAATGGGTGATGATGGTTATGATAATGATGAGGATGATAAAAGCAAATATCCTCATTTTTGTTAACAGCTAAATTATCTATATGCCTTCCTTAGGGCATAGAATGGGAAACATTTTAGGATGATTGTCTTAAGAAATTAGTCTATCAGTGTCAAAAGCTATGTAATCAAAAAGGGTGAGAGAAATCCTTTATTTCTGTGTGTTAGTGTCCAAGGAAAGGATGAAAGTTACTATGATTATATCAGCACAAGCTCTGAATTTAGGAGTGAAAATCCCCTATTCCTTAGATAGGACTATTTTAGCTAGTATGATTTTGGAGTGTACAGTTGAAAATCAGTGTAAATAAAGAGATTTGTGGCACTCCTGCATTAGTGTTCTGAGAATGAAAAAGTAAGTATACTTCCAATGCTTGCTTAAGATAAATAGAATTTGTGTAAACATGTGTATTCCTAAGTATAGGTTAGTGTATATCTGGACTTTTGTTGTCTCTGAGCTAAGCTACTGTAATATAGCTGAAAATGCTTACTATTTCCTCCCTTAAACAGTTTCAGCTGAGTCTGGTTAGAAACTGCAGAATCAGGGCTATAGTCTAAAAAAAGAATTCTTCTGGAACACTTTCAGTAAAAGGAGGACATTTGATGACCCAATTTTTGCCTACACTGCATTTCTGAGTAGTGGCTTTTCCCTGAAAGTGAAAGGCAGCCAAACTCTAATTGCACTGTGCCATTCACACTGGAGGCCATTGAGTGGCTGGTTCTTATTTCTTCCTATGCCAGTCCTGTGACTCTAATCTTAAAAAGTTTGTCTTCCTCTATTCTAAAAACCAATTTTCTTAACTCAATAAAGAGATAATCATGATTCTAAGACTGATTTGGAATATCTAGGAAATAAATGACTAAAGTGGATTTATTCCATAGGATTCTGACTACACAATGCATGTCATATATTTAATTCTGTACTTGGCATCAATATGTTTACAGATACTTAACTTTGTGGTAACAAAACTTAATGAAGACTGTGTGATAATAACTAATGTATAGGATAATTCTCAAATCAGTAGGAAAGACTATTATTGACTCCCATTGATTAACACATGGTATGGCCTTGGAGACATAATTATTTGTTATATATATGTATGCTTTAGCACCAATTCGAATATAATTATAAACATAGATCAATATATTTTTTCACTGACATTTCAAATCGTATCTGTAGTACTAGTTTACATCAGCTCTCACTGATTTTGAAATAGAAACTAATTTGGAAATATTTGCCTTTCTTACACTAAGTAGGACTGAAGAGACTAACAAATATTAAACAGGGTAAGTAGGGTAAAGAAAGGGTCTGAGATCAAGTAGTAGAAGTTAACACAAAAGATAAGAAGTCAATCACATGGGCAGGTCCAGATATTGTGGAATTTGAAGTTTATACAATTTGAGTGTGTCCCTTTAAGGAAAATAATACAAGATTATGAAAATATAGGAAATTGAATATATATTTAAAATAAGAAAATAAATAACAACACTTTTGCATACTCTTGGAAATCCAGATTCCTTTCTCCCAGAAACTTCAGGAAATTGGCCAACGATGCTTATAAGACAGGTTTCATTTTGGCAAATTTACTTCGTCTCTCTACCTAGAACACTCTACAACTCCCAGAAAATTCCAATGCACTCAAGGGTCCATGCAATTGAAGGGTGCTGATGATGCTGAAGCATAATTTACTTCTTTGGGAATCCACCTCTGGTCAGTAGAATGTCTAAATGCATTTTGTTTCCCAAGTGTTGCCTCTTAGGGATATGAGAAAAAAGTTATATTGCATCGTTTTGTAACAGTTGCTCTATAACTAAAACTGACAGTATCTGTATTGTGTCTATATTCAATTCTAACTTAAAAGACACATAACCCGTAAACTTATTACAGTGCCAAGCAATAAAAAGCAAAATTCATTTACACTTATTTGTCTCAAAAATTCTTGTCAAGGAAGCTTGGTTATTAAAAATTTCAAAAGGATTTGATGACCACTCTGACTCTTTCATAGTAATCGTCATAGACCTCGAGATTGTCTGTCACATATTTTCACTGTTATTATGAGCTCTGTGTGTGTGTGTGTGTGTGTGTGTGCATTTGCATATGTGTGTACAACTCCTGCCAAGGACTCTGATTTTTATACCCTTAAGATTATCACAAATTATGTGGTAGTGTTTTCACAATCTCAGAAATGTGATATATTTGGTAATAATAAGGACAGCAGACAGTCACAATGTGGTAATTGAATGCCAACTCATATTCTTTAGTTGTATTTACTTATTTGATGTTTACAATGACCCCATGAGGAAAATTTTATTATTATACTCATATATATTGCATTAGGCCGTTCTTGCATTGCTACGAAGAAATACCTGAGACTGGGTAATTTACTTTAAAAAGAAAAGTTTAATTGGCTCATGGTTCTGCAGGCCGTACAGGAAACATAGCAACATAGCAGCATCTACTTTTGGGGAGGTCCCAGGAAGCTTCCAATCATGGCAGAAAGCTAAGAGGAAGCAGGCATATCACCTGGTGAAAGTAGAAGCAAGAGAGCAATGGGAGACCTGCTACACACTTTTAAACAACCAGATCTCATGAGAACTTACTCATTATCATGAGGACAGTACCAAGTGGATAGTGCTAAACCATTCATGAGAAATCCGCCCTCATGATCCAATCACCTCCCACCAGACCCCACCTCCAACACTGAATATTACATTTCAATATGAGATTTGGGCGGTGACACACATCCAAACTATATCATTACACCGCTGTAACCTCCAAAATCTCATGTCCTTCTCACATTTTAAAATACTATTATGCCTTCACAAGAATCTCCCAAAGTTTTAAATTATTCCAATGTTAACTCAAAAGTCCACAGTTTGAATTCTCATTTGAGACAAGGCAAGACATTTCTACCTATGAGTCTGTAAAATCAAAAATAAGTTAGTTACTTCCAAGGTACAATGAAGGTACAAGCATTGGATAAGCACTCTCATTCCAAAAGGAAGAAATCGCACAAAAGAAAGGGGCTTGTATTAGTCTGTTCTCACACTGCTAATAAAGACATACCAGAGACTGGGTAATTTGTAAAGGAAAGAGCACTCACAATTTCACATGGCTGGGGAGGCCTCACAATCATGGCAGAAGACAAAGGAAGAGCAAAGGGACGTCTTACATGGTGGTGGGCAAACAGAGCTTGTGCAGGGGAACTCCTATTTATAAAAACATCAGATCTCGTGAGACTTATTCACTACCAGGAGAATAGTATGAGGGAAACCACCCCTATGATTCAATTATCTCCACCTAGCCCCACCTTGGACGTATGGGGATTATTACAATTCAAGGTGAGATTTGGGTGGGGACACAGCCAAACCAAATCAGGCTACAGGCCTCAGGCAAGTACTAAACCTAACAGGGTAGTCATTAAATTTTTTTTTTTAATTTTTTTTAGACGGAGATTCACTCTTGTTGCTCAGGCAATGGCATGATCTCAGCTCAACACAACCTCCACCTTTGGGGTTCAAGCAATTCTCCTGCCTCATCCTCTCTGGGATTACAGGCATGTGTCACCACGCCAGCTACTTTTGTATTTTTTAAGTAGAGACAGGGTTTCTTCATGTTGGTCAGGCTGGTCTCGAACTCCCAACCTCAGGTGATCTGCCTGCCTTGACCTCCCAAAGCACTGGGATTACAAGCATGAACCACTGTGCCTGGCCGTCATTAAATCTTAAAGCTCCAAACTAATCTCCTTTGACTCCATATCTCACATCCAGGGCACATTGATGCAATGGGTGGACTCTGAAGGCCTTGGACAGCTCTGCCCTTGTGGCTTTACAGGGTTCAGTTCCAGATGCTATACTCAGGTTGTTGAGTGCCTGTGGCTTTTCTAAGTTGAAAACACAGGCTGTTGGTAGGTCTACCATTCTGGGGTCTGGAGGATAGTAGACCTCTTTTCACATCTCCGCTAGGCAGTGCCCCTGTGGAGACTTTGTGCAGGGGTTTTGACCCCATGATTCCTCTCTGTACTGCCCTAGTATAGGTTCTTTGTGAGGGTTCTTCCCCTGCAGAAGGCTTCTGTCTGGACACCCAGGCTTTTCCATACATCCTCTGAAATCTATGAGGAAGCTCCCAAGCCTCATTCACTCTTGCACTCTGTGCACATGCAGGCATAACACCACATGGAAGCCACCAAAGATTATGGCTTGCAATCTCTGAAGATCCTGCCCAAGCAGTGCCTGGATTCTTTGGTGATACAGCTGGAACTGGAGTGGGTAGGATGCAGAGAACCATGTCCCAAGGCTGCACAGGGCAGTGGGGACCTGGGCCTGACAAACAAAACAATTCTGTCCCTCTAGGCCTCTGGACCTCGGGAGGAGCTGCCTCTTATGTCTCTGATACATATTCAAGGGCTTTTCCCTATTGTGTTGGCTATTAGCACTTTCCTCCATTTTAGTTATGCAAATTTCTCTAGCAAGTGGTTGCTCAGTGGTCCACTTGAATTCTTTTTCTGAAAATGGGCTTTTCTTTTCTACCACACAGCCAGGGTGCAAATATTCCAAACTTTTATGCTCCGCTTCCCCTTTAAATATAATTTCCAGCTTTAAGTCATTTATTTGCACCCACATCTGAACACAGGCTGTCAGAAGCAGCCAGATTACATCTTGAACATTTTGCTGTTTAGAACTTTCTTATGCCAAATTCCCTAAATTATGATTCTCAAATTCAAAGTTTTTAGTTCCCCAAAGCATGGGTACAATGTAGCTAAATTCTTTGCTAATGAATAACATGTGTGACCTTTGCTCTAGTTCCCAGTAAGTTGCTCATTTCCATCTGAGACCTCCTCAGTCTGGACTTCATTGTCCATATCAGTACCAGCATTTTGATCACAACCATTTAACTAATCTCTAAGAAACTCCAAACTTTCTTTCATCCTACTGTCTTTTACTGAGCTCTCTAAATTATTTCAACCTATGCTGTTACCCAATTCCACATTTTCAGGTATCTTTATATTGATGTCACACTCCTGGTACTAATTTTCTATATTAGGTCATTCCTGCACTGCTATGAAAAAATACCTGAGACTGGGTAACTTATATTTTTTAAAGTTTTAATTGGCTCATGGTTTTCTGGGCTCTATGGGAAGAGTAGCAGCATCTGCTTCTGGGGAGGCCTCAGGAAGCTTTCAACCATGGCAAAAGGAAAGGGGGAGTAGACATGTCACATGAAAAAATCAGGAGCAAGAGAGTGAGGAGACACTTCCAAACTTATTCTACAAGGCCAGTATTACACTGATACCAAAACTGGACACACAAAAATAAAAGAAAAGAAAGGAAAAGAAAAGAAAGAAAAAGAAAAGAAAAGAAAACTAGAGGCCAATAACACATAGAAATATTTATACAAAAATACTCAACAAAATACTGGCACACCAAATTCAACAATACATTGGAAAGATCATTCATCATGACCAAGTAGGATGTATCCCAGAGCATTTGATAAAATTCAATATCGCTGCATGATAAGAACCTTCAAAAAATGGGGATAGAAGGAACACACCTCAATATAATAAAAGCCATATACATCAGACCCACAGTTAGTATCATACAGAATAGAGAAAAACCGAAAGCCTTTCCTCTAATATCTGGAACACAACAAGGATGCCCACTGTTACCACTGTTATTCAACATAGTACCTGAAGTCCTAGCTAGAGCAATCAGACAAGAGAAAGATATACAGGGCATCCAAACTGGAAAGGAAGAAGTCAAATTATCCTTGTTTACAGATGATATGATGCTATATTTGAAAAAAAACTAAAGACTCCACAAGAATATTATAAGAACTGATAAACAAATGTAGTAAAGTTGCAGGATACACAATCAACATACAAACATCATTAGCATTTCTAAATGCCATCAGTGAACAATATAAAAAATAAATTTAAAAAGTCACATCATTTACAGTAGTCAGACATAAAATTAAATAACTAGGAATTTTAAAAAAAGAACTGAATGATCTGTATAATAAAAACTATAAAGCACTGCTGAAAGAAATTGAAGAGGACACCATGAAATGGAAAAATATTCCATGTGCATGGATTGGAAGAATCAATATTATTAAAATGCCCATACTATCCAAAGCAATCTACAGATTCAATGTAATATCTATCAAAATACCAATTACATTCTCCACAGAAATAGAAAACAGAATCTTAAAATTTATATGGAGCCACAAAAGACACAGACTAGTCAAAGCAAAGTATACTTAGTATACAAAGTATACAAACTATACAAAGCTTATGCTAAGCAAAAATAATGAAACTGGAGGAATTACATTAACTAACTTCAAATTATACTATAGAGATATAGTAACCAAAACAGCATGGTACTGGCATAATACAGAGACATAGATCAATGGAGCAGAATAGAA
The DNA here is from genome assembly GCF_029281585.2 of Gorilla gorilla gorilla. Taxonomy (NCBI): domain Eukaryota; kingdom Metazoa; phylum Chordata; class Mammalia; order Primates; family Hominidae; genus Gorilla; species Gorilla gorilla. The sequence continues at coordinate 47,010,320 of NC_073247.2, forward strand.
AATCCAGAAACAAATCCACACACCTTCAGTGAACTCATTTTTGACAAACCTACTATGGACATGCACTGGGGAACATACAGTCTCTTCAATAAATGGTGCTGGGAAAACTGGATATCTATATGCAGAAGAATGAAACTAGACCTCTATCTCTCACCATGTACAAAATTCAAATCAAAATGTATTAAAGACTTAAATCTATGACCTCAAACTATGAAACTACTACAAGAAAACATCAGGGAAATCTCCAGAACATTGGTCTGGGAAAAAAAAATTCTTGAGCAATATCCCAGAAGCACAGGCAACCAAAACAAATATGGACAAATGGAATCACATCAAGCTAAAAAACTTCTGCAAAGCAAAGGATACAATCAAGAAGGTGAAGAGATAACCCACAGAATGAGAGAAAATATTTGCAAACTACACATCTGACAAGGGATTAATAACCAGAATATATTAGGAGCTTAAACAACTCTACAGGAATAAAATGTAATAACCTAATAAAAAATGGGCAAAAAATTTGAATAGACATTTGTCAAAAAAGACATATAAATGGCAAACAGACATACAAAAAAGTACTCAAAAATTGATCATCAAAGAAATGCAAATCAAACCTACAATGAGATATCATCTCACTGCAGTCAAAATGGCTTATACCCAAAAGGTAGGCAATTACAATTGCTAGCAAAGATGTGAAGAAAAGGATACCTTTGTACACTGTTGGTGGGAATATAAATTAGTACAGTCTCTGCAGTGAACAGTTTGGAGGTTCCTCAGAAAACTAGAAATTGATTTTACATATGATTCAGCAATCTCACTGCTGGGTATGTACCCCAAAGAAAGGAAGTCATTATATCAAAGAGTTATCTATGTTTTTTGCAGCCCTGTTTACAATAGCTATGATTTGGAAGCAATCGAAATGTCCACCAAGAGGTGGATGGATAAAAAAAAAGTGGCAAATATACACAATGGAGTACTACTTAGCGATAACTAAAGAATGAGATCCAGTCATTTTCAGCAACATAAATGGGACTGGCAATCATTGCATTAAGTAAAATAAGCCAGGCACAGAAAGACAAATATCCCATGTTCTCACTCATTTGTGGTATCTAATAGTCAAGACAGTTGAACTCATTGACATAGAGAGTAAAAGGATGGTTACCAGAGGATGGTAAGGGTAGTGAGGAGTTGTGTAGTGAAGTGTGAATGGTTAATGGGTCCAAAAATAATTTTAAATAATGAATAATACCTACTATTTGATAGCACAACAGAGTGACTATGGTGAATAAAAACTTAACTGTACATTTTAAAATAACTTAGAGTATAATTGAATTGTTTGAAATGCAAAGGATAAATGCTTGAGGGAAAGAATACCCCATTCTCCATGATGTGCTTATTTCACATTGCATGCCTATATCAAAACATCTCATATACCCCATAAATATATATACCTACTATGTACCCATGAAAATTCAAAATTAAAATTTACCAGAAATTTGTATTCAAGAGTAGTTATCAGAGTATTTTCCATGAATCTCCTTGAAGAAAAAGCAATTTTGGACTCCAGTTGAATGCAAATACTTTTACATTATAATTAATGTAAAACAATAACTGTCTATGGAGGACAATGTCCTTAAAATGGCCACAGTAAAAATATAATGTGAATTCATTATAATAATGATGTAAAGGAAAATTTCCTTAGTTTTGTGGCATAAAACATTTTAACATAATAACCAAAAGTATCATTTTTTAAACTGATAGATTTCTAGGAATTATTAAATATCATTTAATCACTATTATAATGATTATACATTATTTAATTATATTGATACATTAGATTTCTAGGAATCTTATGAAATTTGGGGGAAACTCATATCAATAATATAGTCATAAATATAACTTAAGTTTTAGCATTTCTTATTTGACAATGCTTCTCATCGAAAAACCAGGATCCAATAGATACAACAGAGAGAATAGGGAGAATAGAAAAGCCCCACAGAAAGCCAGGAAGAAGTACCAGTGAGTCAGGGAATAATCCCCACTCAGGAAAAGAGCCAGAAAGAAGAGACTACCAGTCCAAAGAGTCAGGGAATAATGTCAACACAGAACAAGGGCCCAGGTAGAAAACCTTCCAGCCCAGGACATGTTTTTCCACGGAATCCTAGGACTCTAACCAAGTTTCAGAGAGCGCACACTTACCTTAAGAATCAAAATGTGACTTTGCCAGCTTCAACTGACATTGTTCTGGAACAGTGGTTCAGAAGACTGTCTCACCAATTGATCTCCAATCAATCAGAAGTGTGTGTGGCACCAACCACTGAAGCGGGCAGCACTTATGCCCAGGAGTGGATGTGGAGAGGGAGTTATCTCCTGCATTCCCATACACTGTTGCAGGTACAGCAGTGGTTCTTCCCACTGGGGGACAGACAACTAGAGCAACTAAAAAAAAAAGTGTTTTTCATGCCACTTGCAGTGACTCCACCTCAACCGAATGTGAATGTGTGCCCACTCAGGCTTTCATGAAGGGTGAGGCCCAGCTCCCCATCCCTACACAAAATGACAGTGCCCCAGCAACAGGGGACATACCACAGAGTTGCCTGCCCTGGCCTGGGAAAAAATGGCTGCGCTCCAAGCCCTATTTTAGTGGTAGCCATCAGAAAAGCTTACCAGTAGCCCACAGCCTCACTGAGGCTGGGAAGCAAATGATGAAGTCTTCATAAACTGAAGGTCATGAGCCCTGAAACAGGGGCACAGTAAGGAAGTGGATAATATTCCTGCTGGTTCAGAATGAGGAGCCAGTGCACCTCCTCCCAAGACGTCAGTGCAGCTCATCACAATCTCTTCCTGCAACCCACATCAGGGCAGGTGCGTCCACTAATCACCAGCCTACCTGTAGGCTATTATCTTTAATCAACATATACTTGACTGCAGCCTGAAAAGCACCACCAAATAAAAAACCTTCAACCTGAAGGGCTTAATGCTAGTCCACAAGATAAAACTCCTGAGTCTTCCATACCGTCAACCCTTCCAGAGATAGTGTGTTGGCCCTTATGTTCAATACACTGCTACAACAAGCAGCAGAAAGCCATCACACAAAAGATAACCACAACTAAGGAATTCATACAAAGCACTGGACCACGGAAAGCACCCTGAAATTGCGCTAAACAATCATAAAGAACATACACCTAGTCATATTTTTAAGGGAAAAAGAATAAAATAATTTTAAAAGCCCCATCTGAATGATAGCAAATATAGAAATAACAAGCAACAGCTTCTTCAAGTGAGAAGGAATCAATGCTGAAATTCAGCAGTACAAGAAGTCAGTGATTCATACTGTTAAAGGTTCACGTTAGCTCTCTAGCAAAGAATCTTAACTAGATTGAAATGTCTGATATGACAGACTACAATTCAAAATATGGATTGCAATGAAACTCAACAAGATGCAAGATAAATTTTAAATTAGATATAAAGAAAAGAAAAATGATCCAGGATATGAACAACAAGATAACTACATTAAGGAAAAACCAAATCGAATTTTTGGAATTGTAAAAATTTTACCGCAGAAATTTTAAAATACAGTTGGAAGTTTTAACAACAGACTAGACCAAGGATATGAACAATGAGATAGATACATTAAGGAAAAAACAAATAGAATATTTTTTTTTCTTTTTGAGACAGAGTCTCGCTCTGTTGCCAGGCTGGAGTGCAGTGGCGTGATCTCGGCTCACTGCAACCTCCACCTCCCAGGTTCAAGTGATTCTCTTGCCTCAGCCTCCCAAGTAGCTGGGACTACAGGTGTGCACCACCACGTCCAGTTAATTTTTTGTATTTTTAGTAGAGACAGGGTTTCACCATGTTGGCCAGGATGGTCTTGATCTCTTGACCTTGTGATCTGCCCACCTTGGCCTCCCAAAGTGCTGGGATTACAGGCGTGAGCCACTGTGCCTGGCCCGAATAGAATTTTTTTAAAAATAAACTCAATCTTATTGAAACATGTGGTTGTGTAAAGCAACTGAATCAATGATTTATTGGCATCCCTGAGAAGGAAAAAAAAAAGTAAGAAACTTGGAAAACACATTTAAATTAATAATTCAGGAAAATTTCCCAAATCTTGCTAGAGGGATTGTCATACAGTTACAAGAAATTCAGAGAACTCTTGCAAAATACTATACAAGACAACCATCCCCAAGACATACAGTCATCTGACTATCCAAGGTCAAAGCAAATGAAAACAATCTTAAAGGTGGCCAGAGAAAAGGGCCAAATTAACTATAAAGGGAATCTCATGAGAGTAGCAACAAACTTCCCAGAAGAAATCTTATAAGCAAGAAGAGATGGGGGTCTATCTTTGCCATCTTAAGAAAAATCCAGCCAATAATTTTATATAGAGCTAAACTTAGCTTCATAAAGAAAGGAAAAAAAAAATCTAGCCCAGATAAGCAAACACTAAAGGATTTCATCACAAACAGACCAGACTACCAAAAAAAAAAAAAAAATAGTCAAAGAAGTTCTAAGTATGGGAACAAACAAAAACAACAACAAAAGGTACTTACTACCATAAAAGCACATGTAAGTACAAACCTCACAGACCTTATAAAGCAATTATGCAATTGAGACTACAAATAAACTAGCTAACAACACTATGACAGTAACAAAATCTCACATATCAATATTAACTTTGAATGTAAATGACCTAAATCCTCCATTTAATAGAAACAGAGTGACATATTATATTTTTTTAAAAAGGACCCAACCTTCTGCTGCCATCAAGAGACCCATGTCACATGACACCATTGCTCACAAGAGACAATCTCACATGGTGTAATGATGCCCACAGGTTCAAAGTAAAGGGATGGAAAAAGATCTGTCATGCAAATATAAAACAGAAAAGAGAAGAAGTTGCTATTCTTGTATCAGACAGAAGTGATTTTAAACCAACAACAGTAAAAAAATGACAAAGAGGGCATTATACAGTGATAAATGGGTGAATTCAAGAATAAGAATTAACTGTACTAAATATATATGCATGCAACATTGGAGCACCAAGATTTATAAAACAAATATTACTAGACCTAGGAAAAAAGAGACACATGGACATGCATTAATAGTGGGGAATTTAACACTCCACTGACAACATTAGAGATATCATTGTGGCAGAAAGCTCACAAAAGTCTCTGGACTTAAATTCGTCTCTTGACAAAATGGATGTAATAATTATTCCATCCAACAACCACAGAATATGTGTTCTTTGCATCCTAGCATGGAACATATTGTAAGACTGACTTCATGTTTGGTCATAAAACAAGTCTCAATAAATTTAAAAAAAATCATATCAAGCATTTTTTCAGACCATAGTCGAAAAAATTAGAAAACAATACAAAGAGTAAATCAATATTAGATATCAATACAAAGGTCTCAAACCCACACAAATACACACAAACTAACCAACTTGATTCTGAATAACTTTTGGATAAACAACAACATGAAGGCAAAAATCCAAAAATTATTTGAAATAAATGGAAATAGAGATACAATACACCAAAACATCTGTGATACAGCAAAAGCACTGTTTTTTTTCTCTTTCTTTTTTTATTTGAGATGGAGTCTCAGTCTGCCACCCAGGAGTGCAGTGGCACGATCTCAGCTCACTGAAACCTCAACCTCCTGGTTTCAAGTGATTCTCCTGCCTCAGCCTCCTGAGTAGCTGGAGTTACAGGCATGTGCCACCATGCCCAACTAATTTTTGTATTTTTAGTAGAGGCGAGGTTTCGTGATGTTGGCTAGGCTGTTTGTGAACTCCTGACCTCAGGTGATCTGCCCCACCTTGGCCTAAAATCACTGTTAATAGAAAAGTTCATAGCACTAAATGCCTACATCAAGTAGATAGATTGCAAATTAAAAACCTGACATCATGCCTCAAGGAACTAGAAAAATAAGAACAAACCAAAACCAAAGATAATAAAAGAAAAGAAGTAAGTAATACCAGAGTGTAACTAAATGAACTTGAGACTAAAAAGTCATACACAAAATTAACAAAACAAAAAGTTGGTTAGTGGAAAGGAAAACAAGGTTGATAGACCACTAGCTAGATCAAGCAAGCACGAAAGACAGAAGATCCAAATAAGCACAATCAGAAGTGACAACAGCTACCATAGATGTATAAAAGATTTTCAGAGACTACTATAAACATCTTTATGCCAACAAACTAGAAAACCTAGATGAGATTAATAAATTCCTGGAAACACGCAACTTCCCAAGATTGAACCAGGAGGAAACTGAAGTGCTGGAAAGACCAAAAAATGAGTTACAAAATTGAATCAGTAATAAATAATCTACCAACCAAAAAAATCAAGGAAAAATGGATTTACAGCTGAATTCTACAAGACATACAAAGAAGATCTGGTACCAATCCTACTATAACTATTCCAAAAAGTCAGAGAGAAGAGATTCCACCCTAACTCATTCTACAAACCAGTATATCTTGATACCAAAATCTGGCAAGGACAAAACAAAAAAGAAAACTACAGGCAAATATCTCTAATGAGCATAGACACAAAAATCCTCAATGAAATGCTAGCAATCCAAATCCAGCAGCACATCAAAAAGATAATTCACCACAATCAAGTGGGCTTTATTACTGGGATACAATGATGGTTCAACATACACAAGACAATAAATGCGATTCACCACATAAATAGAATTAAAAACAAAAATTATGTGATCTTGTGAATAGATGCAGAAAAAGTATTCAATAAAATCCAACATCTCTTCATGATAAAAACTCACAACAAATTAGGCATTGAATGAACATACCTCAAAATAATAAGTGATCTATGACAAACCCACAGCCAACATACTGAATGAGCAAAACTTGTAATCATGCCGCCTAAGAACTGGAACAAGACAAAGATTTCCACTCTCACACCTTTATTGAACATGGTACTGGAAGGCCTACCCAGAACAAGCAGGCAAGAAAAAGAAATAGAAGGCATGCCAATAGGAAAAGAGGAAGTCACATTATCTCCCCTCACTGATGGCAAAATCCTATACCTAGAAAACCCTACAGATTCCTTCAAAATACACTTAGACCTGATAAATGACTTCAGTAAAGTTTGAGGATTTAAAATCAATATACAAAAACCAGTAGAATTTCTACATGTCAGTGAAGTTCAAGTTGAGAACCCAATCAAGAATGCAATATCATTTACAATAGCCATACATAAAATAAAGTACTTACAAATACATTTAGCCAGGGAGTTGAACAATGTCTACAAGAAGAACCACAAAACAGTACTGAAAGAAATCATGAATGACACAAACAAGTGGAAAAACATTCCATGCTCGTGAATTGGAAAAATCAACACAGCTAAAATAACCATTCTGCTCAAGGCAATCTACAGATTCATGCAACTCCCATCAAATTACCAATGCCATTCTTCACATAATGCTAAAAAATAATTCTAAATATCAAACCAAAAAGGAGCCCAAATAGCCAAAGCAATCCTAAGCGAAAACAGTAAAGTCAGAGACATCCCATTACCTGACTTCAAACTGTACTACAAGGCTATAGGAACCAAAACCGAATGGTACAGGTACAAAAACAAATACGTAGATAAATGAAACAGAATAAGAACCCAGAAATAAAGCCACACACCCACAGCCAACTTATCTTTGACAAAGTCAACAAAAATGTACAATAGGGAAAGGAAACCCTTTTCAAAAAATGGTGCTGGGATAACTAGCTAGCTATATACAGAAGGATGAAACTGGACCTCTACCTGTCACCATATACAGAAAGTAACTCAAGATGAACGAAAGACATAAATATGAGACCATAAACTAAGAATCCTAGGAGAAAACCTAGGAAAATTCTCATGGACATTGGTTTAAGCAAATAATTTATGACTAAGACCCCAAATGCAAATGCAACAAAAATAAAATTTGAGAAATGAGACCCACTTAAACTAAAGAGCTCTGCACAGCAAAAGAAACAATGAACAGAGTAATAGATAACCTATAGAATAGGAGGAAATATTTGCAAACTATGTGTCTGACATAGGAATAATGCCTAGAATACATGAAGAACTTAAACAAATAAACAAAAAAAAACTACATTAAAAAGTGGGCAAAGGACATGGACACTTTTTAAATAAGACATATAAGTAGCCAACAAACAAAAAGTGCTCAACATTGCTAATTATCAGAAAATGCAAATTAAAACCACAATGAGATATCATCTTCACCAGTCAGAATGGCTATTACTTAGAAGCCAAGAAATAACAGATGTTGGCGAGGAGGCAGAGAAAAGGGAATGCTTATAAACTGTTTGGGGGAATATAAATTAGTTCAGCCCCATGGAAAACACTCTGGAGAATTCTCAAAAAACTAAAAATAGAATTGCAATTTGACCCAGCAATCTCACAACTAGGTATCTACCCAAGGAAAAATAAATCATTCTATCAAAAAGGCACTTGCATTTGCATGTATATTGTAGCACTATTCACAATAGAAAAGTCATGGAATTACCATATGTGTCCATCAATGGTGGATTGAATAAAGAAAATGTGATACATAAACACCATGCAGTACTATGCAGCCATAAAAATAACAAAATCATGTTTTTTGCAGCAACATGGATGCAACTGGAGGCCATTACCTTGAGAGAAATAACACAGAAACACAAAAATCAAATACCACATGTACTAAGTTATAAATGGGATCTAAATAATGGATTCACATGAACACAAAGATGGAAATAATAGACACGGGACTCCAAAGAAGGAGAGAGTGGGTAAAGGGTTGAAAAACTACCTAGAGGGTACTAAGTTCACTACTTAGGTGGTAGGTTCAGTAGAAGCCTAAACCCCACTATTATGGAATATACCTTCACATGTACTCCCTGAATCAAATACAATAAGCAGAAAAGAAAAACAAAGGAAACATCAGGGGTAAAAGATATTCTGGCTAAACTGATCTAACAGGATCCCTGCTGACGACAGGCCAGAGTGGTAAAACATCACTTGGGGGACAGTGGAGAAAGATGAACCTGATCAGATATCAAGGATGATCAGATATCAACAATAGGAGTTCTTGACTTAGCAGGAATCACCCTTAAAACTGAATTTTACAGAGAAGTGCTCAGATGGGCTCAGCAGAAGTTTCAGATGCCTGACCAAAGCTTGGCCAATCAAATACATTTTGCTATTACAAGAAGTTCATTGTGGGATGATGCCTGAAAAAGATACAATGCGGGAGGGATCAGGATTGGGCAGAGAGGGGCTTAGTTCAAAATTCAGATCTGACAAAGTCTCAGCTTACCCAGAGAGGAGTTGAAGAGCTAGGTTGCTTGTTAGAGTACCCATGCATTGGGCAGAAGTGCCAGGCCTTAGTAACCCCATGTTGCATAGTCATTGACCGAAGACTGTCCAAGAAGAGCATGGCATCAGCTGGAAAACTGTAGTAGATCTTGAAGGTCATGCAGCTGGACGCTGTCAGCCAATTGCACCCCTTGAAGCTGAAGAGTGAGTTTTGTTTTATAATGAGATCTTAACTGCACATATCCCTGGCTCCCATCACTGATTGTGTATTCAATTTTGTATTCATAGCTTTTCGTTTAATTGTACAAGTGTGATACTTTTTTGTGGTGCTTCATTATATACTCAACAACCACTTCTATATAGACAAACATCTGGACATCCAGGATGCTCAACTGTTCAGAAGAGCCAATTTAGTACAAATGGAGCAGGAATCACTGTAGGACTTGGCCAGATTCTGTGTCACATTTCAGTTTCATTTTGATAAAATGAAGTGTGGATTCCCTGGCAAAGAGTACTATCTTTTATTCTTATTTATATATTTTCTTTCTTTATTTTTGTAAGACAGAGTCTCACTCTGTCAGCCAGGCTGGAGTGAAGTGGCGTGACCTTGGCTCACTGCAATCTCTGCCTCATGGGTTCAACTGATTCGCGTGCCTCAGCCTCCCAAGGAGCTGGAATTACAAGCATGTGCCACCATGCTTGGCTAATTTTTGTATTTTCAGTAGAGATGGGGTTTTGCTGTGTTGGCCAGGCTTGTCTTGAACCCCTGGCCTCAAGTGATCTGTCCACCTCGGCCTCGTGAAGTGTTGGGATTACAGGTGTGAGCCACTTAGTCCAGCTATTTATATATTTTCATTGTAATCTCACCCCCCACACACAAAATTAAGAGCCTAGTGTAGCATCTGCTGCCATGGAGGATCACAGTAAATGTATTTAGTAGAATGACTAATTATCCAGAGGTTTACCTTTTCCCCCTCACTTAATGTCAATATATAGAGCTTTTGTATCACTTGATTTTGCTGATGGATCTGGCTCTGGTTTTCAAATCAATTAATTTGTCTATTTTTTGTGAAAGAAGGAATACAATTCCTATTGGTAAAGGATAATACAAATAAAACAAAATTGAGAAGAAGAAATGTTACCTTAATAAAAAAAAATAGATTGACCATTTTCTGGGATTTGCCTCACCAGTGACATCCCCAGAAAGATAACCTGCTTTTCAGCACAACACAGCAAATGCTGAGAGCAAGATGTGTTACAAATTGATGGAACCAAGTATTCATGTGCCAAGAAAAGCTAGAAGGAAGGAGGGAAGGAAGGGAGGGAGGAAGGGAAGGAAGGAAGGAAGGAAGGAAGGAAGGAAGGAAGGAAGGAAGGAAGAAAGGACATGTCCTTTGCGAGCTCCGAAAAGGAGAGGAAATGCTCACTGTCAGTCTGTAGCATGCCCTGGTGGTAACCCAAAGGGTAAGTCTGGCAAGTCAGAAGGCTAAAAGTAAACCTAAAAAGGTGAATAACAACCAATTCTTTTATAGGATGTGGCTTCATTTGCAAAGCCTTTCGCTGATAGATGCCTTTCAGTGCTAGGAGCCAAGCCTCTTAACTCCTGACTTTCTGAAGCTCCCTGGGAGAGCTGCAAATGTAGAAGTTAAAAACAAAGCAGCATAGAGGTTCCTGGAAGGCTCTTTCATACAACTGATTATGATATTCTTCTGGATAATTTACTTGTTTCAAGTGCATAATTAATGGAATTATTATTCATAATTAAGAAGTGCCCAGAGAGCAAAGAACGCAAACAATGTTCTGACTGGCTGTCAGTAATTTTCAGGCTCACACTAATAATGCTCAGGAAATTAAAAGGCTCTGGCGTTTTCCTTCAATAGTAGCTAGAAATGTCCATTCTTAACAGCAATTTGGTGCTGTGGGCAGTGTATGTCCTGTAGATTATGTCACCTCGAAGCACCATTCCTCATGACATCCCTTGCGGAGTACACAGAGAAAGTCAGTCAGGTATCATTGCTTATTTATAAGTAGGGCCATTCTAGTAGGAGCCTTTGTAAATGATACCTGCCTCTTCTCTTGCTTCTCCTCATGTCTTGGTGTAATCACCTGTGCTGCAGGTCCCTTAAGGTGGCACACTATGTTAGAGGAACTGAGTTCTATTAGCTACCAACTTGGCCTCTAATGAAATGTTTTATAAGGCCCATCAACTAAGTTTTCATGGCATAGCCCCTCTTCTTCTAGCGGTGGGGGAAATGTCTTAGCAGCCTTTTCGATTTTTTCCATCATTATTTTGTTTTATTTGCTACAACTAAGCATGACACTGTCATGCTCACCAGCACAGTGTTGCAACTACAATATGCTCTAGAAAGACCCCAATCAGAGTGAAGACTATTTGTACAGGCAGTTGCCTCTCCAGCCTAGTTGTCTTTTGTTGTTGTTGCTGTTGTTGTTGTTTTCAGAATAGAGCAATCAAAAAGCCTGGGCTTCCCTGTACAAGTGTCCAATAAATTCAACTGAAATGGGAGAAAAGCAGGTAACAGGCCTCAAACACAACTTGCAGTTTGCTTCTCCATTTGTGTGTGTATGCTAGATTTTCCAAAAGTGTGTGGCCTGGGGTGCTGGGTAAGATGTTTGAGTTGTTTGTGAATCTGGGAGCAGGAAAGGGAGGAGGTGGAAAGCACATTGGTGTTGACCAATTCAAAGCAAGTTACATGCAAAAAGCTAAATGTGGCAATTTGGGCCACAGGCAGAGTTAGCCCAAACTCTCTGCAAAGCTCACAAAAAATTATTCTATTTGGTTCTGCCTCAGAGCACCTAAATCTATAGCAGAACTGTGTAGTTTAATCTCAAAATGGGTCACTTTTGCTCACGTCAAGCTAAACAGAGAATGGAAGGGGATAAAGGTTGAGCTAGTTCATTCCTGCCAGGGTTTTGACCAGGATAAATTTGTCCACTCAGGGTATCTAGCCCCTTGCTTGTCAAAGTGTGGTGCATGGTCCAGCATCCCCTAGGAACTTATTAGAAATGCAGAATTTCCATCCCCATACCAGACCCACTGAATCAGAATCTACAAGTTAACAAAATATGCAGAAGATTTGTATAGATGTTACAGTTTAGAATCATTTATTTAGGGCACTTGCTAAAGTTATCTCTGTAGTTTAAATGGGACGAAGGGCATATTTGGCTTCAAATAATAAATCTATTTAGTATGTTAGGGACTTGACTTTCTTTTCAGGAAGACTTGATTCCCAAACTTTTGAAAAGAAAGATTGAGATGTACCATGGGAATGATAAGAGTCACATTTTTCCAGCACTGGGGGATAATTTTAGTGAGCAGTGGTCTATTTTCAGAGAAAACCTATATTATTAGCCCCAAAGTTACATGAAATATTATAAATAATAGGATTTTATTTCTGTTTTTTGAGGCAGCAAACAGACAAATTCAGGGGTATTACCCACCTTCTGTCCCAGAATTCTGAAAATTATTTTTATCAAATTAAGGAGAAATAATCTGTAACATAAAGCAGGTTTCCTTTTTAAAAATGTGAGTATGGTTTGTGGGGTTCCACTGGGGGAAAACACAAACTCTCCAGGGGTCAAATTTTAAGGAACTGGGCTATTGTGACATTAGAAAGAAGAAGACTGGATGATTTGAAGTCTTGGATCCTGGAATTAGATAATTTTCTCTAAATATCTGTTTGGGCTCGTTTTTGATCTCAGAGCCTCAGCTGGCCTCTTTGCCCAGAGTCCACTCTGCACAGTAGGGGCCCATTCTTTCCTGCCACTGAGGAGAACTTCACAGCTGGCTACAGGAGGAGTGAATTACAAAGAGAATCGAAGAATAGATAAATCTTCCATGCAGAATTCCAAATTATTTACGTAGACACTCCATCCTCAAACAGGTAGAACATAACTTCCTATTTCTTAAGTGTGGCTTGCCCATATTGATTTCCTTCAAAGAGTACAGTATGGGAAGGGGGACAAAAGGGTAACTTTACAGTGAAGAATCCTGACAAATATTACTTCAATCAAGTGATCCAAATTAACTTTAACAATATGATCTAGCAATCACACTACTGGGCATATAACCAAAAGAAATGAAGTCAGCATGTAAAAAAGATGTCCGCACTCCCATGTTTATTGCAGCATTGTTCACAATAGCCAAGATATGGAATCAGACTAGGTGTCCATCAATAGATGAACTGATAAAGAAAATGTGGTACATGTATTTACAATGGAATAGTATTCAGCCTTAAAAAAGAAGCAATCCTGTCATTCTTGACAACATAGATGAATGTGGAGGACATTAAAGGCCAGGTACAGAAAGGTAAACATTGTATGATTTCACTTACGTATGGAATCGAACAAAGTTGAACTCATAGAAGTAAAGGGTAGATGGTGGTCACTAGAGGCTGGGGTGGAGCAGATTTTGAGGAGATGTTAGTCAAAGTATACAAAATTTCACTTATACAGGAGGCATAGGTTCAAGAGTTCTTTTGTGAAACATGGGGACTGTAGTTGATGACAATGCGTTGTATTCTTGAAAATCACTAAGAGAGATCTTAAGTGTTCTCACCACAAAATATAGTATGTGAGGTAATCTATGTGTGACTTTGTTATTTCACAATGTATACATATTTTAAAATTCATATTATACACAATAAATACATACAATAAAAGAAACAAGGGAAACATAGTAATATCAATAATCATAACAGTTGTTGATCTGATGTGATAAAAATGAAAATTTATCTTTGTGATTTTCCTCTCCCAAACCCAAAATCCCAGTCTAATTGTGAGACAAACAGAAGACATTGATATGGTTTAGATTTGTGTCCCCGCCCAAATCTCATGTCAAATTGTAATCCCCAGTGTTGGAGGAGGGGCCTGGTGGGAGGTGATTGGATCATGGGAGCAGATTTTCCCCTTGTTGTTTTCATGATAATGAAGGAGTTCTCATGAGATCTTGTTGTTTAAAAGTTTGTAGCACCTCCCCCTTCACTCTCTTCCTCCTGCTCCAGACATGTCTTTCTTCCCCTTCACCTGCTGCCATGATTGTATGTTTCTTGAGTCCTCCCCAGCCATGTTCCTCATACAGCCTTTGGAACTGTGAGCCAATTAAACCTCCCTTCTTTATAAATTACCCAGTCTCAGTAGTTTTTTATAGCAACGAGAAAATGGATTGAAACATACATATTCCAATTGAGAGGCACGTGATATTGGTAATTGTATGAAACACTGGTATGGAAAAAGACATTAGACAAAGAACACTAAAAGTGCAAAAGAAAAGAAAAACACAATTTGAAAATGGACAGAAATATTAACAAATACTTCAACAGGCTTTACATATTCTCACTGTCATCTACTGCACCGCTCTTTACAATTTCATAGAAAGGTTTACAGTTCAGAATCAGAATATTCATGTATTCATTTTTTGTTGGTTGGTTGGCTTAGGTTGGCTTACTTTTTAAGGAGAAAGTATCCACAAGTCTTTCCGGTCTTTTCTGCTGTGTAGGAATCAGACATCTTATGCCACCAGTGAATTCAGTTGGCATCAAACTATTCAAAAGATTAGGAGTCACACATTGGTTGAGGGTAGAAGGTTCTAATATAGTCCTCTCTGTGCATCTGATTATTGAATATAATATACATAGACTGTCACTTAGTGCATGACCAAGTCAGTTGAATAACCACTGTAGCTACTTTATGAGGTACATCCCAGTTTTAATATAACCACTGACTCAGGGATACCTGTGTTTTTTTCACATTTCATCTTTCACGTGGGACCAGAATAGTATACCCATTCTAAGCACTGGAAAGTATCTTATTTTGGAAATTCTTACAAGAAAACTGTCTTTATATTATGGAACAAGTAATAAATTTTAATTTAGAAAACAGAAATAACCTTCCAAGGTTTGGGATTTATGTTCCCAGATCTCTATATGCATTAATTCATCTTACATATTTTAGATTCCGCCTCACCAAGTATGTATTTGTGCTTCTACATAAAATGGCCCTAATCAGAATGTCCTACATTTGTGAAAAAAATGGCTTTTAAATAGTAATTATGTTTGACAGTAAAGAATATAATAGTTTGTTTTTAGCAATTTCAATTTGTTTCCTAAGATAAACAATTGAATAATACCTACAAGTTAACACCTTTACAATGGAATTAATCCTGCTACAATAAATGAGACATCTAGCCAATGAATATGTTTTTTGCTTTCTTTAATATTCAGGTATGACATATTGTGTTTATATTTATACTCTTTGTTTGCTTAACAATAGTAAAATAACATCTTCAATTACTCACATTATGTATCTCAGAGGCATATGTCACAGACATAGTTTTTCAAAAGATAGAATATAATGGTTTACAAATAAAATCAAGTTTCTTTGTAACCTGAGGCATCTTATGCTGAAAATCAGCAGCAAAGTAATATTGTTGAAAAAATTATGTCTTACACCAAAATTATGATTCCCATTATTCTTATATGGTAGGTGAAACATGTTTGGGGTGGAGAAAAATAAGATTAAAAATTATTAATTAATCCCACCAAATTGAGGTGGTGACAAAGGAATCGAACCTCATTTATGAACCCAGTTGGAGGTGGAGATATGGGTACAATAGTAATATCTGAATAAAGAAGAGTGTAGACAGGTTACCCTATTCATAAATCTTTACAGAAGACTTTAGGAAGACAATGCTGAGATTTTCCATTTATTAATGAATTCTGATTGTCCTACTAAAAATATATTTCCTTCTAAAGTGCTAGCAATGTTCAACTTATGGGGTAAATTCACTCTGCCTTGTTTTTGTAAATAAAATTTTATAAAAACAAATCCAGATGATTGTTTCACATAATGTTCATGACTACTTTTGCACTATAATGCAGAGTTAGTTGAATAGTTGCAACAGAGTCCCCATGGCATGCTAAGCCTGAGATATTACCTACCCCTTTCAATAAGAGGCTACTGTGCCCTGCTATAAAGTGACAAATGATTACTTATATCTAAAGATATACAGAACAAAAAATTTACTTCATTTATTATAGAATATCACAGATAATAATACTACATTTTAACCAGGAATGCTGAAAACAAACAGGTTGTTGAACATTGTTTAAAAAGCCCTTAAATCTCTAAAATCTGAAATATTAATTATCATAAATAACATCATGCTTACAACTGAAATGAAACCGCCCCACAACTAACTGTTGTTTAAGGGGAAGTAGTCAGAAAAAAAAAAACAAATAATGTGATCTGTAAAAGATTTATTTATGTTCATATGTGCTCTGGACAATTGTAGTTTAAGGGATACTATTAAATTTAAGACATTTTAAACACAAAAAGTAATATCAACACCTTGACCTGTGAAACTCTGTGACTATATATTGGCAGTGCCAATTGTAAAATAACTCCACAGAGAACTTTAAGAGCACAAATGTTGTTTTATGATATTAAAACTGAACATTACCCAATGCTAATATATTGTCAAGCAACTTTTTGATGATGATCAGGATTACTTCACCTATCTCTGGGCCTCAGATCACTCAATTCAAAAGTGAAGATGGCTGCTGTGAAGGCCCAAATGAAGACTGGCCCTAAACACCAACAACCATCAAGTTGAGAGCTAAATCAATTATGCAATCTCTTTCACAATAGCCACAAAATAAATAAAATACCTAGAAAAAAAAACTAACCAGGAGGTTAATTATCTCTATGATGAGAGTTACAAAACACTGCTCAAAAAAATCAAGAGTTGACAGAAATGGAATAATATTCCATGCTTATGAATAGGATAATCAATATTTTTAAAATGGCCATACTGCCCAAGGAAATTTACAGATTCAGTGCTGTTTCTATAAAACTACCAATGACATTCTTCACAGAATTAGAAATAAAACATTTTAAAATTCATATGGAACCAGAAAAGAGCCTGAATAGACAAGAAATCCTAAGCAAAATGAACAAAATTAGAGGCATTACATTACCCCACTTCAAACTATACTACAAGGCTACAGTAACCAAAAAAGCATGGTACTGGTATAAAAACAGACACCTAGATGAATGGAACAGAATAAAGAGCCCAGAAATAACGTGGCGCACCTACAACCATCTGATCTTCAACAAAGTTGACAATAACAAGCAACAGGGAAAGGACTCCCTATTCAATAAATGGTGCTGTGATAACTGGCTAGCCATATATAGAAGATTGAAACTGGACCCCTTACTTACAACATATACAGAAATCAAATCAACATGGGCTAAATACTTAATTATAAAACCTAAAGCTATAAAAGCCCTGTAAGATAATCTATGAAATACCATTCTGGACATAAGACCTGGCAAAGATTTCATGACGAAGATGCCAAAAGCAATTTCAAGGAAAACAAAGATTGACAAATGGCAACTAATTAAAGAAACTATCAGTAGAGTAAACAGATAACTTACAGAAAGGGAGAAAATATTTGCCAACTACCATCCAACAAATATCTAATATCGAGAATCTATAAGGAACATAAACAAATTTGCAAGCAAAAAACAAACTGCCCCATTAAAATGTGGGCAAAGGACATTAACAGACATTTTTCAAAGGAAGACATACATGCGGCCAACACGCATATGATAAAATGCTCAACACCACTAATCTTAGAGGAATGTGAATCAAAATCACAATGATATACTATCTCACACTAGTCAGAATGGCTATTATTAAAAAGTTAAAAAATAAGAGATGTTGCTGATGTTGTGGAGAAAAGGCAATACTTACACATTCCTGGTGGAAATCAAATTAGCTCGGCCATTGTGGAAAGCATTTTGGTAATTTCTCAAAGAACTTAATACAGAATTACAATTTGTCTCTGAAATCCCATCATTGAGTATATACAGAAAGAAATATAATTTGCTTTTACCATAAAGATGTTTGTACACATATGTTTATTGCAGCACTATTCACAACAGCAAAGACAAGGAATCAGCCTATATGTCCATCAGTGGTAGATTGGGTAAAGAAAATGTGGTAAATATACACCATGGAATGCTATGCAGCCATTTAAAAAAAAATGAGATTATATCCTCCACAACAACATGGATAGATCTGGAGGCCATTATCCTAAGCAAACTAACTCAGGAACAGAAAACCAAATACTACTTCTTCTTGCTTATAAGTGGGAGCTAAACATTGAGCACATATGGACACAAAGAAGGGATAAACAGACAACAGAACCTAATTGAGGGTAGACAATAGGAAGAAGGTGAGGGTCAAAAAACTATCAGGTACTATGCTGATTACCTGTGTGATGAAATAATCTATACACCAAACCCCCATAACTTGCAGTTTACCTACATAACAAACCTGCACATACACCCCAAACCTAAAATACAAGTGAAAAAAAACAAGGAATCAATAAAAAATAAGTGAAGACATTGGATATCATTTTATCTATGGTTTGTCTTTTAGTCATGACTTTTTGTGATTTTATTATTTGTCATTCACCACCAGTGTTTCTTATGTTTAGCAATTCTGTCATATAGTCACACTGCTGTGTTCAAAGGCAACATTATGGACTACTTTTTTCAGAAAGAATTTCAGTCTTTTTTTTTTTGTTCAAAGGGAATAATGGGAATCTTGAACTAACTACTGACACCATGTCTTATTTTTAAATGCAAAGCAGCTGGGTACATTATTTAATATAATAGGACTATGACTAGCGTTATTTAAAAAGTATAATGTATCCCTTAAACAAATTGGGACTATTTTTTTTCTTACTGATTTCTTTGAGTTCCTTGTAGATTCTAGATACTAGTCTTTTGTTGGATGTGTAGTTTGCAAATATTTTCTCCCATTCTGTAGATTGTCTGTTTATTCTGATTATTATTTCTTTTGTTGTGCAGAAGCTTTTTCACTTATTCAGGTCCCATTTACTTTGTTTGTGTTGCATTTGCTTTTGAGGTTTTATTCATGAATTCTTTGCCTAGGCCAATGTCCAGAAGAGTTGAACAGTTTTTCCAAAGTTATCTTCTAGAATTTTTATGGTTTCAGGTCTGAGATTTAGGTCTTTGATCCATCTTGAGTTGATTTCTGTGTAAGGTGAGAGATAGGGATCCAGTTTTATTCTTCTACATGTGGCTTGCCAGTTTTCCCAGCACCGTTTATTGAATAAGCTGCCCTTTCCCCAGTCTGTGTTTTCTTATGGTTTGCCAAAGGCCAGTTGACTCTAAGTATTTGGCTTTATTTCTGGGTTCTCAATTCTGTTCCATTGGTCTAAATGTCTATTTTTATACCGTTGCCATGTTGTTACGTAACTATATCCTTGTACTGTAATTTGAAGTGTGGTAATCTGATGCTTCCAGATTTGTTCTTTTTGTGATTTGTTCTTTTTGCCTAGGATTGCTTTGGCTATTTGGGCTGTATTTTGGTTTCATGTTTTAGGATTGGATTTGGTTCCCAATTTTAGGTTTGTTTTTTCTAGTTCTGTGAAAAACAATTTTGGTATTTTGATGAAAATTGCGTTGAATCTGTAGATTGCTTTAGGAAGTATGGCCATTTTCACATGATTAATACTTCCCATACATGAGCATGGGATATGTTTCCTTTGTTTGTGTCATTTATGGTTACTTAATAAAAAGTATATTTTAATTATCATTTTAATTAAAATTTAAGAAATAAAACATAAAATAGGTTAGCAAAACAATCAATTAAAAAGTATAATGTTTTCTTATAATGCATAAGAAAACATATCAAAAAACAATCATACATGCTACAGAATGGTAATGAAGAGATCAAATCTTTTCTATTGCTACATTCTACCTCAGCCTTCAAAATTTTTCCCTTAAGTTGTGTTCAAAATAAGTTAGCATCTGGCCTCATAGGATAGACATGGGGCCAATGTAGATCCCTAGATTTTCAATATAGTAGTGTGCAGTGGATATCCTTTGCTAGGTTTACCTAATTTCCCTGCAGACCTACCAACCCCATTTTATTCTTTCCCCTAAAAGGCCAGGAAGACAACACTTACGATGCTTTTTATTGTTCAAAAAATGAATATATGAACTCTCAAGTAAAATTAGTTTTTAAAAGGCTATGAAGAATCAGATGGTAAATTTTAAAGAAATGATAATCCTTGCTACACTTTTCATTTCTGGTGGTTCAATAAATATGTACTGTTTGCCACGTAGTTAAATAATGGTGATACTTTAAACCAAAATTACGGAAAGAATGTTATTACTAAGATTCCGTTAAAGATATAAATTATATAGAGAAATGGCTGTGGAAAAGTCTAGTGATAGGTGATAAACAGATAATTGTGAGTTAATACTTTCTAAGCAGAAAATTACCCATCCCCACAACCATTACTCACTTCCATGCTTTGGTCCAAAATATCATTAATGAGAAGTAAAAATTTCCATTTCATAATTAAGAAGAACTTAAACACTCTTACAAGACCTAATGCAACAGATTTATAAATAATTGAAGTTAAGATATTTCCTAAGAGTAGGTCTAAATAAGAGCACAGTAGGAAAGCAAGACTGTACTTGAATGAGAGGGCCATGAGTTGTGAAAGACATTGGATAGGAATATCATAGACTTCAGCACACACAGCATTTATTTTTCTATTCCAGAATTTTGTTTAGGATTGCCTGGCTACCAAGAGAAGCTGAGGATATCTCTCAGGTTGATAAAATTAAAAATTGTGACAAAATTTCCCATGAAATATTCCCCTCAAAACACCAACCCAAATATAAAAGACTTGTGGTTCATCAGGGGCAATGATAATTGGTGGAAAGAGGTATGACTTAAATCCTAAGGAAACAAAACATTGGAAAGGTTGACTTCCCTATTTCTGTAACTCAAATCTGTATTTCTTCCTTTTTTCTTGACTCATCCCCTTTCCCTGAATATGCAACTCCCAACTTTTCAAGGGAAACCATTCAAAGGTTATCCTAAGGTTTAAAAAATGTTAGCTGGCAAAAATCCTGTCTTTTTCCGAGTTTGTTGATGAATTAGGTAAAGCAATGACTCAGGGAGTACAGATGCAAGGGTCAAGAAATTGGATAAAATTTTTCTACAAGTGGTGCTTAAAATATGTGAGCTCGCCTTTGTAAACATATATGGCATGTAATAAGATGTGGAGTCCATTCTGCCAGCAGGCCAAAGCAGGCAAAATCTCTTCCTTTCAAATATCTTTTAAGCTGAATGCTCATCTTGTGAGATCTTTTCTCCTTAAAGGGCATAATTCATGTTTACTAAAGAAAGTCACCATGAAAAGTTATATATGGTTAACTTTGGGCCAGATGGCCTACAAGGATGTTCCTTCCATCCCTTGAGGCTTTAAAAATACCTCAATGATAGTATGGGTTTTGGGGCCCCCAAAGGCAGAACCTGAGTCAAATATTTTCTTTGGACGTTATTTCCTGGAAACTCATGAGGGGCTAGGGAAGTAAGACAAGGAAGGGAGGAAGCCATACATGGTACATTATAAGGTAATTTCTACTTCAAGCAATTGGCACTGAGCCCAATGGGGACTTATGGCCTGCCCATTATTGATTGAAAACTGCTTCTTGAGGTACTGACTCTATTGGCCACTTTGTCCTGCTCACTACAGAGACTGAGCTAGCTCCAAACAAAGCCTTCAGGCAGAGAGTAGCAAGTGCTTGCAGTAAGCTGCCTTTAGTGTGCTGAGGTGAATGCCAAGGGTAGAAGGGCATGGCACCAACAGCATCAGTTAAGGATCCCAGGCCAAAGGTATTTGAGAGCACAAAATTTCCGTTTCTCACCTGGGACAATCCAGAGTGCCATGATAGGAATCTTTGAAAGCGTTTGTTCTTCTGCAAGGCCATTCAGCATGCCAATTTTGTCTCCCTGTGGCAAATATCACATGGAATGGAGACGGAGGTCAAATATTATCTTTTGCTGAAGGTACTGACATTTCTACACTGAATGACAGGCACATGCCTATTTAGAAAATGTGCTACTTGTTAAGTTTCCCAGTGACATCTCTTGATCTCACTGGGAATTTTGAGTTCATGGCAATTTCTGAGCTGTGCACTTAGTGCACAGTAGAAGGTTATTGCTCCATATTATGGTCCACTGCTTAACACAATCTGCCAACAGCCAGAAGAATGGTTTTCTTTCCCACCGAGTCTCTCAGATGAGATACTTTCTCAATATTATTGTTATTGTTTCTGTAAGCTGATTTTCCATCAGAGTTAGAACTTTGGAGAAAACAGGTTTTAGCTTTTTTCTAAGAAATGGATCTCCGTGGTGATATTAACAATTTCAACTCAGATTAAATGCTTTGTTCTTGTTGCTGTAAATATGTTGCAGTATCTGTAAATTCTTTTTCTGTGTAGTTTGTAGACTTATTTTTTGAACCACACATATTTTTACAATAGGTTTACTGATATTTCAGTTGCTTAAAACATGAATTTAGTTTTAGCATTATTTTATGAATAAAGAACAGTTAATTATTATGCCATGACAGGAGCACTAATCCTCCTTTATCATTTGCGAATCTTATGAAAGACTAAACTCTGGTGATAATTTTTGCTTATTTGTGTAATTGTAAGACTTTTTAATTGTGTCACTAAGTATTACCTATGAAAATAAAATATCTCCCACTGCCACTTCCTGCTTGGATTTTGTAAGAATAAGGATATTTTATTGCACAACTACAGGCAGTTATCAACTTCATATAAAAAAAGACACATAAAAATATTAAATAAAGTGTTCAAGGTCACAAAGTTTCTCAACTGTAAAAATGGGATAATAGTAAAATTTCATAAGTCTGTCAAGAACTTTAATGTGTTAACATTTATGAAGCACTGGTAGAGTAAGATCTCTATAATTTTTTATTCAATAACAAATTTCTAACTGGAACAGATTTATTTTTCTTTCCTTCCTTCCTTCCTTCCTTCCTTCCTTCCTTCCTTCCTTCCTTCCCTCCCTCCTTCCTTCCTTCCTTCCTACCTTCCTTTTTTCTTTTGTTTTGCTCCTCATATTCATTAGAAACAAAAGGAACTACCAATTCTTCCACAAAAATGTTGTATAAGTTAAATAGCATTCAATTTTACATAAGTTGTATGCTTTGTGACATCATTAAAATCTCTCTTGGTAACAATTTTGAGGTATTGGATGATGTGTTAAATTGAATTGTCAACATTGCCCTTATCCACCTAGCAAGTTTTATGAACTGGAGCATTCTAGACTGTGATTTACATTTTCTACCTTTAAATGCAGCCAGCTGCTTTAATATAAAGTAAATGACTTTAAGCTAGTCCTATTCAGTTATTACTTAGCTTTGGACATCAAATATTTCCTCTTCCTATTAATTTCTGCAAACCTTTAAGAACTCTGCAAAATAACTATTAAGTGAACTGATAAGTTCACAAAGATCCCTTTTATTTCTAATATTCTAGGCTTAATGTACCTGTTACGTTTTTGTGTTTGTTTTGGTCTCTGTATTAGTCTTCTCAGGATGCTATAACAAAATACCACAGACTTAAACAACATAGATTTATTTCTCACAGTTCTAGTGGCTAATCTAATATCAAGGTACCTACAAGGTAGGTTTCATTCTGATGCCTCTTCTCTTGGCTTTTGATAATAAGACCTCCTTTTTGTTCACTTGGGGAGAGAGAGAAAACTCTCTAGTGTTTCTTCTCATAATAGCACTAATATCACCAAACCTTATCTAACCCTAATTATCTCCCAAAGGCCTCACCTCCAAACATCACATTAAGAGTGAGGGCTTCAACATGAATTTTGCAGGAACACAAGCATTCAGTACATAACAATCTCTTACATGATATATTCTGAACCCAGCTTATAAGCCTCTTCCCCTTTTTCCCCTTTTAAAACTCAGTTCAAATTTATAACTCAATGGACTTGATAGCAGTTGCTTTATTGCAAGTATCTCTGGTCTCTTAGCCACCTGGCATCAAGTTGCTCAGTATTTATAAGGGTTCAGTAGCATGCCAGGAGCCATTTTATTTTTATTTATTTTATTAAAAATAAGAATAGCTCTTCATTGTGTAGACCACAGCTTATTCTCAGAGCTCCAGGGGTCTGTTATACAACTCTTCTATTGGGCTTTGCCAGAGATTCCACACAGAATTATTCACATACCACATATCTCTAGCATTATCAGATCTAAGTCATTTGACTCAAATGCCAGTGCAACATATGACACAAACTAGACATGCTAAAGAGCCCTCTCTCAAAATGAGCTAAACTCAAAGCAAATACTTGAGTTATCAAATACATGGATAGCAGCATTATGAGTCACCAAATACATGGATAGGAGGAGTCCCAAGTGCAGTATAGGCACTAAATCAACAGGTGACATATGGTCCTTTGTATTTAACATCTAGAATGCACATAATGTAGGATATGTCCATTTCACCTTCAGTTTTACTGACCCACTTATGTAATCTTTAGCTGCAGCAGATTAAATGTCTTAGGTCTCAGAAGGGGAATAACCTGACAGGTGCACATTATGGAACTGAATTGGAAGGTGCAACCACCTCTTATCAATTTTGGACTCCCTATAGCTGTGAGAAAGTAAGCAAAGTGTTACTAGACTGAGAGATGGAATATAATTTGATTATTATGAAGAGCAAGGATGTTATGGCACAATGGGGGGCAGAGGAGAGTTCATCTTTCAGCCAGAAATTCCAGAGTCATACACTGATGCTTCCTACCTAAGAGATTAGTATAAATGGGCAATTCTTATAACACCAGGTCAACAGGGGCAAGGCTAAATAGGGATTAAACTCCTAGGGAATGAAACTCTAGTTCACCCTACCATTTAAGAAACCCATGTGAAACTAAATGTTTGCCGATGATGATGGAAATCAGAACTTCTGGTAAAATAAAAGATGATGAATATCTATTACAACCTCAAGACCAGTAAAAGCAACGGTTATACAAATATTTAGAACTTTAGGAGATTTCAACTGGCGAAGATTGAATCATCACCTTCAGTCTCAGTGTGCAAGTAGATTGGGGGAGTACAATTGGTTAACCCAGTTTATGTACTCCCCCAGATTCTCTTGTACCTATATGCCTCTCTGTAACCACCTAAAGATTTGACCAGCTTCTTAATGAAGAGCCTGATCAAAATATATATATATGAGATGGAGTCTCGCTCTGTCGCCCAGGCTGGAGTGCAGTGGCGCGACGCGATCTCGGCTCACTGCAACCTCTGCCTCCCAGGTTCAAACGATTCTCCTGCCTCAGCCTCCCGAGTAGCTGGGACTACAGGCATGTGCCACCACACCCAGCTAATTTTTTTTCTTATTTTTAGTAGAGACGGGGTTTCACCATGTTAGCCAGGATGGTCTCGATCTCCTGACCTCGTGATCCACCCGCCTCAGCCTCCCAAACTCATCAATCATTTTAATGGACACATCTCCTAACACTACCAGCTCTCTCTGCCTTCAAGGGTGATACTGGGCTTCCACATGGTCTGAGAGCAGTAGTCATCACAGCTCAGACACTCAAGTCCTACAACCCATAGAAGCTATTGCAAACCGCACCACTTCTTGGTTTAGATGATGTCTTGCATAATGGATGGGGGAATCTTACTCTCCTAGTGGTTACCTGAAGAAGCTAAGTAACACAACCTAGAGGTTTGGAGAGATAAAGTTTTGTGTGTCAAACTAAGACCAGCGTGATGCAGTAAACAAGAAGGTTTTGTTAGATAAATCCCATTCGCTTTCTTCTTTCCACATGTTCTTCTGAGGTACAGTGATTCCATATAGCCTCTCAGGGAATGACCAATGTGATGAATTAAGCAGCTACCTTTTCTTATGATAAGCTTGATAATACTATTTCTTTACATTGACTTTACTTTCTTTCTTGTATTTTTTTTCCCCTCAGTTCCTTCTCTCTCTAATCCCTTACTTTCCTGGGATTTCACACCCACCCTCCTCAATAAAACAGAAGTTAAGTTTTGCTGCAAGGTCTGTTTTGTTTTGTTTCTAATGAACTGGTACTAAGATAAGGGTGTTTAATAATTTTGTGCATGCATGTCATAGGTTGTCTATATGAGAGAATCCTGAGAAGATGAGGGAAATTTCTTGTCATGAAGATGAACAGGATGTCAATTATAAGAAAAATCACAGAGAGAAATGAGGTTATGTGAGATACATGAAACAGAAGATGAAGAAAAGAGAAATGTGAGCAGCATGAGGAAGGGCAATTACCAGAGTTAAGCATTAAGCTTCCCTTGAGATATTTCTTAGGGGCAAGAAAGGGTAATGAATTTGGAATAATAAATGTAGAGTGTTGTTGACAGAAAGAGAACACATATAGACTCCGAGAAAAGAGCAGGCTGTCAAGAAGCTGTCTTCCTTCTTGTCTTTGTAATTTTTTTATTGATTTTTAGAACTGCATGCAGATATTCATGTCAAGACCAAGACGAAACAAAAACATAAGTGTGACCTTGGCCATTTACTTACAAAGTAAATAACAAGTGAAGACTATAATGGAAGTCAAAGTATCTTAAAAGAGTTATGCAGCTCTTGTGGACCTGGCTGAGCTCTCCAAAGGGATTTTCTTTATAAGTCATTATTGATCCTGGTTTAGGGACAGCAATAGACAGACTAATCTACAAAGTATTATTTAGGGCCTAATCAAACTAAAGAGTTATCTGGATCAGAGCACAAATATAAATGACTATATCTTGTATATCAGTGGTTATTAAACTTAGTACGTATCCGAATTATGGGTTTATTAAAACATAGCTTGCTGGACCCCAGATTCAAGGTTTCTAATTTAGTAGTTCTGAGACAGTGTTGAGAATTTGAAATTCTAAAAAGTTTCCAGTAGATACAAATGTTGCCAGGCGACGAAAGGTTGAAGGAGTGATATATCTGAGACAAAGATATAATTTTAAGATCTATGACTACAAGGAAAAAAGTAAAAAAATCCTGCTACTGAATATTCATAAGAGACTGTTGGAAGAACAAATTTGAAGTATAGAGTTAGGATGGTCCCATGGAGATGGAAATTGCAGTGCTAAAAATTATTTCCCACTTAGTTTCTTTGAACATATGAAAGTTAATTTTTAAAACAGTTGTTTCATAAATAGCTAGCAGCAGCATTATTATTTTGTATGTAAATGAGTCCATTCTATAGCAATTTTTCTGCTACCTGAGCATAAATTAATTTATTCTAGAGAACTATCTGGACGAATTAGCTCAGCTATCTTTTGACTTTATTATGTTCTGCAGAAGGGAAAAAATACTGAAGCATGTATGTACTTCTTATTTTTTTTTCTTAAGACAAATCTGATGCCCCCAAGCATTTCTATGAATACTTGTTTAAAAAAATTCAAAAAGGCATTGAAAATTTGTTGTTTGAAATTATCAAATCAAATTAGCAATGCCATAGGGTAGAGTTTGTCCTAAAATACAGGCTACAAAGGTTATGGCATGAACAGTGCTTTTTCTACATCGTTCAAGGAAGTTGGGTAAGAAGGGACTAGACCAGTGGTTTGTATGTTGGCTTTACATTAGAGCATTTTAATACTCAAAAATTCTAGACTCACCCAACATCAATTAATCAATTGAACTGAAGTGAAGTTTTAAAAGCTCTAGTGTGCAGCTTAGATAGAAACCTGGGGTGGGACTTAGGCCTCAGTGTTTTTAAAGCTCCCCAGGTGATTCCTATAAGCACACAGATTGAGAATCAGTGATCTAAAAAAAAAGCCGTTCTGCCACAGAAAGTGTTATATAGTCTGTTTCTAGCAGCACCAGAGTGACATTTTGCATGAAGTAAGGTAATCTTTGACCCTTTCTGAAAAGAAAATTTGTTTTCTTAAATTGAAACAGTTTCATTACACTTATTCAGACACTTGAAAATTGCTGAATATTTATTTTCATATTCATAATGACATTGGTGATAGAATATAATCAAAGACAATAAGGCATTTATTTGTTCAT
Organism: Gorilla gorilla gorilla; assembly: GCF_029281585.2. Lineage (NCBI taxonomy): Eukaryota > Metazoa > Chordata > Mammalia > Primates > Hominidae > Gorilla > Gorilla gorilla. The sequence continues at coordinate 47,038,585 of NC_073247.2, forward strand.
TTCAAAATGAAGAATAAATAGATTCAAACATTAATCTTTGTATTTTAAAAGCCAGTAATCTTAGAGAATGGAAGGTTATGTTTGAGAGATTAGAATTTGAAAATGTTAAGAGGATCTGTATTTAGGCTTGTAGAAATTCCTACAGATAAACAGATACGAGCATAATGGAAGAAAAGTAATAAAAACGAAGAGATCAGTAGAGTCTTAGAGGAGCAGGAAGGCCCTTGAACAGCATGTCCAGTTAGAAGTGAATGACAGTGCAGCAAATGGCCACAATTTAGGGGCACTATTTAATTGCACAGAAATGTTGTTGGAGTTGTCATTACCATCCACTGCCCAGCTCTCAGTTTCAAGGCACCTTGTATTGCCTGGGCCCTGGCACTGAACAAGCATCTGTGGAGGGCTCCCTTTCACATCAGCCATCACTTCGCCAAAAGACTTCCAAATAAAAGTGATTTACGTTCATGCCCTTAGCCAATTTCCTTGTTAGTGTTACTCTCATACTCCTATTGAAACCTGTCAGAAATATATTATTACCAGGAAGATAAATCTTAGCTCATTTAACTGGAAGTTATAGTGATGAAAAGGAGTGCTCAGCACCTATACTTCAAGCCAAGTATGGGGTATGAAGGCAACCTGAGAATCCCCTAAAACCAGGCAAAATCAAAGCACTATTCTTATTATTTATCTTTTGCAACCCCTCCACCTTCCAGAGAAAACAGATCTGAGGTAAATTATTGGTTAGATGCTATATGGGAGATTCCTTGATTGACATGATATAAATTCAAGAATCTTAATTTATGATAAAAGTTAGACTCCCCCCCAAAAAAGGAGTACAAGGGAAGGTCAATTTTGAGAGATCCAGGATGGAGACATGGCTGGAGCTGATGTGGCTGGTGAGGCTGTGTAGATCAAACTGTCGTGCCCCAGGGTTGGTGATGTCGCTGGCTTCCAGAAAGGAATATTGTACCAGAAACAGAGATGTTTAAGTATATAAAGGACACAATTTCCTGGTTGTCCTGTGAATTTAGACGGTGTTGAGCTTTTCCTTCTTTTTCTTCATAGCAAAGCCTGATTTCCATAAAGAACTTCATCAGCCATTAGTACTTGATGGATATTGAATCTCAATATGTTTTTCTAAAGGGTATATGCGTTTCTGAGGCTATCCTAAAATTACAAAAGGAAAGCTTCATCTGTTTTAAAGCAATATAAGTTGCCAATACGCATTATGAAGTAATTTTGAGAGGAGAGAAAAAGTTTCCGAATTATATCACTTAGGAAGTTGTATGATTCACTTTTTAAAAAGGTACATTATTGTTGTGCAAAGAAGACCCTTAACCCCAAAAGTATATGTAGAAAAGATGAAAAAGAGGGCAAATAGAAGAGTGATCCATAAGAATAGGTCAGGTCAATTAAATCAATAATTAATGGAGGCTTGAAAAAAAAGGTGAATGACAAAAAATTCACCCTGAATTGTATTTGCAATAAGTAAAATAAGCAAAGAGATGGGCTGATGTTATAATAGGTCACAGAAAGAAAAAATTCCTCATTGGATGCTGTTTAGTTTTCCCCATCCAGTAGAATAATTTTTTAAAAGAAAATTAAAGAACAAACATACTTGTTACAGAGAAATTCTAGGCTGTAAGTTGGTGAAGTGTTTCAAGAATCATTAAAAAGTCAGGAAACAACAGGTGCTGGAGAGGATGTGGAGAAATAGGAACACTTTTACACTGTTGGTGGGACTGTAAACTAGTTCAACCATTGTGGAAGTCAGTGTGGCAATTCCTCAGGGATCTAGAACTAGAAATACCATTTGACCCAGCCATCCCATTACTGGGTATATACCCAAAGGACTATAAATCATGCTGCTATAAAGACACATACACACGTATGTTTATTGCCCCACTATTCACAATAGCAAAGACTTGGAACCAACCCAAATGTCCAACAATGATAGACTGGATTAAGAAGATGTGGCACATATACACTATGGAATACTATGCAGCCATAAAAAAGGATGAGTTCATGTCCTTTGTAGGGACATGGATGAAGCTGGAAACCATCATTCTCAGCAAACTATTGCAAGGACAAAAAACCAAACACCGCATGTTCTCACTCATAGGTGAGAATTGAACAATGAGAACACATGGACACAGGAAGGGGAACATCACACACCGGGGACCGTTGTGGGGTTGGGGGAGGGAGGAGGGATAGCATTTGGAGATATACCTAATGCTAAATGACGAGTTAATGGATGCAGCACACCAATATGGCACATGTATACATATGTAACAAACCTGCATGTTGTGCACATGTACCCTAAAACTTAAAGTATAATAATAAAATTTTTTAAAAAAGAATAGTTCCTAGTTGAGAGGATTGTTTTTATAGCTTGATTATATTCTTTTCAAATACAATCTCTTTGATGTGAAGTAAAATCTAGGCAGATAGCCTGCCTTTTTCTCTCCCAGTGTTCTAGGCCAAGCTGTCAGATTTTAAAAGTATATGCGGAAGACAGTGTGGCAATTCCTCAAGGATCTAGAACCAGAAATACGATTTGACCCAGCAATCCCATTACTGAGTATATACCCAAAGGATTATAAATCATTCTACTATGAAGACACATGCACATGCATGTTTATTGCAGCACTATTTACAATAGCAAAGACTTGGAACTAACCTAAATGTCCATCAATGATAGGCTGGATAAAGAAAATGTGGCACATATACATCATGGAATACTATGCAGCCATGAAAAAGGATTAGTTTATGTCCTTTGCAGAGACATGGATGAAGCTGAAAACCATTGTTCTCAAAAAACTAACACAAGAACAGAAAACCAAACACTGCACGTTCTCACTCATAAGTGGGAGCTGAACAGTGAGAACACATGGACACAGGGAGGGGACCATCACACTCTGGGGCCTGTCGGGGGGGGTGCTAGGGGAGGGATAGCACTAGGAGAAATACCTAATGTAGATGATGGATTGATGGGTGCAGCAAACCACCATGGCACGTGTATACCTGTAACAAACCTGCATGTTCTGCACATGTACCCCAAAACTTAAAGTATAATAAAAAAAAGTATATACGGATTTGAAAATGTGGGAATTATTTTCAAAATGAAATTTATGTATTAAAAAATTTACCTTGTAGAGTAATAATATATAATGAGGTTACCAAAAAAGTTATTAAAAAAACAAAAAGATATGAAAATTTGCCAGTAGGTTGGATATGCATACATACATCTTATATTTTCCATTTTGGAAAGAGAATAAATGATACAATATGCAGTGCCATTAGAATGATATCATTAGAAAGCCAGCAATTATTACGATTATTAATACGATTTTTAATATTGTACTTTTAAAATTAAACTTAATTATGAGGATCTTGCATAGGTTCACAAAACATAAATTATGAAAAGTCAGCTTTATTTGTTTCTTGAAAAAAATAATTAGACTAACACAATGCAGAATATATAAGAGATCTAGATTTTAAGAAAAATTAGAATGCCCTATTATCTTCCTGGGAAAAAAAGAATAAGAAATCTGTAGCTAAATGATCATATACTTAGATGATTTTGTAACTGGCTCACTTATAACATAAACATTGCTTACAAATGAGTTGCATGGCCAAGGTAGAAATGCCATAGGGGCATTTTCACAGGCCACTGTCTTCATCACTACCCTCTTTCTTTCTTCCTTCCTTCCTTCCTTCCTTCCCTCCTTTCTTTCTTTCGGGTTTTTTTTTTTTTTGATGGATCTTGCTCTCTCTCGCACAGGCTGGAGTGCAATGGCACGATCTCAGCTCACTGCAAACTCTGCCTCCCAGGTTCAAGTGATTCTTCCACCTCAGCCTCCCAAGTAGTTGGGATTACAGGCACCCGAACTCTTGAAAGTTTCTTACTTCTGTGTTATAGATCACAATAATTGGTGTGATGTAGACTATGTTTGATGGCAGAATAGAAATACAAAAAGACCTTGGTAGTTGGAAAGGTGAAATGGGCCTAGTATAGTCATTTTTAAATTTGTGTTTAATGCTACAGGGAAAGAGGTTACATTCATGACAAGAATTGTGTAAGAATTAATTATACATTTTATGCCTGTATCAAAACATTACATATATTCCATAAATATGTACAAATATTAGGTATCCATAATAATTCAAAATTTAAAAATAAAACATAGATTTCCAAGGGAAAAAATTGTATAAGAGTAAAATGAACGGCCCCAAGAAGTAGTGAATTAGTTATCTTTCATTTATTGGAGTGTAATTTGATTAAACCCAGATAATGGTTACAAAGAAAAGTCAGGGACTAACCACATGGCTTAAATAACAGACTTTAAGGTATCTTCTAACTCTGAGAGTATTCAATATTTCTGAAGTGCTTACCACTTATTTGGTAGATCATTATTTCTAGCCCTGTAGCAGATTCAAGCTAGCATAGAGCTTTGGCTCTTAAATACCTCCTGATTAAGCTGTTCTATCAACATATCTTGTCAGATCTTATCTTCTACTGACACTTCATACTGACCTTCCTCTTTCATTTTTTTTCCTTCAGCAACTTATCACTACCTAACATACTACTAATACAGTATTATTTTTAATCTTAATTATGTTTCTCCCCCACCAACAGGTAGGCTCCGTATTTTTTATCCGTTTTGTTCTTTGCTGCATTCCCAGTGCTTAGAACCATGCCTGGCACAGAGTTGACAACCAATACATGTTTGTCAAAAAAATGGAAGAAATGATAAAAGTCCATGTATTGGTCGGTTTTCATTCTGCTGATAAAGACATACCCAAGACTGGGTAATTAATAAAGAAAAAGAGGTTTAATGGACTCACAGTTCCACATGGCTGGGGAAGACTCACAAACATGGTAGAAGGCAAAAAGTATGTCTTACATGGCGCAGGCAAGAGAGAATGAGAGCCAAGCAAAATGAGTGTCTCCTTATAAAACCATCAGATCCCTTGAGACTTATTCACTACCATGAGAACAGTATGGGGAAACTGTCCCCATGATTCAATTATCTCCCACTGGGTCCCTCCCAGGAATCATGGGAGCTACAATTCAATACGAGATTTGGGTGGGGACACAGTCAAACCATATCAATCCACAACGGCACCAACCATATTTATGAAGCACTTTTTCAGGGCCTGGCATAGTACTAAGTACTACACATGCTAATGTGTCTCTGAGTTCTCAAGACAACAACAGCTTTGCCACAGGAACCTTCCCCATGTAGCAGGTGAAGAAATAGAGGTTCTGAGAGGTCAGATAACTTGCCCAAGGTCCTACAGCTACTCAGTGCTAGGTCAAAATAATGTTCAATAATCTACAACTCCACCAAGCCCAGCCCACTAAATCAAAAGCAGATCATACCTTCCTCCTCTGACTGTCTTCGGTTTAATCAAAGGGGTGAGGCATGTGACTCTCAGGGAGAACTGGCCTGTTGGCTGTGATACTGTTACAGGGGGAGGGATTAAACATATTTTTCCAGTATGGATTTGGTAGATTTTACTTAGTGCTGCATCTCAAAGAGGTCAGGACCTCAAGATTGTCAGGACAACGAAGAGCAGCTGCTCACAAATTCATTTCCTGTGAGGCGAGAATCCCTTCTTTACAGTTTTAGATGGGAACAAATTTGGTAACTAGTTATAAAATGTCTGTGGCCAGTGCTCTTGGTTCCATTTAGATCTACTTGATGTTTTCTATTTGATAGGTATATTTAGATTTGTCTTATTTTTTTCTTTTCTCTTTTTCCTTTGAAAAGTTAATTAACCATATTACAGTTAACTTGGAACAGGTGAAAATAATTTATAATCATCAAACCCTATACAACCTCATTGTCATTCACTTTTTACTACTCAGGTATAATTTACATACAATAAAATGTATCATTTTAAAGTGTACAATGCAGCAGATTTTAGTATATTAAAAGTATGTCTACAAGATTGTGCAGTCATCTCCAATATCTAATCCTAAAACATTTTCACTACCAATGAGAAACTCCCCACTCATTAGTAACCACTTTCCATTCCTCACTTTCCTGAGTGCCTGGCCACCATGGATCTACTTTCTGTGTCTATAGATTTGTCAACACTTCATATAAATGGAATCATATAGTATGTGATCTTTTGTGACTGGCTCCTTTCACATACCATGGTGTTTTAATGGTTCTTTCATGTTTGGCAATTCATTCATTTTTATTGGAAAATAATATGTCATCATATGGATTTACCACATTTTGTTTATCCATTCAATGACCGATATACATTTGGATTCTGCCATTAATTGTTATGTTCATTTCTCCAGAGAGCAATTCTGACTCTACCATCTATTAGCACTTTGGCATTGAGAAAATTACTTAACACTTATGAGAGAAAAGAACCCTCTTCAACCCTCAATGATGTTAATAATCCTTATTTCATAAGGTTTCTTTTAATATTTTTCTCTTTTTTGTTTATTTTTAAAAATTTTATTTCAATAATTTTTGAGGGTATAGGTGGTTTTTGTTCACATGGATAAGTTTTTTAGTGGTGATTTTTCACATTTTTGAGGATTAAATGAAGTATGCAAAATCTGATGCTTAGGGAACTTCTAGAAATATTTTTGTCTCTTCATAGATTCCCTTCTTTTTCTGAATGTTGCTCTCTGCCTTGCTTACAGATACCACCACTCCTGGTTAGCACACTTAGAGGTATATTTTAATATTTGAATTGTCAGAAAATAATATGTAAACAATAGGAAGACAATAATGATATATGAAATTTAAAACTCCCTGTGATGTTGACTTACCCATATGCCAATCCCTTAAAAGCCCTCTGCTTCTCTGCACTGTTAGTGCTGAGGACATACGGCTTCTCTTTGTCTCAAAGCGAATGCATCACCCGAAGTTCATGGGCCAGTCTCACCTGCATGCTCTAGACTCAAAATCACCATTCCCAGAACTTACTTAGATACACAAGTATCTCATGTCCTTTGCTCTGTTCAACCTCTGTAAACGCTCTGAAAGCTGGTATTCCAACTCTGTCCTTATTACCTGTGTGAACCCCATTGCCTTTGTTTCCACAACTATAAAATGCAAATTATAATAAACATAAGTTCATTATTATTGTTAGGATTAAATGAGATAATGCACGAACGTGCTGCATATCACAGCTGGCAAACATTGTTCATAGAATGAACACCTTACCCTCAGGAAGAAGGAGGAAAATCTATGTTGCCTTCTCTCACTATTCACTTTCTTTTCTTCTTCACTTACAGACTATTTGGCATATATCTATTTCAGCTTGTATTTATTTATGGAAACAAAATCATTCCCTGCCGAGCCCTTACACTATGTTTCAATTCTTGGTCTCCGTAGTCATTTTCTATATTGCACCATCATTGTCACTATACACACACTCATGCACACACACACACACACATCTTATTTGGTATCATATTTGATGCCATTTGATATTTTTCTACTCGAAAATTAAGTATTGTATTAAGAAAATTTATTCTTATTCATTCTTATTTAGCCAACCACATATTGTTAAATATTTAGTTTATGAATATTTTATTTTACCAAATGTTACTATGATGAACAACTTTGTAACTAAAGTTTTATGCAATTTATTATTATCTATTTAGAATAAGTTCCCAGATTTTAAATTTCTGAATCAGAGGCATATATATTTTTGAATATTTTGTTACATGTTGTTAAATTGCCTTTAAGCGAGTTTGCACCAATGATGAGCAATTAAGAAATTTCATCTATCTTCATCATCACCCAAGAAAATGAAGAAAAATATTTGATAATTTTATAAGCAAAAATATAATAATTATATATAGGTGTTTTGCTAATTTAAAAACCTAATTGTATTATTCTGCAATGCTTTATAACTGAAATTGAACTTTTATTCATATGTTGACTGGGCATTTACCTTTATTCTGTTCAGAAATTTCTGGTACTTATTTTTATTACTGTGGCAAAAAAAAAAAAAAACCCATAACATTAAATTTAACATCTTAGCCATTTTAAAGTGTACAGGTCAGTAATTTTAAATACATTCACGTTGTTGTACTACAAATCTCTACAACTTTTTTTTTTTTTGAGACGGAGTCCCACTCTGTCACCAGGCTGGAGTGCAGTGGCGCAATCTCGGCTCACTGCGACCTCCGCCTCCCGGGTTCAAGTGATTCTCCTGCCTCAGCCTCCCGAGTAGCTGGGACTACAGGCGTGCACCACCACGCCCAGCTAATTTTTGTATTTTTAGTAGAGACGGGGTTTCACCATGTTGGCCAGGATGCTCTCAACCTTTTGACCTTGTGATCTGCCCTCCTGGGCCTCCCAAAGTGCTGGGACTACAGGCGTGAGTCACCGCGCCTGGCCGAATCTCTACAACATTTTTATTTTGAGAAAGTTAAACTCCATAGCCACTAAACACTAATTCTCTCTTGTTTCTCCATTCAACCCTTGGTAACCACCTTTCAATTTTCTGTTTCTATGATTTTTACTAGTACAGATATTTCATATAAGTAGAATAACACAGATTTAACCTTTTATGACTGGCTTATTTCTCTTAGCACAATGTTCTTAAGATACATCCTTGTTGTAGCATGTGACAGGATTTCCTTCTCTTTAAATTCTACATATTTTATTTTATGTATATACCACCTTCTATTTATCCATTTATCTGTTGACAGATATTTTGCTTGCATATGACTCATTGCTATTGTGAAAAATGCAGTGATGAAAATGAGTGTGTAACTCTTTGTGATCCCACTTTACATTCTTTTGGATTAATGCTCAGAAGTGGGATTGCTGGATCATATACTAATACTATTTTTCATATTCTGAAGAACCACTATAACATTTTCCATAATTCCTACCACGAGGGTACGATTGTTCCAACTTCTCCACGTTTTCACCAAGACTTGACATATTTTGTTATTTTGATAGTGGCCTTTCTGAGGAGGGAGGGGATTATATCTTATTGTGTTTTTTATTTGCATTTCCTTGATGATGAGGGATGTCGAGCATCTTTTCATATGCTTATTGCCATTTGTACATGTTCTCTGGAGAAATGACTATTTCAATCCTTTGCTCATTTGAAAATAATCAAGTTGTTTTGTTGCTATTGAAGTAGAGGACTTCCTTATATATTCTGGATGTCAACCTTTTATCACATATGTAATTTGCAAGTATCTTATTCCTCTATGTAAGTTTTCTTCCCACCCTGTCCATTGTTTCCTTTGCTGTGCAGAAATGTTTAAGTTTGTTGCATTCTTATTTGGCTATTTAAAAAAATATTTTGCCTATGCCTTTGGTGTCATATCCAATAAATCACTGCCAAATTTAATGTCCTGAAGATTTTACCATATGTTCGATTCTACAAATTTTATAGTTTTAATTCAATTCTTACATTTCAGTATTTAGTTGATTTTAAATTAGTTTTGTATGTGATGTAAATAAGGGTCCAACTACATTTTTTTCTTCTGAATATTGTTTTCTCAATACCATTTGTTGAAGAGACAGGCCTTTCCCTACTGTGTAATCTGGGCACACTGTTGAAACATCATTTGAAGATTTATCTCTGGACCCTTTGTTCTACTTGATTAATTTATACACCTACATTTATGCCAGTAACATACTATCTTAATAATTACTGTTTTGTAGTATGTTTTGAAATTAGGAAGTGTGAGACCTACCACTTTGTTATTTTCAAAACCGTTTTGGCTTTTCAGTGTCTTGAGTTTTCATATGAATTTTAGCATTTTTTTTCTATTTCTGTGAAAAATGACATTGGTATTTTAATAGGAGTTCTTTGAAAATATCAATGAAAACATGAACAGACACTTTTCAAAAGAAGACATAAATGTGGTCAACAAGCATATGAATAAAAGCTCAACATCACTGATCATTAGAGAAATGCAAATCAAAACCACAATGAGATACCATATCACACCAGTCAGAATGGCTATGATTAAAAAGTCAAAAAATAACACATTACAGTGAGGTTGTGGAGAAAAGGGAATGCTTATATACTGTTGGTGGGAGTGTAAATTAGTTCACCTATTGTGGAAGACAGTGTGGCAATTCCTCAAAGACCTAAAGACAAGTATCATCTGAACCAGCAATCCCATTACTTGGAATTGCCTTTGGAAATACCCAAAGGAATATAAATCATTTTATTATAAAGACACATGCATGCATGTTCATTGCAGCACTCTTTACAATAGCAAAGGCACTTAATCAACCTAAATGTCCATCAATGGTAGACTGGATGAAGAAAATCTGGTACATATAAAACCATTGCATACTATGCAGCCATAAAACAGAATGAGATCATGTTCTTCCGTATTAACATGGATGGAGCTGGAGGTCATTATCATTAACAAGCTAATTCAGGAATAGAAAACTAAATACCACATGTTCTCACTTATTAGTGGGAGCTAAATGATGAGAACACATGGACACATAGCAGGGAACAACATACACTGGGGCCTATCGAGCTTGGAAGGTGGGAGGAGGGAGAGGATCAGGAAAAATAACTAATAGATACTATGCTTAATAACTGGATGATGAAATAATCTATACAACAAACCCCCATGACACATGTTTACCTACATAACAAACCTGCACATCCTGCACATGTACCCGTCAACTTAAAAGTTCAAAAAAAGGAGGTCAGGTGCAGTGGCTCATTGCTGTAATCACAGTGATTTGTGAAGCTGAGACAGTACGATCACTTGAGGCCAGGAGTTTGAGACAAGGCTGGGCAACATAGCAAGGCCCCATCTCTACAATTTTTTTTTAATTACCTGGGCATGGTAGTATGCACCTGAAGTACCAGCTACTCAGGAGGCTGAGGTGAGAGGATCACTGAGCCAAGGAGTTTAAGGTTGCAGTGAGTTATGGTCATGCCACTACACTCCAGCTTGTGTGATAGAGAGACATCCTGTCTCTAAGTACACACACACACACACACACACACAAACAAACACAAACACACTCATATTTATATTATTTGTAGCTACTGTAAATGGGATTGCCTTTTTGATTTTTATCAGGAAGGGATGCAGAATTTAACTGAATGCTTTTTCTCTGTCTATTGAGATAATCCTGTGGATTTTGTCCTTAATTCTGTTTATGTGATGTATCACATGTACTAATTTGCATATGTTGAATTATTCTTGCATTCCTGGGATAAATCCCACTGGGTCATAGTGTACTATCTTTCTGATGTGCTACTGGCTTATATTTGCTACTATATTCTTGAGGATTATTTCATCTATATTCACCAGGCATCACATTACCTGACATCAAATTATACTTCAAGACTATAGTAACCAAGGCAGCATGGCACTGGTATAAAAATAGACACATAGAACAATGAAACAGAAGAGAGAACCCAGAAACGAAGCCACATACCTACAACCAGCTGATCATTGAAATAGTCGATGAAAATATACACTGGGAAAATGAGAACCTACATAATAAATGGTGCTGGGAAAATTAGATAGCCATATGCAAAAGAAAGAAAGACTCCTACCTCTCACCATATAGAAATATTAACTCAAGGTGGATTAAAAACCTCAAACTATAAAAATTCTAGAAGAAAACCTAGGATGGACTCTTTTGGACATTGGCCTAGGGAAAGAATTTATGATCAAGTCCTCAAAAACAAATTTGCAACAAAACCAAAAATAGATAAAATGGGACTTAATTAAACTAAAGAGCTTCTGTACTGCAAAAGAAACAATCAACAGAGTAAACAGATAACCTAGAGAATAGGAGAAAATATTTGAAACCTGTGCTTCTGACAAAACGCTAATATCCCGAATCTACAAGGAACTCATACATCTCAACAAGAAAAAAAAAACTCCATTAAAAAATGGGCAAATGACATGAACAGACATTTTTCAAAAGGAAATAAACAAGTTGCCAACAAACATAAAAAAAGTCAACATCTCTAAATATCAGAGAAATGCAAGTCAAAACCACAATGAGATCTTACACCCATCAGAATGGCTAACAAAAACAATGAAAAGATCAGATGTTGGCAAGGATGCAGAGAAAATGGGATGTTTATACACCACCGTTTATATTGATGCAAATATAAGTTAGTATAACTGCTCTGGAAAACAGTGTGGAAATTTCTCAAAGAACTAAAAATGGAACTACCATTGATTCAGCAATCCTAATTCTGTGTATCTACTCCCTCAAAAAATATATTAAAAAGATACCTGCATTTGTGTGTTTATCATAGCACTATTCACAATAGCAAAGATACGGAGTCAACCTAAGTGTCTATCAACAGAGAATTGGACAAAGAAAATGTGATATATCTATAGATAGATAGATAGATAAATATCTCCATGAAATACTACTCACCCATAAAAAGGAATGAAATAATGTCTTATGCAGCAACATGGATATGGATGCAGCTGCAGGCCATTATCCTAAGTGAAATAACTCACAAACACGAATACCATATGTTCTCATTTACAAGTGGGGACTAAAATATAGGTACACATGAACATACAGAGTGAAATTAAAAAGTTGAAAAATTACCTACTGGGTATAATATTCACTTTTTGGATCATAGTCACACAAAAATCCTAAAATTCACGACTATGCGGCATATATATGTTCACCACTATGCAACATATACATGTAAGAAATTTGCATTTTGCCCCCTAAGTATGTAAAAATTTTAAAAGAAAAACATAAAATTAATTTGCAATTTCACAAATCTGTGCAACAAGTTAATCTGAATGTGTTTAAGATAAATCATAATTTGCTATAAAGTTTGGCACTTCAGTTGAAAATAATAAAAGAGTCCTCTATTTTATCCCTGATTTTTTCTAGTTTTTTAAATAAAATGTTTCCATATATGTGAAATAATCTTTAGAGGGAGAAGAGCTTGAGGCCTATTCAGTAAATCATGAACAAAAGTGAAAAGGGATCCTGAAGCTTTCCAGTAACTTGTGTCCAAGTGTTTTGAACCACATGCCTTATGGGTGTTTACAAAGCCAGAAAAACAAGGAACAAAAGGAAGACTATACATTTAGGATGTGAGTGTTTTTGGAGGAGGAGTACAATTTTATGTAAAATTATAAAAATGTTGGGTAGTTTTTTTGGGAAAAAAATGTTATCAATACTGACATTAGCTTAAGTTATTTCTCTTGAGAAAACATATTCAACACAAAAATGTGTATTTTGAAACTATGTATATATATGTATTAATATATAGAAAAGAGCATCACTGACTACCTGTACTTCTAAAATGCTTCTTTAGTACATATATTTTCTTATCAACATTTGTCAATTGCAAACATGAAAATTGATAAAATTGTATTATGTGCATACAGATATTGGTGTGTGTGTATATACAAACACCCATATATATGGAAAACACAGGCATATGGTAGTTGTGCAGAAGACACTATTTTAGACTGATGAAAAGCTCTTCAAAGGAGCTAATAATGTTTCTATTGTATAAAGGAGAAGTGGTTTAAAGGTAGAAATAGCAAGCTGGGACCTGTAATATATTCAGGCTTTGAGTTTTCCTTTATGGTTACGTTCTTGCCAAATTTTGTTATCAGACTGATGCTGCCTTGACTGAATGACTTAGGGAGAAGCCTCTCCTTATACAGTTTTTTGGGAATAGTTTCAATGTGATTGGTGCCAGTTCTTTGTACATCAAATAGAATTTGGCTATGAATCCATCTGGCCATCTAGCCCAGGGCTTTTCTTTTTTTTTTTTTTTTTGACTGGTAGGTTTTTTTTATTAATGATTCAATTTCAGAATGTATTATGGGTCTGTTCAAGTTTTCATTTTCTACTTGGTTCAATATTAGGAGGTTGTATTTTTCCAGGAATTCATCTATTTTCTCTGGATTTTCATTTTGTGTGCATAGAGTTGATCATAATATTCTCTGGGGATCTTTTGTGTCTCTTTTGGGTCAGTTGTGATGTTATCTATGTCATTTTTTTTTTTTTGAGACAGAGTCTCGCTCTGTCACCAAGGTTGGAGTGCAGTGGCGTGATCTTGGCTCACTGCAACCTCTGCCTGCCAGGTTCAAGCCATTCTCCTGCCTCGGCCTCCTGAGTAGCTGGGACTACAGGTGCATGCCACCATGCCCGGCTAATTTTTTTTTCTTTGTATTTTCAGTACAGATGAGGTTTCACCAAGCTGGCCAGACTGGTCTCCAACTCCTGACCTCGTGATCCGCCTGCCTCAGCCTCCCAAAGTGCTGATCTATGTCATTTCTTATTGTGCTTATTTGGATCTTCTCTTTGTTTCTTTGTCATCTAGCTAGTGGTTTACCAATCTTGTTTATTCTTTCAAATATCCAACTCTTGTTTTCATTGAACTGGATCTTTACATCTTAATTTCATTCAGTTATTTGGTAACTATAGTTATTTCTATTCTTTTGCTAGCTTTGAGGTTAGTTCTCTTTTTCTAGTTTCTCTAATCGCATGTTTCATTGTTAATTTGAAATCTTTCTAACTTCTTCATAAAGGCATTTAGCTATATTAACTTTCTTCTTAACACTACTTTTGCTACATCCCAGATATTTTGATATGTTGTGGCCCTATTTTCTTTAATTTCAAAGATGTTTGATTTGTGTCTTATTTTTGTGAGAGGGACTGGCAAGCAGAAGGGGCTGCAGGACAAATATGTGCCGTCCCCACGTGGAAACCAGCCCTGCTTTCTCCTTGTTCAACTGTCAGCTGGGGCTAGAGCTACTTAGAGGGAAATGGGAAGCCCTGGGGGTTGAGTGTATAGCCACACTCTGTGGTACCTGTATCCTGCACAAAAGCCACTGCATTCCATGCCTGCTAAAGCCTTGTCTCGCCCATTCTCTAGGGAGATTCCACTGCCAGTTCAAATGTTCATGAGGGACATGAAGTATCTTGTAGCTAGGATCCCAGAGGTTCATGGTGAGAATAAACTCTGTCTCTTCATTCACCTATTCTCCAGGAGCTATTCAGGCCTGAGAACTAGCCAAGTGTGTGGGTGTCCTGTGCACCATCCCCTGCCTTCTCCCTCTTCACCCTAAGTGTTTATTTAACTTCTTTATCGACTCTTGATATTTTCCCTCTTAAGTTCTGCTCAAAGTATGTAGATTTACTTGACATTTTGGTCTCTCTCAGTGGGAGCAGTGCTTCCTGGCTGCATCTAATTGGTCATTTTCCCACATTTTGTTTATCCATTCATCTGTTAATAGACACTGGGGTTGTTTCTACCTTTCGGCTATTGTGAACATTGCTACAATGACCATTGCCATGCAAGTAACTATTCAAGTCCTGGTTTTAAATTATTTTGAATATGTACTGATATGTTTTGAATGTGTCCTCCAAAGTTCATGTTTTGGAAACTTAATTCCCAATGCAATAGTGTTAAGAGGTGTGACCTTTAAGAAGTGACTCATGAAAGGCTTAATGTAATTATTGCAAGGGTGGGGTTTGTTATATAAACAAGTTTGTCTCTTGCTCTCTTTCACCGTTTCTCACCGTTTCACACTCCACCATGAAATGACACAGCAAGAAGGCCTGCATAAATGCTGACATCTTGATAAAGTTCCCCTTTGTAAAACATTAAATCATCTGAGTCTTATTCACTATCATGAGAACAGCTTGGAAAAGACTGCCCCCCCCCCCCAATTCAATTACTTCCCACCGGGTCTCTCCCACAACATTTCAGAATTATGGGAACTACAATTCAAGATGTAATGTGGGTGGGGACACAGCCAACCATTTCATTCTGCCCCTGGCGCCTCCTAAATGTGAGGTCCATACACTTCAAAACCTATCATGCTTTCTCAACAGTCCCCCAAAGTCTTAACTCATTTCAGCATTAACTCAAAAGTCCATAGTCCAAAGTCTCATCTGACACAAGGCAAGTTCCTTCTGCCTCTGAGCCTGTAAAATCAAAAGCAAGTTAGTTACTTTCTAGATACAATGGGGGTACAGGCATTGGGTAAATACATCCATTCCAAATGGGGGAAATTGGCCAAAACAAAAGGGCTACAGGCCCCATGCAAGTCTGAAATCCAGTGGAGCAGTCAAATCTTATAGCTCCAAAATTATCTTCTTTTACTCCATGTCTCACATCCAGGTCACATTGATGCAAGACATGGGCTCCAATGGCCTTGGTGTGCTCTGCCCCTATGGCTTTGCAGGGTACAGCCCCCCTCCTGGCTGATTTTGCAGGCTGGTATTGAGTGTCTGTTGCTCTTCCACATGCACAATGCAAGCTGTCAGTGGAGCTACCATTCTGGGTTCTGGAGGATGGTGGCCCTCTCTCACAGCTACACTAGCAGTGCCCAAGTGGGGACTCTGTGTGGGGGCTCCAACACCACATTTTCCTTCCACACTGCCCTAGAAAAGGTTCTCCATGAAGGCTCCACCCCTGCAGCAAACTTCTGCCTGGACATCCAGGTGTTTCCATACATCCTCTGAAATCTAGGTGGAAGTTTCCAAACCTCAGTTCTTGACTTCTGTGCACACGCAGGCCCAAAACCTTTTGGAAGCCACCAAGGCTTGGGGCTAGCACACTCTGAAGCAATGGCCTGAGCTCTACATTGGCCCCCTGTTGCCATGGCTAAGACACAGGGCACCAAGTTCTGAGACTGCAAAAAACAGCAAGGCTCAGGGACTGGCCCACAAAAACATTTATTCCCCCTAAGCCTGTGGGCCTATGATGGAAGGGGCTGTTGTGAAGACCTCTGAGATGCCCTGGAGACATTTCCCCATTGTCTTGGCAATTAACATTTGGCTCCTGGTTACTTATGCAAATTTCTGCAGCTGGCTTGAATTTCTCCCCAGAAAATGTGGATTTATTTTTTATTGCATTCTCAGGCTGCAAATTTTCCACACTTTTATGCTGTGCTTCCTCTTGAATGCTTGGCAGCTTATAAATTTCTTCTACCAGATACCCTAAATTATCTCTCTCAATTTCAAAGTTCACCAGACCACTAGGGCAGAGGCAAAATGCTGCCAGTCTGTTTGCATTACAAGAGTAACCTTTACTCCAGTTCCCAAGTTTCTCATCTCTATCTGAGAATACCTCAGTCTGTATTTCATTATCTAAATCACCATCAGCATTTTGGTCAAAGCTACTCAACAAGTCTTTAGGACGTCCCAAACTTTCCCATATCTTCCTATCTTATTCTGAGCCCTCCAAACTGTTCTAACCTCTGTCTGTTACCCAGTTCCAAACTTGCTTCCACTTTTTCAGGTATCTTTACAGTAGCACCCCACTCTACCAGTACCAATTTACTGTATTAGTCTGCTCCCATATTGCTAATAAAGACATACCAGAGACTGGATAATTTATAAAGGAAAGAAGTTTAATTGACTCACAGTTCCACATGGCTAGGTTCCACAATCATAGCAGAAGGTGAACAAAGAGGAAAGTCACATCTTACATGGCACTAGGCAAGAGAGAGAGCATGTGCAGGGGAACTCCCCTTTATAAAACCATTATATTTCTTGAGAGTTAGTCACTATCACAAGAACAGCATGGGAAAGAATTGCCCCCATGATTCAGTTACCTCCCACCAGGTCCCTCCCATGACATGTGGGAATGATGGGTGCTATAATTTAAGATTTGGGTAGGAACACAGCCAAACCATGTCACTCCTCTTCAATTTTTTCGAAGTGTTTGCAAAAAATTATTTATTTTTCTTGAAGTGATAGAATTCACCAGTGCAGACCTGTGGTTAATGACATTTTTTGGTTGGATGTTTTGATTACTGCTTTAATCTTTTTACTAGTAATAGTTCTATTCAATTTTTTAAAATTTCTTCATGATTTTGTGTTGGTAGATTGTGTGTTTCTTAGAATTTGTCCATTTTATCTAAGTTATCCAACATTTTGCATAAAACAACGTTATTGTCTTTTTTTTTTTTTTTTTTTTTGAGACGGAGCCTTGCCGTTGCCCAGGCTGGAGTGCAGTGGCACGATCTCGGCTCACTGCAGGCTCCGCCCCCGGGTTCACGCCATTCTCCTGCCTCAGCCTCCCGAGTAGCTGGGACTACAGGCGCCCGCCACCTCGCCCGGCTAATTTTTTGTATTTTTAGTAGAGACAGGGTTTCACCGTGTTAGCCAGGATGGTCTCGATCTCCTGACCTCGTGATCCGCCTGCCTCGGCCTCCCAAAGTGCTGGGATTACAGGCGTGAGCCACCGCGCCCAGCCAACATTATTGTCTTATAATGCTTTATATTTCTGTAATATTGACAGCTATAGTCCCACTTTTATGTCTGATCTTGGTAACTGGAGTCTAATTTTTAATCATTAGCCAATGTAACTACAGGTTTGTTAATTTTATTGATGTTATTAAATAACAAATTTTTAATTTCACTGATTTTCTCTATTGTTTTTCTATTCTCTATTTATCTCTGCTCTAAACATTATTATTTCTTTTCTTATGCTAGTTTTTGATTTCATTTTCTTTGTTTTTACTAATTCTTTAGGGTGTAAGGTTAGTTACTGTTTTGAGACCTTTCTTCTATTATGTGTTTATAGCTACATCTTTTCCTCTTAACACTGGTTTCATTGCATCTCATATTTTTATTGTATGTTGTGCTTTTATTTTCATTTGCCTCAAAGTATTTTCTAATTTCTCTTGTTACTTTTTAAAATCAATTGGCTGATTAAGAGTGTGTTGTTAAATTTTCATGTATCTACAAATTTTCCAATTTTCTTTTGGGTCTTCATTTCTAGTTTCATTTTATTGTGATAAGAAAGCATGTATTGTATAATTTCATACTTTTAAAATTTGTTAAAGTTAATTTTGTGTCCTAACATATGGTCTGTCCTGGATAATGTCCTATGCCTACTAAGGAAAAATTTGCATTCTGCTATTTTTGAGCAGAGTGGTCTATATATATATTAGTCATAAAAGTTTAAACCTTCAAAATTCAAAGTTTTATTTCTGATAACTATTTTTCTCTTGGGGTGTCTCCTCTTTCCCTTCTGTATGGTAAATTTCTATGTTATAGTTGTCCTGACCTGTATTCTTAATCTCATAGAATGTTAGACCACATTTCCTGTTACCAAACTCATAAAATGAGGTTTGCATGGTATGGTTTAAAAATATCTGATGGGACTACTTTACAGCAAGCATAAATTTTTCCTGAGGGTTTTCATCATTGGCAAATCACTTTTTGGCATGTGGCTCATTTCTCAGCATTCTGGATGCTAGAGGTTTTTCTCTGTAGCAGCTAAGTGTCATCAGTGAAGACATATGTTTTCACAAAAGTTGAAAAAAAGAACTTTCTTCCAAGATGGTTTTCATGATCCTGAGGGAAAAATGAGCCTACAGTTGAGGTGCAATTAAAATACAACTACAAGGTTTTTCTAGCTCAGTAACTGAAGCAGAAGACTTGTTTTTCTCAGAGTATCAGCTGGCATCACAGTGTCAAACATGCCATGGTATTTCCTAGGTGCATGGATAATGTGGTTAGCTGTGCCCTGGCATCTGGGGAAGGGAAATAATAAAAAATATGAATAGCACGACCCTCTGAATTACAGAAGGGGATGTGTTTCATACCGTGCTTATAAATTGAAGTCTAATGAATTATATGTAATTAAACTTCAGCCTTTATAAAGAGAGGAAGTATTGGCTTTCTATCATCAACAGATGCTTAATTAACATGTCATGATAAAGTCTTTAAATGGCTATTTTTATATTTTTTGGGATTACTTTTTACTATGGCACTTTTGCCCCATATATAGAATTGCCAACCACATCTTTTTATTTGTAGAACACAGCTGTTTTTTCAGGTAGCCCATATTTTTTTCAGCCTTAATACAACTAAGCTACTGTAATTTTACTTAGACTTATGAGCAAAATCTTCCAGACAGATAAAAACTAATAGGTCTACAAAGGGTTTGGAACATGAGGGAGAAACCACATATTTGGGAATCAGTCTGTACTTTGCAGGCGTCTGATCTTGGTAAATTCTTCAGTCTTGGTTAATTTAGGTCCTCCTCTTCAAAATACCAGTTGTAAAATCAACCACATAGAATCTCTACGAATTTATACTAGGAGAATACACATAAAGCATAGAACGTGGTCTCAAAAATTATGCATTTAATAAACTCAGTAATATTTTTAAATGGTAATTCCTTATTACCACTTCTAACATGACTGAGACATGGCCTAGAAATTTCCATTTAACAAACTTCCTGTGCAAGTCTAGTTATAGATCATAAGTGATATGTGTCAGCCCATGGGGATAGAAATTAACAACAATAATACTAATACATTTTAAAATTATAGACGAATCAAACATCAACATATATTATTTCAGGGCCTTGGAAAATCTAACCTAAGAGAAGTCACATTGCTATAAATGAATGTAAATGCCACTGAAATTGCCCACGTCTTTTCTTATAATCAGCAGTGGTGCTTCACAAAAAAGCAAAATGTATACTATGCTTTTCTAGAAGTAGGTTCTATGTTGAGATTGTCTTAGAAAATCTAAACTCTTTAGGCTGAGCCATATAAAATTGCACATATTTGAATGATTTTGACCTGCGCAAATGGCACCTTCTCGTGGTTTGATCTAATACCATTTAATCTGTTTTCAGAAAACAACGTAATGGTTTCAGCTCTACTGTCTCTAATATTCCCTATTATACTATTTTAAAAGCACAATAAAATAGGCTATGGTAGAGTTGTCTGAGAAACAGTGAATTATAATATATTATGAGCCCATAAGTGTTGGGGGTGTGGATTATTCAATAACATACTGTGTTTTTAAAATAAATTTCCAAAACTCCACTTGAACAATCTTACATTGCTTTGAAACATCTGGTGCTCAAACATTATTTAAACATATGTATTATAATGGTTAGAAAGCAATCTAACCACCCAATGGCAGTTTTAAAATTAAAGAGTATTTACAGTCAGATATGAATTCCCTTTTATGTCTGAAAAATTTATTGTAATTCTTATCCATTCATTTTTCATACTATTTCTTTTTCTCACAGATTCTTCAAGATAGTTTCTTTTCTTTTTTTTCCTACACAGGTAAATCTGAACAATCTATTGCACCACCTAGTTGTAACCTCTGTTAGGACTCAGCTTGTAAAAGTCTTATTCACAATTCTACCCCAATAGCAAAAGTGGCATATAGTAGATACTCAATAAATATTTCTTGTAATAAATTATCAAATTAATTATTAATTCTAAAAATTAAATCCAAGTGTTTTCTACTGTGTTAGTCTGTTTTTGCATTCTTATAAAGGAATACCTGAGACAGGGTAATTTATAAAGAAAAAGATTTAATTGGCTCATGATTCCACAGGCTGTATAGGAAGCATGATGATAGCATATGCTTGGCTTCTGGGTAGGCCTCAGGAAACTTACAATCATGGAGGAAGGCAAATGGGGAGTGAGCACTTCCCATGGCCAAAGCACGAGGAAGAGAGAGAGAGGGGAGGTGCCACACAATTTTAAAGAACAAGATCTCACAAGAACTGATTACTGTGACAACAGCACCAAGAAGGATGGTGTTAAACCATGAGAAACGGCTCCTATAATTCAATTATCTCCCACCAGGCCTCACCTCTAGCACTAGAAATTACATTTCAACATAAGATTTAGGCAGAGACACAGATCCAAACCATATCATTTCACCCCTGGCACCTATCAAATCTCATTTCCTTCTTACATATCAAAATAGTGTCATTCCTTCCCAACAGGCCCCCAAAATCTTACCTCATTTCAGCATTAACTAAGAAGTCCACAGTCCAAAGTCTCATCTGAGAAAAGGCTGGTCCCTTCCACCTATGAGCCTGGAATTTTTTAAACAACAACAAAAACAAACAAACAACAACAACAAAAAACAAGTTAGTTACTTCCAAGGTTCAAAAGGGTATGGGCATTGGGTAAATACTCCTATTCCAAAAGGGAGAAATCAGCCAAAAGAAAGGGGCTGCAGGCACTATGCAAATTCAAAATCTAGCTGATCAGTCATTAAATCTTAAAGTTTCAAAATATTCTCCTTTGACTCCATGTCATACATCCAGGACACATTGATGCAAGTGGTGGTCTCTCAAAGCCTTGGGAAGCTCTGCTCCTGTGGCTTTCCAGGGTTCAGACCTTGAAGCTGCTCTCATGGGCTGGTGTTTCAGTGTTTGTGGCTTTTCCAGGTGCAGAGTGCAAGCTGTTGATGGATCTACTATTCTGGGGTATGGAGGATAGTGGCCCTCTTCTCACAGCTTCACTAGGCAGTGCCCTATTAGGGACTCCGTGGAGGGGTTCCAACCCAAATTTTCCCTCTTCACTGCCCTAGTAGAGGTTCTCTGTGAGGGCTCCACCCCTGCAGCAAGCTTCTGCCTGGATATCCAGGCTTTTCCATACGTCCTCTGAAATCTAAGCAAAGGATCCCAAGCCTCAACTCTTGCAATCTGTACACCCACAGGCTTTACAACACATGGAAGCTACCAAGGTTATGGCTTGCATTCTCTGAAGTAACAGCCAGAGCTGTACCTGGGCCCCTTTTAGTCATGGCTGGAGCTGGAGCATGTGTGATGCAAGGAGCAGTGTACCAAGGCTGTGCAGTGCTGCAGGGCCATGGGGCTGGCCCAGGAAATCATTCAGTCCTCCTAGCCCTCTGGGCCTATGATGGGAGGGGCTGGTGCAAAGGTCTCTGAAATGTCTTTGAGTCCTTCTCCCCATTATCTTACCTATCGACACTTGGCTCCTTTTTACTTATGCAAATTTCTGCAGCCTTCTTGAATTCCTCCTCTGAAATTTGGCTCTTTTTTTTGCCACATAGACAGGCTGCAAATTTTCTAAATTTTTATGCTGTTTCCCTTTTAAATATAAGCTACAGTTTTATGTCAATTCTTTGCTCATGCATATAAGCATATGCTGTTAGAAGCAGACAGGTCAATTCTTGAATGCTTTACTGCTTAGAAATTTCTTCTGCCAGATACCTTAAGTCATCACTCTCAAGTTCAAAGTTCCACAGATCCCTGGAACAGGGGCACAATGCAGCCAGGCTCTTGACTAAAGCATAGCAAAAGTGACCCTACTCCAGTTCCCAATAAGTTTATCATTTCCATCTGACACCTCCTCAGACTAAACTTCACTGTCCATGCCAATATCAGGATTTTGGTCACAACTAAGTTTCTAGGAAGTTCCAAACTTCCCCTCATCTTCTTATCTTTTGATTCCTCCATAGTCTTCCAGCCTCTGCCCATTACCAAGTTCCAAAGCCAATTCCATATTTTTAGGTATCTTTATGGCAATGCTCCCCTCCCAGTACCAATTTTCTGTGTTAGTACATTCTCACACTACTATAAAGGAATACCTGAAACTGGGTAACTCATTTTAAAAATAGATTTAATTGGCTCATGGTTCCACAGGCAGTTCAGGAAGCATGATGCTAACATCTACCCAGCTTCTGGGGAGGCCTCAGGAAATTTACAATCATAGTGGAAGGCAAATGGGGGGTGAGCCCTTTATATGGTTACAGCAAGAGGAAGAGAGAGATGGGGACAGTGCCACACACTTTTAAACAACCTGATCTCAGGAGAACTCACTATCATGATGACAGCACCAAGGTGGGAATGGTGTTAAACCATGAGAAACAGCCCCCATAATACAATCACCTCCCACCAGGTCCCACCTCCAGCATTGGGAATTACATTTCAACATGAGATTTGGACATGGACACAGATCAAAATCATATCACTACCATTAGATTTATATTAAAAAGTTAGAACACTACAGATATGGCATAATATTGATACTATGGAGATAAATAGGTAGAAAAAGTGTCAAGATGATCTAAATATTTTAATTACCTCTACTCCACCTGTGGGCTATTATGTCAATTATAAACAATTACTCTTTGCAACTGCATTAAAAAAAATCTTCACTTTTATCAAAGGCAGGCTTATCTGCATTAACAAATAAAATAACAGTAACTTTAGTTTGCTCTGCTCATTTTACCATAAAACCCAGCTCATCATAACTTGTCAGAGGAAATATTCACTCCCATTGTTTTGAAAGTTATTTTATAGTTATGTTTTCATGTTTACTGAGGAGTAATTAAAGGTTTAGATACTATGACTACATTACACATTAGAAAACATGAGTCAGGTAAATTATGAGATATACCAATATCATTTTTAAATCTCTAAGGAAATTTTAGTTTTACTATCCCCCTTAAAAACTGTTGTCTTAAATTTAAAAAAATTTATTTCTTAATGATGAACAAAATTTAAATAAATTAAACGCTATTTATTTTCACCAATCAACTCAGGTTTTTTCTTGTCAGTTTTTCAGGCCACAGCATGTTTATTTGCTAAATAATATGAACTCATTGGAATTGGAGTCTGAGGCTGTTAACTTTCAAAACCTCTCTTATAGGAGACACGTTCAATCAATCTAAAAAGCACAATGAGGCATGAAATCATTATGTTGCATTATGCAGCAATATAATTTATTTCTTGAAACACCTAAAAATGAATAAGCACATTTTAGAGGAATGAGAACATATATTCTACAGGGTAGGCTGAGATGAATTCAGCATGAAAAAGTTTCAAAATCCTACTGGGATGTATGTTTAGATAGTTTGGGTGTAAAGTTTATGATGACATGGAGGAATAAAGTATACTATGCGGAAGGTAACCAAAACAGAATTCCAAAAGGAAGAAGATGAGAATTAAAATTAATTACCTCTGTTGCACTCTGTCTCTCATATAAGCAGATCAATGTGATTACCATTTTATGTTTAATAATCCATATTTTCAAATTGTGGAGAGTTAAAAAATGTGATTTCTTGTTCTTCTTCCTGGTTTCTTTACACTACTCTCCAGATCCTTTACTAAAAGAGCAAAAATAAGACAAAGATAATTCACTTTTGGTACTGAAGGGGCCAGAACATGTACTATGGAGTGCAGTTTTAGGTCTCAAGGAGACCGTATTGGCATAGATAAAGCTCATTAAAATGAGAAGGAGGGAGAAAAATGGTGATGAGAAGTATCCATTTCAGAAAGCATTGAAAATGAGCTCTAGTGCCTTGATTGTGTCTAATACAATGTCTTGAATATTGGTGTCACCAAGAGGCCCATGGAAGATGTGCAATAAGAAGTAGTAGATTGATATTGTATGTGTTGTTGATTTAAGAATAAGCTAGAAATGAGGTAAATACAGCTGAGTGTGATTAGTCTACAGCAGCAATTGAAAATGTGTAAATTCAAAGACAGCATGCCAAATCAGTTTCTCCATAGGACATAGCACAGAGACTAATGGGATTTGTTCCAACTAAAGCCTTTTGAAACATGTCTTGAAGCCAAATCTTGTGTCTAAACAAGTTTTACAGTTCTATCTTTCCCTGTGGAAATATTTCCACTGAATTAAAACACAATCATGCTTGATGTTGTATCAAGATTAAACCACAATTTCAGCCTCTTGCTGGACAGCTGATTTTATTTCTCACACACTTATTTGAATTGGCAAGTCCAACAAACAACTGAGTTGAAGAGACCTGCCTGAAAAATTCATGAGGGAGCCTTCTGAAGTTTGCTCCTTCACTTTTCAATATCAAAGCCAATTGTTTTCACGGGAAAATGAGGTTTATTTAGGGCATCAAAATATGTAATAGGAGGGGTTTGTATCTTGCCCCAGGGAAAATTGTCAGTTATATCAGATCACCTTATTTGTCCTTATTTCAACCTACTGTCCTGATAATAATCGTTCCTCTGTAAGTTAGAATTACCTTTCTTGCTCTCACGAAGTATTTTTCACAACATTTTAATAGAGGCATTTTAAATCATGTGTTCAGGTAACCTACAGTTTAGGAATTCATAGCATCATTAATGTTTAAAAGTCTAGCATGAGTTTCTTGATGATCCTAAATGATTTTTCTTTGGTTTTCATTCTCTTGCAAAAATAGTAAAACCTGCTCAAAATAATAATTCCACCAAATATGAAAATATTAATTAAATATACATAGTGAGATAAGTTATATGAACGCATACTATATATATCATATAAATATGATATATTTAGAATATATACATGTATGCACATGCTATACATATATATGAAAGCTCCACTATGTGAAAAATCCATTTCTAGGTATCTTAAACAAAATTAAAACACATGATAAAGGCTGCCTCTTTCCCAAAGAAGTTTAAAATTTATGTCAAATGTACATAAACAGTTAAATTGATAATTATGTGCAAGGGCAGTATGAATGATAACGGTAATATATTAATGGATGAGTTCACATGCTTTTCTTTATCAACTGTCTTTGCTTATTTCTACAGCCATGAAAATATTGGTAACAGACACCCCTTCCTTAGAAAAATGCAATGGCCATGAATATCTTGTACGACATTTCTCATTTTATTTAACAAGAACAAAAAAAGCAAATTAAAATAAAGGCCTATTTTGTTTTACATCCTAACTAATGTAAAACCTTTTCAATGACCCCATAATTTGGGTAAAAATAGGCAATCTGCTCCTTTACAGAAGTTTTAATTACTATGGCAGTCCTAATCTTTATTTTTAAATCTCAAAACTCACAAAGGACTCTCTAAAAAGAGAGAGTCTTACTCCTGTCAGATGATTTAGTGTGTAGGTTTCTATAAACTCCTACAAGAAGTCAGCATCAATGACAAGAGAAGAAACGTTTCTTCATGAAGTATGTTGATTCTAAGAAAAGCCAATCATAAAGATGATTGGGGACACAGCCTTAGAGGAAAAGAGCCATCCATGAGGGAACAAGTCATTAAGACTGTTCTTATTACTTGGGCAGATCAGGGATTGTGCATCCAAATTGGCCATCAGGTGAGTGAAGACTTGTTCACTAATTAGACCCTAATTTGTGGGGCACTGATCTGAGGAAGCATAAATGAATCACCAACAAATACTTTTGCCACACTTGTGTGCTTTATCCTCACAAAGAACAGGTAAATTTTCCCAAAGTAAAATATAATATTATTAGAGAAGCGATGAAAACGGAAATCAAATAGAATAATACCCCTTGATATATGTACAGTACACAACATGTAGTTACTTTAGGATGTCATTTTTTTCCTTCTGAGAACTATCAAACTTATAAAACCAAGGTCTCTAACATACTTTTTGCAGAGGAAAATTTAGTTTTCAATTTATTAAAGGGAAAAAAAGTGCTTGTAAGTGGAGAAGGGGATGTAATTGCTGTAAATAAATTGGGAGCTCATTGAGGGAAGGCATACTGAACTGACATTGTCCTGAGTCAACTGGTTATGGTAAAGGCCAAGGACCAGGGAGAAGAATGTGAGGGCAGGAATCTGTGGCTGTGTCACCTGGTATAACCTGATCTGCCTTAACAGCAACAGCAACAACCAAAACAGTGACCAGAAGTAACTACTGAAAGTACAAATTATGGAGAGAATTCAGGATGTTCCCTAATCCAATATGACTAATATCTTTATATACATAAAAGTTTGGAGATAGAGTTGCATACAGGTAGAAAATCATGTGAAGATAAAGTCAGAGATCAAGATGATACTTTTACATGCCATAGAATTCCAAATATTTCCAATCAATTACCAGAAAAGAGAAGAGGACCATGGATTAGAAACTTCCTCACAATCTTCAGAAGGAACCAATCTTGCCAGAACCTTGACCTCAGACTCTAGCATCCAAGATTGTGAGAAAATAAATTTTGTTTTTTAATCCACCCATTTTGTGGAAAACTAATAAAGAGCCCTAGACTTTTTGGATCTTTAAATTAAAAAGACTTGCTCCAGTTTCCCACTCATCAAACTCAACAGCGGGGGTAGGGTAATTTTCCTAAAATGCATTTTTATTTTTATATTTCTTTGTAAACTGTATTGTAAATGAGAGCATTTGTTCAACAAATACTGATGAGTGCTTTCTAGTGACAGATTCTGTTTCAGGCAATGTTACCAAATATGGCTGGAAATAAGACAGGCAAGTGTTCACACTTTGGAGCTTACAGAATATTTGGAGAAGGTAATAAACAAATGAACAAATATGATAAAATAAAGTAAACTAGAAACCAGAGAGCACCAACAGAATGGGAACTATTTCTGTAATTTGTACAGAGAAATTCTTTGTGAGAAGTAGTCATTTGAGAGAACTGAGTAAAATAGGAAGCAAGACATGCTACTGTCTAGATGAGCAGAAGGGATAAACACATAACCTCAAGTGTATCATTACCTTGTCTTGGGGAGTGAGTGCATGGTGAGGTGATAGAAAAGGGCTATTGAAAGTATAGTTTTATAAATACTTATCTGGATGAATTAGCACACCAAGAGGTTCTTTTATTC
Source organism: Gorilla gorilla gorilla (assembly GCF_029281585.2). Taxonomy (NCBI): domain Eukaryota; kingdom Metazoa; phylum Chordata; class Mammalia; order Primates; family Hominidae; genus Gorilla; species Gorilla gorilla. The sequence continues at coordinate 47,066,902 of NC_073247.2, forward strand.
ACTTATTGTCTGTAATATATCATAGTGCTTGTACTAATCAGAATGAAAGTACAAGGAGGCTTAAAAAATAAATTGCCTGAATTAATAGAAAAAAATGTAGCATAGACAAATGATGTTATTCAGAGCATTGTCAATGTTTTGTAAAGTATTGGATTTCATCAGAATTTAGACAAAATAGCAGACATAAACTAGTGAAAGCATAACTGGAAGAAATATATAAAATCCACAGAGATGAGCAAGATGAAGGAGCAGGATGCCCCACAATTATATATGGGCCAAAATGCTTTTGTGATAACTCAGTAATCTGTTTAAGAAGTTTTAGTACTCTAGTTGAGCACATAACTAAAATCAGCCACAACTGAGAACAAACATCGGTAGAAATAACAATTTCATTTTACCAGAGCCAGCTCCTCTCACAACCCTGCACAGTTTAGCACCTAGAGACATTGCCTCAGCCCACAACATTTCCCTTGGGGGAAAAGAGAGTGTTGGTCATGGGTACAACATCTCAGCCTTTTAGTTCACTGTCAGATGGCTCAGTTTATAGCTTGCCTCACATAGAGCACAGACAGAATTGGCGTAGTTTGGATGCTTAGAAGCAGTTAAGAACAAAGAAAATTGAGCTGGTGGATTGCTGCATCCAGCAAAATTCCTGAGACTAAGAGAAGACACAGAAGTTCAGGCTTCTCCTCCAGGAGAGAAAAAGAGGAGTGGAACATATCTTTAATGCATCAGACTTCCAGTGTGGTAAGGGGCTAGATTTTACCTTGCCTCACTCAGAGTGCTGATGGAACCGGCGTAATTTGTGGGAACAGGTAAGAGCAATGAAAAAGGGGTGGGCACCTTGCTGCAGCCACTATGGCTCTGCAAGAGTGGGAAAAAAGAAATAACTTCAGGCTTCTCCACAGAGAAGGGGGGAAAGGAGAGGCATGTGCTTCCAACATCCCAGAATACAGTACATAAGTCAGACTCCAGAGGAAGAAAGAGATTACAGGCTCCTGACAAAAGGAAAACTGAATAATTCATCTAAGTAGAAATCTACATAAAAAATTCCAGAGCTAACACATATGTAGAAAAGGTTTGAGATGCTTCCAGAATCTCCATACAGCTAATTGGTGAATGACTTTCCTGTTAAAACCAGTTTGTAGTGACTGAAAGAAGTGGCTGTTTATTCAAGCCTTTGACAGACATAAAAGCAAAATTATAAAAACATGGAGAATTGGAAAAACAGAACACAGTAAAAGGTACAAAATATATCTCCCAAAACAGACTTAAAAAAATGGAGATCTATGAATTGTCTCACTATAAGTTCAAAATAATCATCTTAAAGAGGTTCAGTGTATTACAAGATAACACAGATAACTAAATACAATCAGAAAAAATATAAATCAACAAATTCAGAATATTGAGAAAGAGATAGCAACTATGAAAATACTGAACAAATTATGGAGCTAAAGAATAAAATAACTGAACAAAAAAAAACTCACTAGAAAGCTTTAACAGCAGACTTAATCAAACATAACAAAGGGTTAGCAAAGTTGAAGGTAGGTCACTTGAAGTTATTTATTAGGAGGAGGAAAATTTTAAAAATAAAGTATCTAAAAGGGTCATGAAATGCTTCTGATTGTACAGGATACTATTAAGTTAACCAACATAGGCATTATGGGAGTTACAGAGGAGAAGAGAGAGAGAAAGGGGTAGAAAGTTTATATAAAGAAATAATTGCCAAAAAATTTACAAATCTGGAGATAGAAATGACAATACAGACTCATGAAGCCCAAAGAATCCCAGAAAGAATGAACACAAAGCAGTGTAGACTGAGAAACTTTATAGTCAAATTTTCAAAAGTCAAAAGCAGGCAAAAATATGAAAATAGCAAGAGAAAAGTGATCCATTATATACAAGGGAATGATTATAAGACTGTTAGTGGATTTCACAGCAGAAGCTTTGGAAGCCAGAAAGGACTGAGATGATATATGCAAATAGCTGAAATTTAAAAAACGACAGAACAATTATATACTCTAAAAAAAATCCTTTAAAATGAGAGATACTTACCAAAACAAACAAAAACTAAGAAATTTATAACCTCTACCTCAAAAAAATGCTAAAGAGGGCTCTTCAAGTGGAAATAAAATAATTTAAAAATGCAAGATGAAAGTTGGTATAAGTAATAACTCATGATAAATGTAAATATATAGACAAATATGGAATACTGCAATACTGTTATGTCTAGTTGTGAAACAGTTTTCATTCTAGTATAAAAGTTAAAACACAAAATGTTAAGGATAAATATAACTATAAAACATATGTTAATGAATAAACAATATGGAAAGATGTAAAGTGTGACATAAATAACATAAAATTAGTGTGGGGGACAGAAGTGTAGTTACATGTGGTTGAAGTTGTTACTATCTTAAAATAGACTTACAACTAAAAGATGCTTTACATAATTGTAATGGTAATTGCAAAGAAAATATCTATAGAAGATACACAAAAGAGAAAGAAACCAAAGCATATTGGAACAAAACATAAATTTACAAATGAAGCACAAGAGAAAAATAGGACAAAGCACTGAAAAGACAAACAGAAAGCAATTAATGAAATGAGTTTTACCTATCAATAAACTCTTTAAACAGCACTGTTTACAATGGCTAAGATTTGAAAGCAAGCGAAGTATCCATCAACAGATGAATGGATAAAGAAAATGTGGTACATGTACACAATGGAGTACTATTCTGCCATAAAAGGATGAGATCCACTCATTTGCAATGACATGGATGGAACTGGACATCATTATGTTAAGTGAAATAAGCCAGGCACAGAAAAACAAACTTCACATGTTCTCTCTTATTTGTAGGATCTAAAAATCAAAACAATTAAACTCATGGACATAGAGAGTAGAAGAATGGTTACCAGAGGCTGGCATTGGTATTGTGGGGCTGGAGGTATTGTGTATTGTGTGGTATTGTGTGGAGGTGTATTGTGGGGCTGTATTGTGTATTGTGGGACTGGAGGGGAGGTGGGGATAATTAATGTGTATAAAAGAATAGTTGGAAAAAATGAATAAGACCTTCTATATGACAGCACAGCAGGGTGACAGTAGTTAAAAATAACTTAACTGTACATTTAAAAATAACTTAAAGAGTGTAATTAGATTGCAATTCAATGGATAAATGCTTGAGTGGATAGATAACCCATTCTTCATGATGTGCTTATTTCACATTGCAAGCCTGTATCAGAATATTCCATGCACCCCATGAATGTGTACACCTACTATGTACCATCAACATTTTTAAAAATTTTTTTAAAAATAAAAATAGATGCATTATTTTAAAAAGGCTAGCCATTCAGTCTTCATTCAGGGGACAAAATTAGGGCCTAGGTTAGAGTAGAGATGACAGGAGGAAGGAATGGATTAAGGTGATTTTTAGATAGAATTTAATGTACTTGTTGACTGATGGAACATAGACTATGAGGGAGGAATGACTGAAAGTGTTCCAACATAGGCGTCTGAATAGATGGGGATGTTGTAAATCAGGGCAGAGGCAGAGGGTATGAGCAGGTCTGCAATAAAGCACATAAGGGAAAATGAGTACTTGGTTGTATTTGTGTTGAATTGGAAGCGCCTATGGGCCATATAGGTCATGAGATGGCCTAGTCTTAGTCAGACATATACGATAGTCAGGGCCCAGCAACATCAATCCTCAAGTAGACTATGGGCCAAATGGTCTTGAAATATGGGCCTGAAACTCTTGCTGCCTTTTGAAACCCTGCTTTTTTTTCTTTTTTCTTTTTCTTTTTTTTTTTCTTTGACTGAGTGTCACTGTGTCACTCAGGCTGGAGTGCAGTGGTGCAATCTTGGCTCACTGTAACCTCTGCCTCCCAGGTTCAAGCAATTCTCCTGCCTCAGCCTCCTGAGTAGCTGGGACTACAGGCGCACACCACCATGCCCGGCTAATTTTTCTATTTTTAGTAGAGATGGGGTTTCACCACGTTGGCCAGGCTGGTCTTGAACCCCTGACCTCATGATCCACCCGCCTCAGCCTCCCAAAGTGCTAGGATTATAGGCGTGAGCCACAGTGCCTGGCCGAAACCCTGCTTTTATGGGCAAACACATTGAGAGCTAAAACAGCTATATTAGAAATGGAATTTGGGGACATAATATATTTAAAATTTGGGATCAGCATATATTTGGATTTTTAGTTGACTATTGAAATTGTATTGAGAGTGGTATAAATATGCAGTACTTTCAAAAATTGTGGTAATTACCATAATAATAATAAGAAAGCCATACTGCAAAGATACAGCACAAAAGGGGCTTTAGAATTTGCCTCTCTACCTCATTCCTCAATGTCTTCTCTCTCTCTCTGAATTTTTACCCAAATAAAGAGAATCACATGTTTACTTCAATATTTTTCCTGTTTGATGCCCGTATTCATGGGAGAACAGAAATGTTTTCATACGCCTTGTGTGCAGTGGGATTATCCCCTATGCCCTGAAAATATTTGAACAATGTATTGAGCCAGGAGATCTATACCTCCCCTGCTGTATAGGCACATTTGTGTATGCACGCACACACACACACACTTGCTTCAGACTCACTAGTCTATCTTTGAATCTTTCACTGTGCTAACCTCCCTCAAACTCCCAAGTCTTTGCCCATGCTTTTTCACTTTCTGGGATTTATTTCCCTTTTCTGCCTTCATGCTGATTTTTCTTGCTAATCCTTTCTCTTCCTTCAAGAACCAGCTTGCTTGATACTCCCCTTCCTTATAAGCATTGTCAGAGTCCTCTGGCTAAATCAGGAGATCCTCTGTGTTAGTGTCATTAGACAGCACTGCAATGACAGATTTTATTCCACATGTTTTCTTACCTATGCTGAGCATAGTGAAAGGCAGGGCTGCCCAGTGCCTGTCCTTAATACCTGTGAAATCTGTGGGTGATCTGGGTAATGCTGGAGAATGAGAAGCCACAGCTGAGGGTTAAGGAAAACCTTCACAGTGATCTTGAGATGAAGGAATAGAAAGTCCAACAGACAAAATCAACAGAGAACTAATGAGTTTGCTTAATATAATCTACTATGTTTATACACTTTTCAGGAAAAAAAAAGTTTGATTACACAAGTAAGCATATGCTGATGAAATTGGCCCGGATCCAATTTTATTCCTCAGGAATAGACTATTAAATTTGCTTATGAGAAGAGGAAAAAACAGCCTTATCTGCTGGTTACATTTATTGATAGGTAGTTGCAGGGATATTCTGATGACTTATTATTCATCATTTGCTTCTTATGAGCAAGCAATTCTCATTCTGACCAGGGACTAACTGCCTGGTAGCTGGCAATTGAAGACAGATTCACATCTACAGGAACTGAGAAGTAAATGGGCTTTCTCTTTTTCCCCGCAAAGACCCATGGACATTTGCCACTGTCAGGTGCTGCTATACCTGTTGTGTGATGGTCAGTAAACAAAGCACTAAAGTCTTCAGTTTAAGATCTTCATTGCATTTACAAATGATTTATTATATTACATTCATCTGTGGCAAGTCAATGGCAAAATAACAGAACTTCACTGTGAAGGCCATGGGTGACTGCCAAGGAGAAATAGAAGGTTCACTGGCTATAGGAGATTATATTCAGAGGGGAAAATTGAAAATCATGGAGCATTTGCAAATGCAGCCTGCATGGTATTGCTTCCTCTAGCAGCACTTCTTGAGGATGTTTCTATCATACAGGAATCAATCTATCATGTGAACTTCAGCCCTTTATGACCTGGCTCATACACCTGCCATTCGGAGTCTCACTTTCTTTTTTTTTTTTTTTTTTTTGAGACGGAGTCTCGCTCTGTCACCCAGCCTGGAGTGCAGTGGCGCGATCTCCGCTCACTGCAAGCTCCGCCTCCCGGGTTCACGCCATTCTCCTGCCTCAGCCTCCCGAGTAGCTGGGACTACAGGCGCCCGCCACCGCGCCCGGCTAATTTTTTTTGTATTTTTAGTAGAGACGGGGTTTCACCATGTTAGCCAGGATGGTCTCGATCTCCTGACCTCGTGATCCGCCCGCCTCGGCCTCCCAAAGTGCTGGGATTACAGGCGTGAGCCACCGCGCCCGGCCCGGAGTCTCACTTTCTAGTGTATGATATTATCATGCAAATACCTCAGGATACTGTATTGCTCAGCATTTTGGAATGTCCTCCTTCTTTCAAACAAATCAAAATGCGATTCTTGTTTTTTTTTCCCCCAACATCAAGATTTATCCCTACATTTTTTAGTATTATTTAAAAACTACTCTAGAGTTAATGAACAATGTTTCTCATGAACATAAACCTGTAAATCTCAATGTTACTTTAACACCAAACTGACATTATATACCGAGAGAGACCTACTATATAAAAAGGAACTTAAATGAATGTTATACAAAACATTAAATAAAATGGGAGAAAGTCTCCCCATGTACCAAGAGAGAGATGACTTTCTCCTTCCTGTGGAGAATAACTTAACACAATTTACCTGATGGATGCCTAGATGTAAAATACTATAAGCAAAATACAGCCATGTTTTCGAAAAAAAAAGAAAAGAGGAGGAGAAAACTGCAGGAACCGTGCAGCAATTTTAAACCAAATTTACAGGTCAATCTTCTCTCATAAAAAAAGATCAATTCTAGACAGAAAAGTAGGTATTTACAGAAAACAAGCCTGTTTTAAACTTTCTCTTTCAAATAAATGCTATCCGGGTGACAAATAATTTGGAGAAATGCCATATGATATAATATGTTAATCCATCCAGATATTTTTATCTTGCTCAGCTAACATAGGTGTGGCAGCAGGGTCTGGGAGAGACTCTCTTCCAAATTTATTGTGATCCAACAAAATACGTATTATTGACATTCAAAGCATAAGCCACAGCTCAGTGTTTTGCACATTTACTGGAACTGAGGGATTCCAATGGAGACTGACAATCACAGGTTTTCACCTTTTTTAGATACAAAGACAGGATAGACTCTGTGCCATGGAGTCAGAGTTTTTCTCTGGGACTTGACCTAGACTGAGCCTCTCTTTGATGGCAAAGCTGTGAGGAAAAGAGCTGCCGGGGCCAGGCTGAAGAACATGTGAGGAAGCTGGCTTATGGAAGGCAATGGAGACCACCAAAGAGAAAGACAGTTTGGCAAAGAGCATGCCACTGTTCCTGCTGTCTATCAAAGGACAATTGTAAGTTCAAGAAGAGAGAGTGAAAAATAGAGAAATGGTGATGAAATACCGACATTGGAATAGAGGATAAAAGGCTAAGTGTAAATACTATTGTTAGGGTTTACACTAGCATTTAATCTTTTTATTGTGGTAAAATACACGTAACAGAAAATTTAAAATATTTTCCATTTTTAAGTATACAGTAACTGTAGAATTAACTATATGTACATCGTTGTGAAACAGATCTGTAGAACTTTTTCATCTTGTGAAACTGAAGCTTTATAGCCATTGAATAACTTCCTTTATCTCCGCTCCCTCAAGCCCCTGACAATAACTGTTCTACTCTATGTTTGTAAAAGTTTGCCCATTTTAGATACTTCATGTAAATGGAATTTTGCAGTAATTGTTTTATTTGTGACTGACTTATTTCACTTAGCATAATGTCCTCAATGTTTAGCCATGTGATACCTATACAATAGGATGTCCTTCATTTTTAAGGCTGAATAATGCCCCATTGTATTTTCTTTATCCATTTTTCTTTGGATTAGCATTTAAGTTGCTTTCACCTCTTGACTATTGCAGATAATGCTGCAGTGAAGATGGGTGGGAAAATATCTCCCCACAATCCTGTCTTCAATTATTTTGAATATATAGCTACAGTAGGATTGCTGCATCTTAAGGTATTTATATTTTTAATGTTATTTGAGAAATGTCCACAATATTTTCCATAGCAGCTACACCATTTAACATTCCACACAACAGTATGCGAAGGTTCTAATTTCCCCCTATCTTTGTCAATACTTGTTATTTTCTGTTTTTTTGATAGTGGCTATTCTAACAGATATAAGTGGATATTTCATTGTAGTTCTTATTTGCATTTTCCTAATAATTAGTGGTGCTAAACATCTTTTAATGTGCTTCTTGGGAATTTGTATATCTTCTTTGGAGAAATGCCTATACGAGTCTTTTGATCATTTTTAAATTAATTATTTTTCCTTGTCAAGTTGTATATTCTAGATATTAATCCTTTGTCAAATGTAGTTTGCAAATATCTTGTCCTATTCTGTAGGTTGCATTTTCACAGTGTTGATTGTTTCCTTTGCTATGTAAAATTGAAATTTAACATAGTCTCATTTGCCTATTTTTGCTTTTTTTTTTCTTGGCCTATGCTTTTGGTGTCATATCCAAGAAATCATTGCTAAATCCAATGTCATGAAGCTTTTCCCCTAGGTTTTATTCTAAAAGGTTTACCATTCGGCATATGGATATTCTGTTTTCAATCATCATTTATTGAAGAAACTATTGTTTTCCCCTTTTGTAGGCTTGACACCCTTGTGCTAAGATCATTTGACCATATATGCCAGGGTTGATTTCTAGGCTCTCTATTCTGTTTCATTCATCTATATGTAGGTCTTCATATGAGTACCATACTGTTTTGATTACTGTAGCTTTGCAAAATATTTTGAATCAGGAAGTGTGAGACCTCCAACATTGTTTTTATTTTTCAATATTGCTTTGGCTATTTAAGGCCCTTTGAGATAGCATATGAATTTTAGGATTTTTCTCTATTTTGCAAAAAAATGCCATTGAAATTTTGATAGAGGTTACATTTAATCTATAGAAGACTTTGGGCAATATGGTCATTTTAAGAATATTGTCTTCCAATCCATCAACATGAAAATCTTTCAATTAATTTATGTATTATTTAATTCCTTTCTGCAATGTTTTGTTTGTTCCTTTTCATTCTTTTTTATCTATTCTTATCTGGCTGTCTTATTTTAGAAAGCCAATCTTCAAGCTCTGAGATTCTTTCCTCAGCTTGGTCTATTCTGAAATTAATATTTATGATTGCAATATGAAATTCTTGTAGTGTGTTTTCCAGCACTATTAGATCAGCAACATTCATTTCTATACGGGCTATTTTGTCTGTCAGCTCCTGCATCTTTTTATTGTGATTCTTAGCTTCTTTGGATTGGATTTCAAAACACTCTTGAATCGCAATGATCTTTGTTCTTATCCATATTCTGAATTCTATTTCTGTCATTTGAGTCATCTCAGCTCAGTTCAAAACCCCTTCTGGAGAGCTGGTGTGGTCATTTGGAGGAAGGAAGGAAGGCACTGGCTTTTTGAGTGTCAGGGTTCTGGTGCTGATTCTTTCTCATCTTTGTGGGCTTTTATTCCTTCAATCTTTGAAGCTACTGACTTTTGGATGAGTTTTTTAAAACATTATATTTGATAAACTTGAGGGTGTGATTGTGGTAGAAGGTGAATTCAATTGACAGGCTTCATTTCTGGAATAATTTAGGGGGCCAACGCTCACCTTCCAACTCTTGGACTGTGTGCTCTACCTCTGGGGGATTTGTGTTGGGCCCCGACTTTGTTCTTTGGCTCCTTGAGGTTAGAAATCCATTTTGCTAGGGTGCCCAGGTACTCCCAGACTACTGATCACTGCACTCCAAAGCATTTCATAGTGAGGCAGCAGTGGGATTTATCCTTGTTAACAGGTGCCAGCAGTAGTAGCAGTGTGGAGGAGTGCACACTTGCCAGCTGTGGCAGGGTGCTAGTGGGTGCTGAGATGTCTGCCTCTGTGCAAGCATTCACCACAGTGGTTGAGGTAACATGGCTCAGGGGGACAGGGGCACCGTGCTGGCAACTACGTGAGCAGTCATGCTGCTGGTGGTGTTGGCATTGGGAGTGGGCAGTTGGCAGACATAGGCCTGTGTGCTTTCTCTGTGCACACAGAGCTGTGCTTGCTTGGGAAAAGGGCTATCACAGGTGACATGTAATGGTTTGTTTTTACCCATTTCAATGTGGATGTTCTTTGCTTTACCCTACACTGGTAAGCTGCAGTTTTTTGTTGCTTTCTGCAGTTTTCATAAAGCTTCCCGAACTACATAGTTTGCAAAGTCAGTGTTTTTGCTGGGAAATGAGATCTGAGACTTCATATTCCACCTATCTTTCTGGGGTCACTCCTAAATCTCCGCACACATTTTATGAAAAGGATTAAGTCACTGAGATAGAGGAATAAGTTTTATATACTTAATAATTATTTTAGTAGCTACTCTGTTTTGACTGCTTACCATGTGCCTGACACACGGTATATAATGATATTCTCACAGCCCTAGCAATAAGAACTCAAAATGCCACTTCACCTCTCGAATTTAGCTAGTAAGAGATATGAAAGAAAAAAATTAACAAAGTAGCCCAAGAGCACCCTTCCAGTAAATGGTATGAAAGGCATTTTCAACAAGGCAATCTAAGTCCATAGCCAATGGTTTTAATGAATTGTTTCAAAGTCTTTAGTATTTAAAACTTTAGGACCAGATAAAAGGCAAAATAAACAAAAGATCAAAACACAAGCAGACAGTGATTTACTTTAGCGAATTAACATTAATTTTATTGCTTAACATCATAGGAAACAAAAAAGGTCACAAGTAAGAAAGAACTAAATAAAATATGACAGTAGATACAAAAAATTCATAAGCTCCTAGACTTTGGGGAAGAATGCATTTTTAACTTAATATTTATTTAAATCTGATAGGTGTACCATTCAAAGAGAATTGGATTTACTCTGGTTTCTAAATTGAATAATCATTTTGCCTCGTGTAGTAATTCTGGATATTTATTAGGAAAGCCTTGAATAAAGCATATCAACAAGCCCTAGATATGTTAAATCAATGGAAACCTGCATGAATGGTCCAGAGACAATTTTCCAAACCCAATCAGATATAGGGATTTATGGCACATTGTCTCCCCCAAGGAAAACTTTACGTTGAATCCCACAAAACTCAGCAAAACCTTATAAATTGGTTTCCTCCATCCCCTTGCCAACATTGAATTCAATATTACTTTGGTATACAATTAACTGGGGAGTTTTATCTTTTCCAAGACTCCAGACTCAATTTTGCTATGTTTTCTAAAGGAAAACTTTACGTTGACCCCCATAAACCCAGCAAAACCTTATAAATTGGTTTCCTCCATCCTCTTACCAACATCTAATTCAAGATTAACTTGGTACACAATTATTTGGGGAGTTTTATCTTTTCCAAGACTCCAGACTCAACTTTGCTACGTTCTCGAATTATGCAATCATAGGAACAATTTCTAAGGCAGATTATATCAGTAAATTATCTTCATCTACCTGCTTTTCTTCATTTGTCTTGCTGTTGGTTTTGTTGTTTCTGTTGTTGTAGCTTCAGCACCTCCTACCACATGGGGGAGAAGGTTGAGGGGCATTGGACAGATATTTTTATTAGATATCTTTTGTTCTAAACAGTCCATCTAAAGTTACAGTATTTAGAAAATATTCACCTCATTTTTCATGTCTTAGCAAAACCAACAAAAAACTCACAAATAATTCTGGATCAGAATTTTAAAAAATCAGTGCAATGTTTCTTGTTTATAATTTATGACTCTCTTAACTATCACTCACCAAGGACGTAACTGATTGGCAAGTTAGTGGCCTCCAGATGACCCACCCTGCTTACAGCCAATTCACTTCCAATTATTTAAATTAAATAGCATCAAGTAAAAGTCATTGCTAAGGGTAAAAAGATGAATAAATTAAAATAGGTTCCCTAAAGCACAGTTTCTATTAAGCCAGGCATACTTGAGAAAATAAATTTAAATTAAAAGTATAAATGTAAAAGAAAAAATCAACAGCAGAGCAAAATTTGAATAGGACTTTAGATGAGATTATTCACTATTGATGGGCCCATTAATTTTTTGGAAAAGTAAGAATATAGATGAGGGAAAATAAAGTTGGTCATTTGCTCTTAGTGCTTCTTATTTCCTCAGCAAATATCACCATTTCACTGAACTTAAAAAAAATGAATAAGTATTTTGCACTGGTTCTTGGAAAACTTCCTCTGTGCATTGAATGCCTTTTAGTTTGACCTCAAAAATCTTTGCGAAATGCTTTAAGATTATGTATTGTTAGTTTTGTGTTTTTTGTTTTGTTTTGTTTTGTTTTTGAGACAGAGTCTCGCTCTGTCGCCCCGGCTGGACTGCAGTGGCGCGATCTCGGCTCACTGCAAGCTCCGCCTCCTGGGTTCATGCCATTCTCCTGCCTCAGCCTCCCGAGTAGCTGGGACTACAGGCTCTCGCCATCACGCCGGGCTATTTTTTTTTTTTTTTTTTTTTTAGTAGAGACGAGGTTTCACCGTGTTAGCCAGGATGGTCTCTATCTCCTGACCTCGTGATCTGCCCGCCTCGGCCTCCCAAAGTGCTGGGATTACAGGGGTGAGCCACCGCGCCCAGCCGTATTGTTAGTTTTAATATTAGTGGATAGGACGGTGGCTGAGAAACTTCCCTTCAGGATACAGAGAGGCTGTGCCCTCAAGGTATTCAAGTCTTATGCCTCCCAAAATATTCACCTGACAATACAAAAAGAAAAATTATATTTGTGGATACATTCACATTATACCAAAAATTACAGATTGATTTAGCCAGAAAAATGACTTGCACATATATGGAATTGTATACTCAAACAAATATGAACTGACAGATTTTTCATATTTTCATTTTAATTTTGGTGTTGCAGATATAGCTGAAAGTGTGGTAAAGTCCTAGATAGTAATTAATTCAGAGTTGTCAATTTTAGAAAACACTTGTTGTGTTGATATTCCACGTGAGTTGTTCCCTTTTGACCCAAACTTATTAACAAATTCTGTTTCCTATCACTCATTTATGTTCCTTTAATTGTCATCACAGCCAAACGTTTCCTATGTGTGGGATACATCAGAGTGTGAAGTGCCACTACTTTCTTTAGATACAATAATTTTAGAGCAATGCATAGAGAGGAATGAGGAGATTCATTCATTTCATGGTCATAGTTTTTCTTTTATTGATTGTACATAAATCTAGAAAGAGTACGTATGATGTGGTAAAAAGAGAAATGGCCTGGGTGACAAAAGGAATGTTCCTCGTACCAATTATACCCATAACCTTAATGGACAAACTTTGAAAATTCACCTAGGCTCTCAGCCTTAGTCCCCTCAATTTCAGCAGAAGGAAGAGAGAGAGAGAGGGAGGGAGAGAGAGAGAGGAAAGAAGGAAGAATGAAAGAAGGCAACAAGGAAGGAAGGCAAGAAGGAAGGCAGGAAGGAAGGAAGGAAGGAAAGAAGGGAGGGAGGAAGGGATTGCAAGAGGGAGGGAGGAAGAAGGGATTGCAAGGGAAGAGATGAAAATGAAGGAGAGAGGAAGGAAGAAAACAATAAATAAAGGAAGGAAAGGACACAAATTGGGAAATATATGTATTATTACATTATGTCCAAATAATTTATTTCTTATCTTCTGCTTCATTTTACCCTTCCACTTGAACTGAGATATTTTCAATATGTTCATTCATTCAAGAACACATATTAAACACCTGCCATTGCTAAATATTATGCTTCAGGCTGGAAATGCCACAATAAATATCACATCATACCTGCACTGAATGTTTTCAGAGTGTAGTTAGGGTAACATGTAAAATATACAATGTCAATGCCTGCATGTCAGTGAATAAAGCCAATCAGAAAGTGGAAGATATTTTCTTCCATAAGAAAGAATTTTTCAAAAATTTGTTTTGTTTCTTTCCAGTGCTCTTCAGGTATTACTTCCTTGGTGTTTTCTGACTTCTCCACTATTTTTAGGCCTCTCTGGATGTGGAGCAGATAGCAACAGAAATCAGGAGGTAGGCTGTTTTTGACTAGAATGAGATTTCGTTAGTGCCTTGCCAGGATCACCTCTAATTTTGGAATTTCATTTTTTAGCTCTTCCTCTGCTTTAGCCCCCTTAATATTTTTCTCTCTCATCTCTCAGGTTTTCCTTCCATTGGACGTCAATTTCTTGACAAGGAGGCTACACTGATAATTATCCTGACAGAGGCATTTTTTTCTAATGGTTCTCACCTGCTTTGTCTGGTGATACAAGCAATGGAATTCACCACACAGACTTTTGGACTCTGGTCTGTATATTTCTGGGGATTCACACAAAAAGCCAAGAAGTGATGGTTTGTGCCAATACCTAGGTACACTGCCTCTGGACCTTGTCTTATCTGTAAAATAATTAAACTATAAACAAATCCTGTTAGTCAACAGACCTTTTAAGCCCAGACATTCTGCCACCTGTGTTTTTGAGAATTAGAGGCAGATTGTGCTTGGCAGGTATTTATCAATCTGTACATTGACTGATTTCAAATTCTCCACTGAGCAAACATCACAGCTCATTTAGTAGGTTTGGAAGAAGATGTTTTCACTATTGGACTCAGAAACACTTTGGGAAATATTGTTTTTACAGAGCATCCTGTCAAATCCTCCAACAGACAAATATACTCACTTCCTAACTGCCAGGCTATGTTCGAAAGGCAGGACCAGAAGGCAGGTTTTTTTGCAGGAAGAAAGGTTCAACTACTAGAGGCAAATGTTTAGATTAACAAGCCCTATGGCCCAGTCAAACTTGGTTCACGTATTAAATTCTTTTTTGGTAAATAAACAAGTGCAGCCAAAAGGTTAGAGATGGATAAGAGCTGATAGTGTCCCAAAGGCTCACTTTCAAGATATAATAAAAGCAGGCTTCAGATCAAATTCCAGTATATGCTTATTTAGTAATTATCCATTTTCAAATGTCCATAAAGCAATTCCGGCAACTTAGGAATGGCCCCTGATAATTATACTTATAAAAAGTATCCTGGATGATCCTGAAGCACACAAAATTGTTAAAACCACACCATCAAGCTGTACAGACATCAAAATTAATGCCTCCCTTAGCAACCTTCTATTTGGTTTTTGGGAAACTGGGAAAGAATAATGAAAAGAAGTCCAGGGATGGTAATATTTGAGACAGATTGTGCATTATCCATGCTCTTGAGCTTTATTTATTTTTTAAAATATAGAAATTATGTGTGAACATTATTCTTAGATACAGAGAGATAAAACCTACCCCAGGCCTGCTGAATCTGCAAACTTACTGTTGGAGAGTCATATGTATTTTGCAGAAACTTGTGGTTGATTCTAAAGCACAGCAGCATGTATGAATTATTCATATAGAGCTAGCTAGCTGGAAGCCAATTTTCATTTCTCTCATCCAAGTTCTAGAGCTTCCAGCAACAGAAAAACACTCACTTTTCTGCACCCACAGTTGCTATTAATTAGCATTGTGATCTCAGGCAAGTCACTTAACACTTAGGATCTCTAGTTTTCTCACCGAAAAAAATCATATTAAACATAAGCTAATACAGATATCTTGATAAAATGTTATCTCAAGTCCATCCATTCAAAAACAAGTCATTGTTACAGGGGTGGTAGTAAGCAGTATTTTGATAATAACCAAAGCATTTCTTTCTCTTATAATTTCTGACAATATTGGGCACCGTACTCATTGGCTCAGTGGTGTTCCTTGAATCAGGGGAGGGATAGCTCAGCTGAGACTAAAGAAGTCAAGAGAGTTTACGAGTAAAGTCTTAAAAAACCCACAGAACACACAGGAATTGTGAAAGTCTAGCATTCCAGTAAAGTTGCCTTGAAGCAAGCAGACCTGGAATGTATGCCATATTCAGTTAACTAAAAAAAAATCGTATAATGATGTGAGAGCAGTTTCCTGTCCCTCGCCAGAAAAAGAACCCACATATTAGAGAAGCCAAAATAATTGGAAGATATGATCAAGGGATTTAAATTGTGGATTAAATTTTCTAGGGCTATGTCCTCAGGATTTTTTGTGTGTTAGAAATTAGACAGGCTTAGTGAAACCCAAACATAAAAAAAGGGTTAGTAAAAGCCTCCTAGGGTTGCCACAAGGCCACTTTAGCACCTTAATTTTAGAGTAGCAAGTTGTGAGTCAATATCCCTCGACGTGTATCACTGCTAAATTTTGAAAGTAGCCTACACCCTTCAAAAGGACATAAAATGGCTGAGTGGACTGGAGACTTGGAGAGTCCTCAAAATGACAGAAAAGTGAATACACATATTAATATGCAATAAACTAGGCACCACAGAGCAGAGGGACATGGACATTTGAACCATAGAGGCAGTGGATAGATATTAACCAATAAGATCAATTAAGTTTATACATCTCAGCCAAAGTCAACATGGGTTCTTGTTGGTTCAAATGTTGTTATACACAATAAAATCTCTCACTCTCTCTTTTCCAAATGCCAGGTTATTTACAGATCATTGCTGCAACGTAGATCACCTTCAGGGCAAATAGAATGAAAGAGAAGACAGAAAATTCCTAAATTAAGAGAGTGTTACCCTTAAAAGATTGAGTTTCAAAACAGAATTTACTGAATTTGCCTCAATTTAAAACATTGTCCAGAATATAGTAGACAAAAATGGTGACTATCTTACACCAAAGAGCTCATGGTTGGGTAGATAACAGATTATACCACCAGCACCCCTAAATCTGATTTAGGCCAATTTGGTCTTGCACAATCCTTAGTTTATTTTTGATAGGCTATGCTGTCCTAAAGTTGGAGATGGATAAAGGTATTATCATAAACTTTTCTCTCAGGTTAAATCAAGTCTTAGAATTAATACAGCCACATATGCAGACATAGATTACTCAAACACTGATCATCAAACAGGAACAAAATAGTTCATGCAACCTGTTCTGTTGACTCCATGAAGTTCAGCTTTCTGTCCATTTAGGTGCTTTAACTACCTCTTTCCATAAAAGGGTCATTCTATGCTAATAAAAACCATTGCAAAGGCTGGAATCTCCAGCATTTATAATAGTTAGCATTATATATCCTCTCAAACCAGTGGTTTCCAACCTTGATTGCATATTGAAATCACCTAGGAAGCTTTAAAAACTTCTAATTCCTGGACTCCTCCCCTAAGGATTCTGCTTTAATTGTTATGAGTTGTGACTTAGACATTTGCAGCTTTTTAAAAGCAAGTACTTCTAATGTGCACTCAGGTTTAAGAACCATAATCCTAAGCAAGTAGTGGGCACATGGCTGCATGGAAGATTTTCAGTTTAATAAAGCCTTGGGTTTCATCCAAAAGTGTAAAGTCTACCAACCTCATCAGATTCTTAAAATCTGTGTGCATTGGGTGAGCAATATCTCCTATAGTTTGAGCCAGTCCATAAACCTTAACTACTTTTCATTTTACCTATAAGAGTTCATTAACAAAAATTATTATTCTATTTATTATGACTAACCAATACAATTTAATTTTCTGGTATTTAATATGTTAATTGGCAAAGTCTAGTTTGTTAACTGAGATACAAGGAACAGAAGCTCTTTCAGGAACTGTCTCTTGAGTTTGGACTTCCTATTTGAGCACCAGCTGACTCTGTCTAGACTGTGTCCTTTAGTGTAATATTTGAATCCTAGTTAGTGCTTGAATTAAATATTTAAAAGACACACATATTTTGTGTGTATGTATGTGGTATTTGAAGTATATGATAAACATTATAACACTTCTTCCTACTGTAATCCTGGTTGGGCAGATTCTGTAACCTAAATTAAAGGTGCCATTTTCAATGCCTTCCATTTGGGAAGGTATTTTCCAATGTCCTTCTATTGGGAGTTGACTTTTGTTTCCCACAGTAGACTCTACATCTTTTCGGCATTGGAATCATCTTTCCCTTACTTCAGCAAAGAAATCTTAATCATAAGAATAGTAGTACTCAGTCTTAAATGACTTTGAGAAAACAACATAGAGTGCTGTCCTTGCATAGAAAGTGAAAGTAAAATGGTCTGATTCCAAAACACAAATCTCTGGCCATAGTTTCCTGCCTATAGGAAAATCACAGTTCAGTTTCTTGGCATTAACTGTCTGGCTCCAAATAAAAATAAGAAAGGACAACCCCTACACTGTCCCAGTAACACGGCAACTCTAGTCCTGAAGACCTTTTAACTTCAGTGACCTCCTAATCCTGCCTCACTTTCCATAGCACTGGCCAAGATTTCTGAATGCTTATAGATTATTGCAGAATGTGTTGTTTCTGTTTTAATTTACACACACACACACACAAAATAGTGGAGGAGTCTGAGGTTTTAGTGCACACATCACCTGAGCAATGTTCATTGTACCCAATATGAAGTTTTTCATTCCCTACCTCCCTCATGCCCACCGCTTTCTGAGTCTCCAAAGTCCATCACACCATCTGTATGCCTTCATATAGCTATAGCTTAGCTCCTACTTACAACTGAGGACATACAGTATTAGGTGTTTCATTCCTGAGTTACTTCACTTAGAATAATGACCTCTAGCTCCATCCAACTTGCTACAAAAGACATTACTTCATTCTTTTTTTTTATGGCTGAGTTGTATTCATATATATACATATATATGTATATGTATATATATATATCACATTTTCTTTATCATTGGCTGATGGGCACTTACATTGGCTCCATATCTTTGCAATTGTGAATTGTTCTGTGATAATCATATGCATACAGGTATCTTTTCATATAATGACTTCTTTTCTTTTGGGTGGATACCCAGGAGTGGGATTACTGGATCTAATAGTAGATCTACTTTTAGTCCTTTAAGAAATCTCCATACTGTTTTCCACAGAGGTTGTACTAATCTACATTCCACCAGCAGTGTAAAACTAGTTCCTTTTCACCACATCCATGCCAACATCTATTGCTTTTTGACTTTTTTAATAATGGCCATTCTGGCTGGGATAATGTCGTATTTCATTGTGGTTTTAATTTACACTACTCGATGATTAGTGATGTTGAGCATTTTTATATGTTTGTTGGACATTTGTGTTTGTATATCTTCTTTTGAGAAATGTTTATGTCATTTGCCTAATTTTTGACAGATTTTTTGTTTTTTTCATTCTAATTTTGTTGAGTTCCTTTTAGATTCTAGATATTAGTCCTTTGTTGGATACATACTTTGCAAATATTTTCTCCCGTTTTGTGGGTTGTCTGTTTGCTCTGTTGATTATTTCTTTTGCTGTGTAGAAGCTTTACAGTTTAATTATTTTAATTTTGTGGCTTTTGTTTTTGGACTCTAAGTCATAAATTCTATACCTAAACCAATGTCCACAGGGTTTTTCCTAGGGTTTCTTCTAGAATTTGTATGGTTTTAGGTTTTAGATTTAAGTCTTTGATCTATCTTGAGTTGATTTTTGCATATGGTGTGAGATACAGATCCAATTTCACTCTTCAACCTGTGACTATCCAGTTTTACAAACACCATTTATTGAATATCGTGTCCTCTCTCCAGTTTATGATTTTGTATGATTTCTCAAAGATCAGTTGATTCTAAATATTTAATTTAATTTTGGGGCTCTCTATTCTGTTTTACGGGTCTACTTTTATACCATTTCCATGGTGTTTTGATAACTATTGTGTTGTAGTATAATTTGAAGTCTGGTAGTGTGATGCCTCCAGATTTGTCCTATTTGCTTAGAATTGCTTTGGTGATTGTTTCTTCTAATTCTGTGAAAAATGTTGTTGGTATTTTGATATGAATTACATTAAATCTGTAGATTGCTTTGAAAAGTATGATGATTTTCGAGATATTGATTCTTCCAATCCATGAGCATGGGATGAATTTCCATTTGTTTGTGTCATCTATGTTTTTTTTTAAAGTTTCATAGTTCTCCTTGTAGAGATTTTTCAACTACTTGATTAAGCATATTTGTAAGTATTTTTTGCAGCTGTTGTAAAAGGGATTGAGTCCTTGATTTTATTCTCAGCTTGATCGTTGTTGATGTATAACAGTGTTACTGATTTGTGTACATTTACTTTTTAACCTGAGACTTTACTAAATTCATTTATCAAATCTCGGAGTCTTTTGGAGGAGTCTTTGGGGGTTTTAAGGTGGACAATCATATCTTCAGTGAACAGAGATAGTTTGACTTCCTTTTTCAACTTGGGTTTCCTTAATTTTTTTCTTACCTAATTGCTCTGATTAGGACTCTGGTTACAATGTTGAATAGAGGTGGTGAATGTGGGCATTCTTGTCTTATTCCAGTTCTCAGAGGGATGCTTTTAACTTCTCCTTATTCAGTATAATGTTGGCTGTGAATTTGTCATATATTGTATTTTTAATTTTGAGGCATGTTCCTTATATCCCTAGTTTGTTTAGAATTGTTATCATAAAGGGATGCTGAATTTTAACAGGTCCTTTTTCTGCATCTATTGAGCTGATCATATGGTTTTAGTATTTAATTCTGTTTCTGTGATGTTTCATATTTATTGGCTTGTATACATTAAACCATCCCTCCATCCCTGGGAGAAAACCCATTTGATAATGGTAAATTACTCTTTTCATGTGCTGTTTGATTTAGTTTGTTAGTATTTTGTTGAGGAATTTTTCATCTATGTTCATCAGGGATATTGGTCTGCAATTTTTTTTTATTATGTCCTTTTCAGGTTTGGTATGAGGGTGATAGTGGCTTCACATAATGAGTTAAGAGGAAGGATTCCCTGTTTGTCAGTCTTTTGAAAAACTTTCAGTAGGAATGATACCAATTCTTCACTGACTGTCATGTAGATTCAGCTGTGACTCCATCTGGCCCTGGGCTTTTTGTGTTGGTATTTTCTTTTTTATTACTGATTCAATATCACTGCTTGTTACTAATAACAAGCAGTGTTACTTCTATTACTTTCTGATTCAAGCTAGGAGGGTTACATGTTTCCAGAAGTTTATCCATTTCCTCTAGATTTTCTAGTTTGTGTGCATAGATATATTCATAGCAGTCTCAAATAATCTTTTGTATGTCAGTGGTGTCAGCTGTAATGTCTCCAGTTTCATTTATAACTGAGCTTATTTGAATCCTCTCTCTACTTTTCTATGTATATGATAGTGTATATATATATATATATGTGCTAGTACATAAACATATGCTAGTGTGTGTATATATAAATGCTAGTTTATCTATCTATGCACTATGATATATAGGTGTATCTGTATAGATATATGTTAGTGTGTGTATTTATTTACTTTCCTGATGAAATCTTTATTAGCTGACTTTATCTCTTATAATGCTTCCTTGTCTTAAGACACTTACAGTGAAGCGGTGTCATCTGAGGTAAATACCTGAGGTTCGTTGTCTCATGCCAGGGAAATCGAGGACATGGACACACAAGAAGTGAGTTTAAGAGCAGAGATTTAAAAGGCAAAAGAAAGAGAATAGCTCTCTCTTCTGCAGAGAGAGGCTTCTGAGTGGGTCTTCTGGTTTTGTGGTGAAGTGCACGGGGTTTTATAGATGAGCTTGAGGAGGTGGTGTATGATTTACATAGGGCCCGAGAGACTGGATGGACCAGATGTGCTGTTTGCATAGCATGCAAAGAAGCTGGCCATCTCACCCTAATCTTTTATTATGCAGATAGGGTCTCTATCTGGCTGGTGCCATGTTGCCTGCCTTTTTACTGCACACGTGGTGACAAACAAAAGGGAACAGGGAACCTCCATGTTGAACATGCCTGGCCCCCAGGTAGCCTTTTCCTATTGGCACAGCTGCTGGCATTTACCTACGCAAGATTCCAGCTTGCTTATTTATGTCTGCAGCTTGATTTTACAGGCTTCTCTTTCCTAGAAAAGAAATGATTTGGGGGTTGTTTTTTGTTAAAAGGGACACCTTACTGAGGACTCTCTTAACCTCATTATCTGCCTAAATAATTTCTTTCTAGCTCTTGTATCAACCATAAGGCCAATTCATGGGCGTGTGTTCTTGATGTTTTTCCTTTCCCTTTTTCTCCCATTCTGTTCAACACCCACATGGCTTTCTTCTTGATTCCCTGAGGATGAGATAAGTTCTTGTTTTCCTGAACACTAAGGATTTAGCCCTTTTAGGTCCCAGATTCCCCTTTCTGGGCAAGCTCTAACTTTTGACTTTTGTACCCCTCTTTCACTCTTTCCCTCATTTTTACTTAAGCCAGATAATCTAATCACCCAAAATGAAAAAATCTCAAAGTCTTTTGGGGATGAGAGAGAAGATGAGGTTAATTGTTCTTTGTTCTGCTAAGCTCCCTGGATTTTCACTTTAGGGTAAAACTTTGACTTGGAATTTTCCAATAGTTTTGCTTGCTCTTTGACACTTTTAACATGGTTTTAATTTCTTATATTCAAAGTTTTGAGGTGTGTGTGTGTGAGAGAGAGAGAGAGAGAAAGAGAGAGAGAGAGAATTTATCTAAGTAGCTTACCATTTCCAAAAAGCAAAATTTGACAGAAATAGTACTTTAGCATGGAACTGTTGAGGCTCAGAAAATGATACTCAAAAGTATGGTGCTTTGGCATGCTGAATATTTTAAATTAAAGGAGATTGGAAGGCATCACAATCAACATCTCTCTGACTTTCTCCTGCTACTCTATCTCTTGCCCCTCTTTCTCCACCAAAGTGAGTCATAGAAACAAGAATTTCTCTTCAGCAAACAGCAAACAGCCAGTGCAGTCCACAGAACAATGAGCTGATTAAATCTATTTTCTTTATAAATTAACCAGTTTTAGGTGTTTCTTTATAGCACTGTGAGAATGGGTTAATACAGAAAATTGGTACCAGGGAAGTGGGGCATTGCTATAAAGATACCTCAAAATGTGGAAGCAGCTTTGGAACTGGGTAACGGGCAGAGGTTGGAACATTTTGGAGGGCTCAGAAGAAGACAGGGAGATGAGAGAAAGTTTAGAACTTTCCAGAGATTTGTTGAATGGTTGTAACCAAAATGCTGATCATAATATGGACAATGAAATACAGGATGAGGTGGTCCCAGATGGAGATGAGGAACTTATTGGGAACTGGAGTAAAGGTGACTCTTGCTATGCTTTAGCAAAGAGACTGGAGGCATTGAGTCCCTGCTCTAGAGATTTGTGGAACTTTAAACTTGAGAGAGATGATCTAGGGTATCTGTTGGAAGAAATTTCTAAGCAGCAAAGCATTCAAGACATGGCCTGGCTGCTTCTAACTGTGTATACTAATATGCACGTTCAAAGAGATAACCTAAAACTGGAACATATATTTAAAAGGGAAATTGAGCACAAAATTCTGGAAAATTTGCAGCCCAGCCATGTGGTAGAAAAGAAAAGCCCATTTTCTAGGAAGGAATTCAAGCTGGCTGAAGAAATTTCATAAGTAAAGAGGAGCTGAATGTTAATAGCCAAGACAACGGGGAAAATGACTTGAAGGCATTTCAGGGACCTTCACAGCAGCCCCTCCTGTCACAGGCCCAGAGGCCTAGGAAGGAAGAATAGTTTTGCAGGCCAGGCCTAGGGCCCTGCTGCCCTGTACAATCTCCAGAAACTGCTCTCTGTGTCCCAGCTGCTCAAGCTCCAGACATGACTAAAAAGGCCCCAGATATGTCTCAGGCTGCTGCTTTAGAGGTTGTAAGCCACAAGCTTTGGTGGCCTCCACATGGTAGTAAGCCTGCATGTGCACAGAGGGAAATAGTTGAGGCTTGGGAGCCTCTGCCTAGATTTCAGAGGATGTATGGAAATGCCTGAATGTCTAGGCAGAAGTGTGCTGCAGGCACAGAGCCCTAATGGAGAACCTATACTAGGGCAGTCTGGAGGGGAAATGTGGAATTGGAGCCCCCATGGAGAGTTCTCACTGGGGCATTGCCTAGAGGAGCTCTGAGAAGAGGGTCATCATCCTCCAGACCCCAGAATGGCAGATCCAGCTTGCACTGTGCACCTAGAAAAGCCACAGGCACTCAACACCTGGCTGTGAAAGCAGCCATGGAGGCTGCACCCTGCAAAGCCATAGGGATGGGGATGCACAAGGCCTTGGGAGCCCACCCCTTCCATCTGTGCAGCCTAGATATGAGACATGGAGTCAAAGAAGATTATTTTGGAGCCTTAAGATTTAATGACTTTCCTGCTTGGTTTTGGACTTGCATGGGGCCTGTAGCCCCTTTGTTTTACCTTTTTGTTCCCAAGACTAACCAATTACTGAACGGATGGCTTTGTCTTGATGCCATTAGCCAGGATGATCCTTATGCTCAAAGGGAAAAGCAACGCCAGGTTCATGATTCAAACTGCAAGGTTTTACATGCACTTTTGTTCAGTGTGAGATATACTCAAGGCACCACAAAACAAAAGTTAGTGTTTGGTTGTCACTTCTTTGATGAGCAAGTCTCCAGAGAACCTTGAAGAAGAACTTGTTAAGAGACTAGGACAAACCAACCCACACCAGGACTCGGAGAGAATTCTCCGCAGGTATTAGGCACCAGCCATAAGCTTGAGTTTCTGGTCAGGATACCAGTTTCTAGTAAGGGAAATAGAAAGAGGAGACAGCTCCAAACTGAAGAGGGGACCTTAGAATTTGTAAGTAATTGTTATAGGAAGGTGGGGACAAAGTTTAAGGAAAAAGCCCACGTCCCAGCAGGACAGTTAACTCGATTCTGAACCCTGGTGTATTAAATTTTATTTTCCTCCAGAAGAAGGCAAAATGATTCTACTTTTGTTTTTCTGTCAGCCCTAGCATACATGTCAAATGGTGGAAGTGAGAATAGGTAACAAAAATAACAAAAATACCAACCTTACTAGCCACAGTCAACATTGGTTTGTACTCATCGTTGTAGAAGAAATAATCTCTGTGTTTTGTTTGCAAATAAATATATTAGAGTCATAAATTAACTTTTTTGCAAACAGCCTTGAAAGGAGAAATTTAAAATTAAAACACTTTCTTATGAACAAATAAATCCATGTCACATATAGTAGATGCATTAGTAAATATTTAGCAATGGCAGACATAGATATTAAGCTAAACATCAAAGGGCTCTTTTGTACTTTAAGATTTGGTAAGTAAATCCAATTTACTGTAAAAATACTCCAACAGGCAACATTTTCTATAAAAAAGCATGTGCAAGTTCCCTTTTGTAATTATAGCCTTTAGGTTAAGGATTATATTCTCAGGAAATAAAAATAATAATCTGCAAATAAAAACAATATTACAGGAGGGTTTCTTCCATCTGCAACACATTTGCCTCCAAATCAATTTTATAATGGCAGAATAAAGAATATGTATAGATTTGTTAAATCAGTACATGGCTAATCCTTTTTGTATCTTGTGCGTTTATGGTAACTGATTTGTAAATATTTCTCAATTTTCTCTATTTACTTTCAATAAAGATTATGAAGAGCCGTGTATCCCGCCTTCACAAAAGCATGTGTGTCAAACACAATGATTTCCCCTAAAATTATTTCTCTCAGTAATGTTGAAATATGTGCCTTATCATTTTATTTTAACTAAAGTGGATCACAATACAGTTACTCTTTGACTTATAGTGGGGTTATGTCCCAATATCCACTGTAAATTGAAAATATCATAAGTTGAAAGGTGGATTTTTATACACCTAACTTCCAGAACATGGTAGCTTGGCCCACTCTATCTTAAACATGCTCAGAACACTTCTGTTATCCTAGAGTTGGGCAAAAACTTGTGGCAACATAGTACAATATAGAGTAACAGTTGTTTATCCTCCTGATTGTATGTCTGACTAGGAGCTGTGGCTCATTGCTGCTACCCAGCATTGCAAGAGAGTATCTTATCACATAACACTAGCCAAGAAAATATCAAAATTGAAAATACAATGTGCAGTTTTTACTGGATGTGTATTAATTTTGCACCAATGTAAATTTGAAAAATCTTAAGTCAAAACATCATAAATTGGGCACTGTCTGTATTTGGTATGTAAACATTTGCAATTCCACAGGGATATTATGTATATAGGATATATGTATTTCTATATATCCAAGGTAATATGCTTAGGTGTTTTAAAAGTATTATTTTATTTGACCTTCCTTAAAACTTTACAGGCTAGGTGTTCTTATTCCCATTTTACAAATAAAGAATCTGAGGTTTAGAATGGAGATGCATACCTAGCCTGCCCCAGAGCAGGAATTGGAATCCAGACACTTTGTCTCCAAAGCCCTTCCTCAAAGATGTAGGGTAGGGAAAGGTGATCTAAAACAGTGCAATGGTAGAGATCACAGTCCAATTAGGAAAAGTGCACTCATTACACAGTGTTCCACATGAAGTCCAGGCCTTAGTGGATACTTTTGAAGTCACGTAGCACCGTCACCTATGTGTAAACCACCAAACTGAACTCAAGTAGACTTTGGAGTTGTTTGGTTAATGTCTGATTTTATAGACAAAAATGTTCCTGGTGCTTTCTGTGAGTTGACTTACAAACTGCAGGGAACTGATGGCATTGTGTCTTTGTGATGGCTGCTTGTTTTTTGCAGAGATAGAGACAGGCCGATTTTTCACAGCAAAAATCCTAGGGTGGTCGGAGGCAGGGACACTTACACTATAAAATAACTCATTTGCATTAAATAAATCCTTAGCAATTAAGACAACTTGTAAGCATATTTTAATGCCACTGCTCTTTCAAAAATAGTGGTGAAGTTTCTTTTTTTTAGAAATAGGTTGCAGACAAATTGTATCCCATTTTTATTGAAATTTGCTATAGTAGCAAAGTAATGTTTGTGCCAAGACATAATAATATTCTATTTAAGAATGAAACTCATTTTCATTTATTTAAAGGGAAAAACAATAGTTTGGGGATGACATTTAAATAATACTCTAATTTACCATATGTCATTATCTTCAGAAATTAGTAGATTACTGTCTGTGCGGAATACAATAGTTCTATTGACTCAAAGAAGAGGAGTACTAAATGATATTTAAAGGTCCCTTAAAACTAATTTTATGATTATATTTAAAAAATATTGATATATGGGTAACCACAATAGAGTAGGGGAAGGAACACAGAGCTGGGAATCCAAAAATTGATATTCTAATTCCATAATTTGTAAAATAACAGGAATCAAGAGTAAGTCATCATCTCATTTGACTAATGTCTCTCATATTGAATATGAGGATGCTGAAGTAAATCATTTATAAGATGACTTTAAGCTGTAAAATCTACAGCTTTAATGCATTTGAATCTCACTGCATTAAGATGATTTTGGATCACTTTGCTCGAGTTTGCAGTTTTAAATATCAGATCAATGGTATAAATAAAATATAAAAATAAGCCTTTTTTTTTTACAATTTAATGTATCTATGCACCTGTTCTGTGAATATAATTCATCTATATTTCCAGAAAAAATATGTTAGTCAGTCAGCAGGATATAAAAGATTCATTTATACAAAAAAATAAACTTACAGTACATACAGCCTGGGAGTTATATTTGAATGATGATGTCAATATTGTGAGAAAAAAGAAAATATCTGATGTAAATATAAAGTATATCCTTTTGTAATTATAAAGAATATCCTTTTCCTGCTCTTAAAAGGAAACATCGTAAATGGTTAAGAGTTAGCAATATTGGCCGGGTGTGGTGGCTCACGCCTGTAATCCTAGCACTTTGGGAGGCCGAGGTGAGTGGATCACGAGATCAGGAGTTCCAGACCAGCCTGACCAACATGGTGAAACCCTGTCTCTACTAAAAATACAAAAATTAGCCAGGCGTGGTAGTGCGTGCCTGTAATCCCAGCTACTCAAGAGGTGAGGCAGGAGAATCGTTTGAATCCAGGAGGCAGAGGTTGCAGTGAGCTGAGACCGCACCACTACACTCTAGCCTTGGTGACAGAGTGATACTCTGTCTCAAAAAATAGATAAATAATTAATAGTTAGCAATATTATTGAATGTGCAAAGAAGTACTGAACACCTCAACTAGTGCCCTGAACATACCATTTGATGTCATAACCAAGAGCAAGCAGTTTTAGATACATGAGAAGTCTCACAAATTAGAGTACATGAATTTATCAATGCCTATTTTTATAACATTCCCCAATATCTTGCCATCATGAACCACTAACGTTTTCAGAGTTTTCCTTGATCATCTTGAGGGCAACCCATGACACCCTGGAATTAACAGCACCATTTGAATGAACAACATTATGAAGTGGCCAACAACACTACTTTGCCTCTTTAGGCTAAGTATGACGTCCTTTGAGCATGGTCTCAACATAAGCTTTTTTATGTCTCACTTAACTCAAGCAGGGATCAAGTAGGATTAGACCCTGACTGTAGAAATAAAAGTTTTAAAATATGTTTTCATGAAATATTTACGGAATCATCTAATCTGTTGTTGGCTGGATTAACCAAATTTCCCCCACACCCCTTCTGCCTGAAATACCCTTATGCTCATTTTGTCTATCTGAAAAATTCCTCTTTACTATTCCATGCAAGATCAAATATTGTCTCTTACAGGAAATCTCCCCATACACCCAGATAGAATCAATCATGTCCTTTCCTGTAGTCTCATAGCATGTTACATACAGCTTCTTTAGAGTACTCACAGGCTGCATTAGAGATAATTGTTTATGTTTGCGCTTCTCATTGCTTAGAATTTGGTAGAGGAGTGGTTCATCATGGCATATTCCTGGACAATGAAAAAGTGATAAAGAACCACTAAAATAAATTGAAATTGGATTGCTAATAAAATTCAAACATTTCCAAAGCTGTTCACACAAATTTATGGTATGCAAACCAATATAGATTGTACCCCAGAGTAGAGATTTAAAAAGAAAGAAGGAAAGGAAGAAATAAAGAAAGGAAAGAGTAAAGGATAGAGAAGGGTAGGAAGAGAGGAAAGAAGAAAGAAGAGAAGAAAGAAGGAAAGAAGGAAAGAAGGAAATCCTTTGTCAGTTTTTATTCCTATATTTGGTATCATTCATATACGATTTTGTGGTGTAGCTACATGCCATTTCACCAACCCTGATACAGTAAGCTAGTGATTGCAGTAGTTAATAGGTTATTTTCACTAAGAATACAATTATCCTACATGGATATAGTAGCAAAACCTTGCTAAAAAATGCATAAAACCTTTTTGTCCTGATTTTCAATTTGGCAATATATTTCTCAGTTTACTATAAGTTTTCTGATCTCCAATTTTCCATTTTTCTTTTAATTTTTCAGTTTTATATTCTGGTTTTCTGAAACAGACATCTTAAAAATACATGACGAACTTTTAAATACGATAATGATCTAAATCACTCATCACAGAAAAGGACATAATTTTGTAATACTTGATCTCAGAATTTCAGATTTCAGATTTCAGATGTATTTTTGATGAGCATTCCTTCACAGAAAGTTGAATATTATATGGATTCAATGGAGCATGAGGTTAGTATGGGATTAGATTATGATAATTGGACAAAAAAAAACAAAGAAAACTATAATTTGCAATTTATATATTCTGAACAACTAAAACAATTTATGAAGCTGTAAATATTAATTTGTACAAAACAGACAGACAAATTTTCAAGGTAATCGTGTCATTAATCTTCCCATGGGAAGTTAGTTCTTTCTGTTTCATTGTCATATGGATCATTTTTTCATCCTGCTGAGTAGCCTGAGTGGTGTCTTCTCCCTGCAATGACTTTTAGGTTAACTTTCACATTTTCTGGCTTCATGATATATCTTAGACATATTAAGACAAGGGTCATGTAATATTTTTATCAATATTTCCTCTATTATAGATTTATTTCTCTGATAATGCTGATAATGAGGGCTTTGAAAGGAGATCTCATAACTCTTCTGATTATTTTTCTCTAGCTTTTATTCATTTCTTATTGCATTACATTAATCTTTGATGTAAATATTGCTATGAACATCAAATTACTCTGCTTTGTTTTCCTGAATTGAACTGCTTTCTTCCTGCAAACAAACTCTCAGATGTTGGCTTTGTTGCTGAGTATCACTGATATTGAAGCTGACATTCACATAAACTATAATCACTGGCAATATCTACATGATTTAATTTAAACAATGTGTGGCAATTTCAATATTCCATGGGAAAACAAGCATCTATTAGAGGACAAAGAGGGTTGTTCTTACCCAGATAGTAAACATTAATGTTACCACCTTCCATTAGAATAAACAATGTTGTGCATTATCTGTTTATGAATAGGTACTAACCTGTTTCACCATATCAGATTTCATTGTTGACATTTGGTTTAAGATTACAGCTGTTGGCTTCATGGCAGTGTTTCAGAATGCAGATGTGACTAGACTGGCTAAACAAGTTGCTCTGGCCTTTCAGGTGCCTGGGTGTGAAGTCAGGGATGTTTATAGCAAAGGGCCTTCTAAACAAAGCCTTTGCTGTTTTCCATCTAAATTAAGAACTAAAGTGGAAGCCAAAGCACAACAAATACAGGTCAAGAGGTCAGGGGACCAGTTCTGCCCTGCTTGCTGCTTCTGATGGACATCATTTCTGATGCTCTGTGGTCACTGAGGTGACAATGGCATGGTTATGGGGCCTGGATAGCATTTTAGTTGCATGACTCCTGTGACGTTAAATAAGTCACCTGACCTCTTAGGACCTCAAATTCATCATCTGTAAAATATGACCTAAAAGCCCTGCCTTTTAACAAGAGCGTTGTGAAAATTATATAAAATAATTATGCAAATATTTTGGAAGCAGGAAAATGTTATAAAATACCATTTATTGTCATTCATTCATTCATTCATTCCTCCACCTATTTAATATCTATTGAGCATCTTCCTTGCATCTTTGGACCTTTTCTTTTGTCTCTTGGGTGGCTGATAATCCACCACTCCCTGTCTAGCCATATCCACACCTGCCACTCTATACCCCTGTGTCTTAACTTTCCTTGATTTATCCTTCAAGACTCCGGTTAAGTGATACCTTTACTTTTCCTATCCAATGCATGCCCCTCTCAACAGTTAATTATTCCCTCTTTAGGCTAATATTCTACCAAGTACATAAGCAGGATTTTATGTTTTATTAGAATTGTTCTGGGCCCCTCTTGTTTTTGAAAGGCTTTGCTCTCAAGGAGTGTTCATCTTTGTACTGTTAATGCTGACCAGAGGATGCTGAGAGACTGAGGAGGTATGATGGAGGAACAGTGTGGAAAGAGGCTGGTAGGTGTGGTCCATATTATTTCAGCTTCAATGTGTATTTTGCAGAGGTGGTAAGGAAGGCTTAAACCTATGCTTTGTATACTGCAGGATTTATGTCTGTCCAGGCAGTCTAAAGAACTAGTCTTGTGAATGAACAAAGTCCTGTTTACAAGAAGGTCTTGAGAAATTTCTCAGAGATAATAGTGTTTAAAAGATTCCTTAATCAATAAGGCATGTTTAGCCTTAATCTGTTAGCAGAAGAATAATTCTTATTCCAGAGTAGGGTGATATTCAGATGCCTCTAAACAGCATCCTTTTATCAACTCATCTCTTAACTTGAGGGGAATAAATGTAAGATATCAAAGAGCTAATTTCAGTAAAACACCTCTTTATGAAATAAAAGCAGAATGCAGTGGCGCCTTGTTATCTCCCAACTTCCATCCAACATAGGATATAACACAGAAGGGAAGAGAAATTCTCCCTAAGTTCTCAACAGAATAGAGCTTTGGTACCTCAGGGGTCATGGGACATCAGCAGTGATAGCCAGCAGAAGAAGCCTGGGCTTCAATTATAGCCACAGTATCCAGAAGAAGGAAAAAAAATGCCAATCAAAAGTGTCAAGAATCATGTGGCAGCATTGTTCACCTTTCCACAAAGCCTCACCTGAAGACAGGTGAGAACAGGATGATGATTAAGTGGCCCAAGTCTCTGTTCCTAAGCAGTCACTTATTTGCTCTTAGACATCCCCTACACTTTCATTTTCCCCAGCCAATGTCACTCTCCATTTCACATAATCCTCTCATCCCATAATTTAGTGACATCTTTTATTCCTTGATACTGTTGTGTAAATTCCTTTTAGCTTGATTCCTCCCTCTGCCAGGAAAACATTATCAGCACCTTTGTGACCCCCAAGTGCCCATACAATTCTATCCTCTTTTTTCTAGACATAATTCAAGTGATTCCTTAGTGATGACCTAGGAGACACTAGGATTGCAGGGGGCTTGTCCTCCATCCTCTGGGCCAGGGGCTGGGAATGTGGGTTCTTGAGACCGAGTGCCCTGGTTTTAACAGGTATTCCACAGTTTATCTGCTCTTTAACAAATTCCTCTCTCTAAACCTCAATTTCCTTATCTGTAAAACGAGACCACAGATCATATCCACCCATGGTATTAGCTGGATTCACTGAGTTCATGCAGAAAGCAGTTAACACAGTAAGTAGCATGTTGAAACTGTTCAATAAAAGTTAGCTATGCTTATTATTCATTTACCTGCCAAGACCAGCTCGGTCGGGGAGACCCTAACCCAGCAGCGCTAGAGGAATTAAAGACACACACACAGAAATATAGAGGTGTGAAGTGGGAAATCAGGGGTCTCACAGCCTTCAGAGCTGAGAGCCCCGAGCAGAGATTTACCCACATATTTATTAACAGCAAGCCAGTCATTACCATTGTTTCTTTAAATATTAGATTAACTAAAAGTATCCCTTATGGGAAATAAAGGGATGGGCCAAAATAAAGGGATGGGTTGGGCTAGTTATCTGCAGCAGGAGCATGTCCTTAAGGCACAGATCACTCATGCTATTGTTTGTGGTTTAAGAATGCCTTTAAGCAGTTTTCCACCCTGGGTGGGCCAGGTATTCCTTGCCCTCATTCTGGTAAACCCACAACCTTCCAGCGTGGGCATCATGACCATCATGAAAATGTCACAGTGCTGCAGAGATTTCGTTTATGGCCAGTTTGGGGGCCAGTTTATGACCAGATTTGGGGGGGCCTGTTCCCAACATTTTCCCACTCCATTTTGTGAACCCACAATTACTTTTCCAGATGATAGGCTAGGAACTCTTGCGGAGGAGAGAAGGGTCTCTGTATTTCTTTCATCTTTATATCGCCATTACTTAGTACAATGCCCTGGCTTGGCTTGTAATACACGTACAATAAATAATTGCTAAGATGCATGCATTACTGAATAATTAACTGAATGAAGAATATGGTAATAACATATGGACTTTTTATATTTGTTCAGCAGGTGCTGTCTTCAAGAATGACAAGTAGGCAGAGGAAATAATGCCACTAAAGGAGAGTTGAAGAAAATCAAGTCTGTAGTGTTAATTCTGGGGTTATATGGATGGTTCCTTCAAGAAGTCATTTGTCCAGCATGACTTTTTGCAGTCAGTAGAATGTGGTTAACCAAGAACTTGATGTCTCTCTATTGTTCTATTTATTATTCCATTAGTTGCTTACCCTTTAACCTTTTTAAAAAAGTTCTGGTATAGTTTTACTTCCTTTTTTCTTAGTTCCGGATAGTTTAACTTGTTAAAAGCATTATAATTTTTTTAGCCATTGAAAGGCTTTATTCTATTGAAAACAATAAAAGCCGTGCTCTCACGCCTCTAATCCCAGCACTTTGTGAGGTCGAGGCAGGCGGATCACGAGATCAGGAGATCGAGACCATCCTGGCTAACACATGAAACCCCACCTCTACTAAAAATGCAAAAAATTAGCCAGGCATGGTGGCAGGCTCCTGTAGTCCCAGCTACTCGGGAGGCTGAGGCAGAAGAATCACTTGAACTTGGGAGGAGGAGGTTGCAGTGAGCCGAGATTGTGCCTCTGCACTCCAGCCTGGGTGACAGAGTGAGACTCCATCTCAAAAAAAAAAAAAAAACAAAAACAAAAAAAAACCCAGCCCTGCTCAACATGACATCATTTGTTTAAAAAATCCCATGTTTCCCCAAAGTGTACATTGTTTTGTTTACTCTTTTAGTTTCTTACATTTATTTGCTTCCTCATTTTGAACTTAAGTTTCCTTTTTTTGGTGCCAGTTTTCTGGGGACAGTCTCATACTGTCCTTTTTTATTTTAATTAAACTTAAAATTTTGAGATTATTGTAGGTTCACATGCAGTTGTAAGAAGTGATACAGAGAGAGTCTATGTAGCTATTACCCAGTTGCTTACAATGGTAACAGCTTGCAAAATTATAGTACAATATCACAATCAGAATATTGACCTCTATCCTTGTGATGATGGAAATGTTCCTTTAACCTTTTTTTTTTCTATACTTTAAGTTCTAGGGTACATATGCACAAAGTGCAGATTTGTTACATACGTATACATGTGCCATGTTGGTGTGCTGCACCCATTAACTCGTCATTTACATTACGTATATTTCCTAATGCTATCCCTCCTCCCTCCCCCCACCCCACAATAGGCCCCAGTGTGTGATGTTCCCCTTCCTGTGTCCAAGTGTTCTCATTGTTCAATTCCCACCTATGAGTGAGAACATGCGGTGTTTGGTTTTCTGTCCTTGCGATAGTTTGCTGAGAATGATGGTTTCCAGCTTCATCCATGTCCCTACAAAGGACATGAACTCATCGTTTTTTATGGCTGCATAGTATTCCATGGTGTATATGTGCCACATTTTCTTAATCCAGTCTATCATTGATGGACATTTGGGTTGGTTCCAAGTCTTTGCTATTGTGAATAGTGCCACAATAAATATACGTGTGCATGTGTCCTTATAGCAGCATGATTTATAACCTTTTTGGTATATACCCAGTAAGGGGATGGCTGGGTCAAATGGTATTTCTAGTTCTAGATCCTTGAGGAATCGCCACACTGTCTTCCACAATGGTTGAACTAGTTTACAGTCCCACCAACAGTGTAAAAGTGTTCCTATTTCTCCACATCCTCTCCAGCACCTGATGTTTCCGGACTTTTTACTGATTGCCATTCTAACTGGTGTGAGATGATATCTCATTGTGGTTTTGATTTGCATTTCTCTGATGGCCAGTGATGATGAGCATTTTTTCATGTGTCTGTTGGCTGCATAAATGTCTTCTTTTGAGAAGTGTCTGTTCATATCCTTCGCCATTTTTTGATGAGGTTGTTTTTTTCTTGTAAATTTGTTTGAGTTCATTGTAGATTCTGGATATTAGCCCTTTGTCAGATAGGTAGATTGCAAAAATTTTCTCCCATTCTGTAGGTTGCCTGTTCACTCTGATGGTAGTTTCTTTTGCTGTGCAGAAGCTCTTTAGTTTAATTAGATCCCATTTGTCAATTTTGGCTTTTGTTGTCATTGCTTTTGGTGTTTTAGACATGAAGTCCTTGCCCATGCCTATGTCCTGAATGGTATTGCCTAGGTTTTCTTCTAGGGTTTTTATGGTTTTAGGTCTAACATTTAAGTCTTTAATCCATCTTGAATTAATTTTTGTATAAGGTGTAAGGAAGGGATCCAGTTTCAGTTTTCTGCATATGGCTAGCCAGTTTTCCCAGCACCATTTATTAAATAGGGAATCCTTTCCCCATTTCTTGTTTTTGTCAGGTTTGTCAAAGATCAGATGGTTGTAGATGTGTGGTATTATTTCTGAGGGCTCTGTTCTGTTCCATTGGTCTATATCTCTGTTTTGGGTAAACTCACATGTTGCTTTTTTCTTTTAAATGAACAGTGAACCATTGACTAGAAGTAAAATATGTAAATGAGAACTAGTAAATATGAATAAGTCTCAGAGATAGCAGGCATTTTCAGTATATAAAAAAAACAAGTTCTTTCAAAGGCTACATAGGAAGAGTCTTTTATTTGAATGAGACAAATATCAGTATGAGCAGACTTCCACAAGTCTCATATGTCTTTATTTTGTTCTCTTCATCCTGTACTTGGTTAGCCATATTTTGGTCTGTTTTCTTTTATTTTTTCTAGGCAAAGTTTTTACAGAAGTATAACAGAGATTCAGATGTGTAACAGATTATAGGTGGGCAACTTGCGTTTTTAGAAAATGAACATACCTGTGAAGCCAGCACCCACATCAAGAAACAGAATATGACTGCCCTGTCCAAAACTCCTTCCTCAGATGACCCTTCAGTCACTACCCAGCAGGAGCCTCAAATTTTATTTCTTTTATGAGATATTTTAAACACGAAGAAAGAATACTCTCATGAACCTCTATGTACCCACAAACCAGCATTGTCAAAACTTAGTATGAGACCACATTCCACATCTGCTGTAGCTCTTTTTTGTTTCTTTCTCTTTTTTTGAAAGAAAAATTCTAAATATACTTCAGATATCTCAGATAAATGGAAGTTTTAATGAACAACATTCACTGTACATACATAAATATCTTTAAAGCATCTACCATGTGCCAAGTCATTACACATGGATGTCCTCTCTTTATTTTAAAATAATACATGTACATAATTATGAAATGTAAATGATTCAAAAATTATGCTAGAAAAATACATCTCCTTTGCCTGTGAGAATGTAAAATGCTGCGGCCTCTGTGAAAAAATCTGCCTGGTTCCTCAAAGTTAAACGTAGAGTTACCATATGACCCAGCAATTTCACCCCTAAGAATATATCCCAAATATTTTCAAAAAGAGACTCAGATACTTGTATGCCGTTGTTCATAGCAGCATTATTCACAATAGCCAAATGTACAAAGTGCCCAGCAACAGATAAATGGATAAGCAAAATGTGATATATACCTAGAGTGGAAAAGTATCCAGCCATAAAAAGAAAAGAAGTTCTGATACTGCTACAACATGGATTAAACTTGAAGCATTATGTTAAGCAAAATAAGACAGATACACAAAAAAGAAAAACATGTATGATTAGACGTGTATAAAATATCTAGAATAGGCAAAATCATACAAACAAACAGTAAATTAGAGGATACCAGGGGCTAGGGGCAGGGAAAAAATTGAGGAGTTATTGTTTAGTGGGTACAGACTTTCTTTTTGGAGTGATGAAAAGTTTTGAAAACAGATAGTGGTGATGGCTGCACAATGATATATATATAATAATTGTCACTAAATTGTACACTTCAATAATAATTAAAATGGCAAATATGTTATATACATTTTATCACAATGAAAAAACTAAAAAAGGCCAGATGTGGTAGCTCATGCCTGTAATCCCAACACTTTGGGAAGCCGAGGCGGGAGGATCACTTGAGCCCAGGAGTTTGAGACCAGCCTGGGCAATGTAGGGAAACCCTGTTTCTACAAAAAATAAGCCAGGTGTGGCGGCACACTCCTGCAGTCCCAGCTACTCTTGAGGCTGAGGCGGGAAGATGACTGGAGCACAGGAGGTTGAAGGTGCAGTGAGTCATGATCTTGTCACTGCACTCCAGCCTGAGCTACAAAGAGAGACCCTGTCTCAAAAAAAAAAAAGAAAAGAAAGAAAAGAAAGAAAGAAAAAGGAAAAAACCCATAGATAGCATAGATAGACAATAATTGCAGACAGAAGGCAACAGGATAATATACTTATGTTGAGAAATAATAAGTTCAAACCTAAAAATGTATACTCAAATAAACAATCACTTACAAATACAGGGCCAACAAAGACCTTTCAGATGAACAAAAGACACACTGGGAGAAGATATTTTTAATTCAAATAAATGATAAAATATTAGTATCTAGAATACATTTTTTGAAAGCTTATAAATCATCATGAATAAGACAAATCAAGAGAGAAATGGACAAAGTATCTGAAACAGCAATTCACAAATAAAGGAAACATTATTGATCGATAAACACAGGAAAAATTGTTTAGCCTCATCCTCCTGCCTCAGCCTCCTGAGTAGCTTAGCCTCATTAGGAATCAGAAACATGCAGAGTAAAACATCATTTATACCCATCACATCAGGAAAAAAATTAAAGTTGGATAATATGAAATTTGGCGAGATTTCAGTGAGAAAAGCACTATTATACTTTACTAATGAATAGGATCATATACTGTGAAAGGCAAGCTGTTAATACACATATCCTGAATTTAGCAATTATACTTCTGAGTATCTACCAAAAAGAAATAGTCCACATGTAAACAAGGAAACAAGCACAAGAATGTTCGTTATAGCATTGTGTTAATAGAAAACTTTTAGAAACCACACTTTGGATATTAAAATGGCTAAATAGGATTCAGTGTATTGTGGAATATAATATTCTACAGCATACAAAATGAATTAACTGGCTCTCTACATTTATCAACAAGTACACATGAATCCATAAAATTTAGAGAAGAAAGCAAATTTGACACTAATTACATGCATAGTTCTACCATTTATATAGAAAAACACAGAACAGTGTTGTATATTTTTCTCATACATATATGGATGCAAAATTAAGATTTTTTTAAGTATAAATATATTTCTGAGGAGTCTGGAAGGGATCAGAATAGAGGATAGTCAAAGGAGACTTTCACTTTACCTGTACTCATCTATTTTTTTGAGTGTATGTTAGTATATTGCACATGCATTTTTTTAAAAATTGGGAAAAAATCTTTCTGAGAAGAAATGTAGTAAATTAATAGTGGTTACCTCTGGAAAGGAGCGTAGAAGAGTATTAGGTGGTCAATGGGAAACTTTTTCTCTAATTTTCTAATTTTTTTCTATCTTTAAATTTTTTTCTCTCAAATCTTCTGCATTTTACTCAGTATGTATTCACATATTACATGTTTTTAAATGTTGAGCACATGATTGTGAGTTTCCTGAAGCCTCCCCAGCCATGCTGAACTGTGTGTCAATTAAACCTCTTTCCTTTATAAATTACCCAGTCTCAGTTATGTCTTCATTAGCAGCATGAGAATGAAATAATACACATGCCAAGCCTGACAGCCAATCTGGAATGTTGATGTTGTTTACATGGGATTGCACTGAATCTGTACATTGCTTTGGGCAATATGAATACCCAGATTTTAAGGAGGTCCTTGATAGTCCTGGAGCAGGAAACACACCCTGGAGGATCTTTGATCATCCTGGTCTCTCC
Source organism: Gorilla gorilla gorilla (assembly GCF_029281585.2). NCBI lineage: Eukaryota > Metazoa > Chordata > Mammalia > Primates > Hominidae > Gorilla > Gorilla gorilla. The sequence continues at coordinate 47,105,605 of NC_073247.2, forward strand.
CATTCATGTAGGATTAATAGAATATATTTATGCATATTCAATGCTTTTGTAAAGAAAATTTGAGGTTTTCACTAATTTATATATTTTAATTCTCTTTTGTGGGATAGATATTATCTTACACATTGCTTGAAATTTTAACAAGAGGTTTATAGTCAAAGTTTTTTTCCTATGTTGTTCCCACCCATATTACTCTCAGTCACCAAGGACAGCACATGTCATCAGTTTCTTCTAGAGTTATACTCATTATATGTGTCTGTATATATATAAATATATGTGTGTATGTATATATATATTTCATATAGAGTATATCCATCTACTACCCCATTTTTTCTCTCATTGACTTTACTTTTTAACTCAAAACAACTTGAAGTTTGCTTCTTATCAGTGTATGAGTACTTTGTTGATTTTTCAATATTTTCTTCTGTGAATGCACAGTAATTTAGAGAGCCCGTCCCCTACTCACGAACATTTGTTTCCAGATTGCTATTACAAACTTTCCTACAAGAAAAATCTTGTATTTATGTCATTTCACAAGAATGTACGCAAGTATAACTTCAGAATAAATTCTTAAATGTGGAATTACTGATTCCAAGGATGGGAGCATTTGCAATTTTGATGGGTTTAATAAAATTTATATTCCCTTCAGTAATTATGAACTTGCCTTAACCCATTACATACTCACAGAAACATTAACTAATTTATCCTTAACCAATATATTCCATTTGATTTTTACTTCCACTTCAGAAGTGTAAATATCTAATTGACACTGATGTAATGTTGATTTATTTTTTAACACATGAGATTTAATAATAAACATATTGCAACGGGTGCATTTATATATGGTTTATTTGTAATGTTAACATGACTAGTTGAAAAATCGAAACAAAATTCAGTAGAACAATCTTTAACAATGAAGGAAGACATCTGAGAACTGTTTCTTTCCAAACTGATTGATTTAATAAAAAATGATTTTGTTTCCTATTAAAGTATCTAAAAAGTTTTGTAGATTCCAAAATATTTACTTGATTAAACTAAAAGTTATTACCCCTTACTTTTATTAAATCAATCCTTTCTTTATCTGAAGTTGTTTTTACTTCTATAAATATACATATTTACATTTATATATAACTGTAAACATACATATTTACATTTATACATAACTGTAAACATACATATTTACATTTATATATAAATGTAAACATACATATTTACATTTATATATAAATGTAAACATGCATGTTTACATTTATATATAAATGTAAATATATGTATATATAAAATGTATAAATATGTAAATGTACATATACACATATTTACATGTAAATGTAAATATATATAACATATATATGTAAATATATAACATATATACATAAGTAAATATACACAAAAATATTTGTGATATGTGGTACCTTCTGGCCTAAGCAATCTGAATTTGAATCCTGTATGTTGGAAAACTTTTAAAATTAATTGAATCACTAATTAAATTGTTACTAAGAGGCTTTGTTTTTTGTTTTATTTTTGCTTTAAATTTAGCATCTAAACATTTCCCCTATGGGGGATCAGGGGAGCAAAAGAGATGAGAGTACCCAGGGTTGATTGAATCCTTGTATGATGGCCTGGTGACTACAGAAGTGCTAATAATGTGTGCCCAGTTACAGATTATCAGTATCAACCTCAGCATTTTTAGATCACTATTCCTTTGATGTGATCTTGGGTGTGCCCAACCAGTGCCTATCAAATTACTGGGCCTGGTACTTTACCCTTCCCGCAGATTCCATGCTATCTTTCTAAAAAACTTCTTTTCCTGCCTAAGTGAGCCATAGTTGTCACTTGTTTTGTTCCAAGTGAAAATATTGACTAAACTCAATAGTAAACAGGCATGCATTTAATCCTTGATTTGTAATTGTTTGAATTGGTCAAACTTATATGATGAGTGACTTATAAGCAGATATTGACTATTAATATGTTATCAATAAAAGGCATTACAGATAATACAATACAGATTAAAACCTGTATGTTAATTAGAGCTTGTAGTCCATATTGAAAAGGAAGTGTTTCAAAGTTTTATTGTAGTGTCATTTCATACCAATGTACACTGTAAAGACACTTACAACTTCACACTTTAAGTCTGACATAAGCAGTATCACTTCTGAGCAATTTTTTGAGAGAGGATTTCTGGAATTCTTTCAGTTCCGTAAGATTACAGTTGTGTCTGCCTCCATGGAACTTTATTTCCCATCTATGTATTCAAGTATTCTCAAGATGAAAGAACTAAAGGGGAAAAAAACATTGTACCAGTCATTTAGGCACTTGAGAGTAGGTATTATCTCCAAGGGGAATACATATGAAAGAATATGTTATTTTCCATGATTTGCATTTAGAAATATTAACTTAGATTTTCTTCCAACTGAAGAAACTAAAACAGAAATTAAAAGCAACAGTATCACATCTCTATAGCAAAGAATATAAGGATTTTCTGTTCCATAACCTGAAGCCTATGAGTGTTATTTCCTGCGAAAGGTATTTATCGATCATTATATTTCAGGGGAATTCATAGAATGTATGTATCTATAATAATGTAATTGCCTAAAAGACAGAAAAAAAAACTGACAACAGTGACTTAAACACACAGAAGTGCATTTTTATTACCTAACCTGTGAAGAGGTATCCTGTGCAGTAGGACATCCTCAGGGAATCTTGGCTCCTTCCCTCTTCCCACTCCATTATTCTTCACTTGAATTTCAAGTATAAAGAAAGAAGAGCCAAAAGCTTTCTCCTTCCAAAGCTTGTTTATTGATTTTTTGAAGGACTTTTACATCCATTTATTTACTTAATTACTGCTCATCTGGCCATTCTGGCTGCAAGGAATGCTGAGCCACTGCTAATTAGCTGTCTACTCTGCAGTGGAGAAAGGCAGGAGAAAAGGGATTGTAAAGAACTTTTGAGTAGCCAATGAACATATTCCCCCACTGTATGTGTTTCCCTGTTAGAGCAAGTTTAAAGCACTTTTAATGAATTGAAACAACTAATCAAACTTGCTTTTTGTTTCCATATTTGATGGTAGGTTTATCTGAAAGGACCCAATCATTAATTGTTTTGCTGACACTTGGATAAATATGTAGAGAAGGACTAGTGCCTTTGGGAAAATTACACAATACCAAAATTTTTAAAAATATACTTGGCCAAGGAAATATTCTCATGCGATTTTGCTTGTGAAGCAGAAGCGTGAAAAAGTTATCTAAGAGTTCAATTTCTGTCTGGGAAGTGTGTATTTGTTTCCTAAATAACCATGAGTGCAGACCAAGTCTTATAATGCCACTTTCTTCAAAGAAGCAACGATAGGTCATTTGAAATTTGAAGGTCATTTAAAACTCTGCCCTAGACAAATAGAGTCTGATTTTGTCAAATATATTCATGCTTTTGGGATATGGCACATTTGAAAGAAAAGCTTACATTAAATGTCATACATTACTTTAGATATTAAATAAAAATGAACTCTAAGTACAGTTTTCTAAGAATCTATAGTTCCCTTTTTTTCTATTCAATTTTATTTTTTCAGAAAGCTGTTCCTTTTTTGTCAGTTTAATTTTGCTTGCTGGTGCAGACTGTGTTGTGATATGATATGCTGATTTGGTCTCTCTTCTCATGTTATATGATGTCACCCAATAGGGGTCTGCATTGCTGAATTATACTTCCCTTTGGATATGTCAAACCTGTGGCTCTAATTTACTTTTTGTCAATTATGACTTTGAGAGCAAATGAACCTATGTGCTGAAGACACATGTATATGCTGCCTCAACCCCTACACCTCCACACACATTGATGTATTTGTAGCAACTCAAAGAAAGTGAGTAATTACAAAGCATTTGATGTAACATTTTCACAAATTGGTCTTCATAACTTGTTATGCATTCCACTTTCTCAACTTTTTTAAAAAAACACACAATATATAATAAATAGGTGAATGGGGACAAGCTGTTTCTTACAGTATAATTCCAATTAATACATGAAAAAGGAATGATGAAAAATGAAAATTTTATGTAGCCAAACACTAGAGAACCATCATTGGATGCTAAAATTAGTAGGTAAAGTGTGACCAGAAACAGAATACTTGCCTCATCTCAAAGTATCTCCCCACAAAATACAGATTAATATAAAGTGAAAAATGGTAACTTTACAGTAGAGGAATGTGGCAGACAGTAACTTACCCACCTGAATACATTTCACTTTGCCAGTATGAGACAGTCTTTCTGCACCTCTTCCTGACAGGATCCAGAGAAGGGCACAGCATCACCTGACATCCTTATGGCTCTGCAGGCTCTCCTCAGAATACAGGGCTCCTTCACATCTCTTTTTGCTAAGGTGACCTCCAAGCTCATATTTCAACCTTATAGGTATATCTTGCCTCAAGGTCAAGGAATTCTCCATTTCTTCAGGAAATTTCTGCAAATATTTTAGATACAGAAGGCTGAGTTAGTGTAATAGGGGATATAAACAGAATAAAACATACTGTTCAGCCTCCCCAAGTTCAGAGATTAACCAAGGATGCATAAATCTGAGTATGTAAATATAAGAAAAATGTAACCAAGGTCTATGATGCAGGTAGAAGCAGTGTCACCAGCACCGGTGAGCTAGACCTAGACATAATGAGCACTGGTTACTATGTTTAGACTCTTCCATGGTTCACACTTCTGGGGAAGACATGCATCCTCACTTAAGAACCATAAAATCACAAGACAGTATGTACGAACAAAGGGAAAGCAGAAAGTTTTGGATGTACCGGTTCAAACCTATGCTAGACTGTCATTCTGATATGATACAAAATATTATCTTCTACTTCTCTTCATTCATTTTATCCCTCAAATTGCCCTTCCATGTTCTCTCTCCCCTTCTCAAACACATTCTTTCTATTCTTCTGTTTTCAATGTGGCCACAAAAATTTCACAATTATATTGATATCCATGACCTCTTATTTTTAAGTCAATTTAGACTTCACAATTATACTTTTATGATCTTTAGAATTGATAACCACTAAAAAATGTACATATGCATGAATGAATCTTGAACAAATAAACAAATATCTCTTTACCCTTTGGTGCATAAAAGTTAAATTACCACATGTTGTTTGGAACTGATTTAAACATTTTCTTTTCTGAAGGTCAGAATATCATCAAGAAGGATCTTTGAAGTACATTCTAATTTTGTATCATCTTCCCTTTCAAGGCACTTCAACAAAAGATCGCCTTTCACTTACACATAGCCATGAATACTGGTATCATGTGTCACTGATTAGCAGACTGTTTCTGGAGATACTGTGTAGCAATTGTATTGTGCGGATAGTATTTGAAAATGGAGGGCCAAAGAGTCATTCAGCAGTGGAAACAATGAGTTACAGAAGCTAGGGTATCATTACATTACTGGTGGGGGAAATACCTGGAAGAACAAGTTAAAGATTAGCAAAAAGAAGTTAGTATAGTACACAAAGAAAGTCATCAATTTCCCTGTGAGGAAAGGAGATAGTAATACAAAAATTACAAAATGTACTATTGCTGTGTAGATTAAATTCATTTTCCCTGGGAGTACTAGGTTTGTGTTCTGTTTTGTAATAAAATGTAATGTACCTCATAAATATATACACCTACTATGTACCCACATAAATTTAAAATATAAAACATTATAATAAAATGTATTACAACTTTAATCCTGTTTTATAATGAAATTTAAAATAAATTACAATTGGTATATGTGTGGTGTTTACCTTGCACAAATAGGTTTCTCTCACACAATCTTATGTGTTTTTCACAATAGTCCTGTGAGATTGGCATGGAAAATATTTTCACTTTATACTTGAGAGAGCTGAATCTCAGTAAGGGCTGATACTTTGTCCAGGTTAAATTGGTGTAACACACAGCAAATTGAGTTCTCAACACCACACTTCCTGTTCCAAGGGCCATGCTCTTCACAAATCACTCAGCTCATCAGAAATCTGCTAGAGAAACAAGCTGCCAATAGTTGTTTTCTGATAAGTTATTGATCTAGACTCTTTGTTTAAATTCCTTGACTTTTAAGCAACCCAAAAAGAAATAACGGGGAACTTCTAGTACAATCTAAGAAAACATAACTTTGAAAATGTTCCAAAAGAAGAAATTAAGAATCAATTGGAGCCATGCATTGTGAAGCCAAAGGCCTTTTCTCTATCATAAAGGTTTCAGGGAGAGTGACTACCTTTTTTTTTTCTTCCATCTACCCCCCCTCCACTCCCTGCTTAGCACCAATTATGGATATCATTGCTATCTTACAGAATCCCAGGGAGATGGAGGGCACTAACAAATGCATCATTCTTCCCCTAAACTGCTTATTAGTCAATCAAACATCTAATTTATATATTGAGTATGTCTTGCAGAATGGTTTATAGAGATTTCCTTTTATAATATTCTCCAGCAAGATAGGATACAATGCAGACAGTTCAATAGATTGTTTTTACAAAGCTGTCATATCTTCAAAAAATCACAAAAAAGTGCTGCATCCTTGAGAGATAGCCGGAAACAATGCAACACAGTGAAAAAAGAAACCATACAGATGTCCTTTGAGAGCCTTTAACCCATCAGTCAATGTCCTCCTCTAGAGTCACTTCTATTCACAGCACTAAAATGAATTAATATCCTGTATAGCATCTTTTAGGGGTAAAAACAGTTCATGAAGCTGTTTGACATTATTTAATTTTTAGTGCCATATTTCCATAGCTTTTTCCTTTGAGGAAAGTGTTTATGTAAGATTATTTATTTTAAACCAGTGCACTGATGTTAAATAGATGCTCATTCACACATAGGTGTTATCTAAACCCACTGACAATTTCAGCTTCTGACTGATTCATCGTTCAGACTCCTGACATTTTCCTGAACCTATCACAACTCATAAGGAACTCTCAACAAACTATAAACTGTCCAAAAAGAGCCACTAAATCAAGCAGAACTTTTGTGTGCGTGTGTGTGCAATTTTTCCATATTTTGTGAGGTATAATTAACAAAAAATTGCATAAATTCAAGGTGTACATGTCATGATTTCATATACATATGCATTGTGAAATGATTACCACAATTTAATTAACATCTACCACTACATCTTTCCCCTCCTCTCCCCACACCCTCAGCCCCTAAGAACCAGGGTTCTACTCTGCTTCTACGAGTTTTACTTTTTATATTTTACATATTAATAAGATCACATTATGAAGTATTTGCTTTTCTGTGTCTGGCTTATGTCACTTAACATAGTATCCTCCAGTTTGAGCCATGTTGCCACAAATGGCAGGATTTGCTTATTTTTTTATGGCTGAAAAATACCACATTTTCTTTATCCATACATCCATCAACAGACACTTCTGGGTATATAACCAAATAAAATAAATTCAGTATCTTGAAGAGATATCTGCACCCCTATGTACATTGTAGTTGTGTGATCATGAGCTTGAGGGTGCAGATATCTCTTCAAAATACTGAATTCATTTTCTTTGGCTATTTACCCAGAAGTGGGATTGTTGGATGGTATGTTAGTTCTAGCTTTAATTTTCTGAGGAACCTCCTTATTGTGTTGCATAGTGGCTATATCAATTTACATGTCCACCAAAAATGTACAAGGCTTCCTTTTTTTCTACATATTTACCACTTGTTGTCTCTCATCTTTTTGATAAGTAGCCATCTACACAAGTGAAAGATGATATCTCATTGGGGTTTTGATTTACATTTCTGTGATTATTAGTGATGCTGAGCATCTTTTCAAACACTTGTTAGCTAGTTGCATATCTCCTTTGGAAAAATGTCTATTCAGGTCCTTAGGCCATTTGTTACTTGGGTATTTATTTATTTATTTGCAGTTGAGCTGTTTGATTTCTTTATATATTTTAGATATTAACCCCTTAACAGATACATAGTTTGCAAATATTTTCTCTCATTTCAGAAGTAGCTTTTGAATTTTGCTGATTATTTCCCTTGCTGTGGAAAAGCTTTCTAGTTTGATGTAGTCCTACGTGATTATTTTTGTTTTTGTTGCTTTGCTTTTGGTGTCATAGTGAAAATTCATTGCCATGACCAATAACGGAGATTTTTCTCTATATTTTCTTCTAGGACGTTTAGTTTCAGGTCTTATATTTAAACCTTCATTTCTAGTTATTTTTTGTATGTAGTTTAAAGTAAGTGTCCAGTTTATTTTTTTTGTAGGTGAATATGTAGTTTTCCCCTACCATTTATTTAACAGACTATCCTTTGTCCATTGTGTATTCTTGGTGTCCTTGTCAAAGATAACTTGACTGTACATGTGTGAGTTTATTTTTTATCTCTATATTCTGTTTCATTTTTTTAAACTTTATTTTAAATTCAAGGGTACATGTGCAGGTTTTTTATATAGGTAAACTTGTGTCATGGGGTTTGTTGTACAGATTACTTTTTCACCCACGTTTTAAGCTTAGTAACCACTGGTTATTTTTCCTGATCTCCCTCCTCCCACCTGCCACCATAAAGTAGGCCCCGGTGTCTGTTGTTCCCCTCTATGTACCCATGTAATCTCATTGTTTAGCTCACACTTAAAAGTAAGAACATGCAATTTTTGGTTTCCTATTTCTGCATTAGTTTGCTAAGGATAACGGCCCCCACCTCCATCCACATTCCTACAAATTTGTTTATTGGTTCTACAAGCTCTTTGGTGGAGTCTTTAGGGGTTTCTTTTCCTTCCTTCCTTCCTTCGTTCCTTTTCTTTCTTTCTTTCTTTCTTTCTTTCTTTCTTTCTTTCTTTCTTTCTTTCTTCCTTCCTTCCTTCCTTCCTTCCTTTCTTTCCCTTCCTTCCTTCCTTTCTTTCCCTTCCTTCCTTCCTTCCTTCCTTCCTTCCTTCCTTCCTTCCTTCTTTCTTTCTTTCTTTCTTTCTTTCTTTCTTTCTTTCTTTCTTTCTTTCTTTCTTTCTTTCTTTCTTTCTTTCTTCTCTTACTCTGTTGCCAAGGCTGGAATTCAGTGTCCGATCTTAGCTCACTGCAACTTCTGCCTCCCAGGCTCAGGATCCTCCCGCCTCAGCCTCCCAAGTAGCTGGGTCTAAAGGTGTGTGCCACTATGCCCAGCTAATTTTTGTATTTTTTGTAGAGACAAGGTTTTGCCACGTTGCCCAGGATAGTCTAGAACTCCTGGACTCAAGTGATCTGCCTGCCTCGGGCTCCCAAAGTGCTGGGATTCCAGGCATGAGCTACTGTGTCTGGCCAGTCTTTAGGGTTTTCTATATACAGCCATGCATCACGTACTGACAGGGTATGTTTTGAAAAATACATCGTTAGGTAATTTCATTGTGTGAATAACATAAAGTGTACTTACCCAAACCTAGATGGTATAGCTACTACGCACCTAGGCTCAATAGTACAGTTTATTATTCCTGGGCGGCAAACCTGTACAGCATGTTACCATACTGAACACTGCAGACAATTGTAACACAATAGTGTATTTGTGTATCTAAACACAGAAAAAGTACAGTAAAAATATAGTGTAAAAGATAAACAATGGTACATCTGTATTGAGCACTTATCATGAATGGAGCTTGCAGGTCTGGAAGTTGCTCTAGGTGAGTAAGTGAGTGAGTGGTGAGTGAATAAGAAAGCCTAGGACATTACGGTACACTACTGTAGATATTATAAATGCCGTACACTTAGACTACAACAAATGTATTAAATAATTACTTTTTGTTCAATAATAAGTTAATGTTAGCTTACTGTAACTCTTTTACCTTATAGACTTTTTATTTTTTTTAAAGATTTTTTCTCCTTTGTAATAACACTTTGCTTAATACACAAATTGTATAGTAGTACAAAACTTTTTATATCCTTATTCTACAAGCTTTTTCTATTACAACAATTTTTTTTAACATTTTAAACTTGTTTCTTAAACACTAAGACACAAACTCACACATTAGCCTAGACCTACACAAGGTCAGGGCCATCAATATCACTGTCCTCCACCTCCACATCTTGTCTCACTGAAGGCCTTCAGGGACAATAGTATGCATGGATCTGTCATCTTCTACAATAATAATGCCTTCTACTGGAATGCTTCCTGAAGGCCCTGCTTGAGGATGTTTTATGGTTAACCATTTTTTTAAATAAGTGAATTAAGTACACTGTAAAATAATGATGAAAATGTATAGTGTAATAAATACAAAATGAGTAACAGTCATTTATGATGTTTATCAAATATGTACTGTACATAATTATATGTGCTAGATTTTTATACAACTGGTAGCACAGTACATTTGTTGATGCCAGCGTCACCACAAACATGTGAGTAATGCATTGCATGATGAGGGCTAAGATGTCTTAGGCAATAAGAATTTTTCAGCTCCATTATAATCTTATGGGACCATCGTTGTACATGTCGTCTGTCATTGATCCAAATGTCATTATGAGGCAAATGGCTGTGTAAAATCATGTCATCTGCAAACAGATACAATTTAACTTCTTCCTTCCTGATTTGAAGGCATTGTATTTCTTTTTCTTGCCTTATTACTTTAAAGCAGAAAGATTAAGAGTGGAAGTATCTGAAGGTTGTGTGACCTTAGTAGTAATCAAGATGAAATGAGTAAATGAAGGGGTGACATTCTATTGGCTCAGTGATATACCTTTCTGACTAGTATTTTCCATATGCTTAGGTCCTCATTTGTTTTATTTGATTTTATATACACATATATGTATTATATTTTTAAATTAGAGGGCCTCACCTTTCCCAATCCAACCTTACCATTTCATTCTCACTACCATTCTCAGGGGTCACATGTAAAATAAGTGAAACTACATCATTTTAACTGCTGTTTTCAAAGCCATCACTAATTCCAGTGGAATTCCTCTGTCAGTCCTTGGTTAGTAAATTATACCTGCTGACCCCATGTAGAATCTCACTGAAGAGTGGGGAAAATTCATCACTGTTGGGTAAAAAATGGCTTATAGAAGCTGGGGAAATATTTTAGTTTTTCTTTGTGATTGAATCAAGTGATCAAAGTCAATAGCCTGCAAACATGACTTACATCAATATATTTGCTCTGTTTTTGTTTTTTTAAGAATGGGTTTTTTTCTCACCATGGGTTCTGTAGAACTTTAGTTTGGTCAATTTGCAAGATAATAAATATTCCGTTAGCTACAATCTCCAGGGAAACAGCAATTGCTTTTTAAAAATTTTGTCTTTATTTTATTGAGGATTTTGGGGACAGTAGCCACTTTCTTTTTCTCCACCCTCCTCATTTTCCTTTTCAGAATTGTAAGTAATAAGTTTAATTTAACTAACTTTTTGCTTGAAATTTTAAAACACAAAAATCATTGTGTTTGGTATCATTTTAGATCATCTTTACATTCACATAATATTTAAAAATTTATCAACGACATACCTATATTATTTTCCTATGATATGGATTCATAAGCTACTTGGGTCAAATATCATCTGCTAAAATTAAATTGTATGTAGTAAATGCACATATATGTATTTTACTCTAAAATAAAGTATATTACTATTAGTTCTTGAGCCTCACCTCAAGCTCATATATCAACACTGCACAAACTTTGTTCTAGGAAATACCATTTTTACTGAGTATGCATACAAGCTCACAGCTCTGAAACCCAAAAACTCCAGAAATTTTCTTAGAAAATTTGGCAAACAATTCCTTAGTATCTAAACTTAAAACTTAAAAGAGTGTGATGCTATTTATAGTCTTTATTTATCAGAGAGTGAAACTTTTTCCACAAAACTATAGAAATGTTGTGTTTGATTCGCTGCTGGCATAATTATGTAAGATATGTGCTTTCCACCTCATTATATTTCTGAAATCTGAAATATTTTGGTTTCCAAATCAAATCTGACAAAAAAGTTTCACGTAAGAGACTGTGGATCACACACACACACACGCAAATGAGTGCATTTTGTGGGACATAAGTTTAAAAAATTCTATGTGAAATAAAGACAAAAATGGTCTCTTTTTCATTTCTTAGGTCTTTTACTTTGCTCATTTCCTTTGACTTTCCAAGGAGCGATGCAGTATGCAGTATTTTCAGAATATTTGAATGAGTAACCACTTTATCAAGAAATTTCTTATATGCCCAGTCTTCAGCAAACCTTTTTTAGAAAACCACATAACTATAGAAAGACTAATTGTCCTGAATTTGGACAGCTGCACCATTATTTCATTTCTATCACTCACAGGAACTTTACATGCAAGGTCATCAATTCTGTCTGCATTGCCAAATTCAATAGCCATTATTCAGTTCTCATCTTTCCTCTCATAGCATTTTACACTGTTGATCGCCTCCTTCTTGAAACTTTAGTTGGCATCCATCCAGGACACCACAAAGTCCTTTTTTTTTTTTTTTTTTGCTACCTCATTTGCTGCTACTTGGGTCTCCTTGATCAGAACAGTAACCTCTTTTTAATCTCTAAAGATTGAAGTGCCTCAGAATTCAAACCTCAGATCTGTTCTTTTCTCTATCTTTCTTTACCCTCTGTGCAATCTAATTCCCATCTATATTTCGAAACATATCATGAAATGCCCATCTATATCTGAAAACCCTCAGTAGTGAATATGTACCCTGAATCTCTCTACAAATAACCAACTTCCTTTACTTCGGTGGAGTTTCTACTGATTTTACTTTTCTTTTGTGATTATCTTTACACAGAGATAACAGTTTGTTATATGTACAGATGTAGTCTTCATCCAGGGTAATTTTATTTAAACAATGGACTTTCCCCATGTAAACCAGACCTTGGTATGCATACTTCAGGGAAGATAGGATAAGCTAATTCATGGCTTTTAAGCTTGAAATTCTGAAGTTTTCAACAACAGAGTTGAGATTATTCTTGAGTATGCCTGTACATTATTTCCTGTCTGAAGCCTTGGAATATGGTGGTTATTATCTGCTTCCTCTCTTCCCAGGTCTGTTATCTGCCTTTCTCTTCTCTGTTCTTTGCCCCAAGAGGCCAATCACTATAAAATGGATTATTGAAGATCCCTGGATCTCGCACTTCCAGTTGGGTTCAGTCAACGGGATTCACCATCAGGAGGCAGGAAAAGGGAGAAGCCAAGGTATTTATACTTCTTTCTTCCGACTAACTTCAGTGAAGTTCTGGAAGTGGCTGTCTCCCGCAGTGACTATACCCTTTTTAGTTTTCCCCTTTATAATGGTTCTAGGCCCTAACCAAAGCTCCACTAACACTATTTCTTTCCCTTATCATCCCTTCTCAACTGGGGTTGGGGAATAGCTTCCTGCTTTACTAGCCCTTAGGTGCCTCAGTACCTCTTGTAGAGATACTCATGGTAACCTCTTCTACTCTATTTCAGCATGCCGGTAAAAGGGAACTTTTAAAGGCTGTGTATCAATCTGTTTCCTGGACAGAAACCAACAGCACTCTCAGAAAATATAATAAAATAACTATTGGCATAGATGTGGGCAAAGTTTTGAGAAATATCAAGGTGAGTTGTACCTTAAATATCTTCATAGAGATCTGATTGAATGCTTTGGATCTGAAATTATCATAGAGCATGACATAGATACATCTAAATATCTGGTTTATTTCTTCCTTGTTTTGCTAGATTTACATGCATCCTGCCTGAGAATTTTACTGCATAATTTTCAGTTTTCATTATTATAAAAGAGGGAGACTATAGATGAAAATAAGTGCTCAATGAATAGTTGAAACTAAGTTTCAAAATTTTATTCTGAGCCCAAAATATATCCTGCTCCTATAAAAAATGTAAAATAACAGACATATTTATAGATGTATTTCATTGAGGCTCAGTAGTTGTGTATATATGAAGAAAGAAAACATGCAAAAATTCAGCAGAAGGGAACAGAAGGATATAGAGCACAGGCACAGAACCAGATTTTACATCACTATTTCATCTATTTTAATTCTACAACTAACAACATTCATTGAATAAAAAAAGTGTGCAGAAGAATTGAAATTTTAGAAAGTAATGAAATACCCTCTAGCAAAAGATTCTAAACTCAAAGTTTATCAAGTAAATAAGACCAGGAAAACTTCTATGTCTTTATTTTCTACATAATTAGGAAAGAAGAGGGTACTTGGATATTTGCTTCAGATAGTAGAAAAAAATTAAGTTGGAAATATGGGAGAAAAAATATCTGATCTTTCAATGGCAAGGAATATTTCTAAGAATAAGAGAGGACAAGAAGGCAAGAGGGCATATATAGGTACAGACAGAAAGATATTTTGATAAATAGATAAATCTAGAAAAAGGCAAAGATGTGTTGGAGAAATGTGAGACTACAGAAAGTTATACTTTATAGTATAAAACTAACTATTAAATGTAGAAAGGAAAGAAAAAATTATTATTTGGTAACCATGATAAAAATTAATTCAGGTAAACAATCATCAACAAATGCTAAAACTAGTGGGTTAAAAGTCTACAGAGCAGTAAGATTTGTACAAAGTTTCAAGGAATTTCCCCCAAAAGAAAAATAAAAGCATTGACTTTATAATGGAGAATCCTGACAGATATTATCTTAACCAAGAAGTCAAACATAACATCACTAGAAATGAGACCAATAGACATTATGTGCTTCCAGATGTGACGCACTGAAGAGAGTACACATCCCTATTGTAATTCTTCCTGAGAGAAAAAAGGCTATCATGATCTAATGATGAGGAAACAAACCAAAAATCCCAGAGTGAGACATATTCTACAAAATAACTGTGCCGTATCTTCCAAAAATATCAATGTCATAAAGCAAGTCACAAACTCTTTTTTGAAATGTGCACTGTTTGCTGCATAGGGCATAGTCTTATACCAGAACTCTATGAATTTGTATTGTGAGTCTTCCCTCAGGTCTTGCCAGAAACTCTGCATGGTGTCTTTTGTCACCTCTGGCATTTGTAATAACCTAAGATCTGCCAGAGCATATGGACCAAGCAGAACCACTTGTGTTGCAGCCTGTTCCTTTCTGCTCTGGGCTCCACTCAAAGCGAGACCGTTTTATGTCACTCAATATATGGGCTGGAACAGTATTGCCAAGGATTATGCTTTGTCCAAGACCCAAAAGTTCTTCTCAGTAATTATGCTTTTTTATTTGTGGATGAATATGTGAGATACAATAATATGCTCTTTACTTTGGAGGAGATATGCTGCCACATCCCAGATCATTAGACCCTTAATATGTTTACCAGTGTACTGGACCCCTGTTTTCAGAATGCAAGCTTCTTACTAGGACTCTCAACATACTTGCCACTTTTCACTGGTAGTGTTAGAGAGATATAGTCAATATGTTGGGATATTCTCACATTTTTCAGAATGTCCAGACGGTTCAGGTGTCTTCAGAATAAATTATATCAGAGGGCAAGAGAGCTAACATAAACCTGGGACAAGACTGTAAACATATATTGTTATCTGCCCTTAGTAAATGCAAACTGTTCATGGTTCTCTCCTCTCTTCTAATAAAAACAAAGAAATGCATTGGCCAAGCCAATGATGGCTTAGCATGTACTTGTGGCTGTGTTAATCTATTCTAGCAGAAACACCATTTCTGGCACAGTAGCTGCAATTAGGGCTATTAAATGTTTGAGTGTGCAATAGTACTAATCCAGAATATGTCTGGATTCTGCAAGAACTATACAGATGAATTAAATGAAGACATAATAGAGATAAACCATCTGTCATTATTTGGCTACTGCTGCTCTCAGGAGGTAAGATTGCTTTTATTTACTATCTTGGTTGAGTGTTGGTGCAGTTTCAAAAGTTTCCACTTTGTCTTTTCCACTATGATATCTCTTAACCCTACTGGCCAAGGAACCAGCGTGGGATTCTGTCAACTACCAAAGTCATCTATTTTAATTGCATATTTCATGCTATATACCCCATGGATTAACTGCTAGACAGACCTGGGCCAGGATTCTATTAATTAGCTGGTCATTACAAAGCAGGTTCACTGTGCACCAGCATCAATCCTAGAGGAGGACTCAAATCCCTTACCCACTGCATGTTAGGGTGTGCCAATTTCTATCACTTGCACGAGTTCTTGAGACAGAACACTAGCACAGAACAGGTTACATGGAGCAGATGGGCAACAAGAAAATAATTACTTGTTTTTAACATAAAACAATAATAATTAATAATAATTAATAATAATAATATTACTTACAGATGGGCAACAAGAAAAAATAAAAGCCTAGGATCCGTGGTGAGCTGGTCTCCTAAGGCTCAAGAAAGCTGCACATGGTGGTTGGAGTCTCATCTCCACGTGCCCCACTTGCACCACACCTGAGGGACCCTGGAAAGCCGTCCACTCTGGACTTTATACGCTGGGAGAAACATAAATTGCTGGACTGAAGCATTGTAGAAGATCCTGCTCTAGGAGGGACAGGAACAGATCCTTTGCTGTTCTGGCTAATTCCTTCTTATCCCAGGATGCTGCATTTCGAGCACCTTCTACAGTTATTCTTGAGAACTACAAACAAGAAAGGGGGAAAAACCGAGTCAGTCCAAGGTCGCTAAGGAAACTGTCCTGCAGTCATTACATGTTCTAAATCTAACGGGTGTTCATATTGATGTTTTGAGTTGCTGGAAGCTCTAATTGGGAGAGCACTGGGAGAATCATTATTGTGTATACTCGTCATTGATTTGAAGAGCCCTTCTTGGAGATCAGGCCTCTCTTTCACTCCAAGAGTTAAGTGTCTAAAAACTAACTCAGTTCCGGAAACTGAATAAGGGTGGTGTCTTATATTGGGTCATTTCTTTCAGTATCCTGATAATCCATCTTTGATTTCTTTCGATTGCATCAGTTGAACAGAGTACTCCTCAGTTCCATCTATCTGACTCCTAGAGATGTCATGTTCTAATAACCATCTCTATAACCTTCTCCATGTCAGACTTCCCTGGCTGCCACTTTGTCTTTTTCCACTCAATACAATAACTACAACCATCTGACTTACAGTTACATACTGCCACCTGTCTATTGTTTTAAGTTTCTACCACCTCCATTGCTATCATGAGCCCAATTCTGTAATAGTATCTCTTCCCATCATCCCTGACCTACAGATGAGAGCAACCACTGAAATATTTAGTGGTCTGGTGGCCCCTAACACTAGCATATTCCTTACCATTTTGCATAAGATACACCCTGTGGGCCATACTTTGAAGCATATGTATCTGATAGGTTTTCCAATATCTCATAGTACAGTAGTCTTCCCTTATCTGCAAGGAATACATTCTGAAACATTAAGTGTGTGCCTGAAATCGTGGATAGCACTGAAGCCTATATATACTAAGCTTTTTTCCTATCTGTACATACCTATCATAGAATTTAATTTAATTTAATTAATCTGGCACAGCACATTGATGTCCATCAAAACATTTTCTGTCTATGTCTTCCACCAACAACTTTAACGTCTTTTCCATCTTAAATAAGCACTTATATTGCACTGTGGCTGCAACTTTTGCAGCTTGAGGTATATGGCATAACTAGTACAAATTTATTTTTCCTTCTTCACAATTTCATGGAAAGGAGATTCGTTTTTTACCATAGATCTTAGCAACCTCAGCATACATAATTTTTTCCTTTCCTTATTGAAAACTTTTACCTTTTTCAGTTAATGGAGCAATTTATGGCTTCCCTTTAGCATATCTGAATTGCCTGCATCACTACTCTTACACGTTGGAGCCATTATTAAGTAGAATAAAGGTTGCTTGACCACAGTACTGAGATACTGTGATAGTCAGTCTGATAACTGAGACGTGTACTAAGTGGGTAGCAGGTAGGTAGCATAAACAGCTTGTTTCTGCTGGACAAAGGGATGATTCATATTCCAGGCAATGTGGAGCAGAATAACGTGAGATTTCATCATGCTTCTCAGAACAGCACACAATTTAATATTTACGAATTATTTATTTCTGAAATTTTCCATTTAATAATTTTGGACTGGGGTTGACCATGGGTAACTAAAACCATGGAAAATGGGGGACTACTATACAGCAAATCCACTCTAGCATGCTCACTATTACGAAAATTTTAATATCTTACTTCACAGTCTGCAGTGTGATGTGTGAGGTTTCCATCTCCATTGTAAAAGTTATCGCTTTTTCCACACTTCAGTATGTCCGCAGGATAGAGTGCTCTTGCCAAGGTAATAAAGCCCGTATCCTAAAAGAGTACTAACAAATCAATTAGCTTTCTATGTTCTAACTTTATATTCTATCCACACTTGATCCAGCATCCTTTATCTTCAGTCCTATATTGACTTTTAAGGTTTCTGGTGGTATATGTTAGCTAGGTTCTTTAGATTTTTTAATAATATGGTCCCTTTTCTTCTTCATCAAATGTTCTATATATTTGAATGGGTTGTGTTGTAAATTAAACCTAGTGAAGTCTTAGTATCCTAGAGAGAAGATAGGAGCAGATCCTGGGGTGCAATGTGAGTGCATATTGCTGTAGGGGAGAAACTTTCAAATCATCTTCAAATAGGGGTGGTGCTAGTCATTAACAGCTAGGAGTGGGCCACTTCTTCAGGCTCAGATAATTCAGGGAAATTTAGAAATATAATAATTTTTAGGTGTATTAACACAGATGTCTCTAGGTTAAAAGTTTTTACTTGTAATATTTAATGTTTTATGTTGGATTATTGCCTGCATCACTACTGTTACACCTTGGTGCCAAAAATGAAAAAGGCATTACAAAAAGAATTAATATTGTTCAGTCTATTACTGACCAACAATATTGGCCAGTCTGTTATTACTGACTTAACCTATTCATGCCTGATGTTGCAATTTTTTGAATTTTTGCAATCAGACCTTGCCGACAATCTTGAGCAGTAGGATATAAATAACTCCCACATGTTTATAAAATTATGACTTGTGAAGACCCATATCTTTAAGCGAAACTTAGCTGCCCTGCAAAAAAAATTAAATAATAGTCTCTGATATATAAATATCAGCCAAACCAAGTTACAATTTTATTGGGAAAAATGAAATATTTCAATTTTGTATATCAGTATGCCTCTCTCTTTGTTGCTAGGTATTGTTTTAGCAAGGAACCATTGTGGTCCTGAGGTAAATTAGAAAGGGAGGGCATAATATCAGCTCTTTGCCAACTGGATTCTACATTTTGTGCTATGGATTTTATAAATGTCTAATTAAATTTTAAATTTTAACGTAATATTAAAATATTTAAAAGTGGTAATAGAAACAAAATACATTAACTCAATTTTTTATAATTAAGTTGTAGTGTATTAGATCCTATTAAATCTTATGCTGACATATTAATTATCCTTTTATAATAACTATTTATTATTTTATAACTGTTTTGACTATGTTTTTGGATTTTTAGTTTATTTTAATATCAAAAGGAAGGAATGCAGGAAAGAAAAGAAGAAAGGAAGGAAAGAAGGCAGGCAGGCAGGCAGACAGATAGTCCAGAGAAAAGCAAAGTAGCATGATTATATGGAACAGGATAGTCCCTTAAAGGAAAATAGAAAAGCACCAACCAGAAGAAGTAGGAATGGATGCTGAATATGGAAACATCACTTACAGCTACTACACATGAGTAACACAGAAAAAAAATGGACTTGGGGCTATATGCGTGGCTTCACAATCACTTTGGTCATCAATAAACCAGGACATTAAGAAGTGTTTGGAAAGATAATATATTTTGAGCAGTAGGGAAGGGGCAACTTTTCAAAATCTTTTGCTTTGTGTTTTCATCTTCATTATATATGCATTGCGTAAAAAGAGAGATTTTAAATATCAGAAGTTGATCCAGAACAGCATTTCTGAGGAATTCTCAATATATCAATGCTAATAAGCCCTTTTAAGAGACACAGTGCTGGGGTCACATTACACACCAAATGGAAAGGGAGAGTTGGAGCATCACAAAAGCTTGGTGCCAGAGAAAGACATTGAAGCAAAAACTGCACAGATCTGCCTTCACTCCCTCAGCCTGGAATAAGTTTTTCATTTATCAAGGAAAAAACTAAATTAAACCAATCTATAAAATTCTTATCTATTTTAATCAGTGATAGAGAAGATTATAGTGTTCCACTCTTTAAGGAAATACTTCATCACCAAATAAATACCTTATATCACCTATTAGAGGTAATAGGGCAATAAAAGAACATACTTAAAGATTAGAATCTAATATCCATAAAGGAGCTAGGGAAATCCTATATTATGTGTGAGTTTATGACAACTTTTCAATATCTTTCACTTTGTGTTATCATCTTCATTATATATGTATTGCCTAAAAAGAGAGATTTTACGTTGGGCACGATGGCTCACGCCTGTAATCCCAGCACTTTGGGAGGCCGAGGTGGGCGGATCACGAGGTCAGAAGATGGAGACTATCCTGGCTAATACAGTGAAACCCCGTCTCCACTAAAAATACAAAAAATTACCCAGGCGTGGTGGCACGCACCTGTAGTCCCAGCTACTCGGGAGGCTGAGGCAAGAGAATCACTTGAAACCCGGAGGCGGAGGTTGCAGTGAGCCGAGATCGGGCCACTGCACTCCAGCCTGGGGGACAGAGCAAGACTCTGACTCAAAAAAATAAAAGAGAGAGAGAGAGATTTTAAATATCAGAAGTTGATCTAGAATAGCATTTCTGAAGAATTATCAATATATCAGTGATTATATTTAGCAACAAAGGATATAGTTTCATAAGATCACAGAGTTGTTCTCAAAATAATTTTATCCAACCCTTTCAAATGAGTTGATAGAGATCCTGAGAGATAAAATGACTTGGCCAAGGTCATCCAAACAGCTTATCTCAGAGTTAGAAGGATAACCCACTGCTTGTCTCACACTTTAATGTCTTTGGTGTGTAAGTTTTCTACCTACATGTTTCAGGTTTCCTTACACACACACACACACACACACACACACACACGCACACACACACATCAGGAACAAAGGAACTAGCAAAACGAAGACATGTCTATATAATTGAAATAATTTACTTCGAATGATATAATTATAATTGTTCGTATGAGTATATGACCATGAGCACATTAAATTGATGTGGAGTTATAGCTATAAAAACAGATAGTACTAATAGGAGATGGTATTAGATTTATAAGATGTAATTATTCTAAAATCTTTATTGTTAGTACCAAGGATTGACAAATCAAGGAGAGTGTATAGATGTGTAATACCTTATTTTCATCAAAAACTATAATTAAATCTCATGACTGCATCGTGGACAATGTGGAAAAGGTGCTGACAGGAAGAATAACACATCCAGATAACCTACAGACTAAGCAGCCAGATTCCCCAAATCACTGGACCCATCTCAGTCTGGAGGAATGGGAATTGTTCATTCAACTGCATTCACAAGCACTGTATATCCTTAAAATAGTTTTTAAAAGACAGCTTGTTTCATAGTTACAAGAAAAATTACAAGAAAGATATTTGTCAATAATTATCAAGGTTCTGAGATTTTACCCTACTTGCAAGCTAACAAGTTGGCCTACCACATTTTCACGGATGTTGGCAGAGATACAATATCCCTGGGTCGAAGACAAAGATCTTTATTATACACAGCACAGCAGGCAGCATGAGCTTCATACTTACATTTGTTCTTCTTATCCTGCAAATCCCATAGAATTGATATGGAGAAGTCCAGTCGAGGCTGCTGCACATATGGTGGGCCTGTGTCACAGCTGAGCAGCCCTGCACTTAAAACACCTGAATCCTTCACAGGGTACTGCTGATAAACATGCCCAATTTTTGCCTCAAGGGAGACATTATCTTTATAATCCTGGAGAGCTAACAAATTTATCTTCTGATTAAGGACTGAGAAACTATCTTTATTGCCCAAGCCTGTTCCTTCATACAGACATCCTTGAAAAGACAGTCCAGAACAAAAGCTCTCAGCGCCTCTACTCAAAAGCCATGCAGAAATGTGAGAGATCAGTAGGAAATTATTTCTCAACAGGTGGCTGTATCATCAGCCATTCATGAATTTGCACAAGTTGCTCCAAAAGTAATTTCCTCTAATTGAACACCTAATAAACTTTACTGGGACAGCAAATAGAATGTGACAGCTGGCACTTGCTTTCAGGGGAAGGCATCTAAAAACCCAGAAAAGTTCAATTCTACCTGTTATCTTAAAACCCCACACAAATTTCCTTAGAAACCATAAAAAGCCTATGTGTCTTATATTGACAAATTCCTCATTCTGCACTGGTAAGAAAAAGAAAGGGAAGAAAAAGAAAAAAAAATTGTGATATAGTCATTTTATGAACTTCTGTTTGCTTTTATGAACTTCCTTCCAGAACTTTTTCTGGTTTCAGTGATGAAGCTGGGATGTGCCACATGAGCTCACACATTGGGCAACTTTCTGGAGAAGGGAGGTATGTTAGCCCATTCTGCATGAGAGGTCAGTGGGCACAGGGTCCGAAACCACCATACCAAATAACAATCTCATCAACCACTGTTACTTTTTATTGGGTTGCACCTTGGGTTTACCTAGTTAGAGTTTTTCCCAGGTTCATTTGAAGAAAGTGGTACAGGCAGCAACCTGATGGGCACAGAGCCTTCTCCAAATTGCAAAGAAATCGGACCCCACCCCTAACAACAACAACCATATCTGCCTCAGTAAGACATTCAACAAATCCACAGTTGGAAGGAAATTCAGAGTTGGAAATAAGTCTAAATATCCTTATGATAGTACTTAATAAAGGAATATACAACCTATTTTCTGATTTCTGATTCAAGGGTTAGAATTCTTAATTATTTGCCCTCTATCTAAGGGGCAATTAGAATGTTTGACTCTGTCACTTTCCTACTTATTTATAGAGAATTCATATGCAAAAAAGGCCATTTAATCTTTGATGGTATTTTTAACTCTTAAAAACTCTGTTATTATTATATTAACAAACAAGAAATTATAAATAGCAAGCAGGAATTTTCAAGCTTTTTTCTTTTACAGGTACATGCTTTGACTTCATATTTGTATATGTAGTCTTCAGAATCACAGTGACCTATTTGTGAAAAACGAATGTTCTTCCTAAATCAAACCATCTTGCTTATAATGTTTTACACATGAAGATGGAGTGTATATCACAGTTGCTGAGGAAAGACTAGAGCTAAACATTCATTCAATTTCGTCATGAACTTTCAGAATTTATGTGAATTCTTTGAAGCCTGTGTCTTAACTCATTTGAAATTATTCATCTTTCAAATAAGTATTCACTCTTTCCCATGCTTTGTATTACCAATGTGTTGCGGAAGACAGAAACGGAGAAAGTTGGGAACTATGTTAGAAGTCTTTTGTCAAATGATAACATATTCAGGAATATATTATTGGACTGAAGCATATTTCCTGCTTGATTCTGAACAACTTCTTTGTCTGTTTATTGCCCCTACTTACCAGGATAATCCAGGCTGCTAAATTGGATTTGGGCATGTGGCTTGGATTTACCAATGTTTTGTTGCCAACCCTAGATCTAAATATGCAACTCTAATAGGTTCTTTGCTGCATGCACACAGCAAGTCAATACACCAAGACAACGGTTGCAGCAGAGAAAGAGGTTTAATCACAGAATCACTGAACGAGAAGATGGGAGGAAACCTCAGATCCATCTCCCTGAGGAGTCTGGGGCTAGGGTGTTTAAGGGTTTTGTAATGGGCTAAAGTGTGGTGATCATTGATTGGTTGAAGAGTGCAGGGTGAAGTCATGGGCCAGGGAGATGAAGAAACTGTATTCTCATGCTGATCCGGTTCCTCTGTGGGGCTCTTCAAACTGGTTGCTAGAATTCTAGGCCTAATAAACATCTTAAGCAATCTTTAAACAAAAGCCTTATGATTCTAATGTCAGAGATTCTATCTATAGGAAAAATGGGGATGCAAATCAATTCTTCAAGCCTTATGACCCCAATGTGAGAAATCCTATCTATAGGGATAATGGGGTTGTAAATGGTCAGCATCTAGTGCTGCAGGACTTTTAGCAACAAGGAAGTGGACCAAACTGCAGCCTGATTAATGTTTAATTAAAACTATATTTCTGTCCAGAACCCAGCATGCAATTCTTGTCAACCCAGTGGGAACAGTTTCAAATACATTTTGCAGCTAAACACATTGATGATTTTTTCTGTGTGAAAAAGATAAGTCTCTACAAAAGGGTACAAAGTCCTTTAGGGTAGCAATTAATGAACTCCTCAAAGTCTATGTTAGAAATCCTGATTTATGGACACTCATAATTTATGGAAATGTCAACCTACTTTCCAAAAGATAACATGAGATAAATGCAAATTAAACTCAAATTCAAAATTCAATGACAACCTATTTGGAAAATTCTTGTGTAATAAACAGGTGTTTTGTTTTGTTTTGCTTGTTTCTTCTGTCTTTTGTTTGAATGTATAACTTTAATAGCTGAACCAGTTTAAACCGGGATAGAAATTTGTTTACTCACCTTAGTAGAATTCAATGCAAATGACTGAGATTAGGTGTATTTTCTGTGCCAATAGACAAGTTTACAACTCATAATGTCTATCATTTAGTACTCTTTTTCTGAATATTCCTTTGTTATCACCTCAATTAAAAGGGAGAAAACAGGAAGTGTCATTTATCCACACAAATGCTTGCTTAAAAAACTTTTTGAGGCATTTTGTTAATGAGTTTTAGACTTGCCCAAGGTATCATGATTATTCCATGTAAGAATCTGTATCCTCTCATAGGTAAGGCTGCCTCTAAATCCTGTTCTCTTTCTGCTGTCCTCATAGGCCAAACATTACTATCTTATTACATAAACTGTCTCTTCCCTTATGCTCAGCTGTGGCTTTTTCTCAGAAAAAAAATAAATCAGAGAGGTTTTTTATAAAGAATATCTTTAAGACACATTGCTTTTGTGTTTGTCTTCAGCCATTTTGTGCTGCTATAACAAAATATCTGACAGTAGATAATTTATCATGAACAAAAATTTATTTGAGACTTATCATTCTGGAGGCTGGGGAGTACAATATCAAGGTACTGGCATGTAGTGAGGGCCTTTTTGCTGAGTCATCCCATGGCAGGAGGCAGAAGGTGGAAAGACAGGAGAGGGTGAGAGAGATAGGGGGTTTAAACTCACAGCCTGTAGCCTTTTTATAATCTGCATTAATTCATTTATGAGGGCGGAGCCCTCATGATCTAAATGCCTCCCATTAGAATACACTACCCAACACCTTTGTTTTGGGGATTGTGTTAGTGTGTTTGCATTGCTATTAGGTTGGTGCAAAAGTAATTGCGGTTTTTGCCATTAAAAGTAACAGCAAAAACCGCAATTACTTTTGCACAAACCTAATATGAAGATGTACCCAAGGCTGAGAGTAAGTTATTTAATTAAAAAAAAAGAGGTTTATCTGGCTAAGGGTTACGCAGGCTGTATAAAAAGGATGGCACTGGGCTGGGCACAGTGGTTCATGCCTGTAATCCCTGCACTTTGGGAGGCCGGGGCAGGCGGATCACCTGAGGTCAGGAGTTCGAGACTAGCTTGGCCCACTCTACTAAAAATACAAAAATTAGCTGGGTGTGGTGGTGGGTGCCTATAATCCCAGCTACTTGGGGGGCTGAGGCAGGAGAATCGCGTGAGCCCAGGAAGCGGAGATTGCAGTGAGCCAAGACCGTGCCATTGCACTCCAACCTGAGTGATAAGAGCAAAACACTGTCTGAAAAAAAAAAAAAAAAAAAACCAAAAGGATAGCACTGGCATCTGCTACTGGTGAGTCCTCCTCACCTCCTCAGGAAGCTTACGATCATGGTAGAAGGTGAAGTGACAGCAAGTGATGTCACATGGTGAGAGAGTGAGCAAGAGAGAGAGAGAGAGGGAGGAAGTGCCACACTCTTTTAAAAAACCAGATCTCATGTCAACACAGAGCAAGAACTTATTACTGTGAGGAAGGCACCAAAATATTCATGAGGGATCTGCCCCAGTGACTCAAATGCCTCCCATCAGGCCCGAACTCCAACATTAGGGATTACATTTCAACATGATATTTGGAGGAAACAAACATCCAAAGCATATCAGGGGTTAAATTTCCAACATATGCTTTTTGTAGGACACATTCAAACCATAGCAGCATTTTTTATTAATTACTTGACATATTTAAATCAGCTCTTTACCCTATATCTTTTCCTCAGATTTATTTAGGATGCATAGTTTCAAGCTTCAGTGTGCTCAACTGATAAAATTGAAATGAAACACTTATTGACTTTTTTCAAATATCAAAAAAGTAAAAATAAATGCATTTGCTTAAAACTGTGCGCTAAAATGCTACAGCATAGGGGCAATAACCAGCCTGATGTCAGCAGAGAAAAAAATTGAAAGGTACAATTTCTTTCAAGTTCAACTTTGATCGCCATTGATCAGCCCACCTTACTGTACTCTATGCTTGTCTGTCAAATCAAAGGAGCAGGGGAGACATTAGGGAGAATCAATAGGTGTTACAGGGTGTTCCACAAAGCACTTTGTGCTTAATTTACTGCAAAGTGAAATATTGACTGCAGAGCCAGAGGAGGATGGCAATATGTGGTTTAGATCAGATTCAAACACTTTTTAGCCCTCAGAATACTATTAATCAGGCTAATATTGAGTAAATATTTATTAAGCACCTACTGAGAAGAGGCCCTAGATGGTTCCTGAGTTGACAAGATTAGTCCCCACCCTTGAAGATCTAATGACCTAGCAGAAGAGTAGCCAGAGTAATAGGTATAAACACTGATGAGTCTTATGATGAAAGCTTCTTTCTTTGTGCCCTGGGCTCACACAGTTGAGCTTTATAGATATACCAAGCAAAAAGGGGCAAATCCGTGTTAGGAAAATAGTCACTAAATTGGGTGGGGGGCGGGGAATAAGAGTGGCTGTCTCCTGAAGAGTTTTCCCTGAGTGTGGAACAGTTCTGATTTCCTGGATTGCCACTTTTATTCTAAAGCTGTGTGTTTCCTAAATTTGTTGCTAACCTAACAGTCACTTTTTGCCCACCCCTGACCCACTGGATCAGAATCTGTATGAAATGCATCTGGGAAGCTCCAGTATTAACAGGTAACTTTGGTGATTTTATCAGGATGTTTACAAAACACTGCCATAGCTACTCCCTGCAACCCTACCATTTGAGCTTATCTCTTTCATTGAGCAGCAGGTCTCAAAGTTTAGCTTGCAAAAAATCACCTGAATCTCTACTATTTCTACTTCAAGTCCCTTTAGTTTAATTGATCTTCTCAAAGTTTAGAGGCATTTATGTTAACAATGTTAAGGTTCCTGAGTCCTATCTTCACAGGCATTAATTGAGTGGGCCTGCTGTGGAGCCCATTAATCCGTATTTTGACAGGCATGGTTGGGTAAGAGATTCTGATGAAGGTGATCCTTGGAAGGTACTTTGAGAAATATTGGCTCAAATAGTCTTTATTCCTCTTGAAAAGAAACACATTACACTCTTGTAATTTGGTGCAAAAGTAGGATTTAAGAATTGGATTTAATTTCAGGTTATAAATCTAGCAGAATGAAAACTATAGCGAGGACAGGAGTGTTTTTTTTTCTTTTCTGTTCAATGATGTGTGCCCAACACCGAAGAGAGTGGCTTTCACATAGTAGATGCCCCCAAACTAGTTGTTGACTTGATGAATCAACTCAAGGCATAAGGACATTATGTCCGTTACTTTGCATGCTCCCCATATCCTCTAATGAAGTGTTATAGACAGAAGGAATTTACAAACAAATTTGCAAATAGAGAGCAGGGTGGCAGTGATAGGAGTAGAAGGACCAACTCTGAAACACATTGGACCTTCAGGGGGAACAAAAGAGGGTCAAGAAAGGGAAGCAACCATGGATAGCATCACCCCCAACTCCCACTCTGCCAACCTTACTGGCTGCGTAAGGCTATCCTACCCTTGGTCACTCTATTGGTTTCCCAGGGATGCTGTAACAAAGTATCACAAACTGGGTGGCTTAAACAACACAATTATAGTGTCTTACAGTCAGGTAGGCTAGAACGAAGATTAAGGAGTTGGCAGGATTGCTTTCTTGTCGGGGTTATGAGGAAGAATCTGTTCTGTGCCTCTCTCTTGGCTTCTGGTGGTTTGCTGGCAATCTACAGCATTCCTTAGCTTGTAGATTCATCACCCCCATCTCTGCCTTCATCTTTACATGGATTCTTCCTGTGTCTGTGTCTGTCTCTCTGTCTGATTTTCCTTTTTTTAAAAAAATAAGGATGGCCGGGTGCAGTGGCTCATGCCTGTAATCCCAGCAATTTGGGAGGCCAAGGTGAGTGGATCACCTGAGGTCAGGAGTTCGAGACCAGCCTTGGCGACATGGCGAAACCCCATCTCTACTGAAAATACAAAAAATTAGCCCAGCGTGGTGGTGCCCACCTGTAAGCCCAACTACTTGGAAGGCTGAGGCAGGCAGGAGAATCACTTGAACACGGAACCGGGATGTTGCAGTGAGCCGAGATGGAGCCACTACACTCCAGCCTGGGTGACAGAGCAAGACTCCGTCTCATGTTAACTTGAACATCTGCAAAGGCCCTATTTCCAAATAAGGTCACATTCACAGGCGTTTATTACTGATTTGCCCCAGAGGCTTTGTGTTGTCCCCTTTGATGAGAGATTACACTTTTAAAGCTACAGCATGGGAATGCCACAGGGTGAGGTGAGGTGCTGATGAGGAAATATACATAAATCAAGGCTGTAGCTTTCTCGTTGCCTTACTTTATTTTCTGAACTTTCCTTATGCAGGTGTAGATATATAATTTCATTTTGTCTTTCAACAGGAACTGGGTGGGCGGGGGGAACAGTTGCATCAAATGTGTTGGGGTCACTATCGTCTTCGCCTCTCAGTTCTTTTTGGCTTTGCCTGGGATTCTGTGTCCCTTCATTCAGCCCCTGATTGTTCACTTGCTCCTATGTTAGTGAGAGAGAGATGCTGAATGTTAATGAAAAAAAGCCATCCTGCGGTATGCAGCTCTTATGCATTCTGTAAGGGCTGCTGCCTTCAAATGTTTCCAAGGCATTAGAAGTGTTTGCTGTGGAGACACCCACCATCTGTTCCTGCCTTCACTCCTGGGTGTGAGAATTGTTATGAGGACAATACAATGGCTCCTCCCACCTGTTCCTGGATCTTGGTCTAAGTCCTTTGGGAACTGATATTTTCAGGAACTAGGGTATAGAGATTGTTGAAATAGGATTTTAGTGGAATAAATGAAATACATAGCGATGTGTGTTATAATCACAAGGAATATTTTCCCCAATTATTAGGTGCCATGTGAGAGATGAGACAGATTAACGGAATGGTATATATTAAATGACTCAGGTTCATGTAACTTTATTTTGATGTTTTCTGAATGTATTTGCTCTAAGATTGAACTGGCGTTGCTTCTAATGGATTTTCCACAACAGTTGCTCCTGGAATATGTAGGATGCCAGAATGTTTCCCTTTGTAGAAGATGAGCTCTGCACTGTGTGTGTGCCTCTTCGGGAAATAAAGAGCCTCCTGTCAAAACTTACTACAGCATTTCTTTTATATATATGAAAGGATAATTTTGGTGAAACTAGATTAGTAGGTGGCAAAAGGAACAGAGGTAGCTCCAGTTTTAAGAAAACGTGCTTGGTCTTCTGTTATTTCACTTCTGATAGCTCCCTTGGGGGCAACCCCTTATTTCAGAGCAATTATACCATTTATAGAGCACTTGATAATTTACCAGGCACCTTTACACATATGTTATATTTTGAGCCACATAATAAACTTGAGACCCTGGATTTATTTTCTTCTTTTAAGCAAGCAAAAAGAGGCTTAAAGATTTTAAAGAAATTCTCTAAGACAACACTGCCAGCAAGTGGCAAAGCAGATGCCAAATATATCTTCCAAATTCTACACTTTTCTTCTCATAAAAGTTTATGATTCTCACAATGAAAGGGGAATAACATCTTACTTACTCTGCCATTTGGATCCCTAGATGAATCAGGAAGTGTCTCAGGTTGTTTGATTCAAAGCAGTGGTTCTCAAGCTTGGGTCCCTAAAGCAGCAGCATCAGCAACATCACCTGGGAGCTTGTTAGAACTGCAGCCCCTGAGGCCCACCTTAAACCTACTAAACCAGAAGATATTGGGGCAGGTTCCAGAAATCTCTTTTCACCTGTCCTCCAGGTGATTTTGATGGATAATATTGCTTGATAAGCTCTGACTTAGAGGAGACAGTCTCACACAGGCCCTCCATCCCTCCCTCCCGTTAGCCCAGAAGGCAGCATTTAGTTTGAAAACACTTTCTGATGACAGGTAAGAAGCATTTTCTTGTCATTTAGTACATCAAGAGGGTTTTTGTCTATGACAGAGAAACAGGGACAAATGCAATGTGTGAGTGGATGGGTGAGAAGAGTGAGGGGAAAATTATAGGCTGTGAGATTGTGTTATTTGGGGAGATTGTTGAGGACCTCACATCTTGGGACTTCTGTATTGAGAAGATAGAGCAGGGAAGGAAATGCAGAAAGAACTGAATTCTAAATTTCCACTTCCCAATTATGTCCAAGACTAATTCTCTGACAATCATTTTTCCTGAAATGCCACTGCCTTTTAGAATTGATAATTCCAGCCTATTGATTCAACCAATCATTTGATATATTCTACAAAACAATAGAAAAAATAGAGGGTAAGTCTCATAGTAGGAATCATAAATTTCAAGGAACAAGATCCCTACTTTAACTCTGGAAGGCACCTGGCTAAAGTGGAAGTAAGACATGCTTGCTGGATCTGAAGGCTACTGAGTATGTCCAGGCCGCTCCTAAGAGGTCTGCCAATGTAGAATTCAAAGAGACTCTGTGGGTTTAGCAGAGTACAAAACCAAAGTTAATTGCTCCTCATAAAGCCCAACGTGCTCAGAGTGAAACTTCTTCATGGATGTTTTCCAGTCATCAGCATATTTCATGAGTATTTGCCATACAATTTAATGGTAACCAAAACACTTATTGGGTAGAAATAATCTGGATCATCAATTCTGTTCATTTAAAAAATTAATAGAGAAATGCAATGTTTCTACACAGCAGTGAAAGTCCTTTTGCTGTTATTTTGGTCCACATTTTGACTGAAGTTGAAGGTTAGCTGCCAGAAAACTTTTCATCATATATGAAAGTAGCCCTGCTCCTGAATATGAGACATAAAAGGTATATAAATCTTACTATACATTTGATGTTGCTAACGCTAATGGAGTTATTTACATACATAAATTTTGCATAATAATATAGACTTTTTCATTTTCTATATCCAGGATAAAACTGTAAATCCTCTGTGCTGTTTAGACCCCCAAGTGGATGTGCTGCAATACAATTCTGACACTAACTACATGGAGTTAGTATCATTTTGTCAATACTGCTTTGATAGGTATAATGACAAGGGAAATATTTAATTCAGTTAATGGTAGGACTATGTTTTGGTTTGTGGGGAGCCTGATATGCTGAATGACAGGCTTAAGTGCTGCAGCCCTCCATGCGTCTACCTCCCTGCAGTGGCTTCATCAAGGGCCCACTGCCCCTCCAAGCCCCTTGACTTTGGCTTGGCCCGCTGAGTTGCTTTGGTCTATTGCATGTCGGTAAAATTGACCAAGAGCTGAGTTCCAAATCTAGGCCTTAAAGGCCCCACATGTTTCTACTTGCCCTTTTCCACCTCAGGCGTCACTATGAGAAGAGTTTTCACCAGGTGTTGCACATTCAGCCTCAGCCCCAAATGAGGCATGTGGCATAGAGCTGAGTCAGCCAAGCCCAGCCTAGATCATCTGACTCCCAGGTGTGTCAACTGCACTATCCAGCTTCAGATTTGGTGAAATAAATTTTTTTGACGATATGTCTTGTGACAATAGCTAATGAGTAAAAGAAATGTTTCCGTTCTTTTCCGAGTTAACTGTCAGGGGCTTGAGTTCAACAATATGCTACAATAAGCGATGAAATTTTGCTTTCTTTCTCCCAACTTTTGATTCTTTAAAGAGAGTTAAATGTCACAGATGGCCCAGGGCTGAGAAGCTAGGACAGGGTCAGCCAAGTGAAGAGCCATGGGTATGCTCCAATCTGTCAAGAAAAGCAGCCTCCTTGGGCTAACTCTTTAATGTAGGGATTAGTTCTGTTTGAGCAAGTTGGACTTGGGTGTTTGAAATAAAATTCTTAATATTATCTACAATTTTCTTTAAAATATGGATTGGGATATATATATATATATATATATATATATATATATATATATATATATGATGTATGTGTGCTGTTTTTCAGTCTACCCTCTGAATATCATTAGTGGACAGTTGTGGCCCCTAATCAAGAGTATACACGAAAGGGCCTACTTAGTTAACATTCAAGAGGGTTTATTCTGAAATTCAGGCTCCAGAAGTGTCCTTCAACTAACTTTATTTTTGATCAACTCCAGATGGTTTGCTACTTAGTATAACGTAAGGAATAATTGTAATTGCTTACTAGAATGCTGTTAATTATGTGTGGATTTGCTAGAATATTGTCTATATTTCTGCCTTTGCACGAATCAGGACAGGAGGTCTGGAGAAGCCCAGATTCTATACCTTTTAGAGTGGTACCCTAAGTACAGGATTATTTCTGATTCATGTGTTCAGTCACTTTTTGAGGATTCTGAAATAGTGTCACATCTACCTTACATAGAGATTTCAGGCAAAGCATTTATTGAAATGCATAGAAGAACAAAATTATGCCTACATCTCTATAAATGTGGCATGTGTAGCAGAATATTATCCATGACTTGTAACATACCACTTGGTTCTGAGGTCCCAGGGGAGAGGAGTTAGACAGCTTTTTCTATATCTAACTATTGGATGTTACCAATATTTACCACAACCTAATAGTTGTGCATAACTAAATTGCCTTAGTCCAGTATAAAACTGTTTCATAAAGAGGTTTAGTTAAAAGCTAATTAAAAGTGGAATGAATAAAGGGTGGCATATTCTTTTAATGAAATTCTATTCAGCAACATAAAAATATTGCTTTATATAATGTCAAAGATAAACAAAGCTAGATACTAGGTAAAGCAGTAAAGACATATTTTATTCAGTAATTACTATGGCAATAGGGAAGAGAACCTAGTGTCACCTGAACTTTACTGAAACAAAAGGCAGGAGATTTTTAAAGGGTGGAGTGTACTAAAAGAAAAAGCATTGAAGGGTGTTAAGGATGAGTTTGGTCCTTGTGACTAAGCTCTCTGGTTTGCTAATTGGTGCTTATCTGGAAGAGAAACAAGGTTCTCCTATGTGGATGACAGGAGGCAGTAATACAAATTGGAGCAAGGCACCCACTAAAGTTAGGACCTTATCCTCCCATGAGAACTGTTATCAAGAGTGGGAGAGTTGTCTCCTCAAAGGTTTGCACTTCAAAAAGATAGCTTTCAGGTTTTGAGGGGATAGTATTGAACATTGAAAGATTCATATCTCAAAGGGGCAGAGAAAGAATTTATAAATGCAAGGTTTCTTTTTTTTCTTTTTTCTTTCTTTCTTTTTTTTTTTGTGACAGAGTTTCACTCTTGTTGCCCAGGATGGAGTGCAATGGCGTAATTTTGGCTCACTGCAACCTCCGCCTCCCAGGTTCAAGCTATTCTCCTGCCTCAGCCTCCTGAATAGCTGGGATTACAGGCATGCGCCACCACGCCTAGCTTTTTTTTTTTTTTTTTTTTTTTTGTATTTTTAGTAGAGACAGGGTTTCTCCGTGTTGGTCAGGCTGGTCTCAAACTAAATGCAAGCTTTCTAAAGAAACTGCTCTAAGAGGGGTTGAGAGGCCTGTGAAATTCTATTCAGCAACATAAAAATATTGCTGTATATAATGTCAAAGATAAACAAAACTGGATACTAGGGAAAGCAGTAAAGACAAATTTTATTCAGTAATAACTATGGCAACAGGGGACAGAACCCAGTGTCTTCTGAACTTTCATAATTATTTTGACTGAAAAGACCTAAATTCTCCTGGCAGCATTGAGATTTATCAGGCAAATATTTTAAGGGGGACAAAGGTCATCCTAGGGACACAGTCTTAGGCTGCTAGAAGCCATGCTAGAGCTTGTCAAGTCTTAGTGGCAAAGTTTGGTTGGATAATTATATGCTAGGAGATTTTTCTGTTTTTCTTTTTTTTCAGTTCTTAGTAACAATAAGGGTGAATATCAAAAACATTAGGTTGGGCTCTGCATTTCATATTAGAGCATTTTACTCTACCCTAATTCAAATAAATTACTACTCATAAGAAAGATATCAAGATAATGGAAAGATTCATGGCTTGCTAACAATTGTCCTACCTTTTCAGAACTGTGATTCTTGTCCAGAAATTCTTTTTAAATAAAATTTTAGGATGCAGACTGCCAACTTTTAATTTCCTGATTGCCCTTTTGAAGTCTATAGGAACTTTTTTTCATATACTTGAGAAAAAATATATATACTACAAGTATCATTCACATACATGAAGAGGTGAAGCCATCTCATTGGAGATTTGCAATGACAGCTAGCCCATTCCCACATGACCACACTAGAGCTAGCTCAGAGGGGTAAAGCAACTTGATTAAAGTAATATATATAGCTAACCACAGCATCCAACTAGAAACTAGAACTCTATTTTGTTTACAATATATTCTAGTATAAAATTTCCATACATGCATAGATGTGGGGTTAAGAGATTCCTTCAGTATCTTATAATGTGAACTCAATGTATTTATTACCAGAGAAATTTTATTTATCATTCTATTTTTTAAATAAATAGAAATTCAGAAAAATAAAACATGTATTTTACATGGTTTTCTCTCTCTTTTAAATTCTGAAATAGTCGATATATGAAAATTGATTTAACTTATATCTGTTCCACACTTTTAACAGTTTAGCCAACTCTTTTCAGGCTTAGTCTTTATTTTTATTATAACTTTCCCATTATAATCTACATTTATTTGATTTTTAGAACTCTGAGTTTTTCTCCTTCAACGTCCTTTTCGTTAATATTTAAGACAGGTTCCCACAGCTTCAAACTGAGTCAAAGTGAACTGAATGTTGATGCTAATAATGTAAGCTTTCTGAGACTTAAACCTGAAGTTCAGATTGAGATGCATGCCACCTGGGTCAATGTGGAATGTCCAGAAGTGGCATACTTGGTGAGAGAAATAAGACACTTAGTGAGACTGTGCTCAAGAGATTCTGGACCATCTCCTGCTTTAAAATTTCAGGTTCCTATACAGTAGAAAGTAATGCAGATGCAATTCTTTTTTTGAAGAGTGAAGTACATGAAACATTACACTCTGCAGCGTGCACTACATCCAATGCCTTTAAAAAAAAAAAAGTCTGTACCTGTTCATACTGCTGTTTCTCAGGCAATCAAACATATTTGAATGTGAACAATCTCTTCTAGTTTCCCACTATATATTTTTGAATTGGATGTCAGGAGGTGTAACCTTTGAATAAATTCAGAACAGAGAGAAGATGAAAGAAGACAGTAGAAGAGAGAACTCTGATTAGTTCATGGTTTGGTTCTTTTGTTGTAGGGAAAGAGACGCATTATTCTGGTCACTGTAGCCTGGAATCCTGGAATTAGGTTCATACCATTTTTGGGTACATCTTTGGCTTTTTCTAGTTCAGCAAATGTGCTTCTAAATTCGTCCTCCATGCTAATGCAATCAATGAAAATTGCACCTTGAATTCATTTCAATGTCTTCCTTGATCTCCACCAAGGGCTGTTGCCAAGTGGGTATTGCACCATGTATCAGAAGAGGGAGAGGCCATTACCCCAAAAACACACCCACTCTGCCTCTGTGAAGATGCTTAGGCAGGATTCCGTTTTAAGGAGAAGAGCTGGGAGCAGAAGGAGCTGAGAGACTGAAATAGTTTAACTAAAATGGGGCTTGGAGTATTACCTAAAATGACTGCATAGCTTATTTAAATTAGATAAGTTTAAAACAAATTATGCATACACATATATACATACACACATATATACACATATATACACATATATACAATAAATGTGTTTATGTACGCGCGTGTGTGTGTGTGTGTGTGTGTGTGTGTTCCACCACGAAAGAAGCAGGTTGGGGCTTGGACCCAGATTAGTTACAAAATAAAGAAAACAAAGGTGCTGTACTTTTCTACCCATTAAATTGATTGTGTAAAATTTGCAGTGCAGCTGCATTTTCTATCCTAGATTTTTCTTTGTTTTGAAGTGCCTTTAACTATATCTCCTCTTTGACTGAAGTGTCACTAAGTTTCAGTTTCCAGAAAAATCACATGTATGCAAGATGTGCTCAGTAATTAATTTTTGATGCAGGAGTGAAGATATGTCTTCAGTATACTGATTTCCTTTCTTTTGGGTATATACCCAGCAGTTGGATGGCTGGATTACATGGTAGCTCAATCTTTAGTTTTTTGAGGAACATCCAAACTGTTCCTTAAATTATGACTAATTAAAATTAATTATCTCAATTTCTTGAAGATGGTAGAGGTGAGTTTGAACTGAAATTCCACTATCACATGTAGTCAAATACAATAGGAATACTTCTATGCTCTCCATTTAATATGATGAATAATGGAAGCCTTGGGACGAAAGGGTAAGTCTTTACTCTTCTGAATGACTCCACTATTAAAGCAGCATTGCCTCCAGGGGAAGGATATTACCTCAAAGCACAGGTAAGATGTGAACAGCTCAAATGAGATAAAACACACAAGCTTAATACCAGAGAGCCATTATTCCAAACTGAGAGAGGCTCCTGGAGTCTTGAGAGTGAGCAACCATAGGGGTTTTCATCTTCAGGGAGGTTAAGTGCACAATGGCGTCCAGCAATACCCGTAAGCACTACATTGGCTGTGGACCTGTGAATGAATTATGCTGAAGAGCTTGGTTGCCTTTGCATAAAACACTTTTCAAGGAAATTCTGACAAGAAGTATAATCATACTTCTCTCCTCTCACACAATTATCAGAGGGGAAATAGTTTTAGCAAGAACATGACAGATGTAAGGT
This sequence comes from Gorilla gorilla gorilla, assembly GCF_029281585.2. Taxonomy (NCBI): domain Eukaryota; kingdom Metazoa; phylum Chordata; class Mammalia; order Primates; family Hominidae; genus Gorilla; species Gorilla gorilla. The sequence continues at coordinate 47,142,562 of NC_073247.2, forward strand.
TTATTGTTTACTAAATATGCAATAAATCATCAGTACTTTTCATAGAGAGAATCCCAGAATATGTCAGGAAATTTCATTAATTGATATTAATCTTGATGTATCTTTGCAAAGATTTGAAAAGCAAGCATTGTGATTTATTACGGCAGGAAAACGTGTGAGTTATAAATATGAACTTCAAGTTGGCTAAATTCTTTTTTTTAATTTTTAAATTTTTTTATTATACTTTAAGTTCTAGGGTACATGTGCACAACATGCAGGTTTGTTGCATATGTATACATGTGCCATGTTGGTGTGCTGCACCCATTAACTCATCATTTATATTAGGTATATCTCCTAATGCTATCCCTTCCCCCTCTCCCCACCCCACGACAGGCCCCGGTGTGTGATGTTCCCCACCTTGTGTCCAGGTGTTCTCATTGTTCAGTTCCAACCTATGAGTGAGAACATGCAGTGTTTGGTTTTCTCTCCTTGTGATAGTTTGCTCAGAATGATGGTTTCCAGCTTCATCCATGTCCCTACAAAGGACATGAACTCATCCTTTTTTATGGCTGCATAGTATTCCATGGTGTATATGTGCCACATTTTCTTAACCAGTCTATCATTGATGAACATTTGGGTTGGTTCCAAGTCTTTGCTATTGTGAATAGTGCACAATAAACATATGTGTGCATGTGTCTTTATAGCAGCATGATTTATAATCCTTTGGGTGTATACCCAGTAATGGGATGGCTGGGTCAAATGGTATTTCTAGTTCTAGATCCTTGAGGAATTGCCACACTGTCTTCCACAATGATTGAACTAGTTTACAGTCCCACCAGCAGTGTAAAAGTGTTCCTATTTCTCCACATCCTCTCCAGCATCTGTTGTTTCCTGACTTTTTAATGATCGCCATTCTAACTGGTGTGAGATGGGATCTCATTGTGGTTTTGATTTGCATTTCTCTGATAGCCAGTGATGATGAGCATTTTTTCATGTGTCTGTTGGCTGTATAAATGACTTCTTGAAGCACATCCCTTTCTTCCTATTAGGAAACTAAAATTCCTTTGACAAAATTTCCAAAGAAACACACCTTCCACCTCAATTCTATATAGTAGCTGATGGCTATAGTTCTTGAGTGCTCAGACATTTCACACTTAGATGTTAATTTGTTCCATCATAAATCAATTTAAGGTAGACATAGTTAATAAGGAAAACTAGTAAACCTTTCAAACATCTGTCAAGACTCTAGTACCTGATACGTGTGGCCTCCAGCTAGTTGAGCATCACCACATCATCAAGGACAGCATCATGAAGTGAGGGGGGAGATAACGTACCTAGTGAAAAAATGCTGATGAGATAAAAGCTTATGAATTTGACGTCCTCAGAAGTCTGCATCAGGGGCTACTTGTGGGCCTAATGAATTGTACTACATTAAACAAATCACAAAGTTTTACCAATCTTGAAGAGCAACTTTTACATGATTTATAAGAAATGAAAGCAAAGCTATACCAAAAGGAGTGTGCTGCTGATGAAACTCAAAACAGCAACTTTTGATGAACTTAATATAGTTAAGTCTATCCCTGTGATAAAACATGGTTTGTTTCAGGCAAAAGGATACACATCATCCTGGGAGTTTTGCCAAATGCTAACAAATTTTTCTATTTGGCAAACAAGTATTTTCAAAGTGTTCTTGCTTTTTAAAGAAAGCTTTTCTAAACCAATTTTGCTAAGAATGTCTTCTAAGAGAGTATGAAAAAAAAATACTCCGTGTCTTTATAGACTCTAGGGTGTCAGAAAGTGGAACAGGTGATAGAGATCCATGTAATCTCAGCATTCTTAAAGTTGAAGAAAATGAAATAGAATTTGAATAACCTGATTAATGTCATCATTAATTTGGCGGCAGAGTCAGAAGCAACAGCTGAAACAGGGAATATTCATTCACTGAGCCCTTACTTCCTATGTGCTGGATGTGACCCTACGTGTTTCACATGTACTAACTTCTATAGATGACAAAAACCCTGTAAGACAGGTATTATAATTATCCCCATAGTATAAATAAGGAAACAGAAGAAGAGTAATTTGCCCAAGTTTACATTACATGTGAGTGGCACAGCCAAGTTTCAAACCAGACAGTTTGGTTCTAGATCTTGTGCTCTGAAAAATTACACCATCCTGCCAGCTCGTTTTATTTCCCATTTTTGTTTGTGGAGTTGCTGCATTAATTTTTAATCAGAGTTATTGAGATACAATCTGCATACAATGAAATACACCATTTTGTTAACTTTTAAGTTCAGGGGTACATGTGCAGGATATGCAGGTTTATTACATAGGTAAATGTGTGTCATGGGGATTTGTTGTACAGATTATTTCATCACCCAGATATTAGGCCTAGTATCCAGTAGCCATTTTTCCTGTTCCTCTCCCTCCTCCCACCTTCTACCCTCTGATAAGACCCAATGTATGTCATTCCCTTCTATGTGTCCATGTGTTCTCATCTCTACCACTTATAAGTGAGAACATGCCATATTTGGTTTTCTGTTTCTGCATTAGTTTGCTAAGGATAATAACCTCCAGCTCATCCATGTCCCTGAAAAGGACATGATCTCATTCTTTTTTTATGGCTGCATAGTATGCCATAGTGTTTATGTACCACATTTTCTTTATTCAGTCTATCATTGTTGGACATTTAAGTTGATTCCTTGTCTTTGCTATTGTAAATCCTGCTGCAATGAACATACGCATGCCTGTGTCTTTGTAATAGAACGACTTATATTCTTTTGGGTATATACCCAGTAATGGGATTGCTGGATCGAATGGTATTTCTTTCTTTAGGTCTTTCAGGAATTGCCACACTGTCTTCCTCAATGGTTGAACTAATTTACGTTCCCACCAACAGTGTACAAGTGTTCACTTTTCCCCACAACATCACTAGTATCTGTTATTCTTTGACTTTTTAATAATAGCCATTCTGATTAGTGTCAGAGATGGTATCTCACTGTGGTTTTGATTTGCATTTTTCTAATGATCAGTGATGTTGAGTTATTTTTTAATATGATTGTTGGCTGCATGAATGTCTTCTTTTGAGAAGTGTCTGTTCATGTCCTTTGCCCACTTTTTAAAGGGGTTGTTTGCTTTTTCTTGTGAATTAATTTAAGTCCCTTATAGATGCTGGATATTAGACCTTTGTCCAATGCATAGTTTGCAAATAATTTTCCCCCATTCTGTAGCCTGTCTGTTTACTCTGTTGATAGTTTATTTTTCTGTGTAGAAGCTCTTTAACTATTAGATTCCATCTGTCAATTTTTGCTTTTGTTGCGATTTCTTTTGGCATTTTTTTCATGAAATCTTTGTCTCTGCCTACATCCTGAATGCTATTGCTTCGGTCGTCTTCCAGGGTTTTAATAGTTTTGGGTTTTACATTTAAGTCTAAAGACAAAAACCACATGACTATCCCAACACATTCATAAAAGGCTTTCAATAAAATTCAACATCCCTTCGTCCTAAAAACTCTTAATAAGCTAGGTATTGAAGGAACATACCTCAAAATAATAAGAACCATATATGACCAATTCACAGCCAACATCATACTGAACAGGCAAATGCTGGAACTATTCCCCTTGAAAGCTGGCATGAGACAAGGATACCCTCTCTCACCATTCCTATTCAACATAGTATTGGAGGTTCTGGGTGGGGCAATCAGGCAAGAGAAAGAAATAAAAGGCATTCAAACAGGAAGACAGGAGGTCAAACTGTCCCTGTTTGCAGATGACATGATCCTATATCTAGAAACCCCATTGTCTCAGCCCAAAAGATTCTTAAGCTGATAAGCAACTTCAGCAAAGTCTCAGGATACAAAATCAATGTGCAAAAATCTCTAGCATTCCTATACACCAACAATAGTCAAGCTGAGAGCAAAATCACTAATAAATTCTCATTCACAATTGCCACAAAAAGAATAAAATACCTAGGAAAACAGCTAACACAGGAAGTGAAAGATTTCTACAAGGAGAACTACAAACCACTGCTCAAAGAAATAAGAAATGACACAAACAAATGGAAAAATATTCCATGCTCATGGATAAGAAGAATCAATATCATGAAAATGGCCATACTGTCCAAGGCAATTTATAGATTCAATGCTATTCCCATTAAACTACCATTGGCATTTTTCACAGAACTAGAAGGAAGTATTTCAAAATTCATGTGGAACCAAAAAAATAGCCCAAATAGCTAAGGCAATCCTAAGCAAAAAGACCAAAGCTGGAGGCATCGTGTTAACTGTCTTCAAACTATACTACAAGGCTACAGTAACCAAAACAGCATGGTACTGGTACAAGAACAGACACAGACCAATGGAACAGAGTAGAGAACCCAGAAATAAGACCACAAACTTACAACTATCTGATCTTCAACAAACCTGACAAAAACAAGCATGAGGAAAGGATTCCCTTTTCAATAAATGGTCATGAGATAACTGGCTAGCTGTACACAGAAAATGGAAACTGGACCCTTTCCTTTCACCATATACAATAATTAACTCAAGATGTATTAAAAACTTCAATGTAAAACCTCAAACTATGTAAGCATCAAAATATGCAATTCAAATAATTTTTACAGATATAATACAGTAGTTGTGTAACTACCACCACAATTAAGACATTAAACATTTTTATTATTCCCCCCAAGTTATTTTATGCCTCATCTCAGTCAATCCCCTCACTCCAACCCTGGCCACTGGTAATTGATGATTTGTTATTTGTGTGTTTGCATTTCTAAGCATTTTATGTAAGCAAAATAATAAATTATATATTTATTTGAGTCTGTCTTCTTTTGATTAATATAATGTTTTCAAGATCCATCCATGTTGTATCACTAGTACCCTGCCTTTTATTGCTTAGTAGTATACCTTTGTATAGATGAGTCACAATTTTTTTATTCATTCACCAGTTGTTGGACATTTGGGTTGTTACTAGGTTTTTACTATTATGAATAAAGCTGTTATGAATACTTGTGAAAAATTTTTGCATGAACATGTGTTTCCCTTTCTCTTACAGAAAATACCTACAAGTCAGATTGCTGAGTTACTTGATAAGTATAATCTTCACTTTCTAAGACAATGCCAAAGTGTTTTCAAAATAGCTATTCCATTTTGTATTTGCAGCAAAAACATACAGAAGTTTCTATCGCTGAAAGGTGGTACTTAAATTTTAGCCATTCTGGTGGATATGTAGTGGTATCTACTATGATTTAAATAAGAATTTTATTAATGATCAGTTACATTGAGCATCTTTTCATGTACTAATTGAAATTTTGTATCTTTTGTTTTATGAGATACCTGTTGAAATTTTTATTCACTTTTGAATCAGGATGCTTGTCTTTTAATTATTGAGTACTTTTGAAAACAAATCAATTTCAGGAAAACTATTTTCAAGTTTTGTTTTTTTTTTTCTGAATAGATTTTTTTTTTTTTTTTTTGAGACAGAGTCTAGCTCTGTCATCCAGGCTGGAGTGCAGTGGCGCGATCACGGCTCAATGCAAGCTCCACCTCCCGGGTTCACGCCATTCTGCTGCCTCAGCCTCCCAAGTAGCTGGGACTACAGGTGCCCGCAACCACGCCCGGCTAATTTTTTGTATTTTTAGTAGAGACGAGGTTTCACCGTGTTAGTCAGAATGGTCTCGATCTCCTGACCTTGTGATCCACCCGCCTTGGCCTCCCAAAGTGCTGGGATTACAGGCGTGAGCCACCGTGCCCGGCCTCTGAGTAGGTTTTTAATAGATGCCCACTATCAATTTGAGGAAGTTCTCTTCTACTGTACTTTGCAGAATTTTTTTAAATCATCAATCATTGTTATACTTCTGTAAGTTTTTTCTGTATCTATTTAGAAAATCGTATATTTTACTTACATTCTGTCAGTATGTCAAAATCCTTTGATTTTCAAATGTTAAACCAACATTGAATTTCTAATATACACCTCACTTCATCATGATTTATTATTACTTTTTTATCTTCCTGGACTCACTAGATTTTTGCATAAATATTCATGAGGCAAATTGATTTTTGGGTTAGTTTTTTTTCCTTTAATATATTTGTCTTGTTCTGGGATCAGAGAAATGCTTTATTCATAAAGTGAGTAAAGAAGGCTTTGCTTATGTTCTATTTTCTAGAATTTGTGCAGAATTGGTATTACTTTTATCTTAAATGTTCAGTAGAATTTACCAGTGAAGCTATCTGGGTCTAGAGTTTGCTTTTTAGAGTTTACTATGAATCCAATATTTGAATATATGACGTCCTTTTCAAATCACCTATTTCTTCTTGAGTGAGCTTTGGTAGATGTGTCTTTAAGGAATTTATCCATTTCAGTCATGTTTACAAGTCTACAGACATGAAGTTGTTTATAATATCCTCTTTTCATTCTTTTAATGACTACAGTAACTGGAGCGATCATTGCTCTTTATTGTTGACACTGGTAATTTTGTCTTCTCTTTTTATTTGGGTCAATTTAGCATGATACTTTTATCAATTTATAAATGTTTTCAAATATCATATTTTGTTTTCATTAATCTTTTTGTATCATATGTTAATTTTCTGTTTTGTTTGTTTCAGCTTCTCCTTTTATCATTCTTTTCTTCACCTTATTTCCATTTTATATTACTCATCTTTCCCAGGCTTTTAACGTGGAAACCTAGATCACTGAATCAAGACCTTTTTTTCTAATATAAATATTTAAAACTATAATTTCCCTCTAAGCATGTCTTTCACTGTAACCCCCAAATTTCAATATGTGGTGTATTCACCTTAATCTTTTCAAAATATCATTTCATTTTTATTGTGATTTATTCTTTTGCAAATGGGTAATTTAGAACTGTAGCATTTAATTTCTAATTATTTGTGGATTTCCTATGTATCTTTCTGTTACTGATTTTTTTCTTTTTTCTTTTTTCTTTTTTATTTTATTATTATTATGCTTTAAGTTTAGGGTACATGTGCACCATGTGCAGGTTAGTTACATATGTATACATGTGCCATGCTGGTGTGCTGCACCCATTAACTCGTCATTTAGCATTAGGTATATCTCCTAAAGCTATCCCTCCCCCCTCCCCCCACGCCACAACAGTCCCCAGAGTGTGATGTTCCCCTTCCTGTGCCCATGTGTTCTCATTGTTCAATTCCCACCTATGAGTGAGAATATGCGGTGTTTGGTTTTTTGTTCTTGCGATAGTTTACTGAGAATGATGATTTCCAATTTCATCCATGTCCCTACAAAGGACATGAACTCATCATTTTTTATGGCTGCATAGTATTTCATGGTGTATATGTACCACATTTTCTTAATCCAGTCTATCATTGTTGGACATTTGGGTTGGTTCCAAGTCTTTTCTATTGTGAATAGTGCTGCAATAAACATACGTGTGCATGTGTCTTTATAGCAGCATAATTTGTAGTCCTTTGGGTATATACCCAGTAATGGGATGGCTGGGTCAAATGGTATTTCTAGTTCTAGATCCCTGAGGAATCGCCACACTGACTTCCACAATGGTTGAACTAGTTTACAGTCCCACCAACAGTGTAAAAGTGTTCCTATTTCTCCACATCCTCTCCAGCACCTGTTGTTTCCGGACTTTTTAATGATTGCCATTCTAACCGGTGTGAGATGGTATCTCATTGTGGTTTTGATTTGCATTTCTCTGATGGCCAGTGATGATGAGCATTTTTTCATGTGTCTTTTAGCTGCATAAATGTCTTCTTTTGAGAAGTGTCTGTTCATATCCTTCACCCACTTTTTGATGGGGTTGTTTGTTTTTTTCTTGTAAATTTGTTTGAGTTCATTGTAGATTCTGGATATTAGCCCTTTGTCAGATGAGTAGGTTGCAAAAATTTTCTCCCATTTTGTAGGTTGCCTGTTCACTCTGATGGTAGTTTCTTTTGCTGTGCAGAAGCTCTTTAGTTTAATTAGATCCCAATAGTCAATTTTGGCTTTTGTTGCCATTGCTTTTGGTGTTTTAGACATGAAGTCCTTGCCCATGCCTATGTCCTGAAAGGTAATGCCTAGGTTTTCTACTACGGTTTTTATGGTTTTAGGTCTAACATTGAAGTCTTTAATCCATCTTGAATTAATTTTTGTATAAGGTGTAAGGAAGGGATCCAGTTTCAACTTTCTACATATGGCTAGCCAGTTTTCCCAGCACCATTTATTAAATAGGGAATCCTTTCCCCATTGCTTATTTTTCTCAGGTTTGTCAAAGATCAGATAGTTGTAGATATGTGGTGTTATTTCTGAGGGCTCTGTTCTGTTCCATTGATCTATATCTCTGTTTTGGTACCAGTACCATGCTGTTTTGGTTACTGTAGCCTTGTAGTATAGTTTGAAGTCAGGTAGTATGATGCCTCCAGCTTTGTTCTTTTGGCTTAGGGTTGACTCGGTGATGCGGGCTCTTTTTTGGTTCCATATGAACTTTAAAGTAGTTTTTTCCAATTCTGTGAAGAAAGTCATTGGTAGCTTGATGGGGATGGCATTGAATCTATAAATTACCTTGGGCAGTATGGCCATTTTTACGATATTGATTCTTCCTACCCATGAGCATGGAATGTTCTTCCATTTGTTTGTATCCTCTTTTATTTCATTGAGCAGTGGTTTGTAGTTCTCCTTGAAGAGGTCCTTCACATCCCTTGTAAGTTGGATTCCTAGGTATTTTATTCTCTTTGAAGCAATTGTGAATGGGAGTTCACTCATGATTTGGCTCTCTGTCTGTCTGTTGTTGGTGTATAAGAATGCTTGTGATTTTTATACATTGATTTTGTATCCTGAGACTTTGCTGAAGTTGCTTATCAGCTTAAGGAGATTTTGGGCTGAGACAATGGGGTTTTCTAGACATACAATCATGTCATCTGCAAACAGGGACAATTTGACTTCCTCTTTTCCTAATTGAATACCCTTTATTTCCTTCTCCTGCCTAATTGCCCTGGCCAGAACTTCCAACACTACGTTGAATAGGAGTGGTGAGAGAGGGCATCCCTGTCTTGTGCCAGTTTTCAAAGGGAATGCTTCCAGTTTTTGCCCATTCAGTATGATATTGGCTGTGGGTTTGTCATAGATAGCTCTTATTATTTTGAGATACATCCCATCAGTACCTAATTTGTTGAGAGTTTTTAACATGAAGGGTTGTTGTTGAATTTTGTCAAAGGCCTTTTCTGCATCTGTTGAGATAATCATGTGGTTTTTGTCTTTGGTTCTGTTTATATGCTGGATTACATTTATTGATTTGCGTATATTGAACCAGCCTTGCATCCCAGGGATGAAGCCCACTTGATCATGGTGGTTAAACTTTTTGATGTGCTGCTGGATTCGGTTTGCCAGTATTTTATTGAGGATTTTTGCATCAATGTTCATCAAGGATATTGGTCTAAAATTCTCTTTTTTGGTTGTGTCTCTGCCAGGCTTTGGTATCAGGATGATGCTGGCCTCATAAAATGAGTTAGGGAGGATTCCCTCTTTTTCTATTGATTGGAATAGTTTCAGAAGGAATGGTACCAGTTCCTCCTTGTACCTCTGGTAGAATTCGGCTGTGAATGCATCTGGTCCCGGACTCTTGTTGGTTGGTAAGCTACTGATTATTGCCACAATTTCAGAGCCTGTTATTGGTCTATCCAGAGATTCAACTTCTTCCTGGTTTAGTCTTGGGAGGGTGTATGTGTCAAGGAATTTATCCATTTCATCTAGATTTTCTAGTTTATTTGCGTAGAGGTGTTTGTAGTATTCTCTGATGGTAGTTTGTATTTCTGTGGGATAGGTGGTGATATCCCCTTTATCATTTTTTATTGTGTCTATTTGATTCTTCTCTCTTTTCTTCTTTATTAGTCTTGCTTGCAGTCTATCAATTTTGTTGATCCTTTCAAAAAACCAGCTCTTGGATTCATTAATTTTTTGAAGGGTTTTTTATGTCTCTATTTCCTTCAGTTCTGCTCTGATTTTAGTTATTTCTTGCCTTCTGCTAGCTTTTGAATGTGTTTGACTACTGGGTACACAACGAAATGAAGGCAGAAATAAAGATGTTCTTTGAAACCGATGAGAACAAAGGCACAACATACCAGAATCTCTGGGACACATTCAAAGCAGTGTGTAGAGGGAAATTTATAGCACTAAATGCCCACAAGAGAAAGCAGGAAATATCCAAAATTGACACCCTAACATTACAATTAAAAGAACTGTTACTGATTTTTTGTATAACTTTTTTGGTAAGATAACATACTTTGTATTATTTCAATCCTTTTACAAGCATTAAGATTTGTTTTATTGCATAGCATGTGTTCTAACTTTGTTGTGCTGTGATTGGATAGAGTGTTCTGTATCTGTCAATTTGGTCAAGTTAGTTGGCAGTTTTATTCAAGTCTTACATATCCTGCACTATTAGCTATTATACTGTCAACTGCCAGGAATGTTGTAGTCTTCAACTATTACCATAGATTTTCCAATTTCCCTTTTCAGTTCTATTAGTTTTTGTTTCATGTTTTCTGAAGCTCTCTAATCAGGTGCATAAATATTTAAGATTGTTATGTCTTAATAAAATGACTTGCTTTTTAATATAATACCTATCTTTACCCCTGGAAATCTGTGTTCTAAAGTCAATTTGGTCTTACAATCACATAGCCACTACAACTTCCTTTTGATGCTGTTACAGCTTCCTGTTTTCATGTTTTTCATACTTTTACATTTAACCTGTCTTTACGTATGATTTAATGTTCAGTAGCACAATAGGGCATCTATAATTAAGAATAACATTGTACATTTCAAAATAACTAAAAGAGTGAAATTAGAATGTTCATAACAGAAATAAATAATAAATGCTTGAGATAATAGGAAAATACAAGGTTTTTTTAGACAGCATATAGTTCGGTCACACTGTCTTATCTAAATGACAATCTCTGCATTTTATTTGGAGTATTTAGACAATTTATATTTAATGTAAATAATGATATGATTTGGTTCAAATCTACCATCTTTCTATTTATGGTTGTTTACTTCCTTTTTATATATTTTGTATTTTTCTGCTTTCTTTTGGATTTTAATAATTATTTTTGTGATTTTGTTTTATCTGCAGTATTAGCTTATTTGATATACTACTCTGTTTTATTTTTATCAAATGCCTTGGGATCCAAAATATGTATTTTTCACTTATCACAGTCTACCTTCAAATAAAGTCATGTAACTTCACATATGGTGTTATAACAATATGCTTAGGATTCTCTCCTGTGTCCTTTGTATTATTGTTATATACGTTATTTCTACTTACGTTACAAACAGTGAAATATATTGTTAAAATTTCTGCTATAATCATTCAGTTATCTTTTAAATAGACTAAAATGAGAAAACAATCTTTTATGTTAACCACACTTACCATTTCTGATGTTCTCCTTTACTTCATTTAGAACCAAATTACTATCAGTTATTTTTTCCTTTAGAAGCATTTATTTTAATAATTTTCATAGCTCTAGCCTGGTGGCAAAAAGTGTCTTGGCTTTTGTGTAAAAATGTATTTATTATATGTTTGTTTTCAAAATACATTTTTGTTGGATAAATAATCCTATATGGACTTTTTTTTTCTTTCTTTAGTACTTCTGAGGTGCATAGTTGATGGTAAGTATGCTCTCATACTTATCTTTGTTTCTCTGTACATAATGTGAATTTCTCCTCTACCTTTAACATTTTTTTGTTTATACTGAGTCAACAATATGATTATAATGTGGAGTAGTGTGAGTGTGTATATGCGCATTTGTGTGTGTGTGTGTGTGTTTTCAGTTTATTCTGCTTGAGATTTATTGATCTTCTTGGAAATGTGGTTATATTGTTTACATTAAATTTCAAAACTTTTTGGCCATTATTTTTTCAGATATCCTTTCCCCTCTTTTTGGGACATCAATTTCAGGGACATTCATTTTCCATTACTTATTATTCAGTCTTAATTCTCTCTGTATTTTATTTTTGATTGTTTGTATTGCTAAGTATTTAAATTAACATCCCTTTTCTTCTCTAGTATCTAAAATGTAGTTAGTTCCATACATTTATTTTTCTTTTTCATATATTGTACTAACATCACTGATAGTTCCATGTGTGTCATGTAAATCTTCCACTTTTCCCCTCATCAGGTTCAGGTTTTTGTCTATATTCTTAAGCATATAGTACATAATTATAAAAGCAATTTTAAGGTCATTTTTGGTCAATTCCATCATCTCAATAATTCATGGGTTTATTTTTTATTGAATGATTATTTCTTCTGGCTATAGGTAATATTTTTTGCTCCTTTCCTGGCAATTTTTGATTTAATGCTGGCCTTTGTTAATTTTACTTTGTTGTGTTCTGGATATTGTATTTCTTTAAAGAGTATTGCATTTGTTCTGTCACAATGAAATTTGGATTCAACTTAATCCTTTCAAGAGTTGATATTAAGCTTTGTTAAGGCAAGTTCAGAAAAATATTTATTTTAAGGATATTTTGCATTACTATCATGGTGATAATTTTCTGAGAACTCCATTGGATGCTCCATGGATTATGAACTCTCTATCCTGGCCAGGGGGATGCAAACTATCCATAGCCTTCTGTGAGATCCTAGAATTTTTTGGGTTACTGCTTTCCAATGATTCTGTCTTCATCCTTCTGGAAATTCTCCTCACATATACACAGATCAGCATTCCACCAAATATTCAAGGGGAACTCCACAAAGTTCAAGGGATGTGTTAACCACCATAGAAAACATGGTTTTGCTTCTTCCTCTTTAATAGTTTGCTACTGAAACTCTAGCCAACTCAGCCCCTCTGAACTCACATTTCTGTCTTCTTAACTCAGTGAGATCACTGGAGCCTATTTTAAAACTTTTACTTGTCCTTCAAATTACCTAGAAGCTTCCTATAGGGTAGCTGAAGAAGTCATAGAGCTCACCTTATTTCTTTCTCTGATAGATCCCAATTTCACACTGCCAATTGACCAGTGTCTGAAAACACTTGTTTGATATGTTTTCTCTAACTTTCCAGCAGCTTAGACTGGGATGACAGTTTCCATAATAATTAATCTACTCATCAGATAATTCTAGTGACAATGTTCCATATGTTATGTTGTAAACTATGTTTATTTTAATTCCTTACTTACTGTGTCACCTTGAAAAGAATGCTAAACTTTAATAAGCCATTTCTGGGACTAGCCACTGGAATAGCGGGGAAGTTCATCCTTATTAAACTGTATAGAATTTTGTTAATATTTGAAGTTCCCAATAAAATCTTGAGTCTAAATCCCGGGCCTTCAGCAAGTTAATAATTATATTTAATCTTAAGTTTCTCATTTTTGAAATAGACATAAAAATAATGCTTACTTTATGAAACTATTGTGAAAAATAAGATAATGTATATAGAGAACTTAGCTCAATGCCTAGAATGTTTGGTGCTCAATAAAGAATAGCTTTAGTTTCTATTTATGTAATTTAATGAAATGGATACATAGTAACTTAGTATGTATAGAGAATATTATAAGAAGAAACATTAAAGTTTATTATACTGATGCATAATTTTTGATTATGTTATTTCTTGTAGTATGCAACCTAACGATGAGCAAGTCTATTGTTTTATTCCCATGAGGATGCCTTTCAACAAACATTTATTCAAAACTTACTATATATGAAACACACTAGTAGGCACATGGGATAGGAAAATATTGATAATAAACAGTCCATGACATTAAATACCTTACAATCTAACAGTCAACCCTACAATAAAAGTCCTCTTTCATTGACACGAGCATATAACTACCTTAAACTAGTCTGGAATAGGATCTCTAATATAGTTATTCTTTAAAATATTTAAAATTGTATGCTGTTTTTATTTTCACCTGAATTGTTATTTCTCCTTTTCTACTATCTTTGGATTTGTTTCTCTCCAAGACTATTGTGACATCCAAAAAGAGGGCTCTATCCTTCCTACCTATGCATCTTTGTGCATACCCAGACTGACTCTTGCCTCATAGCATACAGTTTGCCCCTCCCCATCATATAGTGAATATATATTTTACTATAATTTTTAAGAATCTCTGTTCTTTTCATTTGAATTCCTAAATTAAGTTTGTTGCCAATTCCTCCCAAAATTCATTAAAGAAAAATATCTGAGGAACTCTGTGACAGTTCAAATAGCATATGGTATAGTGACCTAGCTTTTGATAATAACCCACCCTTATGAGGTGGTACTCAAAACCCATGATGGAGTGAGAAGAGCTAAACAGGCACCATGTTTCTACAGAACAGAAACATGAGCCACTAAACACTAAAGTTGAAGACAAAACACACGTGAAAGCAGATACGATTAGCACATTATGCTTCTAGTTGACCAAGAACCAATTCCCCAGAGAAACTTCTTACAAAAGTTAGAGTGCTTTGTCCGTGTGCTGATTTCCTGTGTCATGCTTTCAAGTCTCATCCACACTCATTCCCAGTTCCCTGAGATTTGCAAGTTGTTACAGAGGAATTCCTATATCTTAACATGTAACAGTATTAATGCATTTGTGTGATGTATTTGTGTGTTTTTCTATGTCTGAAAGGACTTGTTGACCATAACATAACACATATTGGGAACTAATATGGTGCTTCTGATGTTTAATCACATTTTGACTGCAATTACATATTTGCTCCTGTTTTTACTGAATTTGATCTGTCTTTGCCATGCTTTCCTGTACATGGAGCCTGCTCATGAGGCATAGTTCTTCCATTTTATTCCTTATGACCTAGTGTTCAGTATAATCCTGAAAACTCCACCCTCTGTGATTCCTCACAACATATTCTGACTTCTACAAAGACCCCCTGGATACCTTGCATGTCATACACCTTTGGCTTTTATGAATTCGAAATTGCACTGATGCTGTTCTTATAACAGTATCCTTCTCTGTGTGTTATTTTACCACAGATTTATTCTTTGTAGTCCTGGCTTGCAAGATCTTCCATGTCCCTTTCCTCCTAGTTAAACTATTTGTCTATACATTGCCATAAGAAGACATGCATAGCATTGAAGATCACCTGCCAGTTATAAAATAAAATCCTGACATTCAGTGTAATTATAACATGATTTATTTATGGTTGCAAGTTATTGTCTTCTACTAGCACTATAATGCTATCACTATACTACTTCTATCATAGTGTGCTCAAAACTGAATGATTGTTTTGAACATGTCCATAGACTTCCTTGTCTCTGCTTTCCTTTACTTCAAATGCCCAACCCGGACATCTCTCCGTTTACAAAAATGAACCTCATTTATTTCAGTTTTTCTGTCTCCCTATTCTGGTCCAGGGCACATTATGGTTTTTAAAATCATGAAGACCTATATTATTCAAGAAATTAAGGTACAAAGACTGAAACAAAAATAGAATTTCATAGTGTCCTGTATTCCATTTTTAGCATCACTGCCTATAAACACCGTGATATTTCTCATAGAGTGTACCAGTGAAACCATCCTCACAGGGTTAACAAGAATTCTGGACAGAAATATAGTTATAATTAAGCATTAATCAGGCTACACTTTGACCCACTTTCTTGTTGCTAAAAGTTGCATAGCACTAGATAATGACCATTTGCATCCTTATTGTTCCTATAGATAAGATTTCTGACATTAGGAGTATGAGTGTTTAAGAAGTAATTTGCATTCCCGTTGTTTCTATAGACAGGATCTCTGACATTAGAATCATAAGGCTTTTGTTTAAGAATTGCTTAAGATTTTATTCAGATCCTGAAACATTTGATGCCAACCACTTTGAAGATCCTCACCAAAGAACAGAATCAGCATAAGTATAATTTCTTTATCTCTCTGTTTCATGACTTTGCCCTGCACTCTTCAACCAGTCAAGGATTTCCACATTTTGGCCCACTCCAAAACTCTAATAACCCCAGCTCCAAACTCTTCAAGAAAATGGATTTGTGGGTTCCTCCCATTTATTCGTTCAGTGGTCCTAAAATAAACCTCTTTCTCTGTGGCAACCCAGTGTCTCAGAGCATTGATGTGCTGCAGGCATCAGGCAATGGACCTGTTATAGTTACACCAGCTTTTACCTAAAGAAAGAAGTCTTAATGTTTTCCAGACAATCTTGAATCCCTGACATGTCATTGCTCAGTCACTTATAAGTGTCATGACATTAAATGAAGTACCCTGCTTTACAGCATACACTGTCCCTAGAAAGATGTATTTGAGGGATAATCACTGTGTTACTTTGCCTGGGACAAAAATTTGGGGCCAATATATGAAACAAGAGGGCACATCTCTCCCACATCTATTTTTGGAGACACACAACTTAAAAGAACAACCAAATGGAATTCTTAAACAAGAAACTTTTTAAACCAGAAGATTTATTATTATCATTCATTTTCCCTTAGAGAAGATATGCAATATGTCTTCTGAGGAAAGGGCTCTGTGATTTGTCCTACTTTGCTTATGTAAGGCAGAAAAAATATCTTTTCCTCACTCATCCCAGGTTTATGTTTTAGGCCTCTATAAGAAAAGACATATTGGCATGGCGTGGTGGCTCACTCCTGTAATCCCAGCAGTTTGGGAGGCCGAGGCAGGCGGATTGCTTGAGCCCAGGAGTTCAAGACCAGTCTGGGCAACATGCCAATACCCCATCTCTAGAAAAAATACAAAAAATTAGCTGGTGATGGTGGTGCATGCCTGTGGTTCCAGCTACTCGGGAGGGTGGAGTGGGAGAATCACCTGAGTCCAGGAAGTGGAGGTTGCAGTGAGCTGTGATCACGCCACTGCACTACAGCCTGGGAAACAGAGTGAGACTCTGTCTCCAAAAAAAAAAAAGATTAACAGGAGAAAAGCAACAATATTATTTCATACAAGTTTTACATGACACGGGAGCCTTCATAAGGAAAGGAAAATCCACAGAAATGGTTAAACTTGTTTATCTTTAAAAAGATTGAACAATCATGGACAAACAGGATTAGACAAGGGTATGATCTAATGATAATAAACTGGGGAAAACTTAGCAAATAAGGCACATGTCTGTGCCTTTGGCTCCTTTCCTCCAGTTATAGGTAGAGCACTTCTCAAATGAAGGTTTTATTATCTTTTTCAGGGAAAAACAGCAGAGAAAGGTGAGAGTGACCTTTCTTCTGCCATTTTTTTTAAATGCCAAGGGTCATATTTTGAGGTAGAATGTCCTGAACCTCATCATTTAACATTCAGAACATGTTTTCAGGAAAAGGGAAAAAATTTAACATACTACTGGGTATACATTTTAGGATTCATTTGGGACTTTCTGCAGGATTGCTTATGACACCTTTCATTTAGATCGTGGTTAAATGCCATGTTCTTCTCAAAGCTCTTCCGATTACTTAATAGAGAAGTGATATCACCCTTATTTCAACTCGTATCAAAAGGGTTCTTGTAGTACATGACATTCTGTAATGTTCACTCCTTGAGGACGAAACATGTTGCTTATTTCATTGTAATTCCAATATCAACCAAAACAATGATTTAAACATATTAAGTACTTAAAATTGTGACTTTGGAGTTACAAAATCCTGACTCTGAAACCTGACTGTATTATTTATTATCAGGGTACCTATTGTTTCCTCCCCCAACAAGTATTAATGCAGCATCATGCAATGTCAAACTAAAAAGATTAAATGAAATCATGCGAGTAGCTCATAGTCTAGCATATATTAAATGCCCAGCAAAAGTCAGTTTTTATCTTTCTCAGTATTTACTGAAAAATTATATCAGCTGATAGCATTTTAATCAGAAGCATTGAACTAATTTTCTGTCCCTTTGATAAAAAGGAACCCAAATACTATTCCCTTCTCTTTGTCCTCCTAAAAGAAAGACTTGTTTTTAGCCACAGTGACCATTTATATACGGGCATCGTGACATTTCATTCTTAAAAAGGGAGTCTTGAAGATTTTAGTATATCAATGCATACATTAAAAAAGAAGAAATATCTTAAATTAATAAACTACCTTTATACATTAAGAACCTACAAAAAGAAGAACAAGCTAATTTTTAGTATTGTGAGAGTACAGTTGGTATGAACAGAAACCAATGTCTTCAATTCTGATGTGCTACAACTGGGTACCAGCCTCTAAGAACACAAAGAAGTTTATTGAATCATGAAACACTTTCACCTTCTTTTGTGTCAGACTCTCATTCATCCTTCAATTCTTTGATAAGTAGCTCTTTCTTCCTAAAAGCCTCCTGTGTTGGTTATTCTTTTTGCTGTGTACTAATCCCTAACCCCACCCCACCTTGGCCAATTCTCCATCCTTCTGCTCTGCTCTGGGTCCTGGTTAGCTGACCCACCAAGATTGAATAACCTGGGCTCCCTTGCCTCAAGGGTTTGGCCAATGAAATAAAGTCAGATGAAAAAGGGAACAGGATGTTTCCTCTCAACCTCCCTCCCTGCTCTGGGTAATATCTAGTGAACACCTTCTAACTCAAATTTTTACTACAATTAGTAACGCTGTTTTCCCTCTTTTTCCCTTCAGACACAAGGGTGGGGGGTAAGAGTCCTCTGTTCTCTATAGATAGTATCTGCAGTATTTATCGATTCCCTTAATCCCACCTACATCTCTGTAAATGATCCCTTTCTTCAAGGTTTTTATGCCACCTGAGTTGTATTTTATTTCTTGCTAAGATTTTGATGGTACACCTTCTCTAAGTTTTTAGATTAGGTTAGTTGCTCCCACTGTGAACTTACATCTCACCCTGTACTTCTACATTGCAGCATTTATGATACATTACTGCAGTTATTTATTTAAACTCTTGATCTTTTCTTCCAGACTTTGTGAAGAAAGGTACGCATTCTATATTATGCACTATTTTGTTAGCCAGTTCTCCTCACAAAGTTTAGCATCAGCAAGTAGTAATTGAGCGTTAACAAATGAGTAATTAGTAGGTGGGATAATTATTTCTCTTCAAAATATTTCATAACATAATAAAGATAAGCTCTGAAGGGTGACAATATTTCATCAAAAATAGCTCTATGACAGATCATCAAAGAAAGACTCATGACCCAATTCTTTATACATGATGCCAGAGAATCAGTTCCTTTCTGTCCTGGTTTAGACTCTGGACTGCAAGATAACTCAGGTCTTTTAGATCTTTCAAAATATTTATAAACCAAAAAACTATTCCCTTGCGTAAAATATTTCCGGCCCTGTTAGAGTTGGAGAGCTGACATTGATAAAACACTGGGCAAGTTAATGAGTATTATGGTTAGGTGTCTACCAGTGTGCAGACCTGTGTGAGGCTCTGTAGCATGATATAGTATGGACTACTAATGTTGTTGTCTGTGTTTGACTCGTATGCTACTATAAGCCTTATATTATAGGCATGAATCATTTTCCCTGGAAGCCTTCTTTAGGAGCCCTCCTGAGTTCCCACTACCTCTTAATTTGTAGATGAGGAAAATGTAAGGCATTTCAGAAACCACCTTTGAAAGTCAGGAATATTTTGCCTTTTCAATGGAATATTCTGTTCTGCCTTCTGTAATAAAGCTGCGTCTTATTTGTCTTTCAGGGCATGGGATGGTGTTTGGCACCATAGTAAAAACAGGATAAATTCATAAAATAAATAAAGAAAAAGTTAAGCAGTAAATACCAGACTTGCCTAACTCAGTCCCCAGAAGCATATACTTCTTTACAGAGAGAGAAAGTAAATGGACATGAAGAAAGGAGCATCCAAATGATGAAGCATATTCCCTGGGAGATAATATATGTCATTCTAAAATACAGAGGTATGTGCAAACCCTCCAGTTGCAGATACACTGCTCTTTGAAATTATACATTGCATGGATTTGAACAACAGTACTTAAAAATGAATGTGGAAATGGCAAGAGCAGCAAAACATAGTTGCTGAACTTTAAGAAGCAGAATATTTATATGAGAAAGACTAAAGCTTCTGCTATCAGTATATCAGTTCTGAAATCCAGAGAAAGTAGTCTTACACAAAGAAGGGTTAGAGGTAGAATTTGGACACTTTTGTTAACAAAAAGGGGGATGCAAAATCAAGGCAATGAAGTAAGAAGATCCATAATAAATTTGGTTTTGAGTTACTTTAGTCACTTTCAGTAACCACATCCATGATGCATTTATTTGCAAATTCCTATAAATCTATAAGTGCGTTAAGTGATGTTGATCATCAAAGTATAGCTCAATCTATTCCTTTACTTGCATATCTTTACTCTAATCCCCTTTCGTTGTCTTCATAAAATCATAAGTAATAAGTCATGTTAGGGATTATTAAGTAGAAAGACATGAAATAGGTGTATTAAGCCAAAATAAAAATCATGATATTGATTTTCTAACTTCACAAACTAGGCAACTATAACTTAAAAAATTAATGCCCTACAGATAATTAGTTATCATCCCCATATGGATGATTACTCCCTTTCAGGATGACCAGTGATTTGAGGAAAGCCTGGGGAAAGTGTTGGTGATGGTCAAGTCCTTCTTTTTACACTTCCTGTTCTGTAAAAACTAAAATACATTTACTCAATACTTTTTTCTTGCCTCAAAGACCTCCTGAATATTTTCCAGATACAAACATTCCTTCTTCCTTCATTGATTCCATGGCAGTGAAGTAATGATTTTTCCTCCCAATAGCGCACGCTTCTGAAAAGCAGTAATGATGAACACTTCCCACTATTAGTGGAATTTGTTTATTGAGTAGTGTAGGCCCTGATATCAACTTTTAGAATTTCAGTTCTCTGTTTCATCATAAGCAAATTCCACATGCATTTTATTAAACACCCAATTTCTTCACATTCGACTGACTAATACAACATACAGATATTGTGTAAACCTCTCTAATGCTGGAGAAATGCTATTTTATGGAAGTGGTAACTTGATATGAAATAGTAATTTCATCCTTAAAGAATGTAAAGCCTCTCCACTGTTCAAACAAGGCTGTGGTGAGATGGACAAACATACAGGAATAGAAAAGCTTATCAGAGTCTCAGCAGAATCTTAAAAACATCTCAGCCAAAAACATTGCTGGAGTGAAAGGAAAGCAGAAGTACAGGGACTAGAATGAGATCATAGTGGGTAAGGGTAGAAATTCACTTTCTTGGGGAAGTGAAATTCACTTTGTGGGAAGAGGTGAAATCTGCCTGAGAAGTTAAAAAAATGTGATTTGAGTTAAGCTTTGTAGAAAGTGATTCTAAAATAGCTGTTACATGGGAGATCCACTAGAAGCAAGGAGATCAAGTTGGAAGCTATTACCAAGACTAAGGAAAGATTTGTTATCATGAGCCAAATATTAATATGTGGTCAAAATCCAAAGAATCTACCCAGGAAGGGAGAAGTCAATGATTGCCAGAGGTCCTGGGGTTCAGCCCTGGAGGAGGGAGATTCACTGCACAGGTAATTAGCGTAGATGTTCAAGTACTGAAGTTTCTAGCAGGCAGTGGAGGACCTGCCTGGCTTGAGTAAAAAGAAATGACTAAGTTATAACAATGCTAGTCAGGAATCTATTTTCAAGGTCTTATTTCATTGAATACTAACACTCAACACATCATACAAAGATGACAGCCAATAAATGTTGTTGATGAGCATGACTAAGTTAAAGTTCAAAAGTTTCCATTTTTAGATTGAGAGTGTCAAAAATAAGAATGATAAGAGAACTTAAAAAAATTAGAAAACTTCATATGGAAGAAAGGAAAAAAAATGTTACCTTGGAATAAGTAAATTTTATGTTTCAGTATTTCCAAAGAATGGCATAATTTATATCATAGAGGTTTTTTTAAATTCTCAAATTATCCTGATTAGTCAGATTTGGACTTCTGATTGAGAAAAATAAGCCTTCTTAGAAATAAACTAAACCTAAGGTGAGCCATAAAAATTAGATTACTATTACTCTTACACATACAATAAAATAATTATACTGAAATTACTATTAGCCAAAGAGAAAGTAGGTAGGATATGACAGAAATGTAATGGGGCTAGAGAGAGTACATGAAAGTATTAAACCAAGTCCTAACAGGATAACAAGAGCAGTTATGTTTCTCGGAGTTTTACTAATAATTTTTGGAAGAAATATTTCCAGTATTAACTTTTCATTTTAGGATTATATAATCTTCTTCCATTACCTTAAACTTTTGTCAAAGTCTGCTACAAGCAGGAGCCTTTTTTAAATAGCACTTTGGAGGAATGAAAGGAAATTGATGATGTCCAGCACGGGATAAACTAGGTCAAGAAGAAAAGAGCAATTGGAAAAACAGTTGAAAATGCTGCAGAAACAATACATAGAAGCAAGAGAGACCAAAAGAAGTATGGTTATCTGCAAGGAAACCCTTGGAGATATTAGGGATGCATGGCATAAAGCTGATTCACTGTGCACTGGCTACCAACCTGTGTGAGTCTGGTGAGAGAGAATATACTCACAACAAGTTACATGAAGTGGATTTATTACTTACAGATAGGCATCAAGAGACAGAAGAAATTTTGGATCCATTGTGAGCTGGTACCCCAAGGCTCAAGAAAGCTGCCAGGGGAGGATGGTCTTTACTGCATGTTCTGTTTGCATCATGGCTGAGGGACCTGAAAAAACAGTCCACCATGGGTTATATACCTTTGGGATAACATAACTTACTTGGCAATGATTTGAAGGACATTCTGCTTCAAGGGGATAGAGAAGCAAAGCCTAGGCTGTCCCTGGAAGTTCCTTTCTACCTCAAGAAATTACATTCCCTAGGAAGGACACAAACAAGGCGTAGGCTGTTTTGGGCAGTTCTCCCTATTTCATGGTATTGAACTCTCAGCACATTCTACAGTTATTCTTGAGAACTGTAGGCATTAAGAGGAGAAATGGGTCAGTCTAAGGCCACCCAGAAAATGGTCCTGCACATGTGACTTCCCTCAGTAACTGGGTTGAGGACTTGAGCCATTGTGTTTGGCTATGAAAGGAAAGCATGAAGGTGACCATATCAAGCTTGAGACTTTGGAGGATACAGCAGACACTTGGTGTACACTTAGATCTGCATTATACAGAAAGAAAATAATTCAAAATTTCTCTTTTAACCAAAGTGAAAATAGACACAGAAGAGTCAAGAGTTTTCTGAATTCACTAAGCTGATGCTAGAGTCAGGTCTCCAAATGCTTATTTTATGGTGTTTTCTGCTATAAAATTCTCATTCTGTATCTAAAAGAAAATTTAGAAAACATGCATCGATTTTATGATAATTTCTAAAATAAGTAAACCCTGATTATTATTTTAATTTATCCAAATGTTTATTCCATTACTCATTCTGACTCTCAGTGACTTTTTTCCTCATGTGGCCGTGTGTAAAGCTTAAAAAAACAAAACAAGCCACATTTTCTTAATCCAGTCTATCGTTGTTGGACATTTAGGTTGGTTCCAAGTCTTTGCTATTGTGAATAGTGCTGACATATACAGCATGGAATACTATGCAGCCATAAAAAAGGATGAGTTCATGTCCTTTGTAGGGACATGGATGAAACTAGAAACCATCATTCTCAGCAAACCATCGCAAGGACAAAAAACCAAACACCGCATGTTCTCACTCATAGGTGGGAATTGAACAATGAGAACACATGGACACAGGAAGGGGAACATCACACACCGGGGACTGTTGTGGGGGTGGGGGGCGGGGGGAGGGATAGCATTAGGAGATATACCTAATGCTAAACGACGAGTTAATGGGTGCAGCACACCAACATGGCACATGTATACATATGTAACAAACCTGCACGTTGTGCACATGTACCCTAAAACTTAAAGTATAATAATAATAAAATTTAAAAAAAACAAAAACAAAGCAAGCAAACAAAATGCATGTGATCTAATAATAGAAATTCAGAGAAGCTCTAAATATATTAATTAAAAATACAGTGTTTCCCTTACAAAATGTACAACATCAACCATAAAACAAAGGTGTATACCTACAGAATACAGAAAAAAATACATACCTTGTCAACCATATGACAGCTCCTGAATGAGATAATTTTCTATGAGTCTACTACTTTAAGAAGTCATGCAATTCTCAATCAAGATAGCCAACTAGATGCAGCCAGGAAGACCTTCTCTCATCGAGAAACCTGATGATAAAGAAGACTAGCACACACCAAGCAGATTGTCAGAAGGCAATGAGACTGGATAGAAGAGGGACACAGACTCTGGGTTGAAGAGGGTGGTAGCTGGGAGCCCTACATGGGGTAGCCAAGCACCAGGACTTGTTTCTGGCATTCAGCAGCTTTTGGTGAATTAGTGAGTTAAGTAGATGGAGTGTGGCCCACTCTTGGCACAGGCCTCCATAATCCTACCTGCAGTAGACCCCACTACCACCATGGACACCTGGGCTGGCTGCATGGAGAGTTGTCAGGGACAGGACTCCAGCCTGCATGGAGCCCAGAGTGTTTGGCATGATAATGGCTAAAGTGGAGCACTGCCAGGGACGCCTGTCTCCCAAAGTTTGTTATGCGCCTTTAGGTGGCTTTGGCCTTTGTCGACTCTTGGATTTGACAGAACAGGGTTTGTTGCCCATGGGACAGGGCCAGACTGATCTGAATGGCAACAGTTTTCCATTCTCCCCCAGGGTCCCTGCCTAGGTGCACCCACTTGCAGTGCAGCTTCAAATGCTCAACCAGGGCATAACCCAGCAGCCACTGCCATATAGCTTCTTTGCCAGAAGACCCCGCCTAATCATAAGAGAACTTTTGCAGATGGGCCCCTGCCAGCATGCACCTGACCACAGCCACCCACTGACACTTTGCTGGCACACATGTGTAGATCTTGCCACCACCATCCTACTGCCACAAGCATGTGAATGGACCCTACTGCCACTGGAGCATTCATACAAGCATGGACTCTTCTGACACCACCTCAATGAGAACTTTTGCCAACAACTCCCATAGGAGTGTTGTTGCCAGGAGACCAGGAACACCTCTGCCCATCTAGTGCACACGTGCTTAACCTTGAGGGGCCAAAGAACACAGCCATGGGCCTGGTACCAACATCCTAGGGTTAGAACATGCAGCCAGGAGTGCTGAGCTGAGCCTTACTCCCCTGAAAGCATCCAGACATGAAGCCAGTTGTCTCAACTCAAGTTATACCACAGTAAAACCCTCAAAAACACCAAGGAATATAGAAACAAAAAGCCACATCCAAAGGACAGCAACATCAAAGATTAAAGGAACATCAGCTCACACAGATGAGAAAGAGGCAATGCAAGAACTCTAGCAACTCTAAAAGCCAGAGTGTCTTCTTACCTCCAGATAACCACACTAGTTTCTCAGCAATAGCCCAACTGAAATCACTGAAATGACAGACATAGAATTCAGAATATAAATGGCAATAAAGATCATTGAGATTCAGGAGAAAATTAAAACCCAATCCAAGGAATTTAGTAAAATGATTCAAGAGTTGAAAGACAAAATAGCCATATTAAGAAAAAATCAAACTGATTTTATAGAGCTGAAAAACTCACTATAAGGATTTCATAATAAAATCAGAAATGTTTGCAGCACCATAGACTAAACAGAGGAAAAGATCTCAGAGCTTGAAGACCATTTATTCAAATCAACTAAGTCCGACAAAAATAAAGGACAATAAAAACAAATAAACAAAGCCACTGAGAAATATGAAAATATATAAAGAGATGAAACCTATGACTCATTGGCATCCCCGAAAGAGGGAGAGAGAGCAAGCAACTTGGAAGATATTTTTAATATTGTGCATGAAAATTTCCCCAACCTCAATAGAGAAGTTGACACTCAAATTCCAGAAAATCAGGTAACCCTTGAGAGATATTATACAAGATGAACATCTCCCAAGACACATAGTCATCAGATTCTTCAAGGTCAATATGTAAGAAAAAATATATTAAAGGCAGCTAGAGAGAAGGGACAGGTCACCTATGAAGGAAGCCCGATCAGGCTAACAGCAGAATATTCAGTAGAAACATGACAAACCAGAAGAGACTTGGGATATATATTTGGCATCCTTAAAGAAAAGAAATGCCAACCAAGATTTTCATATCCAACCAAACTAAGCTTCATAAGTGAAGGAGAAATAAAATCCCTTTCAGATAAGCAAATGCTAAGGGAATTTGTTACCATCAGACCTGCCTTACAAAAGGTCCTTAAGAGAGTGCTAAACATGGAAACAAAAGACCATTACCAGCCACAATAAAAATTCACTTAAGTACAAAGTGTATTGACACAATAAAGCAAATATACAATCAAGTCTACATAATAACCAGCTAGCAACGTGATGACAGGATCAAATACGCACATATCAATATTAACTTTGATCATAAATGGGCTAAACGCCCCACTTAGGCACAGAGTGGCAAGGTGGATAAAGAAGCAAGACCCAATGGTATACTGTCTTCAAGAGACCCATCTCACATGCAAGGACATCCATAGACTGAAAGTAAAGGAATGCAGAAAAATCTACCAAGCAAACAGAAAACAAAAGAAAACAGGAGTTTCTATTCTAATTTCAGGCAAAACAGATTTTAAACCAACAAAGATCAAAAAAGAAAAAGAACAGCATTACATAATGGTAAAGGGCTCAATTCAACAAGAAGACATAACTATCCTAAATATATATGCACCCAACACATGAACACGCAGATTTATAAAATAAGTATTTAGACACCTATGAAGAGGATTAAATAATTACACAATAATAGTGGGAGACTTTAACACCTCACTGACAGAGAAATCATCGAGGCACAAAACTAACAAGGATATTTGGGACTTAAGCTGGACACTTGAAGAGATGGACCTAACAGACATCTACAGAACATTCCACCCAACAAAAACAGAATATACTTTCTTCTTACCTGCACATTGCACATACTCTAAAATCAACCACATGCTCAGCCATAAAGTAACTCTCAAAAAATTCAAAGAAACTGAAATCATACCAAACATATTCTCAGTCCAAAGTGCAATAAAAGTAGATATTGGTTCCAAGAAGTTCTCTCAAAACATTTCCTCCTGGGTGACTTTTGAGTAAACAATGAAACTAAGGCAGAAATCAAGAAATTATTTAAATGAATGAAAACAAAGATACAACAGACCAGAATCTCTGGGACACAGCTAAAGCAATGTTAAGAGGAAAATTTACAGCACAAAATACACATATCAAAAAGTTAGAAAGATCTAAAATTAGCAACCTAACATCACACCTCGTGGAACTAGAGAAATAAGAGTAAATCAACCCCAAAGATAGTAGAAGAAAAATAACCAAAATCAGAGCTGAACTGAATTAAATGGAGATGTGAAAAATGATACAAAAGATCAGTGAAACCAAAAGTTTGTTCTTTGAAAGAATGAATAACATTGATAGACTACTGAATATACTAATTTTAAAAAATCCAAATAAACACAATCAGAGATGACAAAGAGGACGTTGCCACTGATCCCACAGAAATACAAAAAAAAAAAACCCTCAGAGAATTACAATCACCTCTCTGCACACAAACTAGAAAATCTAGCAAAAATTGATGGAATCCTGGAAACATACCACCTTTTTTTTTTTTTTTTTTTGAGACAGAGTCTCGCTGAGTCACCCAGGATGGTGTGATCTCTGCTCACTGCAGTCTCCACTTCTCGGGTTCAAGTGATTCTGCTGCCTCAGCCTCCCGCGTATCTGAGACTACAGGCGTGCACCACCACACCCAGCTAATTTTTGTATTTTTAGTAGAGATGGGGTTTCGCCATGTTTGCCAGGCTGGTCTCAAACTCCTGACCTCAGGTGATCCACCTGCCTAGGCCTCCCAAAGTACTGGGGTTACAGGCGTGAGCCACTGCGCCCAGCCGAAACATAGAAACCTTAAAAGTGCCTTAGTGCCTAATTTCCTACCATTCTCCATCCTAGATTAAATGACATGAATGACTGATTATACTGTAATAATACCAATATCTATAAAGGGGATTTCTTTTATTCATATTAAAATAAACCAACCCTTCTAAAACCAAACAGAAAACTTGTCTAGTTTCCTAGTTTTATTGTAATTTGAGTAGAAAAAATGTATCTTAGAGGATCCATTTTAGCACAGAATTGACTTCATTTATATCTTCAAATGATCAGAGCAATATTGTGTGCTATGTGTCTAATCTTTCACTGGCTACTGTGGAGGAAATTTCAAGTGACACTAATGAATCTTTCGAGTTTCAGGAAGCTGAACAGGGATACAGCCAACTGGTGAAGTATCCTGGAAATAATGAATAGTGAGGCCATACTATCAGAAAAAAAAGACAAATTGTTGTTACTATCATTAAACATACGGCTTTTTTAAAAGCACCCTTTTTATTGTACTCAAATATCTAATTTATCATGTGTACTTTTAAAAAGAAGGACATTTTTAACAAAATTTGCTTTGGAACTATGGAATTGAGACAGAAGGGCTGCTATCAACATATAATCATTATTGGTGCTAAACAATTCAAGATATGTAAAGATTTGGCAGAATTTGGGGGACATTCCAATAGTAATTGTGTAGTATTTCTGAACACAGAAAAGGAAGTGTTTTGGATAGCGTTAGATTCCAACACGTTTCTCAAGCAGTTAAGTGCACTGAGGATTCCATCTGTGGCTTTTGTCCACCATTAGGTTATCTTCAAGATCTGTCTGTGGATCAGAGACGGAAATGTGGGCCACAAGTTGGGCAAAAATGGACCAGGGAGTTTTTATTCTTTTGATTATTGTGGTTATTATTATTGGGTCAAATTTCAAATTATTTTCATTGCTAGGGAGAAAATAATTTTGCTTGCTTGGGTTTATTGGCTTACAGGTGGAAATTTAAAATATGGGCTTAACAAATCCTTACAGAAAACTGGACATTCTCCTCTCTATTCACATTTTATACAGCAGTGCAACAGAGATATTGGAATCTCACAGCTATTAAGATTCTGTGAATATAATTCACAGAATGCTTCCCTGAGGGGATGTCCACCCAAGTGACACTTCGGGTCTCTTTCTCTTCAGCATCTGTAACTCATTTATGAGGATGGATCAATATTGTGGACCAAGTATGCTCCAGGTGTTTCTTTTACTGAAGTGGCTAACGTATTAAAGCAAGACCACCTTCCTAGCAAGAGAACAACCATTTGTTTTTTGTTTTTGTTTTTGTTTATTTCTGGTCTGGGATATATAAGTTGGCATGTGCCTCTGCTAGAGGAGGCAGACACTGAGTTTTAGCTTCTGAATATATGTGTTTTCAATAACTATATAAAGGTAATTGTGTAATCCTCTCTGGCTTGAGGGTTTTGCACAATTTTTCTCATGACAAATTGAAATTTTTAATATATTTGAGACCCATTGCGTTGGTGATTGTTGTGGACATTTTATTGCCAAAGAATGCTCCTCAGTGAAGAGACACATATTTGTTTAATTTCTAATCCCATGTTCGTTGAGCTTTACTTGACAATACTCAAAAGATTTCTCAATGATTCCCAAACTCTTCCTTTTTAAAAAGCAAATTCTGTAATTTTTCCTTTAATTGCTCCTTATATTTTTCTGTATTAACTCCCTTGCCGTTTTTGTGTTTTCCCAATCTTGATCTTGTATTTGGATCAGTAATACTCATATCTCCTCCAACTTTCTTAGGAAAATATCTAGGTTTTTTTGGAACAAGGAGCTTATATAATTCTGTGTGAGGGACTCTTTAAGAGAAAGGATATAATATTGTCATAACCCACCAGAGCCTTGGAAGAGGCCTGTGCAAATGAAGAGTTCCGAAGATTGAGTTTAATTAGCTTCATGGTAAATCTGCCCGTAACTGTTAATTTATCCCAGACCTGATTGTCCTTTCCATTGATTTCTCATTATATATTCATTAGAGGGCGACTAACAGAGCTTATGCTGCTAAGCATAAGCTTAAAATTTATTCAGCACACCATTTTCACTTACTACAAAGAAACCAGTTTTGCAAAGAAGCAGCAGCGGACTTGGCAGAAATTCTGAGACTTAATTCTTAACGATGTAAATCTGTCTATGAATAAAATTGGAGCTAGATGGGATTATAAACTAGGCAGGCAATGCAACCTTCACTCTGAGCAATGCAACTTTCACTTTAAAAGAGAGGGAGCAGAAGAAAGAGAGGCATGGACGGAGTTGACAAACAGGAAAGCAGTGTATTTCTTATTGTGAAAAAGAATAAATAAATTTAAAGGAATTTTGGAAGCTGTTGACAATCATGAGTTAACAGATATATTAACTTTTTGGTATATTTAGTTGATGTTCAACATATCTATTCCTACTGCTAGAGAAATAGTGTGAATTGATAGACTTCAGCCTTTGAAATTAAATAGACCTCAATATAAACCCTGGCTCTGACACTTAATAACTGTGAGATTCTAATATCTCTGTTGCACTTCTGTATAAAGTATGAATAGGAGAATGTCCAGCTTGCTGTAAGGGTTTGTTATGATGTATGTGAGTGTGTGTGTATGTGTACATATATGATACTGAATGAATCAGCAGTCATAGCGTTATTAGTATGAATCAATATGTGTGTATATATACCTGTATATACATATATGATGGGTATATCATATATACATGTAAATGATATAATGGGCATTAAATAAAAATTATAGATTAAATATTTATAAATATCCATATTTAAGACAGAGCAATAAACCTATCATTTAAATGATTTCCAGTGTAATCTACTTTATTATTATTATTATTATTATTACTATTATTTTTGAGACAGAGTCTTGCTCTGTCACCCAGACTGCAGTGTAGTGGTGTGATCTTGGCCCACTGCAGCCTCCACCTCCCTGGCTCAAGCAATCCTCCTACCTCAGCCTCCAGAGTACCTGGGCCTACAGGTATGAGCTATCACCCCTGGATAACTTTTGTATTTTTTTAGACAAGATTTATCCATGTTTTCCAGGCTCATCTGAAACTCCCGGGCTCAAGTGATCCGCCTGCCTCACCCTCCCAAAGTGCTGAGATTACAGGTGTGAACCACCACACCCAGCCAGTCTTCTATTTGTTTAAAAAATTTCATTAAGTATTTTGCTTTTATTATAATCATAGTAATAATTTTGTGCATTAATGAATGCATTTTTCATTTTTTTCTTTTGCATTGCAGCTTGAATCAAGCAGCCATATTCCCTTACCTGCCTCTCTCTCAAAGTTGCATTTAGCAACTGTAATTTAAACTAATGTTCTTATTAAATAATTTGTTTTAAGGACAAAAATTAATCAAAGTGATAATGGCTTTTCCATTCTCATAAGCATTATTCTGTTAAAGTTATGAACCATCTTGAGTTCTGAGTTATAAGAATAAAGTGAGTTGGGGTATCTGAGATTTAAAAAGATTATTTATTGGAATTCTAGATAATGCTCATATTTGACAGCACCAGTATTTGAAAAGAAAGAGAAATCTAAATAATTATTAAGGAGTAAGTTGGAAAACCCATATCAGAAATCCGGTATCACTAAGAGCCTAGTTCATTGATTTTCATGCTTCAGATTGGGGTTTATAGTGAGATGTGAAATCAATTTCTAAGTCCTGATCAGCATCTTAAAATGGAATGGAATTAAGCAGAATAGAACAAAACAGAATAAAAAGTAGGAAGAGTGGGTTAAATGAGTAGTTCTACAGAATATCATCTCCCCATCCCTGATCATTCACTAAAGAGTTAATGTATTAAGCAAGATCATAAAACTGGGCAATTCTAAGTAATAAACTAGCTCTCTGACATATTCTAAAGTTCACTTAATTCTACTAAAATAATTTTACATATATAATATTGTTTTCTAATTGAGCAATACTTTACAGAAAACAAAGTGAAAATATTTTAATTATACAGTTCAATAAGTTTTCACAAATATATGCATCCATTTAACAACTACCCCTATTAAGATCAAGGTTTCTGTCATTTCAGAATGTTCCCCTGTACCTCTATCTAGACAGTCCTTGAACCCATGTAGATATACTCACTGTTTATATTTGTCAACATCCTTTAGTGTTTCCCCTTAAGGTACTTCATGTGAATGGAAACATTAAAATCTGATGTGTTTTGAGCCTGGGTTCTTTCACTCAACATGCTTTTGAAGCATTTTTCACATTGATTCAAATATTACAGGTTCATCATTTTTATTTCTTTTCACTAGTGAATTGAATACACATACTAAATATTTATAATACTGATAAATATTTGGATTGTTTCTATGTTTTGGCAACTATGAAAAAGCTGTGGTAAATATTTTTACACACATCTTAGAAAGAATATATGTTCTATTTTTGGCCCCAGAGTCACTGATTCATAGGATAAGGTACATAGTAACTTTATTTTTAAAAAACTCCCAAACTGTTTTCCAAAGTGCTGGTATCCTTTTACATTCATGCCCAGCAATGTATTTTTCAACCTTCTACAATTTAGCTAAAAAAGTGTGAAATAGTAAATCTTACTGATTTTAATCTGTGTTTTCTTACTGACTATTGACTTTTGAGAACCTTTCATTTGCTAAATGACCATTTCTATATCTTATTTAGAGAAATGGTGATTGGAAACCATTGCCCATATCAGATGCTTGTCATTCTTGTCATAGGAGTTATTTATATAAGTTCTTTGTCTTGTGAAATAAAATATTTTCCCCACTTTTGACTTACTTTTTAATTTCCTTAACAGTATTTTTAATAAACAGAGCTTTTAAATACTTTTAATAAAATGCAGACTATTTTCTCTTATGATTAGTGGCTTCTGCATCCTAAGAACTTTTTGCTAATTTCAAGGTCGTGAGCATATTCTCCTCTGTTATTTCAAGAAGGTTTATGATTACAGCTTGTATATTTAGATTTGTGATTCAACACAAATATATTTCTATATGATGAAAGAGAGCAGTGTGGGTTTATTTTTCTTATGGGTATCCAATTGCTTTAGCACCATTTGTTGAAAAGATTATCTTTTCCCTCATTGAATTGGTTGGCATTGTTGTCAAAAATTAATTGACCATAACTGTAAAGGTATACTTCTGGACTCTCAGTTCTATTTTATTGACTTATATGTTTATTCTTAAGCTAGTATCACATTGTCTTTATTATGCTAGCTTTACAGTAAGTCGTGAAATCAGGTCTTCCATACTTAGACTGGTCATTCAAGATTGGTTGATCATATCTCTTTTGTATTTCCATATACATTTTAGAATCAGCTTGTAAATTAGTGTCCCCCAGAAGAAGTTAGACAATGTTTTTATTAGAATTGTGTTGACTCCATAGGTTCATTTGATAAGAATAGGCATCTTAATATTGAATCTTCCAATCCATTAATGTGGTATGTCACTTATTTACATTTTGTTGATTTCAGTGTAGAGGTCTTGTGCACTTCTGCTAATTTTATTTCTGTGGCTTTCATGCTTTGCTGCTGATAAAAATACTATTGTTTCAACTTTTGGTTTTGCTAGTATATGATAATAATTTTTTTTTATATTGAGTATATATCTTTGTGCCAAATTCACTCATTAGTTCTTGATTCCTTAATATTTTCTCTCCCCATAATTATGTCATTTGTAAGTAAAGATTGTTTTACAGCTATTATTTTTAATGTTTGTGCCTTTTAAAAATTGCCTTAAAACACTACCAAGCATCCTCAGTAAAGTGATGAGAATGGATATCCTTGCTTTGGTAATTGCTATCTATGGTCTGAATATGTCCCCAAAAATTAATATGTAGAAACTTAATTTCCAATGTGATAATATTAAGAAGTAAGACCTTTAGGAGGTTGGTAAGTCATGAGAGTAGAACCTTCATGGATGGAATGACGGCTTTTATAATATTGAAGGAGTGAGTTTATTCTGTTCTGCTCTTCCACTGTGTGAGGACAAGGGAACAGCATCTGTTGCTTTTGCCATTCCATCTTTTCTGCCTTGTGAGGCAGCAGCAAGACGCACCATCTTGGAATCAGAGAATAGCTGTTACCAGACACCAAATATTCCCAACATATTAATCTTGTATTTCCAGACTCCACAACCGTGAGAAACAAATTTCTATTCTTTATACATTACCCTTTCTCAGGTATTTTGTTATAGCAGAACGGAACGAATGGACATAAAAAGAAAGTGTATACAATTTTACAATTAAGCATAGTGTTAACGACAGTATTTTTAACAAGGGTATTTTATTAGATTGAGGAATTTCACTTCTGCTAAATAGTGTCAAATCTATTGAGAAGATATTGATTTTCTCCTTTATTCTGTAAAAGGGCGAGTTACATCAATTATTTCAAAATGTTAACGTAAGCAATGTTTTAGAAAAACTTAAAATTTATATTTCTGGCTTATGTTCTTGCTTAGATATTCTGGTCACTGATTTTATGGTTTTCTTCTGGTTAGAAAAAATATTGCAAACATAATATTCGTTTGTTCTGGTTATTGCTGAATATGGCTTCCTAGCCATTATTATACACAAAACTACTACTTTGAAAGTTATTTTCTTAACTTATAATTATTTTTGGAAGACCATTGATTCCTAGTTTCACTGGTAATGTCACTTCTCATTGAAATAATTAAAATTACTCTCAAGCTCATATTTAAATGCTATAGAAATTTAATTTAATCAGATATTCTTATACTGAATTTTTAAAAACTCAGAATAATTTTTCTAAACAAAAGTAATGCAAAAACAAGCTTTCTAAATCCAATAATTAATCTTGAAAGAATTTTGAACTTACAGAAAGGGATAATTG
Source organism: Gorilla gorilla gorilla (assembly GCF_029281585.2). NCBI lineage: Eukaryota > Metazoa > Chordata > Mammalia > Primates > Hominidae > Gorilla > Gorilla gorilla. The sequence continues at coordinate 47,177,231 of NC_073247.2, forward strand.
TCATAACTAATAATGAAAATCCTTAATTGATAAGTACAGTCTAGACACAAGTGATACAAATAATTTCCTACAGAGCTGAACATTTTTAGTTAACTGTTATTTTACTGTTCATATTCAATTGAAGTATCATACATTTATATTTTTCTATTATTTTATATTGTCTTGTGTGCCTCATTGAATGAATATAATAGATACTGATGTTGTAGTTTTGTTTGCCTTTTTTTGTTTTGAGACTAAGAAATTTCTAGTTATTTTTAAAAGAAGGACAAAACAGTGAGTAAAGAGTCAGTTTCACATATTGCTTTAAAACGGTACATGATGGGGGTAAATTTAGCAAAATCTAACAAACTTATACATTCTGTCTCTCTTTCTCTTTCATTGCACATACTTCTTTATTTTTTATTTTTACTTTTTTATTTTTGCATATGCTATTTTCTATTTGCCGATATGTATTCTTAGGATGGGTTCTTAGGAACAAATTGAATCAAAGCCACGTGAAGAAACTCGGGTGCTTAACATAACTGAAATCACCATTTATTTTAGATCTGTAATAATTACACCAGTTTAATATTGTATATGAAAGTAGTTCTAATAAATAGAGATTACATACAGATCCATTGATACATGACAGATATTTCAGCATATACCAATGAGGACAGAAATGGCTATTCAACCAATGGAAAGTGGTCTCACAGTTCCTGGTCCCTGTTACTGATCTTTCCACTCTGCCTCCATGTGATCAATTTTTTTTTTAATTTTTATTTTTTGAGACGGAGTTTCACTCTTGTTGCCCAGACTGGAGTTCAATGGCATGACCTCGGCTCACTGCAACCTCCGTCTCCCGGGTTCAAGCAATTCTCCTGCCTCAGTCTCCCGAGTAGCTGGGATTACAGGCGTGCGCCATCACGTCTGGCTAATTTGGTATTTTTAGTAGAGACGGGGTTTCACCATTTTGGCCAGGCTGGTATCAAACTCCTAACCTCAAGTGATCCACCCGCCTCAGCCTCCCAAAGTGCTGGGATTACAGGCATGAGCCACGGCTCCCGGCTGTGATCAAAATTTTTTGATTCCAAATATAAATGAGAACATGCACTATTTCTGTTTTGTACATGGTTTATTTCACTTAAGATAATGACATCCAGTTCCATTCATGTTGCTTCAAATACCATAAATTCATTCTCTTTTCCTTTTTTTCTCTCTAATTTTTAGTTTTTGTGGGTACATAATAGGTATACATATTTATGGGGTATATGGGATATTTTAATACAGGCATACAGTGTGCAATAATCACATCAGAGTAAATGGGGTATTCTTAACCTCAAGCATTTATCCTTGGTGTTATAAACAACCCAATTACATACTTTTATTTCTTTTAAGATGTACAATTAAATTATTATTGACTATAGTCACCGTGTTGTGCTATCAAATGCTAGGTCTTACTCATTTCTTCTAACTATTGTTTTGTACCCATTAACCATTCCCACTTCCTTCCCACCCCCTCACTACCCTTCCCACCCTCTGGTAACCATCATTCTTCTCTTTATCTGCATATGTTCAATTGTTTTAATTTTTAGCTCCCACAAATAAGTGAGAATATGAAAAGTTCATATTTTTGAGCCTGGCTTATTTCACTTAACATAATGGCCTCTGGTCCCATATATGTTGTGGTAAATAACAGGATCTCATTCTTTTTACAGCTGAATAGCACTCCATTGTGTATATTCATCACATTTTCTTATTCATTCGTCTGCTGACAGGCATAGTTTGCTTTTAAATCTTGGATATTGTGAATACTGCTGCAATAAACACGGGAGTGCAGATATCTCTTTGATACATAGATTTAGATTTTCATTATATGGGGTGTATACATAGCAGTGGGATTGATGGGTCATATGGTAGCTTTATTTTTAGTTCTTTGAGGAACCTCCAAGCTGTTCTTCATAGTGATTGTATTAATGTACATTACCACTCAGTGTGTATGAGAGTTCCCTTTTCTCCACATCCTTGCCAGCATTTGTTATTGCCTGTCTTTTGGATAAAAACATTTTAATTGGAGTGAGGTGTAGTTTTGATTTGCATTTTTCTGATGTTCAAAGATGTTGAGCACTTTTTCAAATATCTCATATGCCATTTGTATGCCTTCTTTTGAGAAATGCCTACTCATAGCTTTTGCCCAGTTTTTAATCAGAATATTAGATTTTTTTCCTATATAGTTATTTGAACTCTGTATATATTTCAGTTATTAATCCATTATCAGATGGATAGTTTTCAAATATTTTCTCCCATCCTGTGGGTTATCTCTTCATTTTGTGAAATGTTTTCTTTGCTGTGCAGAAGCTTTGTAACTTTAAGTGATTCCACTTGTCCATTTTTGCTTTGATTACCTGTGCTTTGGGGTATTACTTAAGAAATGTTTGCCCAGAATAATATCCTGGAGAGTTTCTCTAATGTTTTCTTTTAGCAGTTTCATAGTTTGGGGACATCAGTTTAAGTCTTTAATCCATTATGATTTGATTTTTGTATATGGTAAGAGATATAGGGTCTAGTTGTATTTTTCTGCTTAAGAATATCCAGTTTTTGAGCATTGGTTATTGACAATGCTGTCCTTTACCTAAGTATGTTCATGGCACTTTTGTCAAAAATGAGTTTACTTATACGTATGGATTTGATTCTGATTTATCTATTCTGTTCTATTGGTTTATGTGTCTGTTTTTATGCCAGTAACATGCTATTTTGGTTATTATAGTTCTGTAGTATAAATTGAAGACAGATAATGTGGCTTTTTCAGTTTTCTTCTTTTTCCTTAGTACAGCTTTGGCTATTCTGGGTCTTCTGTGGTTCCATATAAGTTTTAGGATTTTTTTTATTTCTGTATTTTGATAGTGATTGCATTGAATATGTAGATGTATGGACAGTTTAACAATATTGATTCTTCCAATCCACGGATATGGAATATTTTCCCATTTTTCTGGTGTCCTCTTCAATTTCTTACATCAATGTTTTGTAATTTTTATTGGAGAGATCTTTCACTCCTTTGGTTAAGCTAATTCCTAGGAATTTTATTTTATTTGTAGCTATTGTAAATGGTATTACTTTCTTTATTTTCTTTTCAGGTTGCTCACTGTTGGCATATATAAATGCCATTGATTTTTTGTATGTCGATGTTGTATTCTGCAACTTTACTGAATTTGTTTATCAGTTCTAATAGTTTTTTGTGGAGTTTTTAGGTTTTTCCAAACATGAGATCATATCATCTGCAAACAAGGAAAATTTGACTTCTTCCTTTCTAATTGTGATGCCCTTTATTTATTTCCCCTCTCTGATTGCTCTAGCCAGGACTTCCAGTACCTTGGAACTTCCAGTACTATATCCCCTCTCTGTTGCTCCAGCTGGGACTTCCAGTACTATGTGTTTCACTCTGCTGAGTAACAGGGTGAAAGTTTACATCCTTGTTGTGTTCCAGATCTCAGAGGAAAGACTTTCTGTGTTTCCTCATTCAGTATGATACAGTTTCCTGAAGCCTCCCCAGCCACGCCTTCTGTACAGCCTGTGGAACTGTGAGGAAACTAAGCCTCTTTTCTTTATAAATTATCCACTGTCAGGTAGTTCTTCATAACAGTGTGGGAACCAACCAACACACAATTTAATTATACTCTTTAAGTTATTTTAAAATTTACAATTAAATTGTTATTGACTGTAGTCACCCTGTTGTGCCATCAAGTAGTAGTTCTTATTCATTATTTCTGGTTTTTGTACCCATTAACCATCCCCCACCTCCCCCCAGCTCCCCACTGCCCTTCCCAGCCTCTAGTAACTATCCTTCCACAGTGGGTCTGTCATATACGGCTTTTATTATGTTGAGGTATGCTCGTTCTATACCCGGTTTTTCAATGACTTTTATCATGAAGGGATGTTGAATATTATCATGTGAGTTTTTGGCATAAATTGAAATGATCATATGCTTTTTATCCTTCATTATGTTTATATGATGTATGGCATTGATTGATTTGCATATGTTGAATCATCCTTGCATCCCAGGGATAAATCCCACTCCCTCATGATGAATGACCTTTTTAATGTGTTGTTGTTGAATTCAGACTGCCAGTATTTCGTTGAGGATTTTTCCATCAGTGTTTATCAGACATATTGGCTAATGTTTTCCTGTTTTTGATGTTTCTCTGGTTTTGCTACAAGAGTAATTCTGGACTTATGAGTTTGGAAGTAGTCCTTCTGCCTCTATTTTTTGGAATAGTTTTTAGTAGGATTGGTATTAGCTTTTTTTCCCCCCCAAGGTAATTTAACTCTTTTTATTGTACTTTAAGTTCTGAGATACATGTGCAGAACGTGCAAGTTTGTTATACAGGTATACACATGCCATGGTGGTTTGCTGCACCCACCAACCCGTCATTTGCATTAGATATTTCTCCTAATGCTATCCCTCGCCTTAGTTCTTAAAGAGTTTAATAAAATTTATCAGTGAAGCCATAGCATCCTGGGAGTTTCTTTGCTGGGAGACTCTTTTTATGGCTTTGATCTCATTATTTGTTATTGGTCTGTTCAGGTTTTTGATTTCTTCATAGTTCAATTTTAGTAGATTGTATATGTATAAGAATGTATTCATTTGTTTGAGGTTTTCCAATTTGTTGACATAGAGTTGCTCATAGGAACCTCTAATGAGCCTTCGAATTTGTGTTATTGGTTGTAATGTCTCCTTATTCATCTCTGATTTTATGTATTTGGGTCTTCCCTCTCTTTCACTTAGTCTGGCTAAAAGTTTGTTAATTTTGATTATTTTTTCAAAATTCCAGCTTTTGGCTTCATTAATCTTTTTTATTGTTTTCTTCACTTCGATTTCATTCTGCTCTCATCTTTATTATTTCTTATCTATTACTAATTTTGGATTTGGTTTGCTTTTGCTTTTCTGTTTCTTTAGGATACATTGTTGGGTTGCTCATTTGATGCTTTTCCTTTTTTTCATTTTGGGCACCTATAGCTATTAGCTTCCCTCTTAGTACTGCTTTTGCTGTATCACATAGGTTTTAATATTTTGTGTTCCATTATCATTTGCTTCAAAAATTTTTCAATTTTCTTCCTAATCTTTTCATTGACTAACTGGTCATTCAGGAACATATTGTTTAATTTCCATGTGTTTATACAGTTTCCAAAATTCCTCTTGTTTTTTATTTCTAGCTTCATCCTATTGTGGCCAGAAAAGATACTTGGTGTTTTAAATTTTTTTTAATGGTTTAAAACTTGCTTTGTGGCTTTAAATATAGTCTATCCTTTAGAATGATCCATGTGCTGAAGATAAGAATTTGTATTCTGCAGCCAGTCAAAGAAATGTTCCATAAATATCAATTATGTCCATATTATCTATAGTGCAGATTAAGCCCAATGTTTCTTTGTTGATTTTCTCTCTGGATGATATGTTTAATGCTGAAAGTTGAGTGTTGAAGTTTCTGGCTATTACTGTATTGGGATCTATCTATTTCTTTAGCTCTAATATTTGCTTTATATATCTGGTTGTTCCAGTGTCAGGTGCATATATATTTTTACGATAGTTACAACTTCTGACTAAATTGACCTCTTTATCTTATATAGTGACCTTCTTTGTCTCTTCTTATAGTTTTTGTCTTGAAATCTATTTTGTCTGATATAAGTATAGTGAAACTTGCTCTTTTTTGTTTCCATTAGCATGGTGTATATATATATATATATATAGGTGGGTACATAGAAGGTGTGTATATTTATGGAGTACATGAGATGTTTTGATAGAGGCATGTAATGTGAAATAAGCATGCCATGGAAAAAGGGGTATCATGGAGAAAGGGATGGCTACCTCCCCTTGAGAATCTATCCTTTGAGTTACAAACAATCTGGTATAGTTTGCTTCTGTGTTCCCACTCAAATCTCACGTCAAATTGTAATTCCCAATGTTGGGGGAGGGACCTGGTGGGAGGTAATTGGATCATGGCAGCAGATTTCCCCCTTGCTGTTCTCGTGATATTGAGTCAGTTCTCACAAGATCTGGTTGTTTAAAAGTATGTAGCACTTCAACCTTTGGTCTTTCTTTCCTGCTCCACCATGGTAAGACGTGCTTGCTTCTCCTTTGCCCTTCTGCCATGATTGTAAGTTTCCTGAGGCCTCCCCAGCCATGCCTTCTGTACAGCCTGTGGAACTGTGAGGAAACTAAGCCTCTTTTCTTTATAAATTACCCATTGTCAGGTAATTCTTCATAACAGTGTGAGAACAAACCAACACATAATTCAATTATACTCTTTATTTTAAAATTTACAATTAAATTATTATTGGCTGTAGTCACCCTGTTGTGCTATCAAACAGTAGTTTTTATTCATTATTTCTGTTTTTGTACCCATTAACTGTCCCCCACCTCCCCCCAGCTCCCCACTGCCCTTCCCAGCCTCTAGTAACGATCCTTCCACTCTCTATGTACGTGAGTGCAATTGTTTTGATTTTTGATCCCCAAAATAAATGAGAACATGTAATGTTTGTCTTCTGTGCCTAGCTTATTTCACTTAACAAAATAATCTCCACTTCCATCCATGTTGTTGCAAATGTTTCATCTCATCATTTTCAGTCTATGTGTGTCTTTATAGATGAAATGTGTTCCTTGTAGGCAACAGATCACTCGGTCTTGTTTTTTTTGTATCCATTTAGCCATTCTATGTCTTTTGATTGGAAAGTTCATTTCATTGACATTTAATGTTATTATTGATAAGTAAGGACTTACTTCTGCCAGTTTGTTATTTGTTTTATGGATGTTTCCTGGTCTTCTCTTCCTTCTTTCTTTCCTTCCTGTCTTCCTTTTAGTAAAGATGATTTTCTCTGATGATATGATTTAGCTTCTCTTAATTTTTTGTGTATCCACTGTATGTTTATTAGTTTGAGGTTACCATAGACTTGCAAATAGCATCTTATAACCTATTATTTAAAACTGATGGCAACTTAACACTGATTGCATATACAAACAAACAAGCAAAAAGAAAACAAATAAAAACTCTATAACTTTGTCTCCCTGCTTTTTAAGTTTTTGTTTTTTTCTATTTGTATCTCATTGTACTGTCTCCGTCATGACAAATTGTTTAGTTATTTTTGATCATTTCATTTTTTTGTCTTTCTTCTTAAGATATGAGCCATTTACACATCACAATTTTGGTGTGATAATATTCTTTTTTTCTGCATGCTTACTATTACCAGTGAGTTATGGACCTTCAGATGATTTCTTATTGCTTATTGGCAAAGTTTTGTTCATATTGAAAAACTCCTTTTAGCATTTCTTGTAAGATAGATCCAATGTTCATGAAATCTCTCAGCTTTTGTTTGTCTGGGAAGTATTTATTTCTCTTTTATATTTGAAGGAATTTTTTTACCAGATATACTTTTCTAGAGTAAAAGTTGTTCTGCTTCCGCACTTTAAATATGACATGCTACTTTCTCCTGGACTATACTATGCAGTTTCTACTGAATAGTTTTCTTGCAGACATATTGGAGTTTCTTTGTATGTTACTTGTTTCTTTTCTATTGCTGCTTTTAGAATCTTTCCTTGTCCTTACCCTTTGGGGTTTGATTGTTAAATGCCTTGAGATAGTCTTCTTTTGGTTATATCTTCTTGGTTTTTTATATCTTTGTTGTACTTGGATATTGACATCTTTCTCTAGATTTGGGAAGTTCTGTGTTATTATCCCAATGAATAAACTTTCTACTCCTATCTCTTTCTACCTCCTGTTTAAGGCCAATAACTCTTATATTTGCCCTTTTGAAGCTATTTTCTTGATCTTTTAATCATGCTTCTTTGTTTTATATTCTTTTTTATTTTGTCTCCTCTATATATTTTTAAATATGTAGACTATATTTTTAAATAGCCTGTCTTTAAGCTCACTAATTATTTCTTCTGCGTGACCAATTCTGCTATTAAAAGACCAATGCATTTTTCAGTATGTCAGTGGCGTTTTTCAGCTCCAGAATTTCTGCTTGACTATTTTTAGTTATTTTAATTTCTTTGTTAAATTTATCTGATAGAATTCTAAATCTCTTCTCTGTGTTATCTTGAATTTCTTTGAGTTTCTCAACACAGATATATTGAACTCTCTGTCGGAAAGATCACATATATCTGTTTCTCTGGGATTGAACCCTGGTGTCTTATTTAGTTCGTTTGTTGGTGTCCTGTTTTCCTGGATGGTTTTGATATTTGTGGATGTTCACCAGTTTCCAGGCATTGAAGTGTTAGATGTTTATTGTAGTCTTCACAATCTGTGCTTGTTTGTATGCATCCTTGCTGGGAAGGTTTTCCAGGTATTCAATGGGACTTTGGTGTTATAATCCAATGTTTTTTCATTGTAGTCTTATCTGCATTACCCCAAGCCCAATAACACTGTAGTCTTTGCAGACTTGTAGTTGTACCACCTTGGTGGTCTTGGATAAGATTTGGGAGAATTCTCTGGATTACCCGTTAGAGACTCCTGTTCTGTTCCCTTAATTTATTCCAAACAAATGGAGTCTTTCTCTGTGCTGAGCTACCTAGTGCTGGCGAAGGAGTGACACAAGCACGGCTGTGTCCACCACTGCTGGGATTGTGCTGGGTCAGACCTGAAGCCGGCAGAGCACTGGGTCTTGTCAAAGGCTGCTATAACCATTACCTGGTTACTACCTATGTTCACTCAAGGCTGTAGCACTCTATAATCAGCAGATCATGAAGCCAGTCTTATGTCCTTCCCTTCAGGGTGGAAAGTTCCCTGGGGCCCTGGGTGGGTACAGAGATGCCATCTGGGAGCCAGAGATCAGAGTAGAAAATCCCCCAAATCCATCTGGTGCTCTTTTCCACGGTGGTTAATCTGGAACTGAAACCAGAAGACATGGTTCTTCCCATTCTTCCCTCCCCTTTCCTCAGGCAAAGGAGTGTCTCCTTGTGTCCACCATCACCACAGGCCTATGGGGGAGTACTGACAGCATACCCGTGATGTTCATTTAAAGCCAAATGGCTTCCAATATGCTAGTGGTGAATTCTGCCAGGCCTGGGACTCACCTTTCAGGACAATTGACTCCCCTCTTTGCCAAGGTATGTCCAGAAATTCCATCCAAGATCCAAAGCCTGGAATTGGGGACTCCTAGAGACCACTTGGTGCTCTTCCTCACTTTGTCCAAGCTCGTACCTAAGTTGCAAGACAAAGTCCCCTTTATTCTTCCCTCTTCTTTTCTCAAGCAGAAAAAGGTCTTTCCTTGAGGCCACCACAGCTGTGAATATGCTGGGTCACACCTAAATGCAGCACGACACAGAGTCTCACCCAAGGCTCAAGGCATAGATTACCTCCTTATAGTTGCTGATTATTCAGGGCTCAAGTTCTCTTAAGTCAGCAGGTGCTGAACCCTGTCAAGACTGGGTCCTTCCCTTCAAGGCAGTGCATTACATTCTAGGGTGGATCTAGAAATGTCATCTGGGAGCTAGGGCATGGAATGAGGCCTCATGACTCTGCCCAGTGCCCTATCCTACTGTGGCCGAGCTGGTATTTAAGTTGCAAAACAAAGTCATCTTTACTCTTTCCTCTCCTCTTCTCGAGTGTGAAGTTGGGATTTCTTTTGTTATTGTAGGCTGTGTTGTCTGGTGTTGTGGGAGGGGTGGAGCAAGCACTCAATCTGCCTAGGCTGATATCTCACTGGGTTATGTGATCCCTAAATCCACTGGCTCTGAGCCCAGTACAGTACTAGGACTTGCCTAGAAGTTGCAGGCCTTGTGGCCTAGACAGCCTTTCTAGTTTATTTAGAGCCCTAGAGTACATTAGCCTGCAATGACAAGGCTGCTGAAACTCAAGTTCCAACTTCTGGGATAGGTAATTCTCCTCTGGCTGGGGCTAGTCTATATGCTCCCTCCATGGGTGCTGCTGAGTTCTGCCGTGTGTCCCCATAATCACTGTGCTCTCCCTCCCCCAACTCACAGATTCTTTCTCTGTGCCACATGGGCCACTACCAGAGGACTGGGGAGCAGTGTTGTTAGCAATTCAAACTGTCTCTTCTACCCTCTTCAGTGTCTCTTTTAGTGATATGAAGTTGTTAAAACCAGGTACTATGATTGCTCACCTGATTTATGATTTATGAAGGTGGTTTTTGTATAGATAGTTGTCAAATTTGGTTTTCCTGCAGGGAGAATAATTGATGGAGACTTCTATTCAATTATTCTTCTCCTGCTCCTTCCAATTTTATTCTTTTTTATGGCTGAATTGTATTCCATTGTGTATATATACCACATTTCCTTTATCCATTCATCAGTTGCTGAACACTTCGGTTGATTTCATCTTTTTGCTACTGTAAATAGTGCTTCAATAAACATATGAGTTCAGATTTCCCTTTCATATATTGATTTCCTTCCCTTTGGTTAGATACCCAGTAGTGAAATTGCTGGACCAAATGATAATTCTATTTTTAGTTTTTGGAGAAATCTCCAGCTGTTTTCCATAGTGGCTGTACTAGTTTACATTCCCACGAACAATATATAAGAGTTCCCTTTTCTCTGCATTCTCACCAATGTCTATATCTTTTTCTTTTTGGTAATACCCATTCTGACTGGGGTAAGATGATATCTCACTGTGGTTTTGATTTGCATTTCTCTGATGATTACTGATTTTGAGAATTTTTTAATATATCTGTTGACCATTTGTATATCTTCTTTTGAGAAATGTCTATTCATGTTCTTTGACCACATTTTAATGGAATTACTTGGTATTTCCTATTGAATTGTTTGAGTTCTTTGTATATTCTGGAAAATAGTCCCCTGTCAGATGAATCATTTGCAAACATTTTCTCCCATTCAACAGGTTGTCTCTAATCTGCTGATTATTTCTTTTAGCATTCAGAAGCTTTTTAGTTTAATTAAACACATTTATCTATTTCGGTTTTCGTTGCATGTGCTTTTGACATCTTGTCATACATTATTTGCCTAGACAGCATCCAGGAGAATTTTCTCTAGGTTTTCTTCCAGTATTTTAAAAGTTTTGGGCCTTACCTTTATGTCTTTGATCTATTTTTACTTGATTTTTATATATGATGAGAAATAAGGGTCACGTTTTATTCTGCATGTGGTGATCCAATTTTACAAGTACCATTTCTTAAATAGAATGCCCTTTTCCAAATGTAAGTTCTTATCAGCTTTGTGAAAGATCAATTGGCTATAAATATGTGCTTTATGTCTGGATTCTCTATTCTCTTCCATTAGTTTGGTCCATTGGTCTATGTGTCTATTTTTATACCAATACCATGTTCTTTTGGTTCCTACAGCCTTGTAATACATTTTGAAATCAGGTAACATGATGCCTCCAGATTTGTTCTTTTGGTCAGGATTCCTTTGAATTTTTTGCTCTTTTTTTCCTGTATAAATTTTAGGATTTTTTTTCTAACTCTGTAAAAAATGTGGTATTGGTATTTGGATGGGATTGCATTGAATCTTTAGATTGCTTTGGGCAATATCACAATTTTAATATTAATTATTTTGATCCATGAGTATGAGATGTTTTTCCATTTGTTTGTGTGATCCTCAATTTCTATCATCAGTATTTTTTTATTTCTCCCGTAGAGATCTTTCACCTTCTTGTTGAAATATATTCCTAGGTATTTTATATTTTTGTGGTTATTGTAAATGCAATTGCCTTCTTGATTTCTTTCTTGGCTGGATCATTATTCATGTATGAAAATTCTACTAATTTCTGTATATTGATTTTGTATTCAGAAACTTTACTGAGTTCATTTATAAATCAAATAGTTTTTTGGTAGAGTCTTTAGGTTTTCCTGGATATAAGACCATATTAGCAAAGAGGGACAATTTGACTTTTACTTTTACAATTTAGAGGTTTTTTATTTCTTTCCATTGCCTGATTGGTCTGTCTAGGACTTCCAGTAGTATGTTGATTAGAAGTGGTGAAAGTGGGCATCTGTGTCTTGTTCCAGTTCTTAGAGGAGAAGCTTTCAGCTTTTCCCTATTCAATATGATGTTAGCTATGGGCTTGTCACATATGGAAAGCTTTTCACTTTGTTGAGATACTTTTCTTCTATACCTAATTTATCGTGAAGGTTGTTAAATTTTATCAGTTGCTTTTTCTCCATATATTGAAATGATCATATGGTTTTTGTCTTTCATTCTGTTGATGTGCTGCATCAAGTTTATTGATCTGCATATATTGAACAATCCTTGCATTGAAGGGATAAATCCCACTTGATTATGGTGTATTTGCTAACTGTCATAACAGCTTTGAGTACGGACATAAGCCAGAATTGGAGAACGCATTTCTTAAATGTTCCTAAGAGGTTCATAGATGCTGATCCTTCATAGAACCTGCAGTGAATGCAGTAGTATGCCATCTATGCCTATCCTTCAGGACTGAGATACTCACACCCATGGCTGTCAGGAGTGACTGTAGCTACAAACACTCATCTGAGTCCTTTCTCCAAAATTTCCTTCAGCCATAGGAAAACCTCTCACCCAATGGCAAGTCACATCCAGTCATTCCCCCTCCCCAGTGGCAACCCACATCCAGTGGATGGTCAATGCAGGGATATGAAGGTGAGTCTCATTCCCTCAATTTAAGATATCCTTGAAGGCAATGGCAGCTTGAGCACTCTGTATGGGATCAGTCAAGGCCTCTGTTGCAAGAGTATCATACTTCAGCCTTTTTTTTCTCTGCTTTATATCCTGCTTCCTTCACTCCTTACAGATATTATGCTTGAGAACATTCTTGGCATGCAAAAATCCACCTCAAAGTCTGTTTCCCAGAGAATCAAGTCTAGATAGTTCGTGCCATGAGTGATCTGAAGAAGATTTGAAAATAGGACTTGGCAGTGGATCACCTGCTGGTCAGCTGGCAATGAAGACCACTTCACTAGTGGTACTTGGAATACTGATAGCTTCTGACACAATGTAGCAGTGTGACTGTTGCAATCTTATCAACAGTAAAATGAGATAAAATGGTGGAAGGGAATGTACTAGAACAGGGATCTCCAAACCCCAGGATTTGGACCGGTACTGGTCTGTGGCCAGTTAGGCACCAGTTTGCACAGCAGGAGGTGAGCAATGGGCAAGAGAGCATTACTGCCTTATCTCAGCCTCCTGTCAGATTAGTGGCAGCATTAGATTCTTGTAGGAACGTGAACCCTGTTGTGAACTGTGCATGCAGAGGATTTAGGTTGTTCTCTTCTTATGATAATCTAACTAATTCCTGATGTAATGCCTGATGATCTGAAATGGAACAGTTTCATCCTGAAACCATCCCCACCATTCCCCCTACCCCTTCTGTCATCCAGTCAGTCTGTGGAAAAATCGTCTTCCACGAAATTTGTCCCTGGTGCCAAAATGATTGGGGACTTCTATACTAGAAGATGTAATATATCAGATTTTGAGAATTTCTGTAGAAGTAATAATTATATAAGCACTATGAAACTAGATGGTTGTTAACCAATGCACTGGTGAAAATCAAAAAAAAGCTGAGTAGGGATCACCAGTTTAAGGTAGCAAGTGAGCACTTCTTTACCAACATATGAATATAGTCTCATTCTTACAGAAAACCCTGAGAATCAGATAAGAACATAATTAAGAGTAGCAGAACGCAAGAAAAGGCTAAATTCTCAGCCAGCAAATCTGCTATACTAGTATCCAGATTGGGAAGGAGTAAGAGCCTGAGACTTGAGATGGGAACAATCTAGGTTAATTTACTTGACATTCTTGAGTCCTCAGATTTCCCTAAACTTTTTGGGCTTGCAGAAGCGAATTCTCTCAGCAAATTCTCATTGCCACCTTGTGCCCCCACTTTCTGCCTTGCTTTCAACATAAGCCTTTTTCAGGATATATTCCAACTCCTTTTTAATCTCCAGAAAACAACTAAGTCTCAGTCACAACATAATACAGGAGGAAGAGTGCTGGATGTGCTAATAGAGGAAAGAAACTATGATATAAAAAAGTCTTAGGACCTAGAAAACATTTTCCAGAAGAATCTGGGAGACTACCCATGATTGTAGAATGATACACTACATAAGGCCAGGAGATCCACCAGCAGGCTATATTCCAATAGAAAATCCAGTGGATACTCCATTTGCTAAGTGCTGAGACGTGTGTTGGTGCAAAGGGATATCAAGTGACCATGTATCCATAATTGGTTAAATTATACTGCTTCTGTCAGACCCACCAAGTCATAAGGCAAAGCAGGTCTAGGAGCATTCTACAATAAATGGAAGTGGTGTATGAAGGATTGGACATGAGCAGAGATGAATACACAAGTAAACTTCCCAACAAGGTGGTCTATCTTCTACTGTTTTTATGAGCATCTCTTCCTCATTTCATACTGATGGCAGCATACGAGAGGCCCCTTGGGATTAGCTATCAGAAGAAGGGTCAGGGAGAGTAGTTTATAGATGAGTGTAGAGGGGAATTTATTTTCTATATTCAACAAAGAAAATGTTTGTGACCAAATGTGTGGGGCTTTTTCTCACATAAACCGATTCACCAACTCTCCAGACACCAACTGGAATCGTCTGGTTTAATTTAATTCTGACACTATCTATGTGAAGATAGCATCAGATCTCACAGGTTAAGGGCTCACTCCCACAATACTGCCTCCATTTCAAGTGCCAATCACAAGTTTGGGTTGTTACTTGTGCTTCTGACTGACCAGTCAGAGATTCCCATGACTCCCTCCTTGGGTTCAATCATTTGCTACAATAGCATACATAATTCAGAAAAACAGTTTACTTACCAGATTACAGGCCTATTATAAAAGGATGCAACTCAGGAACAGCCAGCTGGAAGAGATGCATAGAGCAATTTATGTGGGAAGGGACATGGAGGTTCCATGACCTCTCCAGGTAACCTACCCTCCTAGCATTTCCACACGTTCAGCAACCAGAAAGCTCTCTAAACCTCTTCCTTGAGGGGTTTTATGGAGGCTTAATTGTTTAGGCATGACTAGTAAAATCACTGGCCATTGGTGATCAGCTCAACCTCCAGCCCCTCTATCCTGCTTAAAGGTTGGGTGGTGGGGCTGAAAATTCCAGCCCTCTTGTAACATGTTTGATTCCCCTGGCAACCAGCTCCTATATTGAGGTTATCCAGGAGCCCAGCCACCAGTCATCTCATTGGCATACAAAAAGACACTTACACTTTAGAGATTCCAAGGGGTTTAGAAGCTTCTGTGCCAGGAAACTGGACAAAAATGAACTATATGTTTCTTATGATAAATTGCAACAAAAAACTACTGCAGCCCTACAGTCCTGCTTTATGGTGGTCTTGAACATCAATGATTATGAGAAATCCTCCAAATAGGCAGTCCTTCAAAAGGTTCAATGGGTCTTCTTTTATTATTAGGAAAGAAACAACCTGAGATAAGAATATAGCATCCCATGGGCAGTGGCAGATGGCTTGACAGGTTGATCAGTGCCCTGTCCATTCACTAATTGGAAGATTAGTGACAAAGAAGCCTGGGCAAGAGACACATGGATGGAGCTATGGAAGTGAGCATAAAAGGTAAAGGTTTTAGTATCATAAATTAATGCTTACTTGAGACTATGCATCATGTAAGATACACTTAACAACCAGTTTTTCTAAATGATTTTGCTAGTTATCAACTGCCATTCTCTAACATCCAGTGTCTGTAGCTGGCAAAGTGAAGACACAGAGTAACCAGAGTAGAATAGAGAATATCCCTGGAACCAACAGCATGCACTCCAACATACAGGCTGGCTTTGCCACTGTGTCTGCCGAACATCCAACCTGCCAGCAACAAAGGCCAAAACTGAGCCCCAGTACATCATCATACTTCGAGAAAACCAACCAACTGCATGGTGGCAAGGTGATTACATTGGACCCCTTCCAGCTTGGAAAGGGCAGTAATTCATTGTGGCTAAATTCAACATATATTTCAGGTATGAGATTTTTCTTCCTACCTAAATGGCACCAGCCGGGACCACTATTCAAGGGAATACGCACAGATACATGATCTTACAAAGCCTCACATTGTACCAAGAGATCAACCTTATATTAAAGGAGACGAGGCAGTCAGCAAATGGCCATGACTTCCTCCAAATATTACTTTCTACTGCATCACCAAAAAGTTGTTGGTTTGATATAGAAATAGAAAAGATTTTAAAGGTGCAGCTCAAGTACTAATTTGAATACAATAGCCTGTGATGGTGGAGTGCCTTTGCCACTGTATACAACCCAAATTTATTAGCATTGTATGGTATTGTGAGACAATACGTAGAATGCATGGGTATGGAAACCAAGGTGGGGGAGTAAAAATAATGTTTTACCATCATTTCCAAGGACCCATTTGGAATATCTGCACTTCCTCTCCCAATAATTTTAAGTTCTACAGGACTGGATATCCTAGATATCAGAGGAGAATGTTTCTATCAGGGAACACAGCAAATGAGTCCCATTAAACTTCAAAGCTGTGGCTGCTTCCCAGGTGTTTCAGGCCTTTTGTACCAAGAAAGGAGCAGGCAAGGAACAGGCAGTATCCTGGCAGGGGAAATGGACCCTGATCATCATGAGCAAGTAAGGCTAAGGTTGTACAAAGGAAGAATACATTTGGTTCCAAGATGATCCACTAGATGTCTCCTCATATTCTGAAGCCTAAATCTAACGGCAAATGGGCAAGTAAGTGGACAGTCATGGCCGATGGAGTATACAGAATATCACCCAGCAAACTTAGAGAATATATCAGTCCATTTAAAATGTTAATAGATTATTGTTGTCGAGAATCTGTCATTAGTCCTGGAAGTGCAAAAGTGATTACATCAGCAAACTGAGTGTGTATCCACCGGTTAGGATTCAACTTGTATTAACCTGGTGTATCGATCTGGGGCCCAGCAGGAAACAGGTGCCACACTCAAATGAGGTGACTAAAAATAATTTTATGAAGAAACAGTTTATAAATGTATAAGCTGGTTTAAGAGATTGCAACAAGAGATGATAGAGAATCCCTGGGATAGTTACAACTGAAAACCACTGCTACTGGTGGGTCTTAAAAGACAAGGGGTTGAGTGATTGTCAGAACATGAACAGACCTGTAGCTAAAGACCAGGAATCCTCTGTTATGAACTTTGGCTTTAGAAAGAAAACACAGCCAATACCAACCTGGAGCCTAGCAGGATGAACAATGGAGAAATAAATTTTTGCCCTGTTTATTCTTTCTCTCTTTGGTTTAATAATAGCCTTACTGAAATATAGTTTACACGCCATAAACTTCACCCTTTGAAAGTATACAATTTAGTGGCTTTTAGTATATTCACAGAATTATGCATCCATCATCACTAATTTTAGAACATTTTCGTCACCCCCAAAAGAAGTACTATACCCCTTCTACCCTCCCTCCAGAGCCTGACAAACACTAATCTACATTCTGCTTCTATTTATTTTCCTTTTCTGGGCATTTAATATAAATATAGCCATACAATATGTGGTCTTTCTTCGACTTCCTTTTTTCACTCAGTGTAATTTTTCAAGGTTCATAAATGTTGTACAATATATATATAGACTTCATTCCATTTTATTCAAAGAAAATTTTATTGTATAGATATACCACAGTTTGTTTATCCATTCATTAGTTAATGAACATATGGATTATTTCTACTTTTGGCTACTATCAATAACCCTGCTATGAAAATTCATGTGCAACTTTTTGTATGGAGGTATTTTTACATTTCTTTTAGGTACATCACAATAGCGTACATGACAATTCTAGTTACTCCACATTCTTGTTGAACCTGTTATTGTCTATCTTTTTTGTTGTAGCCATCGTAAGTGGGTATAAAGTAATATTTCATTGTGATTTTGATTTGAATTTGTTTAATGACTCGTATTTTAGTGTTATTTTGTGTATATATTGGCCATTTGTATACCCTTTTTATTTTTATTTTTTAATTTATGTGGGCAAATAGTAGGTGTATATATTTATGGGGTACATTAGTTGTTTTGATACAGGCATTTGATGTGAAATAAGCACATCATGGAGAAGGGGGTCCATCTCCTCAAGCATTTATCCTTTGAGTTACAAACAATCCAATTACATGCTTTAAGTTATTTTAAAATGTAAAATAGAGTTATTATTCACTATAGTCTCATTGTTGTGCTATCAAATAGTAGATCTACTCATTTTTTCTAACTATCTTTTGTGCCCATTAACCATACCCATGTTCCCCCAATCCCTCCAAAACCCTTCCCAGCCACTGGTAACCATCCTTCTACTCTACGTCCTGGAGTTCAAATGTTTTGATTTTTAGATCCCAGAAATAAGTGAGAACATGCAATATTTGAAGCAATATTTCTGTGCCTGGCTTATTTCACTTAACCTAATGATCTACTTGGGGGCATAATGATCATAACAGTGAGTTTTCTTCTAGCCCTGGGTTGGTCTAGAAATGTCATCTGGGAGCTAGGGCCTGGAATGGGGACTTCAGGACTCTCGTTGTTGTTTTACTTTACTGTGGCTCAGCTGGTATCCAAATTGCAAGACAAAGTCCTATTTACTCTTCCCACTCTTCTGGGGCTGTGAGCTGTGCTGTCTGGAGCTGGGGGAGGGGTGATGCAGATGCTCCCTTGGCCACCTCCACTAGTGTCCCACAGGACTGCATGCATCCCAAGTCCACTGGCTTCAGGCCCAGCACAACACCAGGACTCACCCAGGAATTGCAGTCATTGTGACCTATACTACCTTTCAAGCTTATTTAGGACCCTAAAGTTCTTTAGTTTGCATTCCTGGGGCTACCTGGAGCTCAGATTCCGACTGCTGGGATGGACGATTCTCCTCTGGCTAGGGTTAGTTGGTCTAAATACAACCCGTTTGGGGGCCAGCTGAATTCTTACCTTTGTTGCTTTCCACTGTGACAGGGCAGCACTGAATTTAAATGCAACGTCC
Source organism: Gorilla gorilla gorilla (assembly GCF_029281585.2). NCBI lineage: Eukaryota > Metazoa > Chordata > Mammalia > Primates > Hominidae > Gorilla > Gorilla gorilla. The sequence continues at coordinate 47,196,139 of NC_073247.2, forward strand.
CACAGTTGCTTTGCTTTTCCTCCCAAAGCACACAGATTCTTTTTCTCCATTTTATGTGGCCTCCGCAGGGGATGGGAGGGGTGGTGTATGTAGTTTAAGACTGTCTTTTCTACCCTCTTCGGTGTCTTTTGCACTGTGATTGCTCACCTGAGTTTGTTTCTTATGAAAGTGTTTTCTTGTGTGGATAGTTGAACTTGTTGTTCCGGGGGTGGTGGGGGGCAATTGCTGGAGGCTTCTATTTGACTGTCTTGCTCAGCGTCTTTCAGTATTTTATTATTTTTATGATATTGTAAGAGAAATTATTTTCTTACTTTCAGTTTTTGTTTATTAATAATTTATAGGTTGCTTTCAGTATTTTCATGTTATATTCTATGACCACGCTGAACTCATTTATTAGTTCATATATATATATATATATATATATACATATATATATATATGATCATTTTAACTGCAAGTAGAGATAGTTGCACTTATTTATTTCCAATCTGGTTGTCTATTATTTCATTTTTTCCCCTATTTGCTCATGGAGCTCTCAGGACAATGTTAACTAGAAGTGGTAAGAACAGATATTCATTTATTGTTTCTGAACTTAGGGAGGAAATATTTAATCTTTCACCATTGAGCATCAAATTAGCTGTGGATTTTTGTTGTTATTGAGGCTCTTTGTCAGCTTTAGGAATTTCTCTCTATTCCTAGTGTGTTGAATTTTAGGTTTTTTCATCATGAAGTATACTGGATTATGTTAAATGTGCTTCTATGTCTGTTGAGATAATCACGTGGTTATTGAATTTATTCTATTAATATGGTACAACACACTAATAGAGTCTTGAATGTTAAATCAACCTTGCATTCACAGTTAATTCACACTTGATCATAGAGAATAATCCTTTTTATGTGACTAGATTCAGTTTCCTAGTATTTTGTTGAGGATTTATGCATCTATATTTACAAGTAATACTTGGTCGATAGTTTCCTTTTCTTGGAATGTTGTAGTTGAGCTTTCGTATCAGGGTAATATTACCCTAATAAAATAAATTTGGAAGTGTTTCCTCCTCTTCCATTTTTTTGGGAAAAGTTTGTGTGAAAGATTGGTACTTATTTCATTTCAAATGTTTGGAAAAAATATGCCAGTGATGTCATATGGGCCTCTCATACTTAGGATTTGTGTGTGTGTGTGTGTGTGTGTGTGGTAAGAACACATAAAATCTACTCTCAGCAATTTTCAAGTATACAATACATTGTTATTTACTATAGTCATCATATTGTACAATAGATCTATTGAACTTAATCCTACTATCTACCTGAAATTTTGTAGTCTTTGGCAAACATTTTACCATTTTACCCCCACCCTCTTTGACTCCTGGTAACCACTATTCCATTCTCTGCTTCTTTGAGTTTGACTTTTTAAGATTTCACAAATAAGTGAAATCATTTGGTATTTTTCTTTCTGTGCCTAGTTTATTTCACTTAATGTAATATCATCCAGGTTCCTCCATGTCATTGCCAATAACAAGATTTGTTTCTTTTTTGAGTCTGAATAATATTTCATTCTATGTCTATACTATATTTTCATCATCCATTCATTTGTTGATGAACACTTATGTTGATTCCATATGTTGGCTAGTGTGAATAATGCTGCAATAAATAAGACAGTGCAGATATTTCTTTAGCATACTAATTTTCTTTCCCTTTTACATATACCCATAGTGAAAATGGTGGATCACATGCTAGTTCTGTTTTTAAATTTTGAGGAACTTTTATATTATTTTCTATATGGCTCTACTAATTTGCATTTCCACCGTTTACAAGGGTTCCTTTTTCTCCACATTCTCAACAACAGATGTTATCTTTCATCTTTTTTTCTCATTTATAATTTACTGAGCCACACTAGAATTTAAATTAGCACATCAATTTTTAAAATACTATTTAAAATAACAATATGCCAGGAAGTTGGTACAAAATTCTTTGTTTATTTTATTGAATATAGATTTTTAAATTTATGGATACATTGTAGTTGCTCATATTTATGGGGTACGTGTGATATTTTGATACGAGCATACAATGTAATGATCAAATCTATAGCCATTCTAACAAGTGTGTGGTGATATCACATTGTGGTTTTAATTTACATTGCCCTGATGATTAGTGGTGTTGAATACTTTTTCATATACTTCTTGGCTATTTGTATGTAGTCTTACCAAATTGGAGATACCTCTCTTTTTTTAACTTTGTTTTCTTTACCTTTAAATAATTTTTCACTCACTGGTTTTATGATTAAACTCTCAGATAACTAATTCTCCTTATTTGAGTGTTATTGAGGTAAGATAATTCCGTATATGTTTTGTGTTTTAAATACATTAGGCTAATAATATGGGGCTTTTTGTACTCAAGAAGATCCAGAAATTTGCTATGAAGATGCGAATTGTAATCTGTTCATTGAACTGGACTTAAGAAATATGTCTGGACTTAAGAAATCCTTATATGAAATAAGGATTTTCATAATCACAACTGAGTATGATTTTCCAGGAAACTTAACACACATAGAGATTTAATACAACATTATTCTATCTGTATGATAGTTATAGTTATCTATAGATATATCACTTTCAAAATCTACAAATGATTAATACAAGAAAACTAATTGTTTGCATATAAAAGTAAAGTTATAAAATGATTTTTATAAGTCAACTTAGGCTAAATTTTGCTGCCATAACTTGCAACTGAAGAATTTCAGAGTTATACCACAACAAAGTATATTTCTCACTCACTTTACATACCTATTGTAGGTCAGATATGACTTTATTCAAGAGCCCAGACTGACCATAACCCCTAACATACTGATAGTCTCATGGCTGATAAAAACATATAAATAGCAAGATACATTTTGGCCATAAACTTCTCTCCTTAGACATGACCCAATTCATGTCTACTTACAAGTCATAAAGTTAAGCCTATATCCAAGGCACAGAAAATATATTATTCTACTGACAGAGTTATCATACGAAGAAAAAGTGAGGTAAAGTGTGGTAAATATGTTAAACAATAAAGCAGTATGCTGTACCTTCGTATCTCCTACCTCAGAAAACCAGTTATGTGTCTTTTCAAGGCATCTCTAAGCACCTGCTCCTTTGTTTGCATCAAATCTTACCTGCATGCGTTATTAATTCATGTGAACTAACTGAATGTTCTATAAAAATTTCAAGACAATTAAGGTTCTTGTGGAGGAATGTAGAGAAAAAGAGAGTTGACATAGACCAGAAGTGAATTGAGGAAGGAGTACTGCTGCTCAGGCCAAATAAAATTATACTATTCCTCTGTTATTTCCCCTTTAACAAAGAGAAAATTTTTAAGATTGATAGATTATGAGCTACATACCAAGCCTCTGTTAATTTTCCCAAAGAAAGTATAACTCCAACAATAATTAAGTTTATAAAAAAGCATTATTCTTCACAAAAATGTTTAATGCTTAATTTAAAAAGATCACATATTAACAGGTTATTATCATGAGTTTTCCTTCCACAGAGGTAGAAGTAATACATTGTAAGGGACATCAGAAAGGAACAGATGAAATAGACAAAGGAAACAAATTACCTAATCAGGCAGCCAAGTCAGGGGCATGAAAGCCTCAGGGTCTCAACACACTTGAAGCCCCTCTAATCTGGGAAGGCTCCATAAGAAAAATTAAGCCTCAAAACTCCCCTACAGAGATAGAATAGGGCATCTCTCAAGGGTACACTTTCCAGTCCTCAGAATGGCTACAGTTAGAGGATGGCAAGATCCACTTGCCAGCCTCCAACCAATGGAAAGTCCTTAAGATCCTTCACCAAGTGTTTTTCTTGGGAAAGGATAAAACTTATCAGATCGTTTTCAGGAGAGAACTTATTAAAAACAGTCGAACAGGTTGTTAATGCTTGTGAAGTCTGACTCTAAAAATAATCCCCTCAACAGGCAGCTCCTTTCTTCTCAAACCCAAAGGATAGGAAGCTATCCAGGGGAGGACTGGCAGATACTGACTTCACCCAAGTGCCAAAAACAAAGGGCAACCAATACCTCCTGGTATGGGTAGATACTTTCACTAACTGAGTAGAAGTATTTCCATGCTGTACAGAAAAGGCATCTGAGGTAAGAAAAATGTTAGTTAATGAAATAACTACCTGCTTTGATCTACCTAAGTACCTCCAAAGTGACAATGGCCCTTTTTTAAGGTAGCAGTCAAACAAGAGGTCTCAAAGGCACTAGGCATACAGTATCATCTCCATTGTGCTTGCAGACCCCAGTCCTCAGGAAAGGTAGAGGAGACAAATAATATTATCAAAAGACATCTCAGAAAACTGTCCCAAGAAACTCACGTTCCTTGGGTCACTCTTTTTCCTAAGGCTTTACTGCAGGTAAGAAATACCCCTTCAAAGTTAGGTCTGAGCCCTTTAGAAATGCTTATGGATGGCCTTTCCTTAACAATGATTTTCTATTAGACCAGGAAACCCCTGAGTTGGTTAAGCATGTAAACTCTCTAGCTCACTTCTAACAGGAATTAAAACAACTAGCAGAAGCCCAACCCCAAGAAATGGGACCACCTTTATTTAACCCAGGAGATTTGGTATTGGTGAAAGCTCTCTGTTCCCTAAGCCCAAGCTGGGAAGAGCCTTACACTGTTCTAATTTCAACCCCCTTTGTGGTAAGTTACAGGTATCACCTCCTGAATACATCACACTGGAGTCAAAGCCTGGAAAGCAGAGGGAGCAACCCCTGACAGCCTAGAGGAATGTCCTGGATATCAATGAGGAAAAATAGGAGATCAGAAGCTGAAAATTATAAAATGTAAGTAAATGGGTGAGGGCTACTCATCCTAATCAGTCCCACCCCTACCTTAGCAGATACTTTCAGTCATTTCTACTTTTCCTCTCAAAATTTGCCAACAGGTATTAGAACTTTTTTGATGCATATTTGCAGGGAGATTTTGATTATCCATGAGATAACATTTGTGACTTAATAGCACCCCAAAGGAAATTCTATACCTTGGCAAATAAAATTTTAGATGGAAATTATTTACTATGCCACACTTGTGGGAATTGTTATACTTATTCTACTATTTGCAGTAGGGTTATATACTCTAGCACCTCCAGAATGTAATATTGGACAAAGACTCTCAATTGCTATAGTATTTTGCCTAATTATTATTCTTATGGAAGGGATTATAATTACAGACAAGAAGTAAACATGAAAGTTGTACTATCACTGAGTCTGCTAGGACTTTTTTATTGAGTTTGGTAATATGTCACACCCTTTAGATCCTACAATATCAACCGTGTACCCTAGCTATGCAAAGAAGGTTATAAACAAAAGATATTTTAGGTAAGAAAGGATCTTGTATGGTAAATTCTTGTCCATAAGAATATAACTGACTTTAAAAAGAGGGATGTTTAGGACAAGTCAGAAAGTTTAAGCATATGGTAAATGGTCTGTGTAAGTTGGGAAATGATTAATAATTACGGGAAAGATTTAGCCAAAGTTAATATTAAAGTTACTCTAGTCACCCAATCCGATGCCACTTAATCTAATAAAAATATTGCTTCTGTATTAATGCTTCTGGTAAAGTACAGTGGCATCTGGTGGAGGTAACTAGCGTTATAACCCATGGGAATGGCTAACAGGTATCAAACAAACTCTACTGTCATGGTTGTGGTCAATAGTACCCCCACTAATAGTGATAATCATAATACTCATATCCAAACCCTATATTCTAAACCTTCTTGTAAAACTTATTTCTTCTCACCTAGAAACTATTAAACACCAAATGGTGCCACAGATGGAACTATGCATGAACAGATCTTTTTCTGAGGACCCTTTGATTGACTCAAGGAGGAGCCCTAGCTATTTTCCCCCACACAATGCCCCTCTTCAGCAGGCAGTAGCCAGAAAGACTTGTCGTCCAACACCCCCTAACACCAGTTAGGGTTTCCACTCCTGAGGGGGGACATATGATACATGAGATAGAAAGAAATTTAGGTAGATAGTGAGGGTAAAAGAGTCTTTGGCAAGGCTCCTCTTCTGACAAAAAGCAGCCCCAAAAATTATTTTTTTCTAACAAAGAGCAGCCTGAAAAATCGAGCTGCAAACAGATAAGCAAGCTGGAAGCTTGGACAGGTGAATGTCAGCAGCTGTGCCAATAAAAAAGGGCTACCTGGGAGCCACACATATCCAACATGGAGGCTCCATCTTCCTTTTTTTTTGTTACCACGCATACAGTAAAGAAATGAGCAACATAGTACTGGCCAGGCAGAGAACCCATCTGCATAATAAAAGATTAGGGTGGGGTGGCCAAAAATTTGCACCCTATACAAATGGCACACCTAGTCCTAACCAGTTTTTAACACCTTATGAAAATGGCACACCTAGTCTAACCAATTTTTTGCACCCTATGTAAATCTGATGCTGCTTCCTCAGGCTCATCTACATAACTCTCTGCATTTCACCACAGAAGCAGAAAACCCACTTGGGACCCCTCTCTCTGCAGGAGAGAGTTCTTCTCTTTCTTTTGCCTAATAAAGCTCAGTTCTTAACCTCACTCCTTGTGTGTCCACATACTTGATTTTCTCAGCATGAGACAATAAACCTCAGGTATTACCCTAGACAAAAGATGCCATTTCAACATTACATAAAGATATAACAAAAACAACCACCACTGCACAATGAATTCAGTCTGGCTGATTTAAATGAAGGTGTCTGATATAGTTTGAATGTTGTCCCCACCCAAATCTCATTTCAAAATGTAAACTCCAGTGTTGGAGGTGGGACCTGGTGGGAGGTGACTGAATCATGGGGGCATGATATGGTTTGGCTGTGTACCCACCCAAATCTCATCTTCAATTGTAGCTCCCATAATCCCCAAGTGTTATGGGAGGGACCTATGAGTAGGTAATTGAATCATGGGTGTGAGTTTTTCCCATGCTGTTCTCATGATAGTGAATAAATCTCACAAGATCTGATGATTTTATAAAGGGCAGTTCCCCTGCACATGCTCCCTTGCCTGTCACCATTTAAGACGTGACTTTGCTCCTCCTTTTCCTTCCACCATGACTGCGAGGCCTCCCCAGCCATGTGAAACTGTGAGTCCATTAAACCTCTTTTTCTTCATAAATTACCCAGTGTTGGGTATGTCTTTATTAGCAGCATGGGAATGGACTAATTCAGGGTGGATTTCTCATGAATAGTTTAGCACCATCCCCTTAGTGCTGTTCTCATGATCGTGAGTGAGTTCTCATGAGACCTGCTTGTTGAAGTGTGTGTCATCTCCCCTCGCACTCTTTCTCCTGCCTTTGCCATGTGACATGTTGTCTCCCACTTCACCTTCTGCCATGATCATAAGCTTCCAGAGGCCTCCCCTGAAACAGATGCTGGTGTTATGCTTTCTGTAGAGCCTACAGAACCATAAGCCAATTAAACTTATTTTCCTATAAATTACCCAGTCTAAGGTAGTTCTTTATAGCAATGCAAAACCAGACAAATACAGTGCTTTAGTAAGGGATATAAGGTGGCTCACGGTTTTGTGAGGTCTAGAGAAAGCATCTAGGAGCTATCACACGACATCAAGAAGCACAATTGTCTTAATTGGGAAAGTGCAGCTGCAGATATGAAAGCAACTGCTACCATCAATAAAGACTGGGAGCTGGACTTTACCATCATTATTATTTTTCCATCTTTTCTATCACTATTTCTGTGATAGCAAGTAGTCCCTGCTTTCACTGACACATAGATGCCTCTTTTGCCAACTGGGCCAGACAGACAGGATGGAAGATCCTCCTTGTCCTATTTTCACACCCCGCTCAATTTTGAATGAAATTTGCCCATAGTGTTCCTTGTTGATAGAGCCAAAGTTCACATGTCTGTTTCTTGCTGAAAGGGAGGTTTGGAATATGGCATTCTGATTCTTATCTTTGTGGGATACATCAACTATACAATGTAGAAATTTCTTAAAGTTTAGAAAAACTATTATTAATTTGAAATAATGAGCAACAATGAATATGATTTTTATATACCTCTACACATAGAAATAACTGATTAATTGGGTAAAAGAAAGCTGGAAGCCAAACCCTCAAGAAGGAAGCTAACATAAAACAAAATGTTTCTAATAAGAAAACCATAGAAAGCCTTGGGAATAGTAGGCAAAACCTTTTCTCTCCAGTTTTTTTTTTTTTTTGGTGGTATGATTGAAAAAATAATCTTGAATTTTTTGCCCACAAGGTGGGTTTAACATTGGAGAATTGGTTGCAAATTTTTAAAAGGAGCAGTGTGACCTTAAATCTCTTGACCCAACCAACAGTGTCTAGATACCTCTCCACCCCTGCCCTCCAGGTCTTGCAATTTATTCTCTAGAGAGGTTAAGCCAGAGAGGATATAGACAAGAGGGCACTAGGCACCACTGAAGACAGGGTGGGATGCCATAGTTAAAACAGGATAATTAAGTGTGTTCTGTTAATAGAACTGTGAGAATATCCCAACACTATCTCCATTCAGTTTGAGAAACCATAAAATAGTTCCTGATTGGCTCAGGAGCAAAGACCTAGACATACTGCCATTTGTGGAGCTCCTGATTAAATGGCTGGAATTCTTACCTACCTATTTGCAAAGGCCAATATTTTATAAGCCTCATTTATGCACAAAGTATATGCAATAATTTTATTTTTATCTCACTTGTAAATATAAGTGGGCAGCCAAAAATTCTGGCACTTGGGAAACCGTAACATAAAAGGCAGAGAAGAGAGAAAAAGAAAGAGAGAAAGAAGAGTGGAAGAGAGGAAGGGGGAGAACAATATGCTTATAGGCAGGGAGAAGAAAACTAAAGTAATGATAATAATACAAAAACATTATTTTTAGGAAAATGACAAAATACTATATTCATTGAAGAAGCAGTAGATAGTATTAAAATTAAGAAAAAAACCAACTGACAGGCTAGAATGATATCTTGGAAATAAAATTGAAATGCTAATAAAAGCTTAGGGGATAATTTCAAGACAATATCTCAAAGCAGAAAAAAATGAGAAATAGGACAAAAAAACTTTAGAAAATTAGAGGATAAGTAAGAGATGAGTAAAATCTAAATAACAAGAGATTCAGAAAGAAACAGTGAGAAAAAATGTCAGAAAATTATTCTTTTTTTTTTTTTTTTTTTTTTTTTTGAGATGGAGTCTTGCTCTGTCGCCCAGGCTGGAGTGCAGTGGCGCGATCTCGGCTCACTGCAAGCTCCGCCTCCTGGGTTCACGCCATTCTCCTGCCTCAGCCTCCCGAGTAGCTGGGACTACAGGCGCCCGCCACCACGCCCGGCTAATTTTTAGTATTTTTAGTAGAGACGGGGTTTCACCGTGTTAGCCAGGATGGTCTCGATCTCCTGACCTCGTGATCCACCCGCCTCGGCCTCCCAAAGTGCTGGGATTACAGGCGTGAGCCACCGCGCCCAGCCAGAAAATTATTCTTGAAATCTTCTAAGAAAACTTTCCAGAAGTAAAGAACATGAATTCCTCAGATTGAAAGTGCCTGCTTAGTAAGAGCAAAATAATAATAAAAATACACAATCATAGAAACCTACACTAATGATAAAGAGAAAATTTTAATATATTCCAGGGAGTTGGGATACTAAGGATCAAAGATCAGAATGGCATTGGATGCCTCGCTGACAAAATGGGTACCTACAAGATAATGAAGAAGTATGTGCACATTTTAAAGCACAAGTTATTTCCAAACTAAAATATTGTACACAACTGAACTATCAAACATGAAAATATAATAAAGGCATTTTAGAGTGTGAATGGACACTCTATAATGGGTAAAGAAAGTTACTGGAGGAAGTGCTCCACCAAATGTTAGGAAGTAAATGATGAGAGGGGAAAACATGGAACGTAGGAAATAGGGATACAACACAGATGAGTGGTTACTAAAATTCTCAGGCTGATGCTGAAGAAGGAGATGGAGACAAATCCAAGAAAAGTGTGAAATTAATAGGTACGTGATGTATTTAAATACTTAATTACAGGTTTTGAGTTCTATTTAAAAAGACTGAAGATAAGATAATATGAATGTATTTAAGTAAGCATGTGACTATATTGTAATGAAGTGGATCTTATAATTCAAGTGTACACTAAATTTTCAGGGTTTTATATAGAGAGAGAAACAACTCTCCTCAGGAAACCCTTTGCAAAGAAGAAATGACCATTTGGTTATTCACTTATTCAACAAATGCTAGTGACGGCCTACTATGTATCAGGCATTCATCTAGGTGCTGGGGATATAGGAGGGAACAAAACAGACAAAAATCCATGTCCTATGGAGCTGGCAGTCTAGTGGGGAAGAAGAGAGAAAACTAACAAAATGAATTAACAAAGTAACAATAGATGGTGTCAAATGCTAACAACAAAAATAAAGAAAACAATGAAGATGGCTAATGAGTGCAAAAATGTAGTTACATAGAATGAATAAGATCTAGTATTTGATAGCAGAACAAAATGACTATAGTCAATAATAATATGTTGTATATTTTAAAATTACTAAAAGGATGAAATTGGAGTGTTCCTAATACAGAAAATGATAAATGCTTGAGGTGATAGATATTCCAATTACCCTGCTGTGATTATTCTACATTGTATGCTTTTTTATCAGAACATCACACGTACCTCATGAATATATACACCTATTATGTACCCATAGTAACTGAAAATTAAAAATAAAGCATCTTTTAAAGTTAGGGAGTGCCAAAAGGGTGGAGTAGAGGGAGAAAGGGTAGGTCTTAACAGAACTGCCATTGATGGTTAAGGGGGCCTGCAAGGTTGTTCCAAAAGAAGAGTCAGCCCATTGCAGAACTGTCAGTTATCCTGTCCCACGAATGATTCGAACCACTTGTCATAAGGTCTGAGAAAGTCTAGTGAGTCCCACAACTGATTGTGTGGTGGTCTTTTCACCACCACAGCTGATTAAATTAGCATCAACTACAGACATTTATTTGATCATTTCATAAGAGCAAGTTTTTTGGGTAGTGCTCAGACAATTGAATTTAGCTTAAATAATTTTGGTTGATGCATTATTTTGAATTGGTAATAGTTTTTTATCAGGGTTTTTCAAATGGGCATTGTAGCCAACAGATATGAATTTAAAATTCTTGCTCTGCCACTTACTCTCAGTGATTTTTCCAAGGGTCATACACTTGGTTTCTCAGATTGCAAAATCTGACACGGAGTTTAGCAGACAGGATGGTTAGTAAGGAGTTCCCTGGGGATCAATACCTGGGGAAAGGAAAAGAAACAAACTGGAAAGAAGAAAAAGTCAAGCTTCAGTCTCAATGGGCAGTCTCAGTGGAGGCCCCAACCATTCCCATGGAGAGCTTAGGAGCTGGGAAAATTTTTCCCAGTTGCCCCAACATGGGCCAAGACAGATACATTTTCTATTTACTTTCTTTCATGTATTTCAATGGAGATTTGTCAAATACAGAAAAACTATGTGATTGTTTGATAGAACAATAATTATGAAAACATATGGGTATAAGTTTTTGGCATGGATAGAAATATTGTTAAGCATTCTGTATAACACAAAGGTAACAAAAATAAGATTTCCTTTTTACAGGAGAGGAGATTTTCCAATGGGGAACACACCAGGATGAGAAACTTAGTCATGGCCAGAATTTAAAAGCTGCCCTGAGTGCATTCAGATATTCAAAATTATTTTTAGGCTTCATTGTCTCCCTGACAATGCCTTTCTATTTTGAGGTCATAAGAAGTTTGGAAGCCATCCTTTATAGTGGTTGCATTTTAACTTGCAGTTTGTAAAACACATATTTTCCGATACAAACAAGGCTTTTGTAATCAACGTGCAGTTTTAAAATGTGGTTTTGTTTTCAGTTGTGGGTGTTCAGTTGGACTGTTTTGTTGGCTTCCTAAACTGTCAATCCCTTCTCCAGCTCTCCACTGATGTCATATCTACCCTTTAAAGTGTAAGGACTGACTATGCCTTAAGCAGAAGCAATTTCCCAAATGAATGAACTTCAGACCACTTAGCATGACTTCCCAGACCCTGGATGCCCCTTGGGCCTCATCACCTGCAACTGCCCCACTTTCACTCTGAGAGCCAAGTCCCTGCCAAGGTCCCTGCATTGTTTGTAGTTGCATATGCTTTATTTTATGCCTGGAATTTATTTCATATGTTTCTTTCCTGTGAACTCCTTCCCAACTCAAAAATCAACTCAAATATAATTTTCCCAATGAACATGTTGCTGAGTATCTCAGAAAAGTGTTTGCATGGCCTTGCTGTGGTCCTATAGCATTCACATACACAAAGCCATTACAGTTGTGATCGAATGTGCTGTACTTGTTTAAATGTTTTAAAACATCTTTCTATGTATTTGGAAGTGTCCTGAGAGTACTATATTCCATCCTCATGCCCAGGTCAGTTCATGGAAAACACCAGGCATTCAATGAATAATTGTGAATAAATAAGTGAATCAATCTTCATTATATAATGTTCAAGAACTTATTCTGTAGGCCAGGGGAACATGGATTTAGGAAATACACTATGTGTTCTGCTCTAAATTTCTCCTGCAATAATTTAAGTTATTTACACTTTAGAAGTATACCCCCTTTGTAACATATTAAGCATTTTACAAGTGAAAGAGTAAATGTTATCACAATAAGTTACTCTCACAACTTCGTAATCATTTTCATTTTAATGTTGAATGTATTAGTCCATTCTCACGCTGCCATAAAGAACTGCCTGGGATTGGGTAATTTGTAAAGAAAAGAGATTTAATTGGCTCACAGTGTCACATGGCTGAGGAAACCTCAGGAGACTTACAATCACGGCAGAAGGCACCTCTTCACAGGGTGGCAGGAGAGAGAATGAGTGAAAGCAGGGGAAATGCCACACGCTTATAAAACCATCAGATCTCGGGAACAGCACAGGGAAAAACCGTCCCCATGATTCCATTATCTCCACTTGGTCCCACCCTTGGCACGTGGAGATTATTACAATTCAAGGTGAGATTTTGGTGGGGACACAGAGCCAAACCATATCATTAAGTATGGATTCAGTTTTTTAAAAAAATGATTCCAAAAGTGAACCCATTTTGTTTTTCTTAAAAAAAATGGTTCCTCAAAAGAAATTGAAATGGTAATATATTTAAACTCTGACCCATGCAATGAGAAGTAGGGCTAAATTAAAAACTGTACTCGTTAAACTTAAGCAATGTAAGAATCTCAGGTTTTTATAAATTCTAGAGGCTTAAGACACATTAAATTCTACCCCTGTAGGTGTTTTATGTGCTAAATCAAATTTTATATGGTGGCTACTCAAGAGAGCTCCCAGTAAGAACTGTACTATTTCATTTTACTCCATTCTTCATTTACTTCCTAACAGTGAGAAATCAGAAGTAAAGAATAAAGAAAAAAGGGAGAGAATGAGCAAAGAATAGTGAGAAATTACCCTGGCAAAATGAACACCTGGGATAATTCAGTGTCTCAGACAGAGCTATGTAGATTTTAAAAGTATATAAATTTGAAAAATAAAGATTTTACAGGAAAAGTATCCAAGTTCTGGAACAGTAGAACTGAACTTCGTTTTAATGTTCCAATAATAAATGGCGTATTACTCCCCATCAGACTTTTGGAATATAAAATGACCAAGACCAGTTATAACACTAAATAACACAATGGCATGAAAACCACATCAGCCAGCAAGACGGTGAGAGCTCATAAAGATCACCATGCTCCCCTGCTGCCTTTCCACCAAATGCAAATCAATAGAAAATGGCATTTCAACATTGCACTCCAGAAAATATTAAATATAAAATTCTTCCTGATGCTGGAAGTAAGTGGGCTTCATTGACTTTTTACCCTGACTTTGCTGGCATCCTGCTAATGAAGCTGGCCTCTATCAATTTTACTGTATATGCTAATGGGCTCCATGGGAAGAATGTATCATATCAAAGGCCCTAGATCCACAACAGCAGTTTCTAAATAAAGAACGTGCGCTCTTGTAGCATCACCAAGCACACCCTTTAGCCCCCCAGCTCTGGTATCTCCCTAAGTCGCACGCCATCCTATTCCACTGGCTCTAAGCCCAGCCCAGCACTAGGACTTGTCTTGGAATTTTAGGGCCACAGCCCACATTAAAACATTTGACTTAAGAAAGTATCAAGCCTTCCACAAATTTGTAACTTATCAAAGTGAGTTTGGATTTTGGAGGGTCTACTTGTTGTTGTAGGGGAGAAAATATTTGTCTTTTCCTCACCTTTTTTCAGGGTTTATGGCAGAGACCTCTATAACAGAAGACAGATTAACAAGAGGAAAATTTTACATATGTATTTAATGTGAGTTTTATTTGACATGGGAGGATTCAGAAATGAAAACCCAAAGAAACAGAGACCTGTTTATTTTTATCTTTGGTTTGATGAAGAGTAGACAGTCATACATAAGTATGGATTGGACAAAGAGGGTATGATCTAATGACTAATAAACTGGGAGGGGCTTAGCAAGGCCTGTTTGTTCAGATTCTTCTCTGTGTCCCTGTGCTTCCAGAGACAAAGATGTTCTTTTCCTCCAGGTATAGGGAGGGCACCTCTGGAAAAAAGATCTTATAACTTGCTTCAGAGAAGGACAGGAAAAGGTTAAAAAAAATGACCTTCTTAGATTGTACTGTTTTTTTTAAACACCAAGGTGCCATATTTTGGGGCAGCATGCTCCAAATCCCATTGTCAGATCCACGTCCATTGTAGAAACGTAAAATACTGCCATAAAAGATTTGGAAGGTATAGTTCTCAATAAAGTGTTCCCAGTTGCAAACTATTATGTAAAACACTGATTCTCAAATGTGGCTGTGCATTAGGATTACCTGGAGAGTTTAAAAAACTATGGCTGACAAAACCCCATAACTAGTCACTGTGATGTAACGGTGTGGGCAGTGACCTGTAGCATACGGATTTATTTATTTATTTATTTATTTATTTATTTATTTATTTATATTTTACTTTAAGTTCCGGGATACATGTGCAGAAGGTGCAGGTGTGTTACATAGGTATACATGTCCCTTGGTGGTTTGCTGCACCTATTGACCCGTCCTCTAAGTTCCCTCTTCATGCCCCCCCACCCCTCAACAGGCCCTGGTGTGTGTTGTTTGTTCCCCTTCCTGTGTCCATGGGTTCTCATTGTTCAAATCCCACTTATCAGTGGGAACATGTGGTGTTCAATTGCGGTTCAACTTTTATTTTAGATTCAGGGGCACGTGTGCAAGTTTGTTACATGGGTATATTGTGTGATGCTGAGGTTTGGGGTGCAATTGATCCCATCGCCCAGGTACTGAGCATAGCATCCAATAATTTTTCAACCCTGTCTCCCTCCCTTGCTGCCACCTCTCATAGTTCCCAGTGCCTTTTGTTCTCATAAGATTATATTTCTTATTTCATCAAAAAGTAGTGAGAGTTTGCATTGTGATTAAATTGCCAGGGTCAATTTGGGTCACCAATTGATGTTGAACCATAATCATTCTATTCACCGAGTGCTATTCATTTTGATAGTGAGTGTCTATCCTTAATTTATCAGAATTTCACTCAGCTACAGACACTGAGATTGATCAAATTGTAGGTTTGGGCATACCTAGCTTCTGATCTTGATTAGATGTTGACCAAAGTTGGTAATATATTAGTCTCATACCCAGATCTGGCAAATATCTTACACCTCTATGCCTTGCATGTGTTATGTCAGTGGTGCTCCGGCTGCAGGCTCCCTACATTTGAATTTAAAAGACAAGAGTTGGTATCTGCTCTAGTATTCCATTTTGGATGCTAATTTTCCTTTCTTCAGTTAAACATTAATGGACCATAACTCTAATTCCTCAGAGATAGCTGTTCAGCCTCACCCCTCTTCACAACTCTCTGACTTCAGTCATTGGAGTAGGGATGCTGAGGCACATCATGTACTTCCGACAATTTTAGACAAGACTTCTGTAACATCCATGGGGTAACAGCCTGTAGCATCTCTCCAGCAGTCTTTCAATGGGAAGATCTAAAGAAATAATGCCTTAGAAGCACTTCACAGGAGAGCCAGATGAGAGGACAGCCCTTCTACGGTCCCATCCTAAGTGATTGAATCACTAGAAAACAATACAGGATTGAAGATTTTCTGTACTATATGTATTTTACCTCATTTTCTCATTGCTAAGTCTCCCCTCTCTTTTTCCTGCCTCTGCTTACATCCTCCAGGACACTTTCCTGATTTCTTTTTCTTTTCTAATTGATACATAACACTTGTACATATTTATGGGGTCATATGATTTTTTCATTTTTTCAATATATGCACACAATGTGTAATGAACAAATCAGGTTCATTGTGATATATCATTTATTTGTGTTGGTATCATTCTAAAATCTTCTAGTTATTATAAAATATACAATAATCCATCTTGTCCTGGACTTTTTTTTGGTTCGTAAGCTATTAATTATTGCCTCAATTTCAGAGCCTGTTATTGGTCTATTCAGAGATTCAACTTCTTCCTGGTTTAGTCTTGGGAGGATGTATGTGTCGAGGAATTTATCCATTTCTTCTAGATTTTCTAGTTTATTTGCGTAGAGGTGTTTATAGTATTCTCTGATAGTAGTTTGTGTTTCTATGGGATCGGTGGTGATGGGGGAGGGATAGCATTTGGAGATATACCTAATGTTAAATGACGAGTTACTGGGTGCAGCACACCAACATGGCACATGTATACATACGTAACTAACCTGCACGTTGTACACATGTACCCTAAAACTTAAAGTATAATTAAAAAAAAAGAAATTTAGCAGAAATCAAAAAAAAAAAAATAAATAATAAAATATACAATAAATGCTTTTTAATTTTTTAAATTTTACTTGTATGTACAAAATAGGTATATATATTTATAGGGTACATGAAATACATTGATACAGACATGCAATCCATAATAATCATATCATGATAACTGAGGTGTCCAACCCCTCAAGCATTTATTCCTTGTGTTAGAAATAATCCAGGCTGGGCGCAGTGGCTCACACCTGTAATCCCAACGGTTTGGGAGGCTGAGGTGGGTGGATCATCTGAGGTCAGGAGTTCGAGACCAGCCTTGCCAACATGGCAAAATCCCGTCTCTACTAAAAATATAAAAATTAGCCGGGTGTGGTGGCACGTGCCTGTAATCTCAGCTACTTGGGAGGCTGAGGCAGGAGAATTGCTTGAACCCACAAGGCGGAGGTTGCAGCGAGCCGACATGGAGTCATTGCACTGATAGCGCCATTGCACTCCAGCCTGGGCGACAAGAGCGAAACTCCGTCTCAAATAAATAAATAATCCAATTATACTCTATTATATATTTTAAAGTGTACAATTAAATTATTATTGACTATAGCCACCCTGTTGTACTATCAAATACTAGGTCTTATTCATTCTTTCAAACTACTTTTTGGACCCATTAACCATCCTCACATTCCCCCAACTCCACTACCTTTCCTGGGCTCTTGTAACCATACTTCTACTCTCTACCTTCATGAGTTCAATTATTGTAATATTTAGCTTCCACAAAAAAAATGTGAGAACTTGAGAAGTTTGTTTTTCTGTGCCTGGCTTATTTCATTTAACATAATGATCTCTAGTTGCAGCCATGTTGTTGCAAATGACAGGATCTCATTCTTTTTATGGCTGAATAGTACTCCATTGTGTATAAGTACTACATTTTCTTTACCCATTCATCTGTTGATAGGCACTTAAGTTGCTTCAAAATCTTAGCTATTGTGAATAGTGCTGCAAAAAGCATGGGAGTACAGCTATCTCTTTGATATCCTGATTTCCTTCAAGCATGAAGTAATTTTTCACCAGATATACTATTCTAGGGCAAGTTTATTTATTTATTCTTTCAGCATTTTAAATATGTTATGCCACTCTCCTGGCCTATAAGGTTTCCATTTAAAAGTCTGCTGCCAGACATATTGGAGCTGCTTTGTATCTTATTTGTTTCCTTTCTCTTGCTGATTTTAGGATCCTTTTCTTATCCTTGACCTTTGGGAGTTTAAATATTAAACACCTTGTGATAGTCTTCTTTGAGTAAAATCTACTCGGTGTTCTATAACCTTCTGGCATTTAGATATTGATATCTTTCTCTAGTTTGGGGAAGTTCTCTTTTATTATCTTTTTCAATAAACTTTCTAGCCCTTTCTCTCTATCTTTTCTTTAAGGCCAGTACCTCTTAAATTTGCACTTTTGAGACTATTTTCTAGATCTTGTAGGTGTGCTTCATTCTTTTATATTCTTTTGTCTTTCATCTCCTCTGACTGGGTACTTTCAAATAGCCTAATTTTAATCTCACTAATTTTTCCTTCTGCTTGATCAAATCTGCTGTTAAGAAGAGTGGTCCAAGCATACCCTTTAGCCCCCTAGCTGGTATCTCCCTAGGTCACACACCATCCTACTCCACTGGCTCTAAGCCCAACCCAGCACTAGGGCTTGTCTTGGAATTGCAGTCTTTTTGTCCTAGACTGCCTTTCAAGTTTACCTAGGATCCCAGAGCACTTAGGTTCCTTGTGGCAAGGTTTGCAAAGAAATTTAATTTCTGAACCCTGCATTGGGTGATTCCCCTCCGGCTAGGGCAGGTTCAAATGTGCCCTCCGTGGGTGGGTGCTGGCTGACCCTAGTATAGCTGTGCTCTCCCATGTGACAGGGTAGCACTGAGTTTAATGCCATGTCCTCCAGTCTCTTTGCTCTCTGTCCACCAAGTGCACGGATTTTTTTGTGCCATGCAATGGCTGCCAGGGGCTGGGGGCCAGGGGCTGGGGGGCTGGCATCAGCAATTCAAAACTGTCTTTCCTACCCTCTTCAGCTCCTCTTTCAGCAATAAGAAGTTAAAACCAGATGCTGTGATTACTAACCTAATTTGCACTTCTTAAGACAGTGTTTTGAGTGTGTGTGTGTGTTTGTGTGTGTGTGTGTGTGTGTAGTTGTTAAAATTTGCTGTTCTTGTGTATGTATGTTTTGGGAGGATGATCAGTGGAGGCTTCAATTCAGCCATCTTGCCTCCCTCTTACAATAAATTATTGTTAACTATAATCACCTAATTGTGCTATTAAAACTTCTATTCTCCCAATTCCACAATTTTGGCTTATTTCTTCTGATATAGCACTTCTGGAGTCAGAACTACTAGTAGACGCCCACCCTTTGTTATGCAGCAAGCCCTGGTAACTTCTTCCTTGTATTCCCACTCTCAGAGGCAGTCTCCTTCCTACATATCCTCGGTCAGCAAGCCGTAAGCAGAGAGATAATACTGCTGGTTAGAAAATTTGAGGCTAACTAGGACAAGACTGATGGGAAAAATATAAAATGTTAATGGTTGGACAAAATATAGCTAATACTTCCAAATGATTCTAGATTCTATAATTCCAAGTTTAAAAATGCAATTTCAAAGGAAGTTGTTATTTTGCATATATACCCAGAAGTAGAATTACTGAATCATATGGTAATTCCATTTTTTATTTTTTGAGAAACTGCCTGTGATGGTTAATTTTGTGTCAACTGAACTGGGATGTGGGGTGCCAAGATACGTGGTTAAACATTAAACATTATTCTAGGTGTGTCTGTGAGGGTGTTTCTGTATTATTAACATTTGAATTGTTAATGATTTCAGATAGTTGAAGGCCTCAACAACAACAAGAACTTATCATGTTGTGGTTAAAAAAAAAAGCCAGATTCAAAACTTGGACAAGGAGCTTGGCATAAAATCTATCATTGCCACAGGGAAATATGGCTAGATATGTCAATTAGCTACTCATGTGGATTGAAAGAAACATTGGATAGGGCAATCTGCTTTACTACTCAGTTTTTTCTTAGACAATATTCAATAGGTTTCCAGTAGTGTAAAATCATCTGGAAAACTTGTCTTTTCAAGTTCATATCTCCTTGGTTCAGCAAGAACTGTATTCTGATTAAACTACTCACTCGTTCACCCATTTGTTCATTCAAGAAAGATTCATTCAGTGCTGAATATTTGTCAGACACTGGGCTAGTACTGTGGGGTGAAAAAAGCATGATATCAAATAGCTTATCCTTTAGCTAAAGCTATACCTGAGTGAAAATGATTACAGCTCTGGGTACCGTATGCTAAGAAGGCTTATACCCAGGGTGAATGCTACTGTATGAGGGGAACAGCTGTTCTATTATACTTGAGGGAGAGGAGGCACAGAGATGATAACATGCCCAAGCTGACATTTGAAGAATAAGTGTGCCAGTGTTCAAGTGCAAAAGAAAGGCAAGGATATTGTGTGCAGGATTCAGAATGAGAGCAATATTAAGGAATCATTGGTAGTTCAAACCAAATAAAGACAGCAAAGTTGAAACTGGAGATGTAGCACAGAAGAGATAAGAATGCATGAGGGAGACCTTTCTCTTATCACCATGGTGTATGATCCAACTCTTCAGGATGAAAGAGATATCTGGCAATTTGACTTCCTGCTTTTTGAGCTTCAGTTCTTGCTATACCTTTCTGTTACTTCTTCTTTCCCCCAACTCTCAGCCCCGCCTATTTTCAACACTATGGAATATTCTGTGAAAATGTCAATCCCCCAGTAGTACCCTGAATGTAACAATTCCTCTCTTGTGATTCCACAGCACATTGCTCTGTGCTTACTATGCTGTGCTATGATTATTCACCATTTCTGCTCCTCCCAATGGATCGTGAGTTCCACCAAGGCCCAGATTTTACCTCAATAAATATTTGTTGAAGGCAAAAAAAGGATTTATTTTTAAGGACACATCCAGAAGCCACTAAGAATATGATTGGCAATATTAAAATTAGTCTATATCAAAGAAAATATCAAAAGTAAATTCAAAAAGCAAATGAAAAACTTAGGAAAATATTTTAACCATATGTGAAAAGGGACTAACATTCTTTCTATAGAAAGATACACACTGAAAAATACAATCATAGGTGGAGCAAGATGAGGGATTAGGAGGCTCCTCTGATTGCCCCCCCCCACCCCCCGCAGAAACATGAAATTTCAAAAACTAACTACAGAGAAAAAGCACCAGTATAAGAACCAAAAATCAGGTGAGCAATCACAGTACGAGGTTTTAACTTTATGTTACAGAAAGACACACTGAAGAGGGTAGAAAAGGCAGTCTTGAATTGCCAACACCAGCCCTCCCTCATCCCCCAACAGCAGCTGTGTGACATGGAGAAAGAACAGTGCACTTGGTGAAAGGAGAGCACAGAGACTGGGGGACTTAGCATTGAACTCAGTGTTGCCCTGGGTATATACTTAAAAGAAAGGAAATCAATATATCAAAGAGATATCTGCACTTCCATGTTTGTTACAGCTCTGTTCATAATAGCCAAGCTTTGAAAGCAACCTAAGTGTCCATCAACAGATGAATGGATAAAGAAAATATGGTACATATACACAATGGAGTACTATTCAGCCATAAAAAGAATGAGATCTTGTCATTTGTAATATCATGGATGGAACTGTAAGTCATTATGTAAAGTGAAATAAGCCAGGCACAGAAAGACAAACATCGCATATTCTCTCTTATCTGTGGGATCTAAGAATCAAGACACCTAAACTCACGGAGACAGAGAATAGAAGGATGGTGACCGGAGGCTGTGATAGGTAGGTAGTGGGGGGTGGGTATGGCAGGTGGGGATAGTTAATTGACACAAAAGCAGTTTGAATAAATGAATAAGGCCTAATATTTGATAGCACAACAGGTTGAATACAGTCAATACTAATGTAATTGTACATTGCAAAATAATGAAAAGTGTTTAATTGGATTATTTTTAACACAAAGATTAATAATTGGGATGGATATCCCATCTTCCATGATATGATTATTATACACTGAATGCCTATATACACCTTTTATGTACCCCATAAATATATACACCTACCATGAACCCACAAAGATCAAAAATTGTTAAAAAGAAGGGATAACTCATGGATGGGTAGAATCACTTGGCATCAGAATTGACTCTGTTGTGTACCTTGTCTATTTCCATTTACTATTAATATTTTAATTTACATTCCTCCTTTGAAGATCTATCCATCCTTTCCAATATCACTTCCACTTCTCTATATCAAGCTCTCATCACCTATCTCAGAGACCACTACAGCAACCTCCTTGCCCAACTCTTCACTTTTCTGTACTTAGAACTAAGTGGTTGCATACATATCACTGTAATAACACTACAGATCTCACAAGGAAAATCTTCACAATCTTCAATGAAAGTTTATTTGACAGCAGAGCTCAAGTTGGTCAAACTTCCTAAGCATCATTCATAGTTACAAATTAACCTTAAGTTGGCTGTAGATGGGATGCCCTACAGAGAAACTCTTAAATTAAAATAATTTACAAGCCATAAATCACAGTCGTTTGGTAATATGTTTCTATGGTAAAAAGTAACTGTCGGAAGCTAAATGTCATTATTTCTTGTTATATACACAAATACATACATATACGCA
The DNA here is from genome assembly GCF_029281585.2 of Gorilla gorilla gorilla. NCBI lineage: Eukaryota > Metazoa > Chordata > Mammalia > Primates > Hominidae > Gorilla > Gorilla gorilla. The sequence goes on from NC_073247.2 coordinate 47,218,628, forward strand.
TACCTGTATACATATTTGTGACATCTTTTCCCCAAAACTATTTTTCTTTATTATTCCCATGGAGCGCCACCACGTACCTGATTAATAATGTATTTGAGTGTCATTGTATCATGAAAGATGTTATTAGCTGCAACTAATAGAAATCCTGAATAAAACTGGTTTAGACAATAAACAATTCTTCTCATCCATGATAAGATTATTACACATTGAATGCCTATATCAAAACATTTTATGCACCCCATAAATATATGCACCTACCATGAACCTACAAAGATAAAAAATTGTTAAAAAGAAGGGACATATGCACCTACCATGAACCTACAAAGATAAAAAATTGTTAAAAAGAAGGGACAACTCAGGGACAGGTAAAATAACACCGCTCTTTAGCACTAGCACCTATTCTATGTGGTTTCCTGGAATTGTCTTTCTTTGCATATTGGCTTTATCCCCAAACTAAGAAAAAGGCAGTGGCAGCAGGTTCAGGCATCATATCCAGACATGACAATATCCAAAGGAGAAAAAAGATTGTGTTTCCCTGAACCTCCTACTTAGGAATGAGAAAACTTTCCAGAAGATTCCTAAAATGGGTTGCCTTGTGTCCCCCCAAAAAGATGTATTTGAGTCATATCCTCTGATACCTGCAAATGTGACCTTTTTTGGAAATAGGGTCTTTGAAGATGTGATTACTTAGGATGAGATTATAGTACATTAGAGTAGACCCTAAATCTAATGATGGGCATTTGGATAAGAAAGCTATGTCAACGCAGAGAGACAGAGGAGACACACAGGGGGAAAGGTCAGTGAAGACAGAGGCAGTGATTGGAGATTGCAGCTGCAAGCCAAGGAATGACAAGGATTGTAGGGAGACCCCCTGAAACTATTGCTATGGAATAAAAGATTAAATGCTCCTGATTATTGTACATACAAAGTTGCGTGTGGGATTGTGTAAAGACAATGCCAGGTTGGACTGCAAGAATGAGTCAACAACATGTGATGTGCTTCCCCCTGCAGAGAGCCTACGAACGGATGTGCAGTCAGGGAGGTTTCACATCACCAAGATTCCTATCCCAGAAAAGCAGATGTTCATAGCTCTGGGAATGAATGCAACCCTTGTGGAGAGCCTATAAACGGACACATGAGGGGCACCTGTCCATATGGATAAGATAGGGCTATAAACGCCCTCATCTTGCCACGGCTCTTCTAGGCCTCTTTAGGGTTAAGGCATACTCCCTTCTGAGAATTTCAGGTCAAACCGGTTGTCTAGCTTCACGTCCTGTTTCTATGGATTGTTTGTAACCAGCTTTTGCTGCAACTGTTACTGCTGATTAATATCTTGCTAATCATAGGTTATGGAAAGACTGTGTTTCTGTTTTAAGGCTCTGTTAGAAATTACTGGTGAACATACTATATTGTAAATTCTTATCTGTGTATACTGTACTTCTGCATACAGATGTTATGTTAAAGAATTACTTCATCCCCATGTGACCATCTCACCTCATAATCAAATGACCCTAAATCCCTCACTAACCTACCCCTGCCCTCACTAAACTTAATAATAAATGCTGGTATATCCAGTGCATTGGTGGCATCGTGGAACCAGAAGACGGTGACCCCCCAGACCCAGCTTTCACTATCTTGTGTGTGTCTATTATTTATCGACCTGCCAATGTGCCTGGGAACAAACAAAGCGCCCCGTTGCATTGCAGGCTGCTGGCCAGATCCTGCAATAAAGGATTGTCTGCAACTACCAGAAACTAGGAGGGAAGTATGGAACAGGTTGTCCTTGAGAGGTTCCAGAAGGAACTAAATCTCCAGACACCCTGATTTCAGACTTCTGGCCTCTAAAACTATGAGGAAATAAATGTTTCTTGTTTTAAGCTCCCCCTACCCCCGCAAAAAAAAAAAAAAAAAAAAGAAAAAAAAAACAGGCACATAAAGACAAACTGCCATTTTCTCACTTACTTGTGGGAGCTGAAAAATTAAAGCAATTGAACTCATGGAGATAGAAGGATAGTTGCCAGAGATTTGAAAGGGTAGTTGGGGGCTGGAGGGAAGTAAGGATTGTCAATGTTTTTAAAAAATACTTAGAAATACTGAATAAGACTTAGTATTTGATGGGACAACAGGGTGACTATAGTCAATAATAATTGTACATTTAAAAATAACTAAAATAGTATAATTGAATTGTTCATAACACAAAGAATAAATGCTCAAGCAGATGGATACTCCATTTACCATGATGTGTTTATCATGCATTGCATGCCTGTATCAAGGTATCTTATGTACCCTGCAAATATATATACCTACTAGGTACCCACAAAAAGTAAAAGCTAAAGAAACACAATCATATGGCAAGGTGCACAAATAAAGAAATAAATCAAAATACAAATTTCTCTTTTTGATGGGTAAATGAAGTTGATGTTTTAATGAATCCAGAGTTGAACAGAGAGGTGTAAATAGAAAATGATTTTGACTCAAGCAGAAGATAAGTGTTAGGGCTGGGGCTTTGTAATGAGAGGTTTCATTGGAGATGAAACACAAAATGGTTATAAAATCTGCAAAAATGTCCTTCCAGTGGCAAGGGGAGATTACCCTACTTATCCTCTTAACTGGGTTTTTAAAAAGCTGTGGGCCTCAAATTATGTAGTAATGATCACATCCATGAGTCTGTGTCTAACACACACACACACACACACACACACACACACACACACACACACACACACAACCTTAAAGCAGCTTAGAATGATTAAATACTCAAGCTCTGAAGCCATGCCTCTGGGCCCACATCCTGGCTGTATTTCTATGTGAACTTAGCTGTGTTATCTAATCTTTCAAGGCCTCCTTTTCTCCACATGTAAAATGAAGATAGTGTTATGCCTACATATGGGGTGGGGTGAAGGGTAAATTAGTTAAGAAATTTAATACTTAAAAATGGTATGGCAAGAAAGCACTGAGCCATTGTTATTATTGTTATTGTTATAATTTGTATAATTAAAAATTAAAATACATAAAAATATTAATATTAACTCAATAATGAAATGAAATTATAAGTACATCATTTAATTCTGTTTTTGCTTTTGTAGCTCATCTAAATTCCTTAATAATATTGCTTATATAATCAGAAAAAAATCAATCAATGTTATTTTGTTAGAATACTAGCAATTTTGAGGAAAATTTTAAGTCTTTCTTGGACCCAAATAAAAATGGATCTATAATATCTATCTAAAAGAGTCTGAATGATCATTTTAAAGCTATTTAAATTTGAATCCTTTGGACATTGTAGAAAGCGTAGATCAACAGAAAGGAAATGGCAAAAATCACAAAATCCAGAGATCCACTCTTAACACTTTGTTGGATCATAATGTTAGGAGGCTCCTGTGAACCATATTACACTAGGTGAGTGTGGTGGTGACTCAGTGGATGCAGCCCTGCCACCTCAGGACTTTTCCAGCCAGCTCCATCTCCCTAGAATCTTTTGTGAAAGACTTTACTAGCCACCCTGACGGTAGACTCTTCAAGCCAAAAGCGGAGGTTCCCTCATGGAATCCCTCTGTGAGGCTTACTTTTTCAAATCAACTTTGCCTAAACCCACTCTCTCACGCACTTTTTTCTTTTCTACTCCCTTCAAGGCTGAAGGAAAAGTAACCAATGATTACGTAACTGAACCTTTTCTTGGGACATCATTTAAATTTAAAACATTTGAACACAACACAGCATACACAAGGGCGTGTGTGAGTGTGTGTGTGTGTGTGTGTTTACGTTCACATGTATGCTTGGGTATTAATACATCTCAGGACAGTTTAGGAAAACTACTGTTTATTGGTTGGAAAACTGGAGAAAGAGTTCAGGATACTAATGCTGCTCAAGTACAAATTTCCCAGTGCAGATACCTTCAAAAAACCATCCTTCTGTATTGTAGTGAATTAAAATACTATCTTAGAAGTGATGGGCTTTAAAACCATATTTTTTTCATATATCAGTTGGCCTTTTATACGTCTTCTTTTCAGAAATGTTTATTCAGGTCTTTTGACCATTTCCTAAATAGGGTTATTTGTTTCTTTTTTCTTTTTTTTTTTTGTTATTGAATAATCGGAGTTACTCATATATTTTGGATATGAAACTGTTACCTGTTGTATGATTTGCAAATATTTTCTCCCAATCTGTGGATTATCTCTTCACTCTTTTCATTGTTTCCTTGGCTGTGCAAAAGCTTTTAGTTTGATGCAATCTCATTTGTCTATTTTTGCTTTTGTTGCCTGTTTTTGGGGTCATATGCAAGAAATCATTGGCCAGACCAATGTCATGTTAAGTTTTCCCCTGTGTTTTCTTCTAGCAATTTTATGGTTTCAGGTCTTACATTTCAGTCTTTAATCCATTTTGAGTTGATGCTGTTTTTGTTTTTTTGTTTTTTTTGTTTTTTTGAGACGGAGTCTCACTCTGTCGCCAGGCTGGAGTGCAGTGGTGCAATCTCATCTCACTGCAATGTCTGCCTCCCGTGTGTTCAAGTGATTCTCCTGCCTCAGCCTCCCAAGTAGCTGGGACCACAGGCACGTGCCACCACATCTGGCTAATTTTTTGTATTTTAGTAGGGACAAGGTTTCACCATGTTGGCCAGGATGGTCTCGATCTCTTGACCTCGTTATCCACCCGCCTTGGCCTCCCAGAGTTGATTCTTATATAAGGGATGTATAGAGTCCAATTTCATTCTGTATTTGGACAGCCAGTTTTCCCAATACCATTTATCAAGGACACTGTCTTTTCGCCATCATGTGTTCTTGGCCCCTCTGTTGAAATTCAATCTATCATAGACAAATGGGTTTATTTCTGGGCTTTCTAGCCTGTTCTGTTGCATACCAGTGCCATTCTGCTTTTGTTACCATAGCTTCACAGTACACTTTGAAATCAGAGACTTTGATGCCCGCAGCTTTGTTCTTTTTGCTAAGAATTTATTTGGCTATTTGGGGTGTTTTGGGGTTCCACACAATTTTTAGGATTGTCTTTTGCTATTTCTATAACAAAAGGGTCATTGGAATTATAATGGGGGCTGCATTGAATCTGTAGGCCCCTTTATGTAGCATGAATATTTTAACTATATTAATTCTTCCAATCTATGAACACTAGAGAGCTTTCCATTTATTTGTGTCTTCTTCTATTTCTTTAATCAATGTTTTATAGTTTTTAGTATAGAGATGTTTCACCTTCTTGGTTAAATTTACTTCTACGTATTTAAGGTTTTGATGTTATTGTAAATAGGATTGTTTTCTAAATTTCTTCTTCAGATAGTTCATTGTTAGTGTATACAAATGCTACTAATTTTTGTATGTTGATTTTGTAACCTGCAACTATACTGAATTCATTGATCAGTTCTAAAAATTTTTGGTGGAGTCTTTAAGTTTTTCTATATATAAAATTATATCATCAGCAAGCAGAGATAATTTTACTTCTTCCTTTCCAATTTGGATGCCTTTTATTTCCTTTTTTGCCTAATTGCTCTGGCTTGGATTTCTAATACTATATTGAATAGAAGTGATGAGAATTGTTATCTTTGTCTTATTCCTGATCTTAAAAGAAAAATCTTCAACGTTTCACCATTGAGTATGACGTTAGCTGTGGGTTTGCCATATATGGCTTTTATTGGGTTAATGAACATTCCTTATATACCTATTTTGTTGAGTGTTCTTATCATGAAAAACATTACATTTTGTCAAATGATTTTCTACATCTATTGTGATAATCATATTATTTTTGACCTTCATTCTGTTAATATTGTGGATCACGTTTATTGACTTGCATATGTTTAAACATCCCAAAGATAAATCCCACTTTATCATGGTACATGATCTTTTAACTACTATTGAATAAGGTTTTCTACTATTTTGTTAAAGATTTCTATGTTGATTAAGGATATTCGCCTGTAGGGTTTTTTGTTGTTTTGTTGTTCTGTCTTTGCCTGGCTTTGCTCTCAGAGTAATGCTGGCTTTGTAAAATGAGTTTGAAAGTCCGCCCTCATCCCAGAATTTTTGGAAGAGCTTGAGAAAGTTTGGTACTTGTTCTTTAATTGTTTGATAGAATTCAGCCATGAAGCCATCTGTCCTGGGGTTTTCTTTGATGGGGACCTTTTATTATTGATTCAATGGCTTTACTCATTATTGTTTGGTTCAGATGTTCTATAAACCCATGATTCAGTCTTGGTAGTTATATTTTTCTAGGAATTCATCAATTTATTCTAGAATATCCAATTTGTTAGTGTATACTGGTTCATAGTTGTCTCTTAATAGCATTTTTGCCTCTGTCTTATCAGTTGTGATGTCTCTTCTCTCATTCCTGATTTTATTGTTGAGCTTTCTCTCTATTCTGTTAGTCTAAATAAGGATTTGCCACTTTAGTTTTACAAAAACCAACTGTTAATTTAGTTGATCTTTTCTATTGTTTTCCTAGACTATTTTATTCTCTAATATTCATTATTTCCTTTGTTCTCCTAACTTTGGGTTTAGTTAGTTCTTCTATTTCTATTTTCCTGAGGTGTAACATTAGGTTGTGTACTTGATATTTTCATTCTTCATTCTTTTTTGATAGAGGGCCATAAATTTTCCTCTTGGAACTGCTTCTGTTATATCTCATAAGTTTTGGTATGTTTTATTTGCATTTTTGTTTGTCTCAAAATATCTTTTAATTTCTCTTTTAATTTCTTTTTGGACTCAATAATTGTTCCTGAGCATATTGTCTAGTTTTCACATATTTGTGAATTTTGCATGATTCCTTCTATTATTGACTTCTAGTTTCATAAGATTGTGGTCTGAAAAGATATTTGATATGATTTCAATCTTCTTAAATTTGTTAAGACTTAGTCTGAGGTCTAACATATGATCTATCTTAGAGAATGTTCCATGCCCACTTGAGAAGAATGTTTATTCTGTTGCTGTTGAATGGAATGTTCTGTACATGTCTGTTAGGCCAATTTGATCTAAAGTGCTCAACATCACTAATTATCAGGGAAATGAAAATTAAAACCTCAATGAAATATTACCTCTCACCTGTTGAAATGGCTATTGTCAAAATGATGAAAGAGAACAGATGTTGACAAGGGTGTGGAGAAATCGAAACCCTTGTACACTGTTGATGGAAATGTAAATTAATACAGCCATTATGGAAAACAATATGGAGATTCCTCAAAAATACTAAAAATAAAATTACTTTATGATCCAGAAATCCCATGCTTAGGTTTCTATCTAAAGAAATCAAAACCAGTGTGTTGAAGACATGTTTGAACTTCCATGTTCATTGAAATGTTATTCTCAATAGCCAAGAATTGGAAATAGCTAAAGTACCTATCAACATTTAAAATATGTGGTATACATACACGATAGAATATTATTCAGCCTTTAGAAAGAACAATAGTTGTCATTTGCAACAATATAGATAGATTTAGAGGACATTATGTTAAGTAAAATAAGTCAAGCACAGAAAGGTAAATATTGCTTGCTCTCACTTATATGTGGAATCTAAAAATTTGAACTTATGAAAGTAGAGAGCAGACCTGTGGTTACCAGAGGCTGGGGTAGAGGTGGGGTGTGGAAAAGGGGAAATGTTAATCAAAGGGCACAAAGTTTCAGTTAGAAAAGAGTAATAAGTTTTGTTGATCTATTGCACTTCATGGTGACTATAGTTAATAATGTATTGTATACTTCAAAATTGCTAAAAGTGGATTATAAATGTTCTCACCATAAATAAATGACAAGTATGTGAAGTGATTAATGTTAACTAGCCTGATTTGCTCATTATACGATGTATACATGTATCGAAGCATCACGTTGTATCCCATAAATGTATATAATTATTCTGTGTCAATAAAAATATTTTTTATAAAACCCTGAAATATTGGGGAAGAGGCTAAATTGTTGCAGATAAGGTCAGAGAAGGGACAGAATACTACTATATTTCTAATGAACTCCTGGAGAGTGTCTTGATAACTTTAAAGCCAGGGTTATAGTTGCTGTCTACCAACAATAAAATGTGTGTAATAAGAATTCACATTCATAAAGAGTAAGAAGGGAAAACACATTAGCACCGTGCTGCTTCAAAATGCAGAAAAGGTATTTGATCAAATGATTGATTCTCATCTGTCATGAAAAGCTTTCTTATAAAGGAAAAAGAAGTCTTACTATGTTCCTAACAGCAAAATAGTCGATTCTCATTTCCTGCCTAATGAATTATTTACACACTCTACTGAAGGCCATTTATACTCAATCTACACTTACACAATGCTCCAGAAGGTGGCATATTCAGTTACACAAGAATTTCTTCTAAATTCAATATATTCTCTTCATTTAATCTGTGAAAATGTTGGTGTTCTCCACCTTAGAGATGAATGAAGACCCATGTTATGATACAATGGTCCTTTTATGATCACAGAGTAATGTGTGAAGCAAGTTTTTGTAAGAATATCATTATTTGATCAATGTAAATCAAGAACCAGTGCAACTCTAAAAGCATGGTTCAGCCCCTTATCTAGTACCTTGGGTTCTTTTGACATTTCCTGACTCTGCCCCTACATTGCTCCTGCCTGACCCAGCTCCTTCAGGAACTAGCACTCCCTGAACTAGTAGATGTTCAGGAGAAACTGAAGGAGCTGGCAACCTTTAAACTAAAGATGGTGCTTTTAATATCTTGAGAAACCTTTTAAGTGACAAATGAGTTGCTAGTTTTAAGCATTTTTTTCCTCAAAGGCATGCATTTAGCATACTTAGCTCATTCATATTACAGTAGCAGATTTTCACCTCAAAGAAAAGCTCTATTCTTGTTCCTCATGCTGTGTAGGAGGAAAGAAAGGTGTGTCTTAAAAACACTGCAGGCTCCTTCAGTCATTTGTGCCTCATTACAGATGTAGGTTGGGCATCTTACAATAATAGTAGTGGCAACAGGCTGGTTCCCAGACAGAGGTCCCAGTGTAGCAAGGATGAATGAAAGTGAAATGGAGACCAGCTGACATTTATGTTGCTCAAAATGCATTGGTTTTTCATGTTATGTTGCTGGTAGAGTTAATTTCTCCATTCATACAATAGCTGGAGCAACAGGTGCAATGACTTTCTTGATTTTACAGCAACATATTATATCACTTTGACATGGTCATTGAAAGAAAATGTCTCTATGTAGAGTGAAGACACAATGGTGAAACTAACAGAAATGTGGCAACAACATGAAAATTTAGCTGGATTAACACATTGCAGCAATAATTTCTAGTTCAGAATAATTTACTAAACACCAGGACCTCTTTGTAGGTAAAATTGGGTACATTTTAATGTATCTAGGAATGCCAGTTGCCTCTTGAGAATTTCATCTTAAAATTCAAATTTAATTTTTGAAAATGATCTTTAAATTATTAATCTTATGGTCTTATATTACTAAATATTCTCTGAATGATAATAATACAAGTTTTGAGATTTGGGCTATAAAATTTTGCTTTTTATTATCAATAATAAGCTGAATAATTCCCCCAAAATCACATTTTTTGACTTCCTAGAACTTACAACTTTAAAATTAAGTATTTTAAAATTATTGAGAGATATACTATTGATATAGAAAAATGCATACATGTACAGTTTAAAGAATAAATTAGAAAATAGTGTAAACCCCATCTAAGTAAGGAACGGAACACTGCCAGCCAGCAAGCATATCAGCAGCTCCTTGTACATTCACTATTTGCTACTTATCTGCGTTCCCGTTCCACCAGAGTGTTATTCTGACTCTTGAATATGCTATTTGCTTTTCTGTTTGTTTTTTTACCACATATGATGAAACCATAAACAATATACTATTTAATTTAGCCTGAACTTTATATAATCAAAATGGACTTGGAGATGTCTTTTTGTCGTGTTTCTTTCTATCAAAATTATAATTGTGAAAATTATCAATGTTGTTCCATGTAAACATAGTTCATTTATTTTTATTGCTGAAAAATATTTCATTGTGTGAAAACAACAAAATGTAATTATCCATTTTACTAATGATAAATTTTTGAGTCATTTATGTTTCTTGCTATTGCAAGCAATGATTCGATGAGCAGTTTTGTATGGGTTTCCTGGTGCACAAAAATATGAATTTAAATATGTTATATACCTAAAGATTGTCTTCTGTATTACAGTTCATTTTCATCTTCAACTTTATGAAATAGTGTCAAAATTATTTCCAAATTTCCTTCACCAATTAATATTCCCAACAGCAGTGGATGAGAATTTCTGTTGGGCCACATTGTTGCCAAACCTAGTCAATGATTGCCAATCTGTTGTATAATATACATAACTGTATCACATTTGGGTTTGAATTTGCATTTCAGTGAAACTTGAACACCTATTCAGAAATGTATTGATTATTTGGATTTCTTCTTTTGTGGAGAGATTGTTTAAGTTTTTGGTCCTTTTGTCTATTTTGTTGTCTATATTATTAATATTGATTTGTAGAAGCTTTTATACATTCTGTACTTGAATCCTTTGTCAACTATACTATAAGAAAACTTTTCTTTTCAGTTGGTGACTAATCTTTTTAAATATTTCGCCTGGTCTTCTGATTAATAAACATTTTTTTTTTCATTTTAATGCAATTTAACTTAGTATTTTCTTTGGCTGGGTGATTTTAATGTTTTGTTTAGTAGTTTTTTCCTATGCTACAGTCAGGTTGACAGTCTTCTCTATTGTATTCTAAATGTTTCATATGTTGGGTATTATATGTACATAGCTTAAATTTAGCTGGAATTTATCTTTCACAAAATATTAAGTTGGGGTAGAATTTTTGCCCATGGATTCCTAATTGAGCCAGCACCATTTTTTAAAAAAAATCCATTATTCCCTGTTGATCTTCAAATGTCTGTTTTTTTAATATATCAAGTGCCATAAGTGGGTCTGTGTCTGTTCTCTCTATTCTGTTTTGTTGAACTGCTTCATTCCATTTACCAACAAAAACATTCTTGATTACTGTAGCTTTATAATAAGCCTTGATATCTAGTTAGAAAACACCTTTACTTTGTTTTTCTTTATGTTGGTCTTGACTCTCCTTACTACCACTTTTCTATTCCTTATAAATTCTTGAATCAGCTTATCAAATTCCACAAAATTGATGGTGAGAATTTCCACTGGGATTATATTGACATTTTAATGCAATTTGAGTAGAATTTATATCTTTATGATATTGTGTTTTTAATTCATGAATGTTTATCTCTACATTTAATTAAGTCTTCTTTAATTTCTCTCATTAAGGCTACAAGATTTCTCTGTAAAGGTCTTACACATACTTTATTAGATGTATTCCAAGGTACTTGACATTTTAAAATGTTATTGCAAATTGTTCCAGATAAATAAAAATATAATGGAATTTGTTATAAGCATCTAATATCCAGTAAAATTCTTATTTTTCATATTCTTTCTGCAATTTATTTTAGATCATCCATATCCACAATCATACAATTTGTGAGTAACAACAATATTGTTTCATCTTGTACAATTTCAATATATTTTAGTTACAAATTTTGACTGTGGAGGCAAGCACATGCAATATAATGGTAAATAGTTGTGTAGAGCATCATCACCTAAACAGAAATGTATTAAAAGTTCCCCATAGTTTGATACACTTTAGCAGGTAAAATAATCTTTCTTTTATTCCTGGGCTATTAAAGGATTATTTCTTTTATTTATGTGAGATGTACGTTCAGCATAAAACTTCTTTCAATGCTGAGTATACATTTATTTTATCAAATGATTTTTGTCATTAAATAATTATATGAATTTTGTGTCCTATAGTAATGCAATAACATACGTTAGCTGACTTTCTAACTCTATGTCACCTTGTTCCAAGTGTATTAACCTTTTTATGTATTGCAGATGTGGCTTGCTGTTATTGTGTCTGGAATTTTCACATCTATGTTCATTAGAGAAATTGGCCTATAAGTTGCTCTTCCTGTATTTTCCTCCTCAGGTTTCTGTATCAGAGATTGGGTAGTATAAAAATGAGTTGGGGATTGTTGCTTTTTTCTATATTCTAGAAGAGCATCGTGAGATTAGAGCCATTTTGTCTTCAACATTTGAGATCACTTCTTATGAGGCCATCTTTTGCTCATCATCTGACCAGCATTCCTTGCAGTCTACTGAGGGTAGGTAGGGTGTGGGGCAGGTTTATCTCTAGTTCTCCCTTCCTGGGACTGTGAAATTAGCAGGTAAAAATGCAGGGAATCTAGTTAAATTTCAATTATTTTTCATTGCCTATATGACTGTACACTGAGATATACAAATATTGCATGGAATAGATATATGCAAAAATTATCCATGGTTTATCTAAAATAAATTATAAATATTTAAATTATATACCCCTCTGTTTAAGTATATTTACTTGATGATTTCTCTCTCTTTATGAATTCCTTGTTTTCCAGAAATTGCTTACAAATTTCTTTACAGTTAAAGCCTATTTACTTTGTAGCATACGTTCTACACTGGTCACTGCCAACTTATTTAATTATTTTGTCCATTGAAAATTATTAATGAGAACATATGCTTAAAGTTAACGACTTTGATAACTTATTTTCAACTTTGATTTGTTAAGCATGGCATAATTTGCTTTACCATTCTTCAAGATTGTGTTTCATCTATGACCAACGATTTTTTTCAATGTTGTCCAGTAACAAAAAGAATATTATCATGATTTTTAATCCCCTTCTTCTTTAGTGTTACATATGATGATTTCATGTATTCCCACACTGGAAGAATATATAATAATATTCATGTAAAAGGATCAAATTATTCAAGCAATGAAATCTATTTCAAAGGATAGTTATGGCAAGTGTCATAGTAATTATCCTTTCAAGTCAGAATTTCTTTTCCATTAATGAGTAATGTTGTCCTTTAAAAAAAATTGACATTTAAGGGATTATTTATAAATTATTTATTTTTTCCCTCCAACCTTTATTTTAGGTTCAGAGAGTACATGTGTAGATTTGTTACATGGGTAAATTTCATGTCACTGAGGTTTGGTATACGAATGATTTCATTACTCAGATAGTGAGCATAGTATGCAATAGGTGGATGTTTGTTTCTCATCCTCCTCCCACTGTCTACCTTTAAGTAGGCCCCAGTGTCTGTTGTTCCCCTCTTTGTGTCCTTCTATACTCAATATTTAGCTCCCACCTATAAGTAAGAACACGTGATATTTGGTTTTCTTTTCCCGCACTAATTTGCACAGGAAAATGGCCTCCAGCTGCATCTATGTTCCTACAAAGGACATTATTTTATTCTTTTCTATGGCTGCATAGTATTCCATGGTGTATATGTACCACGTTTTCTTTATCTAGTTCACCACTGATGGGCATTTAGGTTGATTCTATATCCTTGTTATTGTGAATAGTGTTGCGATGAACGTACATGTGCATGTCCATGTCTCTTTATGGCAGAATGATTTGTATTCCTTTGGGTATATACCCAGTAACGGGATTGCTGATTCAAATGGTAGTTCTGTTTCAAGTTATTTGAGAAACTTCCCAACTGCTTTCCACGTGGCTGAACTGATTTAACTTCCTGTCAGCAGTTTACAAGCATTCCCTTAGAAATCTCACCAACATCTGTTTCTTTTTGCTTCTTAATATTAGCCATTTTGACTGGTGTGAGATTACATCTCACTGTGGTTTTGATTTGCATTTCTCTAATGATTAGTGATGTTGACCAGTTTTTCATATGATTGTTGGTCATGTGTATGTCTTCTTTTGAGAAGTGTTCATTCATGTTCTTTGCCCATATATTCAATAACTTCCTTTAAGCAATGAGCACTTTAATAACATTGCTATTCTTTCACTTTGCAAAATCCTATTGAAAAAGAAGCATTGAAAACTATGAACAAGAAATAAGTAGGCTTCACTCAATGGGCCATTTAAAAAGTCAGAAACAATTTGGGGAGCCTTTACTTTGAAATTAAAGTATAATTTCAATGCTTCCAAAAAAACTGAAAAATATTTCAGTTGAACTGTATTTGCTAGAGAGAGCCAATATCGTCTTGAATAAGAGAATTAAAAAATACTAGATACTAACAAAATCACAAAAATGTTTTGATAAATTAAGACAGTAAATGCCAAAGAGAACAATTTTATGACAATTACTTCAGAGTCAAGAGAATGAATATCAGATACTATTTTTTTTTTTTTTGCAGAATATGGAAAGTACAGCTATTTTCTGTAGACTCATTCGTGTTGTGTTTCAACTTTGTAGGTTTTTTTTTTTTTTTTGAGACGGAGTCTCGCTCTGTCACCCAGGCTGGAGTCAGTGGCAGCGATCTCGGCTCACTGCAAGTTCCGCCTCCCGGGTTCACACCATTCTCCTACCTCAGCCTCCCCAGTAGCTGGGACTACAGGTGCCCGCCACCACGCCCAGCTAATTTTTTTTTTTTTGTATTTTTAGTAGAGACAGGGTTTCACTGTGTTAGCCAGGATGGTCTCGATCTCCTGACCTCCTGATCCACCCGCCTCGGCCTCCCAAAGTGCTGGGATTACAGGTGTGAGCCACCGTGCCCTGCCTCTGTTTCTACTTTGAATAAACATTGTACCTAAATGAAAATATCCACCAAAATTTGTACTTGGATTATCTCTGCCAAAAGCAGTACGTTTTTCTTGTTCACTCCTAAATCAAAAATAGTCTCTGCAAAAGCTTCTGTTTCTGAAGTTTCATTGGAAGGGATTTCATTCACAATAGCTTTATAAGCAAGCATTTTTCACGAGAAAACTATTGCACAAGCAAAGGAAAAGTTGTTTTGTGCATCCTCATGACTTCAATCTGTGGCTATCCTGTAAAAAGGCTTAGATCTTTTATCACAAATGATTTAAATCTATTATTTAGATCTTCAATAATCTCCATAAATGAACTATTTAATTTTTTAATTATTGCAGTAGGTTTTACCCTGACACATCCAAATTTGCCTGCAATTTTAGAATCAGAAAACACTTCTGATAGTAGTATATTCAAAACATCATTTGAATTGAAAGACTGATGACGATCTATAGTGTCTACTAAGATAAAAATAGTCACTATCCCTTGTGACTATTTTATCTTCTTCATATGAATGTCTCTTAAGTAAAAAATGTTGGTCGGGCGTGGTGGCCCATGCTTGTAATCCCAGCATTTTGAGAGTCTGAGGTGGGCAGATCGCTTGAGGCCAGGAGTTCTAGACTAGCCTGGCCAACATGGCAAAACCCCATCTCTACTAAAAATGCAAAACTTAGCAAGACGTGGTGGTACGTGCCTGTAACCCCAACTACTGGGGAGGCTGAAGCAAGAGAATTGCTTGAGCCTGGGGGGCGGAGGTTGCAGTGAGCCAAGATTGCACCACTGCACTCCAGCCTGGGTGACAGAGGAAGACTCTCTCTGGAAAAGGAAAAGGAAAAGGAAACGGAAACGGAAAGGAAGAGAAGTGAAGGGAAAGGAAAGGAAAGGAAAAATGTGTTATTTTATCATTGTCTTTTTGTATCAGTCCGTTTTCAGACTGCTGATAAAGACATACCCGAGACTGGTTAGAAAAAGAGGTTTAATTGAACTTACAGTTCCACATGGCTGGGGACGCCTCAGAACCATGGCGGAAGGCAAAAGGCACTTCTTACATGACAGTGGCAAGAGAAAAATGAGGAAGAAGCAAAAGCGGAAACCCCTGATAAACCCATCAGATCTCGTGAGACTTCTTCACTATAGTTAGAACAGCACGGGAAAGACAGGCCCCCATGATTCAATTACCTCCCCCTGGGTCCCTCCCACAACACTTGGGAATTCTGGGAGATACAATTCAAGTTGAGATTAAGGTGGGGACACAGTCAAACCATATCATTCTGCCCCTGGCCCTTCCAAATCTCATGCCCTCACATTTCAAAACCAATCATGCCTTCCCAACATTCCGCCAAAGTTTTATAGGTGTGAACCACCGCCCCCTGCCATCAGTTGTTTTAAATATCCAAGTCCTGTAAATTCTTTGTCAAGGTTACACTATGTCATTTTTAAGTGCTTGTGAATGGTATTATTACATTTTTAATACCGGTGTCCACTTGTTCTTGCTAGCATATAGAAATACAATTGTGTTTTGTATGTTTATTTTGTGTCCTGTGACCTTATTAAACTCACTAATGAGTTCAAAGAGGTTTCTTCCTTTTTCTGTAGATTCTTGGGCTTTTATGTGAAGACAATCATGTCATCTGCAAACAAGAGTCATTTTATTTTTTCTGTATGATCTACGTGCCTTTTGTTTTCTTTTCCTGTCCTACTTCACTGGCTATAACTTCCAGCACTACCTTGTTCTCAATGTCAAAGGGGAAGCATTCAGTCTTTTGCTATTAAGTATAAGGTGATCTGTATATTATTTATAGATGCATTGTATCAACTTGAAGAAGCTTTGCTCTATTCCTACTTTTCTGACAGTTTTTGTTATTATAGGTGTTCAATTTTCAAAAGTGTTTCCTGCATTTATTAATAAGATTATGTGATTTATCTTCTTTAATAGTGTGGAATAATTTATTTATTTTAAATTTTTAATAACCCATGTATCTCTGGAAATCTGTTTTTATGGTTTTTCAACTGACTGAATCAGATTCCACTGAATATTATATATATACACGCAGAAAGACGTTTGTTTTAAGGAACTCTCTCGAGATTATGGAGGCTGGCAAGTCCAAAATATTCAGAGTGGCCTGGTAGGCTGGAAACCAGAGAAAGAGTCAATGTTGTTCCAATCCCAAGGCCATCTGCTGGTAGAGTTCCCACTTGCTTGAGGGAGGTCAGTCTTTTGTTCTATTTAGGCCTTCAGCTGGTTGGACGAGGCCCACCCACATTACAGAGGGCAATCTACTGTACTCAAAGTACATCTATTTAAATGAGACTATGTACTCAAAGTCCATCTATTTAAATGTTATTAACTTCAAAAACATCCTCTGAAATATCCGGAAGAATCTTTGACCACATATCTGGACACTATGACCCAGACAAGTTGACACATAAAATTAACTATCATGAATATCTTCACAGCAACATCTACATTTGTGTTTGATTGAATAAATGGAGATTGCAGTCTAGAAAAGCAAATTTTCTGTTCAACCTATTTAGAAAATAAGAAAATATTAATTAGATTACTCTGTAATTTATATATTTAGAAGTTTGATCAAAATTTTAAAATTGACAAAATATCTGTGAGAGTATAGAGTATTAATATAAAATAATTTGTGAGAATATAAGTTTGTATGACATTTTGGAGATAATATTTTGGCAATATTTATAAAAATTTAAAATAATTACAACATTTTCCATTTTAACCAAATTTCTGCTCTACTGTGTTTTTAAGAAAACATACACATTTTCCAAAGAATTTGTGTGAAAAATGTTTATTTAGTTCCGTTTATTACAATATAAATTGGGAAACAATTATGTGTTCATCAGTGGACAAATGGTTAAATCATGGCACACATATTGGAATCCCAATAGTAATACAAAAGTAAATCTGTATGACCTTGTTATGGAAAAATCATTCATTCATTCATTCATTCATTAGTCAAAAGGTTAATTTATTAATTAAATCAAAAATTTATATTTATGTCATTTACTATTAGTTAATTTATAATACTTATTAAAGGCAAATGGGAGAAGAATAGGTACATCACTTCTCGTTGTGTGTTTTAAAATATTGCAATGAGAGGACTGGGGAAATGTAGGTTAAACAGTACAAAGTTGCAGTTATGTGGGATGAATAAATCTAGAGATGTAATGTACAGGATGATGACTATAGTCAATAATATTTTATTGTATAATGGAAATTTGGCAAGAGTAGATTTTTAGTGCTCTTATCACACACAAAATGGTAAATACGTGAGGCAGAATACATTAATTTGCTTGACTACAGGAATCATTTTATTATACATGTTTATCAAAATGTCACATTGTATACTTTATTTGTTTTATTTTATTTTATTTTATTTTATTTTATTTTTGAGACAGAGTCTTGCTCTGTCACCCAGGCTGAAGTGCAGTGGCCCCATCTCAGCTCACTGCAACCTCCACTTCCCGGGTCCAAGCAATTCTCCTGCCTCAGCCTCCTCAGTAGCTGGGACTACAGGCGCACACCACCACGCCCAGCTAATTTTTGTAGTTTTAGTAGACACAGGGTTTCACCATGTTGGCCAGGCTGGTATCGAACTCCTGACCTCGTGACCCCTCCACCTCGGGCTCCCAAAGTGCTGGGATTACAGGCGTGAGCCACTGCACCTGGCCATATTGTATACTTTAAATATTTATATTTATATATAGATACACACATAAAATCATAATATATGTTTATTAAACACATTTATATAGGTTAAAACAAGTAGGATCAGCTTAAACATCAGACTGTTAATCATGGTTATGTGTTTAAAAGTGTTGAATTTTGAAGAAACACTGTGGAATGTGGTTTATCTGTATTGTTAGATTTTTTTGAGAAGGAATCTTTGTAATATTATTTTTATAATTAAAATATTTAAATAAACCTAACAACAGAAATGGTAGCTGGGGATCAGTCATGTAGTTTCTCCTAGCTGATGAAACAGAGAAAATTTGAAATCTGAATGGCTTATAACAATAAATATTTATTTATTTTGCACACAAAAAAACAGACATGGGTTGGCATAGGCTCTCTGCTATCAGTTGAACCAGAGATTCAGGCTGCTTTCATCTTGTAGTTCCACCATCTCAACACGGGCTCTCCATGTTTGATGCTGAATAAAGGAGAAAGCATGGAAGAGTCAAGCATGGAAGAGTCAAACTGATTCTCAAATACACTGGCCTAGAACTAACAAAGCCTGAAACTGACAAACAAGGTTTTGTTTTTATTTCAGTGGAAAGGCCTACTCACATGATTCTTTCTAGTTATGAGTGTGCTTGGTAATGCACTCAATAAACCTAGGAAGTAGAGAAGGGTCAGATGT
Organism: Gorilla gorilla gorilla; assembly: GCF_029281585.2. Classification (NCBI taxonomy): domain Eukaryota; kingdom Metazoa; phylum Chordata; class Mammalia; order Primates; family Hominidae; genus Gorilla; species Gorilla gorilla. The sequence goes on from NC_073247.2 coordinate 47,237,586, forward strand.
GGACAAGCTTTTGCAAACTCTCCAAGAAATTGCTAAATAGTATGTTCTCAATAAAGAGTAACTATCATATAATTTGTTATTACAATAACTCTATTTATTTGTTGGAGAAGTTTCTTGGAAGTGTAAATGTGTCTTAGAATTCACCAACTTTTTCAACAGCCTAAAATATGACAGGTGCTTTTAAATACAGGAGTGCATTTAATTTTCAAAAGGACCCTGAAAATATTTGTAGGAAATGTCTACTCTTCTTCACTCAATAGTGCTTTTCTCCACTGCCCTTTGCAATAACATCTACAATCTCAGTAAGCTGAGAATTTTCTCCTTTATTTTGGTGCATAATTACATTCTTAGTCCCAAGTTAAGAAAGCAACTATGCACCAAAAGAAAGGAGAAATACCACCTGACTAACATGTTTGAGCACCTGTACAGGTACCATTAAGCACACTGAAAACAAGAAATTTTCTCTGGCAAAAGTACACAGAGACAAGAGGAAATGAAAGTATGGTGAATTATTTTTTCTTTCAAAATCAAAGCTAGCATATCTGCCAAGAAAACATTTTCTAACTCTTAGAAATGCATTTAGGGATTATTAAGAATTCAGCTTCCCTACATGTTTGCCTTACACAATGATTTCCATGGTCTTTCCTCGTCTATCATTTATGCATGAGGTTTTGATTTTTCCCACCTAGGTATGCTCACTTATAAGTATATACATGGTCAGTTTCAAATAAAGCGCCCTATTAAAACCCTACAGCCAATATTAGGGTGTTTCATAAAATCCTCTTCTGACTTCAGAGTTATATCCTAAAAAAAAACAAAACAGTAGGTTATGTGACAATTCATATTCTACTAACCAGCCTATTTGGAAAACACCTTCAGAGTGTGGTGAAGATGTTTATGGAGGATGACCACATGTCTAAACTTCACTGTCTAAAGTGAACTTTACATAGAAAGGATTTTTGCTGTCAGAGGGATTCCATGATGAAGATCTAGCCGGGAGATATTTACATGGAATTGGAGTACTCTGTAGGGGGGAAAGCAGGTGATTCTTGGCTGTCTGTTCCACTGATAATAGGGTGTAGCCACCAAAAGAGGAGATGGTAAAGATATGGTCAGCAGGTCAAGTTCCAGAATTGGGCAGGAGAATAAACTGAGTAAGACCCAGGGAAAGTGTGTTGTAATGTAGGAAACAGCTGGAGCTAGATAAAAATGTTGGCCCATGGGCACAGTGAGCTCCCACAGAACCCTGGGACTAAATGCAACAGGATCCTGGGTAAATGAAGCCAATAGGCAATCCTCAAATTGTGTTTGATTCTGATTTTCGACACCCATTTTTTAGTTCTTTAGCCGCAATGTCATTCTTTTTATCACCTAAGAGTTATTTTAAAGTAGTAAGAAGAGAACTTAATTAAAAGACAAAATGTCTGCCTCTGACTGGGAGAAGTGAAACAGAGTGAACTCTAAGCAAATTCTGATCAGGGGTCTAGTAGTCCCAACCCTGCCACATTCTAGCCTTGTGAACTTGGGAATATTGCCAACCCCACTGAGCTTTAGAATCTTTAGCAGTGAAATAGGATTGATAAACCCTGTCTTGTGAGACTGGGATATATGCATTTATGTAAAGCTTCTGTCATTGGTTCTGGCATGCCTTGAGTCTTTCATGATTGGTAGATTATTTTGATTATTTTGACCCCAGACCCTACACTCTCTTATCTGACTTTATCTAGGAGATGTCAGAGAACATGCAGTGCTCTAGGGCATGGCACACCAAATCATCCAAAATGCTGCTCAGCAAGAAAAACTCTGTAGATCTTCTGCCATAGCAGGATTTGAGGGAATCCTATACATTTGGATGTACCTTGAAGCTCCTAGATTTGTTTCAAGGCCAACTCCTTCTGTTCCTCCTAGCTGTCCTTTCACCCAAACTACCCTTATTTTCTTTCATTTTATTTCCCCCCCAAATCTAGACCTTACACAGTGTTTGACAAATTACCCTCAAGAGAAACACATCAAAATGGCCTTTGCATGGCATGAGCTCTGGCTTTCCCAGCGCAAAGCAAATGGTGCCAAAGACATAATACTATGTTACTGGGAAGTGCAAGAATCCCCAGTTCTTAGTCGTACTTGAGAGAAAGAATACTTCTAAGAGGCAATTTATCCAGAAAAAGGAAATTTATTGAAGGAAAATAGAGAGCAGAGAGTTTATTTAAAGGGACAGAACACTCGGAAAGATGAGGCAGAGGAGGCTGCTGAAAGAGAATGGGCCAGCAGCAGCCAGAGAGTTCTACATTGGGTTTTCATAATGTCAGATTTTTTCTTGAAGTTCCCACCTCTGTCTTAAGTTTCTGCCTTTTTTGTTTGTCTAGTTTTTCCACTTCTGCCTTAAGTCCCTGCCTTTTCCCTGCCTAGTTCCCATCCCAGCCTTCTGGAATGCTTTCTGACTATTGATTAGTTGGTGCACATGCGTGGGCTGGGTGCTGGATAGGAATTCTACCTAATGGCTGCACTGCTCATTATTACCATCCCAGGAAGATTATATAGTGGTCAAATCTATACGTATTGTTTCTGCATATCTCTTAGGAATTTCTCCTGTGCCTTCTTTCCCCTTATCAGCATGTAGCTAGCTACATTCTGACAGATTAACTGCAGAGTGAGCAATTAGTGGGCTTAATAAGGAGCATTCCTTCCTGTGTAGGTATTCGCCCTCCTCGCTGCTCATGTCTAGCATGCTTGTTTTGGGTGATCTTTGGGGTGTGAGCTTTTCCAAATCTCCTTTTTTCAGGAGCTCCCCTAACTTGTTCATGTCTAGCTATGTGCCTACTCCAACATGTCCACTTGAAGCTGGCTGCACCCTCAATCAGTGCACCTTCTAATGTGGCCTCTCATCGGCTTGCTGTTGCTGGCATCTCTACATATCCTCATCTAGGAAGACTGAGACTAACCTAATAAATATGAAAAGGGGACTTAGTCACAGCAATCAGCAGCACATGAGAAACCTTTTTGTCCCTGCAGGGCTGAAATTCTCCTCCCCATGAGCAGAACCGAGAAAGGGATCAAGTCACAACATGCAGCCTAATCCAATAGGACATTTTGTTCCTATGTGCCAGACTCTCCTTGCCTGCATACACAGGGAACGGTGGGGTGGGAGGTGACAAGAGAGGAACAAGTTTAAGGGGACCCAGTCACAGCAAGAAATATGGCCTGGAAAACTCTTTATCTGCGTGAACCCAAGACTGTAATTCTAGCACAGAGACACCAGGGTGCCAGTCATATTAGCAAAATAGACCCAGTCACATGCAGCCCAATCTAGGATGTCTCTGTCTCCTTGGGCCTGAGGTTCTCTTATCTCTTCCAGGATGGACAAGTGACCTATCTACAGTATGCTGCAACCCCCTTCCACCATCTGCTCACTCAGATACTTGGAGGTAGTATCTGTCTTTAAATGTTTTTGGCAAATGTTGCCTGGGAGGCTACTCCAGCCCTGAGAGTTTGGAAGCGGGTAAAACAAACACAAGCCCTTGAGCTTTTCCTTCTCTCAGAGAACACAAGATAGGCCAAAATACACAACACAATTATTTAAAAACAAAATTCACCCTTTACCCTCTGGCACTAGCAAGATGAACCAAGAATGCAATTTGCCATACACATAACCACTGCCTAGCTAGGGAATGGGGAATGGTAGGCAGGTGAATATAATGCCACAAAGATCTCTTATCAGAATTAAGAGTCTGTTTATTCATTAAACACTACCTGGTTGCTGTAAGTTTATCATTAAATTCCAGAGTTCAAAAACACTTGATTCTGACAGTTTTTGCGAGCTTACTCTTTGCTTGTGGAGGGATGGATTTTGGAGTTCTTTACTCTGCCATCTTCTGTGACTTCACCCTGATGCCATATTAAATGTTTAATGATAGTGTTCAACCACTGGCAGGGTTGCTTGTGATCTAAATCATGTTATAAACTTTTCTGGATTGTCCATCTTCTCTATAGCAGTTTATCAACCTTGACATTGTGAGCATTATTGATCAGACAGATAATTTTGTGTGGTAGAAGTCTGTTACTGGAATTAAGAGAGTTTTGCCACATCCCTGACCTCTACACACTAGATGGCAGTAGCACCTCCACTCTCACCAATTAGGACAACCAAAAATGTCTCTAGGCATTTCCAAATGTCTGGAAGGTGTGTGCAAAATGTCCTTGGTTGAGAACCATGGCTCTATAGTGAATGAGATTTGGATATATGTAAAAAGCTATATAGGTATAAAAATAAATAGGTGGATAGATATGTAGTGTGGTTAGTTGAATAATGACCCCTCAAAAGCTATTTACATTCTAATAAATGGAACTTGTTAATGCTACTTTATATGGCAGAGAAGACTTTGCAGATGTCATTAAGACAAAGATTTTGAGGTGGGGAGATTATTCTGTATTTTCTGGGAGAGCCTTAAGTGCAATAACATGTGTCATTATGAAAAAGAGGCAGAGAGAGATTTGATACAAATGCACAGAGGAGAAAGTGATAACGAAGGTGGAAGTGAGGATTGTGTTGATATAACAATGAGCCAAGGAAGGCCTGCAGCCATCAGAAGCTGGCAGCAGCAAGGAACAGGTTCTCCCCTAGAGCCTCCAGAAGAAGTGCAGGCCTGTCTAATACTTTGATTTTGGCTGAGTGGTACTGAATTTGTACTTCTGGCCTTCAGGGTTGAGAGAATACATTTCTATTGTTGTAAGCCACAAAGTTTGTGGTGATTTGTTACAACTGCCTCAGAAAATTACAATAAATGGATAGATACATAAGTAGGTAGGTAGATAGATAAGTAAATGTAAATATTGTTTAGTGTATACTGTAATTATGTTTTTATTGGTATGATATTAGACAAAGAGCTATGATATTACAGCTATTTTCCCATGGCAATAAAAGTTCTTCATAAACATCATATGAAAGCTGCATACATTTATTTTATGGACATTCAGTGCCTTGTTGGAAAATGAGGTCATTTCAGACTTTTAAAAATAAATGACACTATAATAATCACCTTTGAACATATAACTTTGGCAGTATATATGAGTATTTCTTTAGAATTAATGCCTAGAAGAGGTATTGTAGTGTCAAATGTATTTCATGTTTATGACTTTAAATATGTGTTGTCAAATTCCCATCTGGCAATGTGCTATGAATTTAAAACCCCATCTAGTAGTAGATGAGACAGTCTGGTTGCTTACAACAGTGTAAAACCTAGCATCAAAATTTAATTTTTCCAAAGGGCAAATAGCTGTATTTTTCTGAATGTAAGAGTAATGTATAACCTTCGAAAACATTCAGAAAATAAATTATGAATAGTCAAAAAATCCACCCTTCCAGAATTTTCTCTTCTTATGAGCACATACATACATATATACCATCTAAACAGGAGCAGTGGGAAAGAGAAAGAAGAGAGAAATGAAGACACATCAATGGAGTTAAAGAGAGGGGCTTCCTTAGTTGAAAATCTTAGAAGTCAGCCAAATCCGTAAGTGAAAGAGAGAGAGATTATTATGTTTGTGTGTGTGTGTGTGTGTGTGTGTGTGTGTGTATGTATTCCTTTAAATGGGGGCTAGGCTAGATGGGGCATTTTAGTTAATAAGTCAAGGATCATTACTAAGGCCCAGAGAGATTTCAAAAAACTCTGAGAGAGTAACCCAAAATGACTCCCAGAGGAATACTGGATGTATGAAACTGGTGAAAAGTAACCTCTAGAATTAATGGAAAGTTTATAAATTGGGGTTTGTACCCCTAAATGACTATAATAACTATGCAAGCTGTAGTGATAAACACAGTCAGAATTGAACCATGGATTCCCATTCTCTTCCCTAATCTATTCCTCAACAGAGCAAGTTTTCCCCATTCCAGATTATCTGGCCAAATTCTAGGCGTCATCACTGACGGCTGTTCTCATAATCTCAAAGTCATTCAAATTTTACCAGTTGAGAACTCAGATGTAATGGGGAAGAGATAACCCATCTCCACTCTGCTCTGTCTGAATTCCAAACATACTGAATCCATGAGCATAATAAAATGGTTATTGATCCACAACACCAAGCTATGGAGCAGTAAATGACTGGAATAGATTCTACTAATTTGTTCTTTATTTTACTTGTTTGTTTGTTTTTAGAGACATGGTCTTGCTCTGTCGTCCTCGCTGGAGTGCAGTGGTGCAATCATTGCTCACTGCAACCTTGAACTCCCGGGCTCAAGCAGTCCTCCCACTTCAGCCTCCCAAGAAGCTGGGACTAGAGCTGCACACCACCACCACACCCAATTTATTTTTCATTTTAGTCCATCCTTTAATCCATCAGTATTTTCTTTTCCATATTCCATTCTATTCCATTTTTATTTCATTTCTATTCCATCTTTCAAAGCCTTGTATATTATACAGGATTTCACTCCAAATTCCATTCTGTTATATTCAATCATGCTATTTCTAAATCTATAGTGCATGTTTTATAGTCCATTTATTTCACGCCATTGCATTTTTGTTCCATTTTATATTTTTCTTCTATTTATTTTCAGTTTTCTTTAAAATTTTATTTCACTCTATATTCCACTTTATTCCTCTTCTCATATAACATTGCATCTTTTCTTTTATTCCATACACCATTCAATATACTTTCATTCCCCTTTCCATTCCATTTTCCCACTGTATTCCATTCAATTTCTATTGTATTCAATTTTCCATTTCATAGCCGGTTAAAGTCCATATTCTATTCCTTATTTCCTTCTAGTTTCCACTGTAACCAGTCTCCATTTTATGCCATTCTTCATTACATTTCAAATCAAGTTTCCATTTCATATTATCTAACATTCCAAATACTATTCCATTCTATTTTGTGTTCTTTGCAATTTCTTTTGTTTGTTTGATTGATTTTTTAAAAATTCAATAGTTTGGGGAGTACAGGTGGGTTTTGATTATATAGATAATTTCTTTAGTGGAGATTTCTGAGAATTCAGTGCATGCATCACCCAAGCAGCATACATTGCAGTTAATTATGTAGTCTTTTATCCCTCAGCCTCCTCTCAATCGTCTCCCTTGAGTCCCCAAAGTCCATTATATGGCTCTTATGCCTTTGCATCTTCATAGCTTAGCTCCCACTTAAAAGTGAAAACATGCAATATTTGGCTTTCCATTCATGAACTATTTCACTTATAATAATGGCCTCCCGGAGGTTGCAGGGAGCCAAGATTGCACCATTGCACTCCAGCCTGGGCGATAGAGCAAGACCCCGCCTCAAAAATAATAATAATAATAACGTCCTCCAACTCCATCCAATTTGATGCAAAAGACATTATTTTGTTCCTTTGTACAGTTGAGTAGTATTCCATGATGTATATAAACCACATTTTCTTTATCCACTCATTGGTTGATGGACACTTATGTTGGTTCCATATCTTTGAAATTATGGATTGTGCTGCTATAAACATGTGTGTGCATGTGTTTTTTTTCATATAATGTCTTCTTTTTCTTTGAGGAGATACCTAGTAGTGGGATTGCTGAGTTGAATGGTAGTTCTAATTTTGCTTCTTTAAGGAATCACCATACTGTTTTCAGTTTCTCATCCATCCTACTAAACATCCCATTGCATTTTGCCAAAATTGTTGTAACAGTGAGTTTTAGGAGAACAGCTAACCAATATTTTTATCCAAGATTTACATACTGTATTGCCTTATATGAAGAATTTTAACTTCTGGGAATTTATCCACGACAAGAACCAAATGAGAATATGAACACATTTTCGCAAGAAGGGTATGTGTCACAGTACTGTGTTAGAGAGTGAAAATTTGGACACAACATAAATGTTGGAAATATAAGAATGTTTGAAAATATACGCTTCCTCTATAAATGGAATATTTCTAGTTACAAAACGACCTTGTGTAAATGTATTATTTGACATGGAAAGTATGATCTTTTGTAAAGTGTGTAATCCAAAACACAGATTAAAAAACAATATGCATGGATAAATAATTCTATTTTCATAAACAAAACAAAAACTTAAAACATGTATAAATAGCTATTCTGCCAATATATAATTAAACATTTTCAGTAATTGTCTATGAGTGTGTGGGAATTTAGGTGCTAATTTTCTTACATTTGCTTTTCTGCTTTGAGTACTAAGTATGCAAACTTTTTGTAGTAATGACTAAAAATAAGTATCCAAATATTAAATTTCAAGCCTGTACATCACAGCATATTTATATTAATAGAAACTAGACATCGTTTTCCAAGAATGGAGAGTATGTGCAATAAATTAAGGCACATTTATCCCTGGATTACTATGCAGCCCATACAAATGTCGATGGATGTTTAAGAAAAGTACCACCTTTAATCACAGGTAATGTCTGTGCATGCCTCAGGGGTCCAGGCAAGCAGAAGCATCTTTCCAGAATTTCTAAATTCCCCTCTGGTACCTGAGACCTGCGGGAGATAGCAGTGCCTCCTCATTTTGACCTGCTCTTCAACCCTTCTATCCACCCCAGTAGAGCTTGAGGTAATCCAAAGGCCAGGAGAAGTCCTGGAGCTGTCCCCTCTGGGGTCATCCATGGGCATAGTGTTGTGATCATATTCCATTGAGGAACTGCTTGCTGGGGGACATCTTTTGTTGACCAATGTGGAATTTCTTTCAGGAGATTGCTTAAGATTGAGCCACTAGAATGGCACTGACATGCTGATTTTGGTCACTCAAACTGTTTATAACCCTAGCCCCCCAACACACACACACTTTTAGGGGTTATGTTTAAAAATCAGGAAATTTACCTTATTGATCAGGCTGGGGCAGACCGCAGAGGGCTGGCTCACACCCTTCTGTCTGATGTCAGTGGGAACTGGATTGGACCTCTGTGAAGATGAGAAGAGTTACATGATATATAGCTCAACAGTCAGAAGCAAAAATTCAACCAAGGTCTGCCTACCCTGCCTTGATCTTCTAGTCCTGGCTCTACTTGTGTTTACAGCAGTGTTTCTCTCTCTAAGAACCTGATATTATGGCTATCCAGTCATACTGGGAGAAGGAGCAGCAGTTGGAATTCATGCAAGTTGAAGTGACCAGAAGGACTAAGAATGAAGTTGTCCCTGCCACTATTGATGCCAGCAAGAGCAGCAACCTAGATCCTGTTTCCCAGATTCCTCTAAGTCTCAAGTGACCTGATGTCCTTGAGTTCCAAACCCAGCAGCATGGAAGCTTTCTCTACCACAGCCTCTATTTCTATCATTGTTGTGAACCCTCTGATGGTTAATATTAGGTGTCAACTTGACTGCATTGAGGAATGCGTAGATGGCTGGTGAAGCACTATTTCTTGATGTATCTGTAAGGATGATTTCAGAGGAGATCGATATGCAAGTCAGTGAACTGAAAGAGAAAGACCTCACTCTTAATGTGGGCAAGCACCACTCAATCAGTTGCCAGTGTCGCTAGAACAAAGCAAGAAGAAGAAGGGTAGTATTCAGCATTCAGCTTGCTGAGTTTTCTCTCTCTCTTTCTGTCTCTATCTATGTCTTCCCAAACAGGACGCTATCTCTCCTACTGTCCTTGGACACAAGACTCCAAGTTCTTTGGGCTTTGGACTCTGGGACTTGCACCAGTGGCCTCCAGGGGCTTTCAGGCATTCTGCCTCAAACTGGAGCTGCATTGTAGGCTTCCCCAGTTTTGAGACTTTTGGGCTTGGACCGAACAATGTTACCAACATTCCCCATCTTGCAGGTGACCTGTCATGGGACTTCACCTTTCTAATTGTGTGAGCCAATTCTCCATAATAAACTCATTTATATAAATATATATATGAGTGTTTGTGTGTATATATAAAATATAAACACATATATACACACATATACACACATATTTGCATACACATACACAAATATATATGTATGTTTGAGAATATATACGTGGATTTAGTATACATATGTGTGTATATAGTATATGTATATGCACACACTCAAACATATATATATTTTTGTGTATGTATATGTGTATATATGTGTGTGTGTGTGTGTGTGTGTGTGTGTGTGTGTGTGTGTGTATCCTATTGGTTCTGTCCCTCTAGAGAACCCTGACTGTTACAGATTTTGGTAACAGGAGTGATTTTAAGAAACATAATTTTAAGCATGAATTTTCATAATTGGTTTGAGAGTTTCTGGAACTGGTTCTTGATATGGTTTGGCTCTGTGTCCCCACCTAAATCTCATCTCGAATTGTAATCCCCATAATCACAATGTGTTGAGGGAGGGACTTGTTGGGAGGTGATTGGATCATGGGTGCAGTTTCCCACATGCTGTTCTCGTGATAGTGAATGAGTTCTCACGAGATCTGATGGTTTTATAAGTGTTTGATAATTCCTCCTTCACACACTCTCCTCTCTCCTGCCACCTTGTAAAGAGGGTGCCTGCTTCCCCTTCCACCAAACTCACAATCAGGCAAGGAATCATCTGTTTCCTAGAACTTCCAAGGCCTCTGGAAGAGGTCTGAGCCTTTGCTGACATCTTCTGTATGGTCTCAGCACAGCAGCTGAGTCTGAGGTCTGGCAGCACAACAAGGCTCTGTCCTCCAAGGCCATGATTAACAACCAGGCCCTGCTCTCCTCAATCACACCAACATGCCAGGCCCTGTTCTTCAAAGCTATGGATCACAGACAGGCCCTGCCTTTAGAAGCCATGCCCCCCAACTAGGCCCTTCTACAGCTGGCACTGCACAGGGATGACAAGCCCTCCACACTCACCCTTTTGTACCTGAGCCTGCTGTCCTGAATCCCATTTTTCCTGTTGGGTTTGCCTTTTGAAGGCTTGTCTTCAGAGTCTTTCCACCTCTCTTGGTCTTGAGGTCCTATGTGTTGACTCCCAGCTGGTGATGCCATTTGAGTTAATGTCACTTTATCTTCACATCCTGGTAAATTCTCCTTTCTTTATTCTGGGCAAAGTGGTAGAAACCTCTTATTCTCTCTAAAGTTTCTTAGTCTGAGTCACTCCTCCTCCTCCCCTTATAATGCCTTATCATGCTTTTTTTTTCCCCCCTCACTCCAACTCCAGCCTGTCCCTCCTAGAATTAGGCATGCCTTGCTACCCTGAGCCCTGCCTCTCCAAAACTGCAAACCCAAATAGAGGGTACATCTGCCCCTACATTGTCTGTGCTATGACCTTCAAGGAGCAGCTTCCAAGACCCAAAGATGGTATCATGTGCAAGAATGGAGGTCACAGACATCCTAGAGGATAATACAGCAGGAAGTGCATGGGTGTATGTAGTGTTCATCTTAGGGGATGTTTTAGCAGCAGGATATCTACATTCATCATTCATCTACTGTGTTAAGTGGATTGTCCACTCAATGGTTACCTGTGGGGTTTCTAAGAGTTCTCCTAGCCACAGGCAACATTATGGGAAGTTTTAAAACCTCTCCTCCCCTTCCCATGACTCAGCTACTCAGCACTTACCTGCGATTGACCCTTGATTCTAGGTCCCCTGCTCCCTCAAAGGGCCTACCTTGGCCCTTGAGCTGAAATTTCCCTTTTTTAAGTTGCCTTTTATAGAAAAAAGTCTTAATAAATAAAATTAAGTATAAAATATTTCCTGATTCTAGTCCAAAAATTTAATTTTCTGGCAGAAGATTAACAAAAAATGTAGTCACCATTCAAGTGGACACTAAGGAAGAGAGAGAGAGAGTAAAATCTTATCCCAGAAATATTTATTGGCTCTATTTGAAATAGAGTTTTGACCATGAAATTCCCATTTAGACACTTCATACCATCTTAGCACACATAATTTGCCACTTGGACAAGAAAAACAGCAGAGTTTATCCAAATGTGTTTGGAGAAAGAAAGGAATGGTGGAGGTATCCAGGGTCAAGAAGTCAAGGTTATGTGGGGGTAGGGAGGGCGGTGAGAGGATAACCCAGACTCAGAATCATAAAGGAAGAGACAGTAGGGGTCAGAAGACTGAGGGGCAAAGATCTCAGTTTTTAGGGGACGAAAATGTTTACATGTGAGAACAGGTGCTCCTGAGGTCTGCAGGGGTTGGAGGAGACTAGGGCGGTGATTCTAGTTTAATAATTGATGTGGAAAAGTGGTCAGGTATTAAGTTAAAAAATGTTAATGGTTAATCTCATTTTTTAAAAAGTAGTTGTGTCTGAGATTGTGAACATATACATGAGAGTGTGTGTGTTTGTGTGTGTGTGTAGACATGTTTGAAAAAAATTGAATGGGTGTACACCATGCTGTGAACAAAGTATATACCCAGTTGTTGAAATACTGATGAGGAAGTCTTATATTTTATTTTCCACATTTTCCACCTTGATCATATCACTACTTCCATGATGAGACCCAACTGAGCTGTTTTTCAAATAATTAAGTTGTGGAGATATGGTAGAAGTTGTGGAGACATTCACCTTAAAGTGAATGGAATGAAAGAAATATTTAAAAAAAAAACAACAAAATGAACTCTTTCTCTCTCCTTTCCTATATTTCTGCTCTCTTTTCTTTTGGTTTTTTGGTATGTAGCCTGAATTGGCGCTAGACCTGGCCAAAAAGGTCCCTAGTCCTGAGTCCCTTATTTTAGAGACTCCTTCTCAGAATCTCCTCATGCTACATTTCATCCCAGAAATAGGATCCGACAGAGACGAGAATGAGTTCCTCAGGTCCTGACACTCTGCCAATTTTGTAGAAAAATATCAGACACTCTAATTCTTTTAGAATACTTCCAAAGCCAGTGAGGACCTATTCTCAAAGTTCTGCCTCAGGAAGGAAGAGCTGGGCCTAAATATGCTCAATACTAGACACAAAATGTGGCCAAGTGGCCACTGTTTGTGCGAGCACTGTTTGTGGGAGGTATGGGTTAAGACAGATTCAGGGTTAGGTATGAAGGCTGCATAGTGTAGTATATAGCTGGCATGGAAAGAGGAGATCTAAGACATGGGCCAGGGGATTAAAGATTTAAATCTAAGACCTCAAGCTATGAAACTACTACACAAAATGTTGAGAAAAAATGTCCAGGACATTTGTCTGGGTAAAAATTTCTTAAGCAATACCCCTCAAGCACAGGCAATCATAGCACAAATGAACAAATAGGATAACATTAAGTTAAAAAGCTTCTGCACAGTAAAAGATACAATCAACAAAGTGAAGAGTCAGCCCACAGAATGGGAAAAATACTTGCAAACTACACATCTGATAAGTGGTTGTAATCCAGAATATATAAGGAGCTCAAACAACTCTATAGGAAAAAATCTAATAATTAGATCAGAAAATGGGCATATTTGAATAGACATTCCTCAAAAGAAGACATACAAATGGCAAACACACATATGAAAATGTGCTCATTTATCATCTGAGAAATGTACATCAAAACTACAGTGAGTTATCATCTCACCCCAATTAACATGGCTTATATCCAAAAGACACTCAATAACACATGTTGGTGATAATGTGAAGAAAAGGAAATCTCTGTATACTGTTGGTAGGAATGTAAATTAGTATAACCACTATAAAGAACAGTTTGAAGTTTCCTCAAAAAACTAAAAATTGAGCTACCATATTATCCAGCAACCCCACTGTGGTATATATACCCGAAAGAAAGGAAATCAAGATATTGAAGAGATATCTGCACTCCTATGTTTGTTGCAGCACCGTTTACTATAGCTAAGATTTGGATGCAACCTAAGTGTCCATCAACAGATGAATGGATAAGGAAAATGTGGTACGTATACACAATGGAATACTACTTAGCCCTAAAAAATAATGAGAGCCTATCATTTGCAACAACATGGATAGAACTAGAGATCATTATGTTAAGTGAAATAAGCCAGGTACATAAACACAAACATCGTATGTTCTCACTTATTTGTTAGATCTAAAAGTCAAAACAATTGAACTTGTAGGCATAGAGAGTAAAAGGTTGGTTACCAGAGGCTGAGAAGGGTAGTGGGGGCCTGGCGGGAGGTGGGGATGGTTAATGGGTAAAAAAAAAAAAAAAAAAAATAGAAAGAATGAATAAGACCTACTATTTTATAGAACAGCTGGGTGACTATAATCAATTATAACCTAATTGTACATCTTAAAATAATTTAAAGACTGTAATTGCATTGTTTCTACCTCAAAGGATAAATGCTTGAGGGGACAGATACTCCAGTCTCCATGATGTGCTTATTTCACATTGCATGCATGTATCAAAATATTCCATGTTTCACTTAAAATTATACAACTACTATGTACCCACAAAAAAAAATAAAATTAAAATACGTTTAAAAATAGTGCTGCTATGAACATAAATGTACAATTTATGTTTGAACATCTGTTTTAATTATTTTGATTATATACCCCAAATTAGAAATTATGGTTCATATGGTAATTCTCTAACTTCTTGAGAACCCATCAAACTTTCCACAGTGGCTGCACCATGTTACATTTTCCCCAGAAATGCATGTGTGTTCTACATTCTCCATATCCTCACCAAAACTTATTATTTCCCTTTCTTAATCATAGCTATCCCCTTTAGTGCCAAAAGATATCTTATTCTGGTTTGGATTTGTTTCCATTAAGGACTAAGTACTTTGAGTATTTTTTTCATGTGCTTGTTTGTCATTTGCATATGCTGTTTGAAGAAATGCCTATTTAAACTTTTTGCCCATTTTTAAAATTAGGTTTTTGTTATTTAATTGTTGAGTTATAAGCACTCATTATATATTATGGATATAAGAACGTTATTAGATATACGATTTGCAATTTTTTTTTCTTTAGACGGAGTCTTGCTCTGTGACCCAAGGTGGAGTGCAGTGGTACGATCTTGGCTCACTGCAACCTCCACCTCCCGGGTTCAAGAGATTCTCCTGCCTCAGCCTCCTGGCAAATATTTTATCCTATCTTGTGGATTGCCCTTTTACTCTGTTGATAGTATCCTTGATGTATAAAAGTTTTAATTTTGATGAAGTTCAATTTAATTATTGTGTTATTGCTTATGCTTTGAGTGCCATATTTAAAAAACCATTGCCAAATCCAAGGTTGTAAAGATCTGCCAGTATATTTTCTCCTAAGAGTTTTATATTTTTAGTTCTTACATTTAGGTCTTTGATCTATTTATAATTAATTATTGTATGTGGTGTGAAGTAAGGATTAAACTTTATTCTTTTACCTGTGGATATCCAGTTGACCCAGCATCATTTGTTAAATAAACAATTATTTCTCCATTGAATGGACTTGGTACCCTTGTCAAAAATTATTTAATCATAAATATATGGGTTTATTTCTGGACTCTCAATTTTATTCTATTTTGTTGGTCTATATGTCTTTTCTTATGCTGGTACCATATGGTTTTTTTTTTTTTTTACTTTAGCTTTGTAGTAAAGTTTTCAAAACAAAAAGTGTCAGAACACCAACTTTATTCTTCTTTAAAATTTTTTTTTTGTATACTGGGTCCCCCACATTTTAATCTAAATTTTAGGATCAGGTTTTCCATTTCTTCAATAAAGATCATTTGTATTTTTAAAATAATTACATTAAATATGTGCCTTGCTTTGGGAAGTTTTGTCATCTAAATAATATTAAATGTTCTAATTCATGAACATGTCATGTCTTCTCATTTATTTAGGTCTTCTTTAATTCTTTCAACACTTTTTGAAGTTTTCAGTGTACAAGTCTTGCATATATTCAGTTCAATTCATTTCTATATATTTCATTATTTTTGATGCTACTGTCAATGAAACTTTTAAAACTTTTACTTCGGCATTTTTCAGTGATGATATATAGAAATACAGCTGATTTTTGCATGTTGACTTTGTTTTTTGTTTTCTTTATTTCTTCTAAAGGAAAAAAAAATGGGATACGTGTGAAGAACATGCGGGTGTGTTACATAGGTATACGTGTGCCATGGTGGATTGCTGAACCTATTGACCCGTCCTCTAACTCCCTCCCCTCATCCCCCACCCCCTAAAAGGCCCTGGTGTGTGTTGTTCCCCTCCCTGTGTCCATGTATTCTCAGTGTTCAACTCCCACTTATGAGTGAGAACATGTGGTGTTTGGCTTTCGCTCCCTGTGTTAGCTGCTGAGGATGATGGCTTCCAGCTTCATCCATGTCCCTGCAAAGGACATGATCTCATTCCTTTTTATGGCTGCATAGTATTCCATGGTGAATATGTACCACAGTTTCTTTATCCAGTCTATCATTGATGGGCATTTAAGTTGGTTCCATGTCTTTGCTATAGTAAATAGTGCTTTAGTAAACATACATATGCATTTGTCTTTATAGTAGAATGATTTATATTCCTTTGGGTATATATCCAGTAATGGGATTACTAGGTCAAATGGTATTTCTGGTCCTAGATCCTTGAGGAATTGCCACACTGTCTTCCACAATGGTTGAACTAATTTACATTCCCACCAACAGTGTAAAAGCTTTTCTGTTTCTTCCTAGCCTCGCCAGCATCTATTGTTTACTATTTTTTAATAATCTCCATTCTGACTGGCGTGAGTGGATATCTCATTGTGGTTTTGATTTGCATTTTTTTGATGATCAGTGATGTTGAGCTTTTTTTCGTATGTTTGTTGACATCGTAAATGTCTTCTTTTGAGAAGTGTCTGTTCATATCCTTTGCCCACATTTTGATGAGGTCGTTCAATTTTTTCTTGTAAATACATTTAAGTTGCTTGTAAATTCCGGATATTAGACCTTCATCAGATGGGCAGATTGCAAAATTTTCTCTCATTCTGTAGGTTGCCTGTTCACTCTGATGATAGTTTCTTTTGCTGTGCAGAAGCTCTTTAGTTTAGTTAGATCCCATTTGTCAACTTTGGCTTTTGTTGCCATTACTTTTGGTGTTTTTGTCATGAAGTCTTTCCCTGTGCCTATGTCCTGAATGGTATTGCCTAGGTTTTCTTCTAGAGTTTTTATGGTTTTGGGTTTTACATTTAAGTCTTTAATTCATCTTGAGTTAATTTTTGTATAAGGTCTACACAAGGAGTCCAGTTTGAGTTTTCTGCACATGGCTAACCAATTTTCCCAGCACCATGTACTGAATAGGAGATCCTTTCCCCATTGCTTGTTTTTGTCAGGTTTTTCAAAAATCAGATGGTGGTAGATGTGTGATGTTATTTCTGAGGTCTCTGTTCTGCTCCATTTGTCTATATGTCTGTTTTGGTACCAGTACCATGCTGTTTTGGTTACTGTAACCCTGTAGTATAGTTTGAAGTCAGGTAGCATGATGCCTCCAGCTTGGTCTTTTTGTTTAGGATTTTCTTAGCTATATGGGGTCTTCTTTGATTCCACATAAAATTTAAAATAGTTTTTTCTAACTCTGTGAAGCAGGTCAATGGTAGTTTGATGGGAATAGCATGAAATCTATAAATTACTTTGGGCAGTATGGCCATTTTCATGATATTGATTGTTCTTATCCATGAGGATGGAATGTTTTTCCATTTGTTTGTGTCCTCTCTTATTTCCTTGAGCAGTAGTTTGTAGTTCTTCTTGAAAAGGTCTTTCACGTCCCTTGTTAGCTGTATTGCTAGATATTTTATTCTCTTTGTAACAATTGTGAATGGGGAGTTCGTTCATAATTTGGCTCTCTGCTTGCCTATTGTTGGCATAAAGGAATGCTTGTGATTTTTGCACATTGGAGACTTTGCTGAAGCCCAGGACCAGACGGACTCACAGCTGAATCTACCAGAAATACAAAGAGGAGCTGGTACCATCCCTTCCGAAACTATTCCAAACAATTGAAAAAGAAGGACTCCTCCTTAACTCATTTTATAAAGCCTGCATCATCGTGATACCAAAACCGGAAGAGACACAACAAAAAAAGAAAACTTCAGGCCAATATCCCTGATGAATTATATTGTTTTATGCCTTTGTATTTTAAGTCATATAAGAATAAATTAGGAATTACAAACTGAAAGCACAATAATACTGGCTTTTTAAATTACCTATGCAGTTACATTTACTGGTATTATTTTTGTAACTTTTATTTTAGTTTCAGGGGTATATGTGCAGGTTTGTTACATACGTAAATTGCATGTCTTGGGGGTTTGGTGTACAGATTATTACCCAGGTAATAAGCACAGTACCCTATAGGTATTCTTTATTTCTTTATATGGCTTTGAGTTACTGTATAGTGAACTTTTCGTTTTAGCCTGAAAAAAAAAATCCTTTTGGTATTTCTTGTAGGAAAAATCTACTAGCAAGAATCTTCCTCAGCTTTTGTTTATCTGGGCATGTTTTAATTTCTCCATCATTTTTGAAGCATAGCCTTAAAATGCAGTGTTCCTGGTTAAAATTGGTTTTTCTTTCAGCACTTCAAATATTTTTCCACTGCTTTATAGTTTCTATTGTTTCTGATGAGAAAGAAGCTGCTGCTAATCTTATTGAGGATCCCTTATAAGTGATGAGTCATTTCTCTCTTGTTGCTTCCAAGAATGTCTTTTTTTCCTTTGGCTTTTTACAGTTTCATTATAATGTGCCTCAGTGGGGACCTCTTTAATTTTATCTTTTGTGTATTAATTGAGCTTCTTGGAAGAGAAGATTTGTGTCTTTCATCAGATTTGTGAAGTAGAGGCTCATTATTTAATAATTAAAATATTGTGAATATTCTTATTTAAATAAAAATTATTTTTATTTAATAAACCTATGATTTCTATCAAGAAAATTAAAATCTGCTGCTGCCCCTGCTGTAAGATTCTAAAACATTTCTATCTTTGCATTCAGTAACACTGCTAGACAAATGATGGACAATATTACTAATGTATGTCTCTTCCAGGGAAAAAATTTTGATGTTTCTTTCTATTATATTATTGTTACAGAATTACTATACTGTGTGTGTGTGTGTGTGTGTGTGTGTGTGTGTGTGTGTGTGTGTGAGAGAGAGAGAGAGAGAGAGAGAGAGACCAAGAAATTGAGAGAGGTAAATATAAAATTATAATAAAAGGTAGTATGTGTTACAATAACAATAGAACAGAATGAAGAACAAGAACCTCACACCAAATGTGCACTGGTATAACTCGACAGAATATGTGAATGGGGAAAGAGGAGGAGTCCTGCCTCACCAATGCAGTGGTGTAATTAGACAGTGAATGTTAGCTGACCAAAGAGAAAAAAAATAAGCAGCCCAATTGGTACAGTGCTATAACTTGGCAGCAAATGTGAATGTGGCAGGAGTCCTGCATCATCATAGAAGTTATGCAACTGGACAGGGCATGTGAATGGGGGAAAGAAGCACCTTGAACATTTATGTTGTAGTATAACTAGATAGATGACATGATCATGGAGTATAGAAAATGCCAGACGCCATCACTGTAGTGCTAAGGGACAGGAGATGTGAATGGGGAAAAGAAGAGCACTCATGATAGCACAACAGAGTGAATATAGTCAATAACAATTTAATTGTACATTTCAAAATAAAGAGTGTAATTCGATTATTTGTAACACAAAGGATAAATGCTCGAAGTGTTGGATGCTCCATTTACCCTGCTGTGATCATTAACATTGTATGCCTGTATCAAAAGATTTTATATACTCCATAACTATATACACCTAGTATATACTCAAAAAAATTAAAAATTAAAAAAGAGTACCTAAATGCCTGTACAATATAATTAGTGGAGAAAAGAAAAGACCAAAAAGGTAGTCCTACACCATTAGTACAATGGGATAACTAGGTATATAATGTGAATAGGGCAAGGAGACGAGCCTCGACTTATAAATGCATTGTGTAACTAGGCAGAGGATGTGAACAGTGATAAAAGAAAAACTTCAGCCGAATTAAATTTAAAGGAGTTTAATTGAGCAATGAACAACTCACAAATCAGGCAGCCCCCAGAATCACAGCAGATTCAGAGACTCCAGTGCAGGCACATGGCGAAAGAAGATTTATAGACAAAAAAAGGGAAATGACATACAGAAATTGGAGGTGAGGTACAGAATGGCTGGATTGGTTGCAGCTTAGCATTTGCTTTATTTGAACACAGCTTGAACACTCAGCAACGTATGAATGGTTAAAGTATGGCCACTGGGTTTGGCCAAGACTTAGCGATTGTTACAGGTACATACTTCTGAGTTAGGTTTTCAATCTTGTCTACTATTTTTTTTCTCTTTTTTTAAATTATACTTTAAGTTTTAGGGTACATGTGCACAACGTGCAGGTCTGTTACATATGTATACATGTGCCATGCTGGTGTGCTGCACCCATTAACTCGTCGTTTAACATTAGGTATATCTCCTAATGCTATCCCTCCCCTGTCCCCCAACCCCACAACAGGCCCCAGTGTGTGATGTTCCCCTTCCTGTGACCACGTGTTCTCATTGTTCAATTCCCACCTATGAGTGAGAACATGCGGTGTTTGGTTTTTTGTCCTTGCGATAGTTTGCTGAGAATGATGGCTTCCAGCTTCATCCATGTCCCTACAAAGGACATAAACTCATCGTTTTTTATGGCTGCATAGTATTCCATGGTGTGTATCTCCCACATTTTCTTAATCCAGTCTATCATTGTTGGACATTTGGGTTGGTTCCAAGTCTTTGCTATTGTGAATAGTGCCGCAATAAACATACGTGTGCATGTGTCTTTACAGCAGCATGACTTATAGTCCTTTGGGTATATACCCAGTAATGGTATGGCTGGGTCAAATGGTATTTCTAGTTCTAGATCCCTGAGGAATCGCCACACTGACTTCCACAATGGTTGAACTAGTTTACAGTCCCACCAACAGTGTAAAAGTGTTCCTATTTCTCCACATCCTCTCCAGCATCTGTTGTTTCTAGACTTTTGAATGATTGCCATTCTAACTGGTGTGAGATGGTATCTCATTGTGGTTTTGATTTGCATTTCTCTGATGGCCAGTGATGATGAGCATTTTTTCATGTGTCTTTTGGCTGCATAAATGTCTTCTTTTGAGAAGTGTCTGTTCATATCTTTCATCCACTTTTTGATGGGGTTGTTTGTTTTTTTCTTGTAAATTTGTTTGAGTTCTTTGTAGATTCTGGATATTAGCCCTTGGTCAGATGAGTAGGTTGCAAAAATCTTCTCCCATTCTGTAGGTTGCCTGTTCACTCTGATGGTAGTTTCTTTTGCTGTGCAGAAGCTCATTAGTTTAATTAGATCCCATTTGTCAATTTTGGCTTTTGTTGCCATTGCTTTCGGTGTTTTAGACATGAAGTCCTTGCCCATGCCTATGTCCTGAATGGTATTGCCTAGGTTTTCTTCTAGGGTTTTTATGGTTTTAGGTCTAACATTGAAGTCTTTAATCCATCTTGAATTAATTTTTGTATAAGATGTAAGGAAGGGATCCAGTTTCAGCTTTCTACATATGGCTAGCCAGTTTTCCCAGCACCATTTATTAAATAGGGAATCCTTTCCCCATTTCTTGTTTTTGTCAGGTCTGTCAAAGATCAGATAGTTGTAGATATGTGGCATTATTTCTGAGGGCTCTGTTCTGTTCCATTGGTCTATATTTCTGTTTTGGTACCAGTACCATGCTGTTTTGGTTATTGTAGCCTTGTAGTATAGTTTGAAGTCAGGTAGTGTGATGCCTCCAGCTTTGTTCTTTTGGCTTAGGATTGACTTGGCAATGTGGGCTCTTTTTTGGTTCCATATGAACTTTAAAGTAGTTTTTTCCAACTCTGTGAAGAAAGTCATTGGTAGCTTGATGGGGATGGCATTGAATCTATGAATTACCTTGGGCAGAATGGCTATTTTCACAATATTGATTCTTCCTACCCATGAGCATGGAATGTTCTTCCATTTGTTTTTGCCCTATTTTATTTCGTTGAGCAGTGGTCTGCAGTTCTCCTTGAAAAGGAGAACTTCACATCCCTTGTAAGTTGGATTCCTAGGTATTTTATTCTCTTTGAAGCAATTGTGAATGGGAGTTCTCTCATGATTTGGCTCTCTGTTTGTCTGTTATTGGTGTATAAAAATGCTTGTGATTTTTGTACATTGATTTTGTATCCTGAGACTTTGCTGAAGTTGCTTATCAGCTTAAGGAGATTTTGGGCTGAGACGATGGAGTTTTCTAGATATACAATCATGTCATCTGCAAACTGGGACAATTTGACTTTCTCTTTTCCTAATTGAATACACTTTATTTCTTTCTCCTGCCTGATTGCCCTGGCCAGAACTTCCGACACTATGTTGAATAGGAGTGGTGAGAGAGGGCATCCTTGTCTTGTGCCAGTTTTCAAAGGGACTGCTTCCAGTTTTTTTCCATTCAGTATGATATTGGCTGTGGGTTTGTCATAAAAAGCTCTTATGTTTTTGAGATACATCCCATCAATATCTAATTTATTGAGAGTTTTTAGCATGAAGGGCTGTTGAATTTTGTCGAAGGCCTTTTCTGTGTCTGTTGAGATAATCATGTGGTTTTTGTCTTTGGTTCTGTTTATATGCTGGATTACGTTTATTGATTTGCATATGTTGAACCAGCCCTGCATCCCAGGGATGAAGCCCACTTGATCATCGTGGATAAGCTTTTTGATGTGCTGCTGGATTCGGTTTGCCAGTATTTTATTGAGGATTTTTGCATCGATGTTCATCAGGGATACTGGTCTAAAATTCTCTTTTTTTGTTGTGTCTCTGGGAGGCTTTGGTATCAGGATGATGCTGGCCTCATAAAATGAGTTAGGAAGGATTCCCTCTTTTTCTATTGATTGGAATAGTTTCAGAAGGAATGGAACCAGCTCCTCCTTGTACCTCTGGTAGAATTTGCCTGTGAATCCATTTGGTCCTGGACTTTTTTTGGTTGGTAAGCTATTAATTATTGCCTCAAGTTCAGAGCCTGTTATTGGTCTATTCAGAGATTCAAATTCTTCCTGGTTTAGTCTTGGGAGGGTGTATGTGTTGAGGAATTTATCCATTAATTCTAGATTTTCTAGTTTATTTGTGTAGAGGTGTTTGTAGTATTCTCTGATGGTAGTTTGTATTTCTGTGGGATCGGTGGTGATATCCCCTTTATCATTTTTTATTGTGTCTATTTGATTCTTCTCTCTTTTCTTCTTTATTAGTCTTGCTAGCAGTCTATCAATTTTGTTGATCTTTTCAAAAAACCAGCTCCTGGATTCATTGATTTTTTGAAGGGTTTTTTGTGTCTCTATCTCCTTCAGTTCTGCTCTGATCTTAGTTATTTCTTGCCTTCTGCTAGTTTTTGAATGTGTTTGCTCTTGTTTCTCCAGTTCTTTTAATTGTGATGTTAGGGTGTCAATTTTATATCTTTCCTGCTTTCTCTTGTGGGCATTTAGTGCTATAAATTTCCCTCTACACACTGCTTTAAATGTGTCCCAGAGATTCTGGTATGTTGTGTCTTTGTTCTCTTCGGTTTCAAAGAACATCTTTATTTCTGCCTTCATTTTGTCATGTACCCAGTAGTCATTCAGGAGCAGGTTGTTCAGTTTCCATGTAGGTGAGTGGTTTTGAGTGAGTTTCTTAATCCTGAGTTCTAGTTTGATTGCACTGTGGTCTGAGAGACAGTTTGTTATAATTTCTGTTCTTTTACATTTGCTGAGGAGTGCTTTACTTCCAACTATGTGGTCAATTTTGGAATAGGTGCAGTGTGGTGCTGAGAAGAATGTATATTCTGTTGATTTGGGGTGGAGAGTTCTGTAGATGTCTATTAGGTTTGCTTGGTGCAGAGCTGAATTCAATTCCTGGATATCCTTGTTGACTTTCTGTCTCGTTGATCTGTCTAATGTGGACAGTGGGGTGTTAAAATCTCCCATTATTATTGTGTGGGAATCTAAGTCTCTTTGTAGGTCTCTAAGGACTTGCTTTATGAATCTGAGTGCTCCTGTATTGGGTGCATATATATTTAGGATAGTTAGCTCTTAATGTTGAATTGATCCCTTTACCATTATGTAATGGCCTTCTTTGTCTCTTTTGATCTTTGTTGGTTTAAAGTCTGTTTTATCAGAGACTAGGATTGCAACACCTGCCTTTTTTTGTTTTCCATTTGCTTGGTAGATCTTCCTCCATCCCTTTATTTTGAGCCTATGTGTGTCTCTGCACGTGAGATGGGTTTCCTGAATACAGCACACTGATGGGTCTTGACTCTTTATCCAATTTGCCAGTCTGTGTCTTTTAATTGGAGCATTTAGCCCACTTACATTTAAGGTTAATATTGTTATGTGTGAATTTGATCCTGTCATGATGTTAGCTGGTTATTTTGCTCGTTAGTTGATGCAGTTTCTTCCTAGCCTTGATGGTCTTTACAATTTGGCATGTTTTTGCAGTGGCTGGTACCAGTTGTTCCTTTCCATGTTGAGTGCTTCCTTCAGGAGCTCTTTTAGGGCAGGCCTGGTGGTGACAAAATCTCTCAGCATTTGCTTGTCTGTAAAGGATTTTATTTCTCCTTCACTTATGAAACTTAGTTTGGCCGGATATGAAATTCTGGGTTGAAAATTCTTTTCTTTAAGAATGTTGAATATTGGCCCCCACTCTCTTCTGGCTTGTAGACTTTCTGCCGAGAGATCAGCTGTTAGTCTGGTGGGCTTCCCTTTGTGGGTAACCCGACCTTTCTCTTTGGCTGCCCTTAACATTTTTTCCTTCATTTCAACTTTGGTGAATCTGACACTTATGTGTCTTGGAGTTGCTCTTCTCGAGGAGTATCTTTGTGGCGTTCTCTGTATTTCCTGAATTTGAATGTTGGCCTGCCTTGCTAGATTGCGGAAGTTCTCCTGGATAATATCCTGCAGAGTATTTTCCTACTTGGCTCCATTCTCCCCGTCACTTTCAGGTACACCAATCAGACATAGATTTGGTCTTTTCACATAGTCCCATATTTCTTGGAGGTTTTGTTTGTTTCTTTTCATTCTTTTTTTTCTCTAAACTTCTCTTCTTGCTTCATTTCATTCATTTGATCTTCAGTCACTGATACCCTTTCTTCCAGTTGATCGAATCAGCTACTGAAGCTTGTGCATTTGTCACATAGTTCTCGTGCCATGGTTTTCAGCTCCATCAGATCCTTTAAGGACTTCTCTGCATTGGTTATTCTAGTTAGCCATTTGCCTAATCCTTTTTCAGCGTTTTTAACTTCTTTGCCATGTATTCGAACTTCCTCCTTTAATTCAGAGAATTTTGATCGTCTGAAGCCTTCTTCTCTCAACTCATCAAAGTCATTCTCCGTCCAGCTTTGTTCATTGCTGGTGAGGAGCTGTGTTCCTTTGGAGGAGGAGAGACGCTCTGATTTTTAGAATTTTCAGTTTTTCTGCTCTGTTTTTTCCCCATCTTTGTGGTTTTATCTACCTTTGGTCTTTGATGATATGTGACGTACAGATGGGGTTTTGGTGCGGATGTCCTTTCTGTTTGTTAGTTTTCCTTCTAACAGTCAGGACCCTCAGCTGCAGGTCTGTTGGAGTTTGCTGGAGGTCCACTCTAGACCCTGTTTGCCTGGGTATCAGCAGCGAAGACTGCAGAACAGCAAATATTGCTGAACAGCAAATGTTGCTGAACAGCAAATGTTGCTGAACAGCAAATGTTGCTGTCTGATCGTTCCTCTGGAGGTTTCGTCTCAGAGGTGTACCCGGCTGTGTGAGGTGTCAGTCTGCCCCTACTGGGGGGTGCCTCCCAGTTAGGCTACTTGGGGGCCAGGGACCCACTGGAGGAGGCAGTCTGTCCGTTATCAGATATCAAACACTGTGCTGGGAGAACCACTACTCTCTTCAAAGCTGTCAGACAGGGACATTTAAGTCTGCAGAGGTTTCTGCTGCCTTTTGTTTGGCTATGCCCTGTCCCCAGTGGTGGAGCCTCCAGAGCCAGGCAGGACTCCTTGAGCTGCGGTGGGCTCCACCCAGTTTGAGCTTCCCAGCCGCTTTGTTTACCTACTCAAGCCTCGGCAATGGCGGGCGCCCCTCCCCCAGCCTCACTGCCACCTTGCAGTTCGATCTCAGACTGCTGTGCTAGCAATAAGCGAGGCTCCGTTGGCATGGGACCCTCTGAGCCAGGCACGGGATATAATCTCTTGGTGTGCCGTTTGCTAAGACCATTGGAAAAGCACAGTATTAGGGTGGGAGTGACCTGATTTTCCAGGTGCCGTCTGTCACAGCTTTGCTTGGCTATGAAAGGGGATTCCCTGACCCCTTGTGCTTCCCAGGTGAGGCGATGCCTTGCCCTGCTTCGGCTCATGCTCGATGCACTGCACCCACTGTCCTGCACCCACTGTCCAACAAGCCCCAGTGAGATGAACCTGGTAACTCAGTTGGAAATGCAGAAAGCACCCGTCTTCTGCGTTGCTCACACTGGGAGCTGTAGACTGGAGCTGTTCCTATTCAGCCATCTTGGAACCACCCCTCCAAGTGTACTATTGATTTTTCTCAGTAAAAGTAAACATATACTGAGAGTCAGAATGGATGAAGATAATGACAAATGGAGAGTGTAGGTCTATTACCAAACAATGAGTTTTGTCCAGGGGTTTGTTTGCTAAGATAGTGATAGGGCTGGGAATCAAAGGGAATTGAGGTTTAATAAACCTGTAGAATTTGTATAAATCTTGAAATAACGTATATCCTTTTCTGTTTTTTACAGGGAGCATAGGACTGTTTTGGAATGTAGAAGTTGGTATGAGTAGTCCACTGACTGTGAGTTCCTGGTTGATGGGCTGAAATCCAAATGTGGCCCCTGAATTTAAGAAGTATTGTAGCAGTCTTGGGAGTGGGAAGTGACAGTTTTAATGTTTGAGGATTCTGCTTCCAATATTTGTCTATTATAAGTGGGTCTAGAGCTCCTAAGGGCTTCAGGGCTATAAGAAAGCATTTTAGTTATTTTGAATTATTAGAGGATGTTAGAAGCCTTAAGGGTTAAAAAGAAAGCAGGATAGTCTGTAAAAGTTGAGAAAGGGCAAAGGTGTATTAGGAAAAAATAGAGGATTTCTAAAGTGAGACTTTCAGTGAAAGAGTTTATGTGAATGTTCCATAAAGTCTCTCTGCAAGAGGATTACTGGTGTATTTGAGCAAAGGAGAAAGCAGTGTTGTAAGTACAGACACCTGAGTGACTTGTCTAGTGGTTGGAAGAGTGGCAACTTGTTTAACAAGTTGTGTAATCCTGCCACATAAACCTTACTCAAGGAAGGGTGTACTCAAGGAAGGGTAACAGGAAAGAGTGAGACATTTATGATGGAGTAAGGAGTCTGTGTGTGCACTAAGAAGGTGATTGTGTGCCCATTACAATAAAGTATAATTTCACCCTCTGTATAAGGGTATCTGTGGACATACAGGGCTTTTTCCTTCAGAGAGATATCTTTGGGGAAAAAAATCTAATCTCTTGTTTCCCCTTTCACTTTAAGGCTGAAGAATCTCTAATCTACCGATCATTTTCAAAAAATATTTAAAATGTCTTTATTGACAGTGAGCTTCAGAAAGAAACTGGGATAGATGTATTAGAGCCCTTTCCTTCTGGTTGTTTAAATTGATAAACCCCGAGATTACATTGAGTTGATTTCGATTTTTCAAGTATGGCAACCTTATGATATTGAGTCAGAGCGTGAATCTCAAAGAGGGTATCTGTGCCGGTTTATGTAATGCTTTTGTCTGATTTCTGTTAGAGATTTAAGACTATTAACAAAGCTGGAACTATATGGTAAATGATGAGACCAGAAAAATCCTTCTAGATTATTTTTTAAATTTATGTTTAAAGTTGGAGATAAATTTGTCTTGTTGTTTATATTTGTGACCAAATTTGGAAGTGAAAGTCAAGTGGATAGAATCAAAAACATTGCCATCAAATTTCTTGGCTTTTTGTAAAGAAGTTATGCTATTTTTAAATTTATCTGAATGTCATCATTTATGATGACTCATCTAGCCCTTTCAAACCAAAGGCCAGCATCTCCCGTACCCACAAGGAGATTGACCAGTAGATTTTAAAAGCCCTGGTGACAAAGCCCCAAGGAATACTCTTAACTAATTGGAAAATTACTCTCAATTTTTCCAGGGATCCAGAGAATATTAGCAATGTCAATACATTCAAAAGAATACCATGATTTAAAAATAATATAGTCTCAATTGGTTGTTCTTGGAGTCCTTGAGTTCCCTGAGAGCCCTCAATGGGATGAGGGAGCAAAGATTGGCAAAGGTGGTGGAGGTAGGAATATTTAAGGAGGACAAAAGAAAGGATTAAAGAGGACTAAAGGTTAGGTCAAATGTAGTTAATAAAAGGGGAGAGTAAATGTGGAGGGTGTGATAGAAAGGGATAGTCTTAGAAGGCTTTGGGTAAGGGAGATGACTTTTGATAAAAGTAATGGCTTCTGAAAGATTTTGTGGGAGATAAGTTTTTCTGCCTCTTCATACTAGACAAGATAAGCAGACCATTGCTTGGATGAGATATTGGATATGCAGGACTCAGTATCCCCTAGCAAGTGAACAAGTTTAGCAATACCCCAAGATCCCCAAAGTGGTGGTTCAAAGTCAATGTTGTCTTTAGAAAAACTGTAGTATTTTGGAAGAAATTAGGTGGAATTAGAACTGTAGTGACAGTGTATGAGCCCTGTGTGGGAAGAGTCTAAGGGATATCAGTTAGTTTAAAGGTTTCTCAGGATAATGAAATGATCATCTGTCAGGCCTAAAGGCATTTAAACCCAAGGTATAATTTCCAAGGAGAGACTCAGGGACATTAATCCCCCTAAGAAAAGCAATGGGATATTAAACAAACGCATGATTTTTTCAAGATAGAGTCAGGGTCATAAACCCCACTCAGAAACACGGAAGTGGAATACAGAAAAACAGAAGAGTACTTAAATAAGAGAAAAATAAAGTCAACTGCTTCCTCAGCTAAAACACAAATATCTGAGCATGGGATAAGGAGTTACCATTCACCACCATGAACCCTGATTTACCTAGCCAGAAAAAGACACAAAGGGTCCTTGAAGATGGTATCAATACCTGAGTAAAAACAGTAAGGTCCAAGGGTCAGTCAACACTCTGAGTAATGTCAACATATGGTAAGAGATTTTTAAAAAGCTATCCCAGATATTAGTTTCGAAAGACTTTATTAAGGGAGGATATTACAATGAAAACATTCTGAAAGTCTAAGGCAGAAACATCTCAGAAAGGGGTGAACAAAAAAAGCTGTTATATGCAGATACCATGGTATAGGTAGCTGTAAAAAGGGGAAGGCAGTGGTAAAATCTCTGGAGAAGTTATTGAAACTTAGTAAACTGTGTCAAACCTTGCAATAACATAAAAGTCTAGGCAAGGAATACTGCTTGTTTTGAAGAACATGAGAGGTGGGTCTGTCTGAGATGGAGCAAACAAATTACAGTGTGGTAAGTTCACGTAAAGTTTGAGGCCTACTTGTTTTAGTCAAGCCAGACTAAACTATGCCAAGCCCAAAGTTTGATCCTCCTTGTCAGGAAGGACCTTGAAGGAGGTGCTTGGTTCAACGTGAAACTAGCTTTGGGGATGACTGGTCAGGAAGTGCATGGGTCATGGAACTTCCAGTCTAGAGGAGAACTAGGAAGATATGCATGAATGGAGGTCACAGTTATCTTACAGGAGAATCCTGCAGGAAGTGCATGGGTGTAGGTAGTATCCATCTTAGGGGATGTTTTGGCAGCATGTGCGTAGACAGAAGGTGCAGTAAGCTTAGAGGAAGAAATGGCAGGTGTTGCATGGATGGTGATAGGACCCATACCATGGAAGGCTATGGTACATGCATACAGAATGCAGTCATCCTAGGGGAGGGATAAGGGAGTGGCATCAATGTAAGATTCAATCATCCTGTAAAGGACTTCACAAAAGATGATGTGTTGGAGGATGAATACAGCCTAGAGTAAGACATTGCAGGAGGTTCTCATGTAGAAGGCACATTCGGTCTAATGTACCTTTCAATGGGAAGTGCATGAGTGGAAGGAACATCAAGCTTATGGCAGCAGGCATCAAGAAGAACATGAGTGGGGAAAGCACTCTACCCACAGAAGGAATTAGCAAGAGATGCATAAGTAGACGGTGCAGCCAGTCTAAGTATGGTCTGACAGGAAGTTCATGGGTAGAAGAATGAAATTGGACCCTTATATCACAACATGCCCCCAAATTAACTCAATATTGATTAAAGATTCAAATGTGAGATCAGACACTGTGAAACAACTAGAAGAAAACAAAACAGAAACATTACATGACATTGATCTGGACAATGATTTTTTGGATTTTACCCCAAATGTGCAGACAACAAAAGCAAAAATAGACAAATGGTAATACATCAAACTAAAATAGTTCTGTGCAGCACAGAATACAATTAATAAAAATTTATCTCCTAACAAAATGGGAGAAAATATTTGAAACCATACATTTGATAAGGGATTAATATTCAAAATGTATAAGAAACAGAAACAACTTTATAGCAAAAAAAAAAAAATTAAAAAATGGGGAAAGAACCTGAACAGATATTTCTTAAAAGAAGACATATAAATGACCAACAGATATATTTAAAAATGCTCAGAATCACTGATCATTAGGGAAATTAAAATTAAAACCACAATGATACATGTCTCATATCTATAAGAATGGTTATTATCAAAATGATGAAGGGTAACAAGTGTTGGCAAGGATGTGGAATAAAGGAAACACTTGAACACTAGGTAGGAATGTCAATTAGTACAGTCATTATGGAAAAATCATATGGGGGTTCTTAAATAAAAGCTAAAAATTGAATTACAATATGACCCAACAATCCTACTTCTTGATATTAACCCAAATGATTTGAAATCAGTTTGTCAAAGAGATATCTAAACTCCCATGTTTACTGCAGCCCTATTCAAAACAGTCAAATTATGGAAGCAACTTAAGTGTCTATCAACAGATGAATGGATAGGGAAAATATGGTGCACACATGTGTCACTGAATGATAGTGGTACATTCTGAGAAACGTGTTGTTAGGTGATTTTGTTGTTATGCGACCATATCATAGAGCATACTTACACAGACCTAGATGGTATAGCCTGCTACACACCCAGGCTATATGGTGTAGCCTATTTCTCCTAGGCTACATACCTGTACAGCATGTCACTATACAGAATATTGTAGGTAACTGTAATACAATGATAAGTATTTGTGTATCTAAACATATCTATATATAGAAAAGGTAACGTTGCACTACAATGTTATGAGGGCCACCACAACATCACTAGGCAATAGAAATTTTTCAGCTCCATTATGATTTTACGCAACCACTGCCATATATGTGGTCCACCATTGACCAAAACACCGTTATGTGGCATATGACGGTACACATACACAATGAAATGCTCTTCAGCCTTAAACTAGAAGGAAATTCTAGTATTTGAAACAACATGGATGGAATTAGAGAACAGCATGCTAAGTAAAATAAACCAGGAACAGAATGACAAATATAGCATATTCTCACTCAAATGTGGACTCTAAAACAATTAAATTCGTAGAAGCAGAGTGAAGAATGGTGGTTGCAGAGGTTGGAAATTGTGGAAATTGAGGAGATGATGGTCAACAGGTGTAAAGTCTAAGTTAACAAGGGTACCTTTTTTTGAGATCTATTGCCCAGCATGGTGTATATAGTTAATAATAGCCTCTTGAATATTTCAAAATTGTTAAAGAGTAAATTTCAAATATTCTCATCACAAAAAAATAAGTATTTCAGGTGATAGATACGTTTAAAAGCTTGATTTCGTTATTTCACATTATATTTATAAATTATAACATCACTTTGTACCCCATAAATATATAAAATTATCAATTACCAATTTATAATAAAATAAGAATTATATAGGCGAAGGGTGCATCCTAGGTGAGGTAAAATTATATATATCATTATATATAATTATAATTATAAAAGTAATTTTACATATATTTATAATTATATATTTTTATATTTATTTTATATTTGTTATATATTTATATACATATTATATTTATATATTTTATATATTTATATAATTTTACCTCACCTAGGGTGTACATGGCAGGAGCTGCTCAGGTAGAAGGAGTATCCAGGCTATAAGAGTATTCTGCAGATAATGCAGGCCAGAGGATACAATCTAAAAAGGGAAGGACATGGAAGGTGGTACATGGGTTCAAGGTGAAACTAGATTTGTGTAAAATTTGGAAAGATGTGCTTGGGTGAGGGGGAAGTCAGCTTAATGAAAGACCAGGCAGAAAGTACATAGTTGTAAGGAGCGTCAAGCCTAGGGAAAAACAGGGAAAACATTCATGAATAGAGAGGGCAACCATTCAAGGGGATAATTTGGCAGGGAGTGTATGGGTGGAGGGAGAATTCAGTATGGGGGAGGATTAGGGAGGTGATGCATTTGTGGGGAAAACCATCAGCTTAGACTTTAATCTTTTGGGTTCTCTGGGCCACATTGAAAGAAGTAGAATTGTCTTGGAGCACACATAAAATGCACTAATGCTAATAATAGCTGATGATCTTTAAAAATTCACAAAAGAAATTACAATGTTTTAAGAAAGTGTACAAATTTGTGTTGGGCCTCATTCAAAACCATCCTGGGCCACATGTGGCCCTTAGGCCACGGGTTGGAAGCTTGGCTTAAAGTAAGACATGGCAGAATGTTTATGGTCAGAGAGGCCATCAGATCTAGAAAAGGATTTGGGAGGAGATGCATTAGTGAAAGGTACAGCCAGCCCACCATAGGACAGAACAGGAGGTTCCAGGGTGGAAGACACAGTCCACTTATAGGAAAATCAGGAAGAAATGAACAGTGGATAGGTCATTGCACATATGAAAGGATATGATAGCAGTGAGTGGATGTTAAATGCAGCCAGCCTAGAGAAATAACAGTCGCAGATGCATGGGTTAATAACCAGGAGGTGCATGAGTTGAAGGTGCAGCCAGGCTATGCTAGGACCAAGTAGGATATGCATCATTGGATGTTGCAACCAGCCTGTGTCAGAAACTAGCAGGAGGTGCACGGGACTAGTGAACATCCGGGCTAAGTGAGATCTTGGCAATGGGCACTAGGGAAGAAGGAACATTCAGCCTATCACAGAAACAAGTTCATGATTCATGGGTGAAACAAACATCTAACCAAATGGTAGACCAGAATGTAGTTCATGGGTGGAGGGATAAACTAACCTGGTAGAAGACCAGGCAGTACATGTGGAAGTGGAGGTTATATTCAGCAGAGGGAAGGCCACGGGAAGTATAGAAGTGAAGCATGCAGCTAGCATAATGGAGGACATAGAGGGAGGTAAATGGGTGTAGAAAAGATCTAAGCTAGATGAGTATTCTGATGTATCGGGGGACATTCAGCCAGATATTGGGTGAAATTCACCCCCGATATTTTACGTAGGTTCTTTTCTATTTTCCTTAAGTGTCGGCCAGTCTGAGAAATAAAGGGACAGAGTACAAAAGAGAAATTTTAAAGCTGGGTGTCCAAGGGAGACATCACATGTCGGCAGGTTCCGTGATGTCCCCTGAGCCTTAAAACCAGCAAGTTTTTATTAGCGGTTTTCAAAAGGGGAGGGAGTGTATGAACAGGGTGTGAGTCACAGAGATCACATGCTTCACAAGGTAATAAGATATCACAAGGTAAATGGAGGCAGGGTGAGATCACAGGACCACAGGACCAGGGTGAAATTATAATTGCTAATGAAGTTTTGCGCATGCATTGTCATTGATAACATCTTATCAGGAAACAGGGTTTGAGAGCAGACAACCGGTCTGACCAAAATTTATTAGGCAGGAATTTCCTCGTCCTAATAAGCCTGGGAGCTCTACGGGAGACTGGGGCTTATTTCATCCCTACAGCTTTGACCATAAAAGACAGCCGCCCCTGAAGCAGCCATTTTAGAGGCCTACCCTCAGGGATGCATTCTCTTTGTCAGGGATGTTCCTTGCTGAGAAAAAGAATTCAGTGATATTTCTCCCATTTGCTTTTGAAGGAAGAGAAATATGGCTCTGTTCCACCCGGCTCACCAGCGGTCAGAGTGTAAGGCTATCTCTCTTGTTCCCTGAACATTGCTGTTATCCTGTTCTTTTTTCAAGGTGCGCAGATTTCATATTGTTCAAACACACATGCTCTACAAACAATTTGTGCAGTTAATGCAATCATCACAGGGTCTTGAGGCGACATACATCCTCCTCATCTTAGGAAGATGACGGGATTAAGAGATTAAAGTAAAGACAGGCATAGGAAATCACAATGGTATTGATTGGGGAAGTGATAAGTGTCCATGAGATCTTCACAATTTATGTTCAGAGATTGCAGTAAAGACAGGCGTAAGAAATTATAAAAGTATTAATTTGGGGAATTAATAAATGTCCATGAAATCTTCACAATTTATGTTCTTCTGCCATGGCTTCAGCTGGTCCCTCCGTTTGGGGTCCCTGACTTCCCACAACACTGATGAAGGCAAATGGTCTGAGGGGGCAGCCAGAATATGTGGGACATGGCTGGTAGTGCATGAGTTATGGGTGCAGCAAGTCTTGGGAGGATATGGCAGGAGATTAGGCATGAAGGCAGCCTAGGGGACAGCTTGGCAGAAAATGCATAGGTGTCAAGAGCTTCATGCCTAGGGAAGGATTAGGATGACTTTCATGAATGAAAGGGAGAGTCACCAAAGGAGATTCCAGTAGTAAGTGCATAGGTGGGAGGCATTCAGATTAGGGGAGGATTTGCAAGAAGATTCATTAAAAGAGGTTGAAGCCAGCTTAAGGGAGGACATGGGAAAATGTCCATGGGTGGCAAAGGCATCAAACTTATGGTAGGAATCAGGAGGAGGGGCATTACTGCACAGAGTAGCCAGCCTAGGGCAGGACATTTTCATAGCTGTCTGTGTGCAAAATGCAGCCAGCCTCAGGGAAGATCATCAAGAAGTGAATGGTGGCTAGGTCATCCAATATATGAAAGGACGTGGGTGTAAAATGCAGCCAGCTTAGGGAAGTACCAGCAGAAGGTGCATGGGTGAGGTCTCAGCCAGCACAGGGAAGGTTATGTCAGGAAGTGCATGGGTGAAAAGTATAGCCAAGCTATCATAAAGCCGGGTAGGATGTGTGTGGTTGGAAGGTAAAATCCACCAGGAGGTTCAAGGTGAGAGGAAGCTTCCAGACTAAGTGAGGTCTCAGCAAGAGGTGCAAAAGAGGAACATACAGTCTATGGTAGGACAGAGTGGTCAGATAATGGGTGGAGGAAACATCCAGTCAGAGGGAAGACCAGAAGTTTATGAGTGGAGGGTTCAGTCAGTCTAAAAACATGCCAGGGTGTGTATATGCAGGCTGCAACCATATTATGGGAGGTGTTAGATGATGATATACATGTGGAGGGTGCAAACAACCAAGGGGCTGGCATGGTTGGAAGTGCATGGTGTGAAAAGAAAATAATACCTCAGGAACTCAAACTCACTATATCAAGGGAAAAGTTAAGCTTGGGAACTGAGTCATGCAAAAATCTAACTTCCTTTTGTTCCTAAACAGATAGCGGCAAAGAAAGAAGGCCACGTATCTCCCCAGGTGACTTCTCTCACAAATTTCTTACAAGGAAATTCCTTGCAGGCTCCAAAATCTTTACCACCTAAAATAGAGTTGTGTTTAATTTCACCCTAACAGTGTGAATTAACAGCTTATCTTCACATGTATGTGACAAAGACAAGACCAGAAATCATCCCTCTACCCACCTTAACAGAAATGCATATTTGACTTCTTCCTCTACTCTGTTTACATTATCTAGAATGCAGATATAAAGAACACTAGACGAATGCATAATTGACTATTCTTTCTCTGCTGCTCCCTATTTCCCCTTTAAATATTGAAATATTCAAAACCCTCTTTGGAAAAAGTGTGGACCACAGATTTTACTGTGACTTTTGTCTCTTTTTCCTGGGTGTGTCCTCAATCTTGGAAAAATAAACCTCTAAATTGATTGAGACCTGTTTCAGACACATTTTGGTATACATTGGGAAGAGGGAACATCCAGCAAAAAAGGAGGTAGTTGCAAAAATGCATGGGTGGAGAAAATATCCAGTCACTAGTAGGATCAGGTGGGCAGTTCATTGGTAGTTAGAGAATCCAGGCTAATGGAGGAAATGGCAGCAGTTGCAGTATAGGAAAGGGAAGTAAGCTTAGGAGAAAACCTGCAGAAAGTGCCTACATAAAATATGCAGTGAAAACCACCAAGAAGTGCATGAGTACAAGTGAGACAATCACCGGTAGGTTCAAGTATAGAGGGATCAGAAAGCCAGGGGAAGACTAGGCAGGAGATGCATTAGTGGAGGGAGCATGCAGTCTAATGGTGGACATAGCAGGAAGTTAAAGGTTTGTGGGAAGTATTCCAGTTTCTAAACCAGCAGCATGTGAGTCAGAGGAGGGAGCAGAGGGTTCATGGGAAGAGGTAGCATTCATCCTAAGGTAGAATTGGTAAAAATTGCATGCATATAGGAAGGAACAATTCCATACAGGGACCGAGCAGGTATTATATATGTAGAGGATGCAGCCTTATTATGAGTGGAATCAAAAGGATCTGCAAACATGGAGAAGACAGCCAGGAGAATTGGCTATAAGTACATGGTAAAGGAGGCATCCAACCAAGGTGGGGAATCTGTGGGTTTATATATGCAGGGTGCAGCAAGAATAAGATAGGATTCAGCAGACAGTGCAAGGGTGGAGAATACACTCAATCTAGGGGGAAAAAGTTTCAGGTGGTGTATGGTTGGAGAGTGAAACTAGCCAAAGAGAGGTACATAGGTGAAAGAAACATGTAGCCCTAAAAAAGGATATGGGAATAAGTACATGGCTGGAGGAAGCATCCACCCTAGGGGTAGTCTTGGCAGGAGTTGCATGGATGGAGTATTCAGTGAGTATAGGGACAGATATGGCTACAAGCTCATGGGTAATGGAGCAGCCATTATAGGGTAGGACCTAGCAGGAAATGCCTGAGTCAAGGTTGCAGCCAGATTTAAGTACAGGGCAGAAGGCACATATGTGCAGGGGACATCTAGCTTAGGAGTGACACTAAAGGATATTTATGGATGTACAGTCTTGAGAAGCAGTCACCAGGAAGTGCATAGATCAAATGAGCATCTATCTTAGAGTTGGACACAGTCAGAGCTCTATGGGTGCAGCCAACTTAGGAAGGACCTGGCAGAAAGTACATCGGTGGAATGTAGCCAGTCTAGTGAAGGGCCTAGCAGGAACTGTATTTTGGAGTGTTCATCCTGCCTGGGAAAAATACTAGGCAAAAAATATGTGAATGGAGGGAGCACAGAACAGAGGTGAGGACATTGCAATAAATCCATAGGTGGAGAAAACATCCAGTCTAGGGTAAGACTCAGCGGGCAATGTATGGGTGGAAGGAGCATTCCACCTAGGAGAGGACTCAGCAAGAGGTTCGTTGGTGAAAAGTGCCACCAGCCTAGCAGAGGACACAGCAAAATGCAGAGTTTTAGAGACTTTCTCTCCTTGGGGAGAAGTAGGTGAGATATATTAATAGATGAGGGAGCATCCATTGTAAGGTAAAATCTGGTGGGAGATGTATTGTTGGAGGGAGCATGGGAGGATAAGCATGGTTTGGGATGCATGGCTGGTGTTGCATGATGTAGGGTGGACCTAGCCTAGGGGTCAGCCCCTCAGTAAGTGCATAGTAGAAAGGAGAATCAATCCTTGAAAAGGACCTAGCAGGAGATACAGAAGAGGAAGCATTCAGGTTAGAAGAGGGCTTCATAGAAAGTTCATTAGTAGGTGGTTATACAGGCCCAAGGGAGAATGTGGCAAGTAGTTCATAGTTGGAGCATACAGTCAGCCTAGGAGAGAATATAGCAGGAAGTGAATAAGTGGAGGGAGAATCCTTTCAAAGAAAACTCAGCAGGAGTGGTATAGCATTCTTCTAGAGGATAAACTGACAAGACATGCATGGGAAGCAGTTGCATCCAGACTGAGGGAGGAGTAAGAAGAAGGGGTCTTAGTGCAGAAAATAGCCATTGTTAGGGAGGACCCTGCAGGAAGTGGAGGACCCTGCAGGAAGTGCATGAGTATCAGATGCAATAAGCCTCGAGGATGATTCGGAAGGAGATGCAAAGCTGGAAGTTTCAGCCTTTAATTTTAAAGAATTCATAATCTAATATATTAATACCATGTGCAGGTAAGAAAACCTTACATCCTCACACAATCATAACTGAAGGTGTTTCCAAATTATAGACATGTAGACATGCAGAAATAGAGAAATAGAGCATTTAATTTCAATTTTACAAATTTCAGCCATGATTCAAGAGTAAACACAGAAACAGTAAAAATCCCTGGTACAGATATCCAGTAGTTGTTTCCTTCCCAAGGAGCATGAAATTCTTCATTGGTTTGAGCTGAAAAATAGACAGAGAACAATTGACGCAACAGACTCTGTTTTCTCTAACTCAAAAAAGAACAGATCTCTACAAACTATCAATCTATTTAGAAAATATCCAAATGGTCAGATCATAAAACAAATTCTCACCACATGCCCAAGCAAATGCACAATCAAAGATACATGTTCATACAAAAACTTGCACACAAATGCTTATAGCAGCATTATTTATAATACCCAAAAGGCAGAAACAACCCTAATGCCCATCAACTAATGAATTGATTAAAAAATGTGATTTATGCATATAATGGTCTATTTTATAGTCATAAAAATGAATAAAGTACTGATACACACTATAATGTGAATGAACCTTGAAACATTATAGTAAATGAAAGAAGCTAAATTTCAAAAGGCCACATATTGTGTTGTCCCATTTACATAAAATGCCTACAATAAGCAAATCCGTAA
Source organism: Gorilla gorilla gorilla (assembly GCF_029281585.2). Taxonomy (NCBI): domain Eukaryota; kingdom Metazoa; phylum Chordata; class Mammalia; order Primates; family Hominidae; genus Gorilla; species Gorilla gorilla. The sequence goes on from NC_073247.2 coordinate 47,276,282, forward strand.
AGATAGAAAGTAGATTAATTTTTGCCAGGGGCTTGTGGGGAGATGGGAATAGGAGTGACCGCTTAACAGTCTGAAATCTGATAGGGATGAAAATTGTGAATGTAGTGTAGTAATGGACACTGAATTGTACACTTCAAATGGTTAAATTGATAAATTTTATGTTATGTGAACTTAATTAAAAAGTAAAGTAAATACAAAGCCAAAAACTCAATTCCCAACCATGGTTTTCAACAATGGGAAAAACTTATTGGCTGTAAAATAAACCAAAAACAAAACAAAACAAAAATGAACCAAAAGCAAAACACTAAATTAGCATAGAGGAAAACACAGATTATAAAAACAGAGTCAACAAAGTACTATTGGTGAATTAGATTCACATAGGAGAGTCAATACAACACATGCTGGGCTTCAAACTTACATGTGTGTAGTGCGCTTCTGTCATCAAAGTTTACATGGTTCTAGTAGGTAAATCAACTGGACATATCAGTGTGTCCTACAAAACAGGTGAAGATAATTATCAAGAGTGTAAAATCATGACACTCACACAAATGTGAGCACGTTAAAATATTTATCACATATGGAAATTGGCAGATATTAAAACCAGTATAATGGAGAATCCAAAGAACAGAAACATGCGTACTGATCAGGAATACTGAATCGAATATGTCAGTGGAGGCAAAACTGGTTAGTGTAGTGTGTATTGGTCGGGGGAGACTGAACCTACCGTTGAGGTCTCTAAGTTGTGCATGTCTCTCAGTGACCTACAACTTACAAACGGATGTAAAAGAGCTCAAAGACAATGCAGGACTAGAATCAGATAGATTACATGGAGTTGTATCCTATGAACAAGGAAAAGGTTTTCATTGAAACACACATTTTTTGCTAGAATGTTAAAATCAAGTAGATAGTTAGCATTCCCTTAAAAAGAAGTTCCAGTTACTAGGGTGACCAGATTCCTCTCATGGGCATTTCTAGGCTGAGGCCTGATCACGGCCCAGTGGACACCAATGACATCACAAAGTGGAGGTTGTCACTAAGGCAACTGATGACCAGTGAGGGGCTGGAGCACAGGGGTATAGTGGGCTGCAGTAAGCACTGGCACCTTGAGAGACTCAGGCCAGCAGAAAAATCAAGCTGTGACAACCGGGGCAAAACCCAGCAAACATCATGGCTGGAAACAAACACAGTCGCAGCTCCTGTAAGCCTAGAAGACAGCGCCTTTCCCGTTCCAGAAGAGCGGAGCTGCAGTTTCCTGTTAGCCACGTGGAACGCTGCCTGCGAGAAGGTCAGTATGCCCGGCACCTGAGCTCAACCACACCTGTTTTCCTGGCTGCTGTTCTCGAGTACCTGACGGCCAACATCCTGGAACAGGCAGGCAAGGAGGCCCAGAACAGCCACAGGGTGTGCATCACCCCAGAACACCTGAAGAGTGCACTGCAAAAGAATGAGCAGCTAAGATGGATCTTGGAGGAGGAAGATGACATCCACTCTCAGGAAGAAGAAATGCCCCAACCTGAGGAGGAGGAGGAGGACGACGAGAGAATGGAGGAGGAGGAAGAGGAGAAAAAGGAGGAGGAGGAGGAGGAGAAGGAGAAGAAGAAGGGAGGATTCCTGAGTTTCACAGCCATGCGGGACTTCATCAGCAACCTCTTCCAGCTGCTAAAATTCCCATAGATGAAAGACCCCAGGTTGCTTCCATCTGCCCAAGCTATTAAACTGTATAAATGCATGACAGTGCTCCTGACTCCTCTCAGTTTCTGTCACTTTGGGTTGGAGGTGTCTGTGAGACATTTAGGAGAAACTATCCCTAGAGCGCTGAAGTGGGGAAGGGGTGGCCTGTGTGGGGAGTGTTTGAATCAGTGATTTAGAGGGGGCAGTTTCCAGTGGTGACGGTGAGGGCACTGGCCCTGTGGGGAGGAACTGGCTTGGGTAGACACTGAGACTTCCTCATTGTCTCTGAACAGGAAGGCCTTGTGAGGCCAGGGAGTTGGCTGGGGGCCTCTGAGGCTTGTTGAATTCCCAGCCTGATGCTGGGGCCTGAGGTGGAGCTGCAGACTCTGACTGAGGTGCGGGAGGCTTTATTCAGGATAGCAAAGGTCTGAAGTCAGAGGGCGGTGGCCACAGGGGTGGGTGGAAAGAGGGCACACTGGCTGGCATGAACTTCATGGGACAGGGGATTTACATAGAGATTGTGCTGGGGTTGTCCTCAGGGCCATTTGGGAGATATGCTTGTCTGAATCCCAGAAGCCTTTCTTGCCACATGATTTCCACTGAACCTCATATTCCCAGGCAACTCATTGTGAAGATGCCTACCCCACCACTGGGTGATTCCTTATGGAGAACTATAGAGCATTCCCAGCCTTAGCCCAGATCGTCACTTTCTCTTCTGTGTATTTGAGAAGCAAGCAGGCATCTCTCCAGCATCTGCAGGTAGGGAGTCTCCTTCAGCTGATCACATCATGGTGACAGCAGCATCCCCTCCCCTTGCCAAAGTGAAACATCTTTGTTTTCAGGGTATGTGTTTCTGCTAGTCCAGTGTCCTCCAGTCAGAACAGAGTGCCTCTAGGATGAGTAATGGCAGCAAACTGATCATTTTCTTCAGATCTTGACATATTGGCTAAGTAGCTGTCTGGTGTTTAAAAGCTGCTGATGTTGCTTATGGCTGTGGCTTATTGTAGAACTAGACATAATGTCCTGGATACTTCACTGGAATGCACATCTGAGGACTTCACTCAAGGCAGGAGAAGCCATAGTAGGTGGGTGGCCTGTGGCGGGTGAGTACCTCTGTGTAGTCAGGTGGTCACCTTACAGTTTATGCAGTCATCAACACTAACGGTCACTGTGACCCTGTAAGGACCCAGGCTTCTGGGCTCCTTCAGACTCTGTTTCATGTCTGAGGTGGAGTTTGAAGGTTGACCTTGGATAAGCCCCTGTTTCAAGCTCTCTGCAGAGTCAAGGGGTATGGGAGAGTCAGCAGGAGTGACCACCATCCCTTTAAGAATTGTGTTCAGCTGTGCTTGTGGGTTTCACAGGAAACATGGGGGCCACAGCCAGCATAGCATCAGGCTAATGTGGCACCCTACCAGATCTCCCTTCCACATGTGCAAGGTATCCTACACTCAGGGCAGACAGGGAGGAAGAAAGAATCGCTGCCATTGGGAAGACATGAGCTCACCCATGTTTAGGCCTTTTGTGCATTTCTAACAGTCAGGAGGGAAAGGTGAGGAAGTAGTCCCTCTGGCCTGTGCCCTGTGGACAGGACAGCATTGGTGGCCAGTGCCCTATTGGGATTGGGAAAACTAACTCCCGAGTGGGCAAGGGCAGAGGCTGGAGTGACTGTGGCTTCCAACTTGTCCAGTGATCACAAGCAGTGTCAGGGCAGGCTGGGGTCAAACTTGTGTCAAGACTGCAGGAAACATCATGTGTGAGGAAAGATGAGCACCAGAGTTGAGCCTGGGGGCAGGGGACTTGGAGGTTAATGGTGGCTTGGTCTTGGCATGAACACAAGGCCTGGTTACCAGACTGGCCTCCCAAAGAGAACATCCTTTGCAACAGAAGCATTTTGAAGGCCCAGGTCTCCTGGTCCTTGTATGTGACAGATATTGCACATGTGTTCTGAGGGAGATGGCAAGATTCTTTACAAAAGGTCTTTGGAGCCCCAAAATAGGATTCAAGTAAAAGAAAATATCAAATACACTCTTTCCCGAATGAACAGATTACATACTGCCAGCCCACATGCCTAATCTGGACAACAGGTTTGCTAATCCTACATAGACATTACTAGTATCCATTTTTACAGATGTGGCCGCCAAGGTTCAGAGATGTTAATTAGCTCACTCAGTCACATGATGAGTATGTATAGCATAGTGGGGGCAAGAGCCCAGCCTTCCTAACCTATTGTTTTGCTCTTTCCTCTACTCTATCCTGAGAAATGGGCCTTGAGAAAAAAATTAATGTTTTCTTCTAGAAAACAGAAACTAGTCTTCAATACTAAGATGTTAGGGTCTATTGGATATCCAGCAAAGCATCTAAATAACTTATTCTCAATTACCTTCATTTCTGTTTTATTTGGTGAAGGCTGGATAAGCTAGGATTAAAAAGACTGATTGTATGAAACTGCTTCTCAACTGAGGTGTTTTTGAGAACTGCCTCTGTTCACTGTCATGGTCTTAAAGGTGATTATGTGTCATCAGAAGTTTCTGTTAGCTGAAGTCTGTATCAAAGAGACTGTTCCTCGAAGTACTAGTACTGAGGGTACTGCCTTTTTCCTCAAAGCTGTGAAATTGTCTTTTGTCGTCAAAGACAAGAACTCTGGTTTTTATCTGGTGGCAGAGCCTTTGGGAAGCATCAGAGTAAACTGAAAAAATTATCTGGAGATGACAGGTTTTAATTTAACAGCTCATGAATAATAACAATAAACAAACCTAATTATTTTAACACAATGCTATCCATAAAGTGAAAGAACAAATCTTTGTGACATTCCAGGAATTCCATGGAAAACCACAAAGAGTGTTATAGATGCCAAAGATACTGTGAAAGTTTTATTCTTTATATCATTTTTCATAGAGAATTTAATTTGGGAATGTAAAATTTAAAAGTTGACTAGAGTTTTATGCACTTGAGATGGGCAGAACTCAACAGTAGGTGTGTGGGTAGAGGAAACATCCAGACTAGGTGTAAACTCGTTGGGAAGTCCATGGGTAGATGGCACAGCTAGCCTAAAGGAGGTATTGGTAATTATGCATGGTTGGAGCTAGTCTAAGAGGGACATAGCAGGAAGTGCATGGTTTGAGGAATTCTCCAGCCTTGGGAAAGATATTGCAAGAAATGTATGAGTAGAAATATTATATAGCTTAGGGGAAAATTCAGCAGGAGATGCACATTTGGAGGAAGGAGTCAGTCTATGGGAGGCCTTGATGAGAAATCCATGGGTCAAGTGAGCACCCAGCCCAAAGAAGAACATTAGAAGAGATGCATGGGTGGAGAAAACATCCAGCTTAGTAAAAATTAAAAAAAACCCACAAAACAAAACAAACAAAAAACACCTCAGCAGGAAGTGTATAAACTTAGAAGAGAGTTGTGCATTTGATGCTATAGGTTGAGGTTGCAGCATGCCTAGGAGAGAAATTATCAGATGGTATGTCGGTGGAGGGAGAATCTATGGTGGAAAAGGTCTTGGCAGAGAGTGCATTATTGGAGGGCACAGCAAATCTAGAGGAATTTCTGGAAGAAGGTTTACTGTTGAAAGGGGCATCCAGCCTAGAAAAGGACTCTGAAGCAGTTGCATTAGTGGAAAGTGCATACAGTCTAGGAAAAAGGTTTATAGGTGGAGGCAAAAGGTTTATAGGTGGAGAATGTAGCCAGTTTAAGTAAGACATAACTGGTGGCACATGGAGAGAGGGGGTATCAAGGATGTGGGGAAGAATGTGCAAGAGTATCATGGGTATATGGAACATTCAGCCTAGATAAGCACCCAGAAGACGTTTTATGAGAAAGGATGGAGTCATTCTAGGGAGTCTTCTTAGGAGGTTATTGGGTAGAGGTAGCAATCAACCTAAAAGAGGACTCAAAAGGGTGTACATGGATGGATAATGCAGCTAGCATAGGGGAGGGATTCAGCAAGTCGTGAATGGGTCAAGATGGCATCCAGCCCATGAGAAGAGTAAGCAGGAGGTATGTGGTGATGGGAGTATACAGCCTAGAAGAAAAACACACAGGAGGTGCATGGATGGAGGATGCAACCAGCCTATAGGGGTACCCAATATCAGGTTCAGTAGTGGTGAGTACAGCTGGCTTTAGGGAAAGCCCAGCAGTAGCTGCAGGAATGGAGGAAGCATTCACAGGAAAGGAAGAACTTTCAGCAGGTAAATATTGGATGAAAAATTATAAATCTATCCTAAGAGAACACATAGTAGAAGGATCATCCAGTGAAGGGAGGAACCTACAGCAGGTGCACCGTTGAAGCAAGTGGAAAGCCTGGGGAATGACATGACAAGTAGTGGAGGGATGAGTGGAGGGATGCAGCCAAAACAGGAAAGGAATTAGCTGAAGGGGCAAAGATTAATGATACAAGCCTGCTGGATGATCTGAGAGAAAGTGAATGGCTAGAGGGAGAAGTCAGCCTGTGGCATTGCATGGCAAGATGTGTACAGATGGAAGAGGAGGAAGTCAGCCTGTGGCATTACATGGCAAGAGGTGTATAGATGGAAAGTGCAGAAAGGCTATGAGAGGCCACCCAGACTGTTTATGGCTGGAGGATTCATCAAGTCTAGGGGTGGACTTGGCAAGAGATAATGGATGAAGTGTACATCAAGTCTAGAAAAGAACATAGTAGAAAGTGGATAAATGAAGTTTGCAGTGGGCCTAGGGTGGGATCTGGCAGGAAGTTCAGGGGTGGAGTTAACACCCAGTATTAGGTAAGACTTGGGAAATGGGGGAGTAATGGGTAATACAGACAGCTTGAAGAGGAAATGGCATAGAGTGCATAGATTGAGAGTATAGCCAGTTTAGGTGAATAATTTGCAAAAGTTGCATTCATTTAGAGAGCATCCAGACTAAAGGGAAGCTTAGCAGAAGGTGCATGGGAGGGTAGGGGAGGATGTCACAGAAAGTGTATGGCCAGCAACAACATCCTTTTTCTCTCTCTGCTTCTCCTTGTGAGTGACCCTCTGTGGCCCTATGTGACACACCACGCCTCTTGTCCTCTGGGGAACTGTGAGTAATAAACACTTCTTTCAAAGGCAGTTATCTTCTTGTCTATCATCTTGCCATACCTAATTATAATAAAACATATCTCGAGTACATTTTTAAACAATTGGTGCATTGAGCAGGGTAGTTTGGTGATTGGTGAGGATGACATGCCTCTAGACTGCTCTTGGCTTACTAACTGAATCCAACAGAGAGTAAATACTGCCTGGAATGGCACTGCTGGCTTGTATTTTAGCAGCTGCCATTGTGTTGTGACTGTTAGGTACTGCTCTGATTCTCCAATCTAAATTATGGTAGAGTTCAAAAAGCTGAGTCGTCCCTGAGCAACTGTCCTTAGAGTGCTGTAGTCTGGGTAAAGAAGTCTCCAGTTGACTTCTTATGTATTTACAATGTGTCCAGAAGTGACTATGGTAACTGGCTATTGTACTATGTGAAGGTTGTCCAGAAGGGACAATAGTGTGAAATAGTGTATCACAAGACCAAGAGCTTTGATTTTAGAAACAAGCATAAGAACAAACCAGGCAGTGCCACAGTTGCCCTCATGGAACTAGACTCCAAACGTGGGGAGACTGACTGGGACACCGTAGAACAGGAGACGCCACCTATAGGCAGGACCACAACACCAAAACACTGCCACAAGTAGTAAAAAACCAAAGAATAAAAATCACTGGAAAGAGGAGCGAATAGGAAAACAAGGCAGAGACTGAGTTGGGACCTTTTCCTAATATGCAGTTACCACCTTTTGAGACACTATAGGACTCTAAAACATCATCCCCAGACAAACTTATGTATTAGAGACATGGGCATCTCTCATGGAAAAAAAATTAAAATGGGCCAGCCTGCTTATAAACTCCAACAACCAAAAAACCTGCTAGATACCTTTGAAACTCATGCAGCAGGGGAAGTTCCCCTCTCTTTCCTTCAATTTGGTCCAAAATAGTGGATAGGAGATGCCCCACTGAGACGAAGAAAGGCACTTCCAGTTCCTAGTTAATGGGTTTCTAATATCATGTCCTGACCTTCAACAATGGCAGCCACCTAACTCCCTCCTGAAGGAGACAGCAGCTCCCCAAAGCTTGTCTCACTGCCTGGGGAAAATCACCCACATACTACCAAAGTTTTCATTGAAGCTCAAAGAATAGCCAACATTTTCTGGTCCTTTTAGGTACAGGGATACAGATAACAGTTACTCTAGGTATCCCATCTCTTTTCAAATATATATGTATATATATACATATATATTTGCAACCTGTTTAAAATTCAGGGCATATTGGGTCACCCCATTAAGGGCATATGGGTTCCACTTGATGCTAAAATGGGATCTCTTAGCTAAATTCCTTGTGATATTCCCTCTGTCTCTGGCCCATCTAGTCATAAGCATGAACACCAAACACGTTAGGGCCACCTCTTAAATTGGAACATGCCAAAATCCGCACCACTTGCTATAAGACATGCTCAAGGAGAGATCATAGTCCCTCTGCCTCCCCTTAAAATTGTCAATAAGCCTCAACACAAGCTATGACAATGTGCAGCTTGACTCAGGCCTATTATTTTAATCTTTTAAAAGATAGAATTGTGGTTCCTATCATCTCTCTTTTTAATTGCAGTATCTGATCAAAGCAAAAGGCAGACAAACAAGAATGGCCTAAGTATAGATTACTGCCACCTCAATGCATTTGTTCTGTCCATGGAGGCACCTTTTCCTAACATTATTGAAGTTATTAGTATCAGGGTTCACCTAGTGATTTACTTGTGGTAACACATCTAGTCAATATTTTCTACTCAACATCCATTGCCAAAGATTCACAGCCACGTTTTGCCTTCTCCTTTGAGGACACACAATATACATTTACTTGATTATCTATAGACTACCTCAATAGCCTGGCCATAGCACATGACTCTGGAGGAAGGACTTATAATTCATCAATTTACAGCATTCCCACTTTTGGCACTATGTAGATGACATCTTACCTAGGAGACCTTCTCAAGATAATGTTACACAGGGCTTACATACTCTTACACATCACCTCCAAGATAGGAAATAGGCATGAATAAAATACAGGGACCTGCAAAGATGATAAAATTATTGTATATCTTGTGGTCATCAGAGGGTTCTTCCATTCCTGGTTCAGTAAAACACGAATTACTCACCCCCTTCATGGTACCACAGACACTTAAACAGGCCCAAGATCTCCTGAGCCTCTTTACCTTTCAAGACCAACACATCTCACATGTATTCATTATACTTGGACCCACATATGAGGTCATATGCAAGTCAAACTTCCTCCATTAAGGCCTCTCACAACAAATCTTAATAGTCAGATAACTTTACAGTAGGCATTGACCTTGGTTCCCTTGGGATCCAACTTTTAAATCAAGGCTTTGGCTACAAAGGACTATGCCTCTTGGAGCTTCTGCATCAGGCATGGTTTTAAGTGGTTGCCCATGGGTTTTTGGAATAAGAAACTTCCTCAAATGGCAGATATTCACCTCTCAAACAACAAATTCTGTCTCTTCTGGAAACTGAGGCCCTAATTGGCTCAATTCTATTTGGCATCCAGACACAAATCCTTATCATGCCTTAAGTCAAGACTCCATGCCAAGAGGCTAGGCATGGCCACAGAATCCTCTTTGGTTAAGTGGAAATAGTAATTTAGAGATTCAGTTAAGCCTGATGCCACAGGACTTTCCAAACTTCTGAAGGATTGGCTTCCCATGTGCTCAGTCCCTTGGCCATGCCTATTAAGGAGGTGGAGGCATACACCATGTCATTCCCAGTAGTGATCTAGGGAGCTCCTTGAGATCAAATGTCTGGCATATGAAGTCAATATGCCTCACCAATGGCAGGGCCACCATCCCACATGGTGGGAATCAGTGGTGAGTGGTGGCATACCACACTGCTTCTGGTTCCTCTATCACAAGGAATAGACATGAGGGTTGGCCCAATTGGCAGAGTTTGAGGCTGTCTACCTGATTTTCCAGGATGCCCTCCATTGCAAATTGCCTGAGATTTGTTTGTTGACTGATTCCTGCATGGTCATCATTGGGTCAGAAAAATTGAAGCAAGATAATTTTACCATTCAGGGAAGGTCTTTGTGGGCTATCTCATATGGCAGACATTACTTCATCCCCCTTACTTATTCTTGTTTTGCACATCTCTGCACATACAAATCAAATAAATCAGAATCACATTACAATTCTATCACAGACAGCTTAGCAAGAAATAAATTCACTGTACTAATACATGGATCTGCCTCTCCCAGATAATCTCCATTGTCTGCTTTTGTTCATGGCCAGATAAGCATATGAACCCTAGGGACACCTAGGGTCCCAGGCTACTTTGGGAACAAAGGAAAGACTTCCTTTATAAGGTTTCCAGTCATCAAAGTTGCCCTAATTAGCTGTAATCTGTGTACCTTTACCAAACACTGGCCTTTATATCTGTAGATACAATTTCTCAGGGCATGAGGCCATATAGTCAGTGACAATTTGATTCTATTGGGCCTCTGCCACTCTCTGCTGGTGCCACCTGATATGCTTTTATCATGAATGACACATATATGGGTTTGCTGTTAGCCTTCCACTCCAGGCATTCTAATTCTTAGTCTACTATTTAGGACCTTACTAGGTTGGTCCTTACTAGGTTGGTTCCTTGATCATCCTTCCAGTTCCTGCAGACTTGCATCCCTGACATGTCCTTAACTTGGCTGGCTGTACTCTCCCACTCTGCACCTCCTGCCAAGTATTCTTAGGCTATCTGCACCATCCACCCACGCACCTATTTATGGGCCTTTGATGCTTCCTCCACCCATGCATTTCCTGCATATTCCTCCGACAAGGCTGTATAATGCTTTTACTTCTGCACCTCCTGCCATGTTTTCCCTTAGACTTGCTATATTCTGTGCTTATGAATCTCTTGCCAGGTCCTCTCTGAGAGTGGCTGCATCCTGCACAAACATACCTACTTCTGAATCCTATCCTAGGCTGAATACCCCTTCCACCCTTTCACTTCATGTCAGTATTTTTCTAGACTTGTTGTACTCTCCAACAATCCACTTTGTGCCATGTCTTCCTGAAGTTGGCTGCGCCCTCCCATAATTACTCAATCCTGTATACCCACCACCCCCACCCCAGGATGAATTCTGAGGTAGAATGTATGCCATTCACATCCGTGCACATCCTGCCAGATTTTCTCCTAGGATGTCTGCACACTTCACTCACGTTCCTTTTACTGAATCTTCCCCTATGCATGATACTCCTTCCACCATTCAACCTCCTGGATGTCCTCACATCTGCTTACTGCATCCTGCATCCACACACCTCCTGCCAAGTCTTCCCTTACACTGGCAGCATCCTCCACTCATGAACTTCAGGCCAGGTTCTTCCATATGATGGCTGCGTTGTCAACAATGTACCTCTTCTCAAGTCCTCCCTTAGACTAGACATTACCTTTTCCCTTGCACTGCATACTAGTCATTCTCTAGGCTCCCTGCACCCTCCACATATACACATTCTGCTGCAGATAGCGTTATGTTGATAATCTCACCACCCACACATGTTCTGCCATGCCCTCTTCACTAGGCTAGATGCTCCCTCCTCCCATGCACATCATGCTGAATTATCAAATTTGGCTCCATTACCAACCCTTGAAATTAACCTTTAACCCTCCAATAGTTTAGATACAAAAAATATCCTTGCATTTTTTGCTAGAAACCCTCCTACTCCAGCTTCACTCTCTGTTGATGCACTTCCTACAGGTTTCTCTGTGAGGCTAGCTTCACATTCCCTCATGCAAATCCAGCAATGTCCAACTGACAATGCAATTACTGCTAGTTAGTTCCCAGACTGGCTACACCCTCCGAACCATGCACTTCTTGGTGCACCACACTTCAGGCTGGCCTCACTCTTAAGCTTCCTTATGGGTCCTCCCCGAGGCTGGTGCATGCTCTAGTCATAATTTTCCTGACTACTCTCCCTTTGGCTTGCTGAAAATGCCACAAATGCACTTAGGACTGAGTACTCCCTTAGCCTGGATCTCCCTCACTCACACAATTCTTGCCATGTCCTTGCTTAGGCTTTACCCTCTCCTAAACCCCCTAAACCTCCTATGGGGTTCCCTCCTAGGCTGCCTTTTCCTACCTCAGTTGCACCTCCTGAGTGCCTTACTATAGTGTGTACATATGCACGGAATGCACACATACATATAGCACCTGATGGGACCTCCACTAGCCTGGATGTTCCCTCTACATGCCATATCCTCCTTTATACTGGGAGTTTCCTACACCCTTTCATTCCAGCCAGAATGTCTTTATTATAAACTCATAAACCTACTCCAATGTTATTCCATAAGCTTTCTGTACCCTCCACCTATATTTTTCCTAACAAGTTATACCATTGGCAATCCACCCTCTCCACCCAAATTTCTACCAAATCATCCCCTTGACCAGATTCTCTTTCCTCCCACAAACATCCTGCCATGTCCTAACCAAGGCTGGATGTAACCTTGAGCCATCCACTATTCTCCGATTCCTCCTCTATGCTAGAAATCTTCTCTAATGATGTTCTCTCCAACCATTCATATAATACTGAGTCCTCTCCTAGGTTGGCTCATCCTCTTCAGATACCATCTTCCCAAGTCTCCACTAGGTTGCATGGCCCCTCCACCCACATACTTCATGCTGATTCCAACCCTAGGCTTAATGCTCCCACCTCCCATGCATTTCTTGATGAGTTCTTCCTAGGTTTGCTGCACCATCTTTCATATACTCAATGCTGAGTCCTCCATTATTCTGGATCCTTCCTCCACCAATGTCATGCCAAAATCTAGGCTGATTACTCTTTCTACTAATGCATTTATTCCACCACACACCACCCATGCAATTTCCTCCAGGTTCTCAACTATACTGGATGTATCCTTCACTTCTGCACTTCATGTGGAATATTTTCCTGATCTGGCTCCAACATGCACATCTTGCCATGTTCTCCCTTATGCTGGCTGTATCACTCTCTCTGTACCTTCTTCCTACTCCTTTCTTATGCTAGATAGACACTCCAACCATACGCTTCCTGAACGATTATTTCTTAGCCTGGCTGCACTATGCACCCACGCACTTCCTACTGATTCCTGCTTTACGCTGGCTGCACCTTTCACCCAAGCAATACTGTCACTTCCTACACTAGAAATTCTCTGCACTGCACAAATGTACTTCCTATAGAGCTCAAACCTAGGCTGGCTGGAGTCTTTGATAATGTACTTTCCCCTAGTCATCCTCTAAGCTGGTTATTACCTCCACATATGTACCTTGTATATCCTGCCTAGTCCTCTCCTAGACTAGCCATACCCTTCATCCATACACTTCTTGTTCCGGGCCTAATCTGATTGTTCTCTCATGCACCCTATAACAAGTCCTACCTGTGCTGGATGCTCCCTCTAGCAATGTATATCCTGCCATGCCCTAACCCATGCACCTCCCCCTGAGCCTTCTACTAGACTGGATGCTCCTTTCACTCATACACTTCCTGCAATATGCTCTCCTAGGCTAGATGTTCCCTCCTTCCTTGCACATTCTAGTGAATTCTTCCTAAGGGTGGATGTTTCTAATTCCCATGTATATTGTTCTGTATCTTCTCCTAGTCTGGGCTCTCCTGTGCAACTAGTTCTGACTGCTCTTCATTGCTGGCTGCTCTAATTACCCATGTACTTACTGAATTCATTCATAGGCTGGATGTTCTCTCCACCCACACACTTCTTGTCAGGTCTTGCATTGGGATACCTACATCATTTAGCCATGTACCTTCTGCTATATCATTCCCTAGACTGACTGCAACTTCCACTCCACTTATGCACATTCTGCCCTTCACTACTCTAAACAGGGGTAGTGAGTTGAATGGTGACCGTCAAAAAGATATGTCCATGTTCTCATCTCCAGAGTCTGTGAATATAATCTTATTTGGAGAAAATATACTTGCAGATGTAATTATTTTAAAGATCCCTAAGATGAGATCCTTCTAGATTATCTGAGTGAGCCCTAAATCCAATGGAAAGTATCCTTATAAAAGAAAAGCAGAGGGAGATTTGACACAGACAGAGGAAGAGAAGACACATGAAGGCAGTGTGACCATGGAGACAGAGATTGGGGTGATGCAGCCAAGGAATCTGAGAAGTAGTCATGGCCACCAGAAGCTACAAGAGGCAAGGAAACATTCACCCCTAGAGATTTTGGAGGGAGCATGGTCCTGCCAACACTTGATTTCAGACTTCTAGCATCCCAAACTATGAGATAATACATTTCTGCTGTTTTAAGCTAACGAGTTTTTGGTAATTTGTCACAGCAGCCCTAGGAAACTAATACAGAAAGCTTCACTCTATACTCCTGCACCTCAGCCCAAGTCCTCTCCTAGACTAGTTGATCCCTCCATCCTTAAACCTCCTGTCAACTGTCACTTAGGGTGGCTGCAGCCACCATTCATGCATGCTGCCTGCTGAATCCTTCCCTAGCCCCTCTGCACTTTCATCTTATACACTTCCCACCAAGGTCTCTGTTCAGCAGGGATGCCCCATAACACCTGCATTGCAAGCTCCACACATATATCTGTGGATTATCCCCTAGACTAGATGCATTTTGCATCCATGCACTCTCAGTCATAGCCTCTCCCAGACAGGATGCTTATGCACTTCCTGCTGGGTTCTTTGTTAAGCTGGCTGCATCCTGCTTCCATGCATAACCTAACACGTCCTCCCTTAGGCAGGTAGCACTTTCCAATCATAATACACCCCTAGGATGGCTTCACTCTTTTCCCATATACCTCCTACTGGCTGTTTCCCTATGCTGGCAGCACATTCCACCAATTAACTTCCTTTAATGTCTTGCTCTAGGTTTAATGTTCCCTGCACTGATGTACCCCCTACCCAGTCCTCCCCCTGTTTGGTTGGACTTTTAATCAATTCCTGCCAGGTTCTCCCTAGACTGGCTCCTCATACCACTCCTTCACTTTCTGCTGGGCCCTTCCTTATATTGGTGTACTTTATGCACCGACTGCTGTATAGATAGGAGTATATCTTAGAGTGGCTGTTTCTTTACCCATGTCCCTCAGGCAAATACTTACCCTATCTAAATGCTCCCTCCACTTGTCAATATCATGGAAAATCCTCCCATTGGTAGCCTGCACCCTCCACCCAGGCTTCTCCTGTTTTGCCTTACCTACACTGAAAGATCCCTCAATTCATGAACTTCCTACCGGGTTATCTCTAACTTAGCCGCTTTCTCCATCCATCCACCCATTTCCAAGCTCTTCTTTAGGATTGATGCTCTCTCCACCCATGCAAATTCTGCCTGCCCTTTCTCAGGTCTACCTGTACCCTGCATCCATGCTCTCCTTATAGTACCTCATTTAGGCTTCTTGCTTCCATAGCCCAAGCACTTCTTGCAGGGGCCATTACATGGGTGACCGCACCCTGCATCTCTGCACATCTTTCCATGACTTTCTCTATGCTGAATGTGACTTCCATCCATCCACTTTCCAGTGGTCCTTCTCTAGGTCTGATGCTTTCTATATGCATGCACTTCTTGCCTGGACATTCCCTGATATAGCTGAACCTTAAAACCATGCCAGGGCTTCTCCTAGGCTGGAGGCTTCTTTCTCCCTTGAACATTCTGCTAAGATCTCCCCTGGGTTGGATATTACTTCCATCTATGCACCAAGTAACAATTGTCCTTGATTCTGGCTGCAACTTGCACTCATACATCTCCTGCCATGTGATTCCACAATCTGGTTGAACCCTTCACCCATGCATGTTCTGCCTGATTGTTATCTGAGCTGGTGGCATCAGGCACACATACACCTTTTTACTATATCTTTTCTTATGCTGGCTGCACCTGGAACCTATGCATCCTTGAGCTCCTGGGTGAGCTGCACCTTCACCCTTGCACCGCCTTCCAAGTCTCCCACAAAGCTGGATTCTCCCTTTCCCCATAAACATCTTGCCAGTTCCTCCTCTAAGCTGGCTACAACCTCTATACATGCATTCCCTCTTTTGCCCTCAAGTTAGCTTGGTGTTTGCCCTACCCATGCACCACTTCCTCAGTGGTGAGCTAGGCTGCATGGTCTCTCTGCCACTGCACTCATGCAGATTACTCCTACTAGTTTGGAAGTGTCCTCAATCATGCCCCTTATAGGATGTCATTCCTTATGCTGGCTGCACAATCAACGTATAAACCCCTTGCCAATACCTCCTTTGGGCTAAATGCTCCTTTGAATCGTGCAAATATCTCTCTGTTCTCTCCTATGCTGACTACACCCAGCACACATTAGTCTTATGCTGTGTCTGCTCTTAGGCTGGTTTCATTCTTGATCAATGCACATATCCGAGTACATTTGGCTTTCAACAAACTGCACCACTGCCCTCCATGCCATGTATTTTACTGGATTACACCTCCTGCCATACCCTTCTTTAGGCTGGCTGAAACCACCACAAATGTATCTTCCATGGTTCCTATCCTAGACTGACTACATTCTGTATCCATGCCCACCTGCCATTTATTTCCCTGGGCAAGATATTATTACTTCCACCTCTACACCTCTGGTCAGCTTTACTGCTAAGCTGGCTGTACCATGCACCATTGCAACTCCTGCTGAGACTTTATCTAGGCTGGCTATTTCATCCACTCATACACTTTCTACTTATTACTTTCCTAGGTTGGCTGCACCCTGTACCAGTGCACCTCTTAGTATATCCTACTCTAGACTGACTTAACCTTTAACTATATACTACCTGCAAGATTTGCTCTATAATGAATGGTCCCTCCTCCAATATATTTCCTGCACGTCCTCATCTAGCCCTAGTGATTTCACTCCTGCATTTCTTGCCAGATCATCCCATAGGCTGAATATACCTTTCACCCATGAAAGACCTGCCAAGTGTCCTCTAGGTTGAATTCTTCATCCTCTCATGCCCGTTCTGCCAGGTCCTGCCTTAGGTTGTATGCTCCCTCCAACCACACACTTCTTGCTGATTCTCGTCAGGCTGTTTCCAACTTACATAATATAAATTCTACTGTTTCCTTCCCTAGGCTGCCTATATCCTCCAAACATGCACCTCCTGCTATTCTCTCTTAGGTTAGATGCCCCAAACAATTAGGCATGCCCTGAATATTTCTCACCTTGGGATGGAAGCTCCCTAAAACCATACCCTTCCTACCATATCCTCTCACAGGCAATCTGCACATTCCACCCCTTCACACCCCTATCAAATCTTACCTCTGGATGCTCCCTCTACCAGTGGATTTTCTACCGTGACTTCCCCTGATTTGGTCATTTCCCCAACCACGATGCTCCTGCTGAATGCTCCACTGGCTAATGCTCCCATTCCCAATGCACTTCCTTCCAGGTCCTCTGCTAAGCTAACTGCAACCTGCATCCATACACCTCCTACTATTTCTCCTCCTAAGATGGCTGCATTCTTAATTCTTGCACTACCTTTTTGGTCCTCCTTTTGGCTGACTTTAACTGCATTCCTGAAGATCCTCCCATGTCCTCCCCTAGGCTGGTTACACCCTGCAACTGTGCACCTCCTGCCATATCTTCCCCTGGGTAGGTAGTACCTTCCACCTTTGCACTTCCTCTGAGTTTTGCCCTAGGCTGGCTGCACCCCACACCCATGCAGCCATTATCAGAGGCTTCTTTAGATAGACTCTACTATCTACTCAAGTACCTTTTACTGAGACTTCATGTGATAGTTAACTTTAATGTCACTTTGACTGGGCTAAGGAATTCCCATATTAAAACTTACTTCTGGGTGTGTCTGCGAGGTTTTGAGATGAATATCTGAGTCAATGGGCTCAGTAAAGCAGATTGCCCTTCTCAATGTGGTTGGCCATCATCCAATCCATTGAAGACCCAAATAGAATTGATAGATTGAAGAAGGAGCAATTTGTCCCTTTTCTTCCTGCCTCACTGCTCAAGCTGGAACATTTCACCTCATCTTTTCCTGTGCTCAGGCTGGGATTTACACCATTTGCTCTTCTACTTCTCAGGCCTTTGAACTTGGATTAAAATATGCCATTGGCTTTCCTGGGTTTCTAGTTTGCTGATGGCAGACCATAGGACTCCACAGCTTCCATAATGACATAAGCCAATTTCTCATAATAAATCTCTCTCCATACACACACAGCATCACCACCACCACCACCACCACACACACACACACACACACACACACACACACACACACATATACACAGAGAGAGAGAGAGAGAGAAATAAGTTTGTGGGAAAAAATGAAATTAGAAGATAAAAATTCTAAAAATGTACTATATTACTTGTCTTAAGGTCCATCAAGTTCAAGACACCTTTTTAAACAATGATACCACTCATATAGTTCATCCCTAAAGAACAGAGGTTCCAGGAAATTTAATCATGTCAATGCAGTCTTTTTTATGGTTAACTAAAGTAAAATCTTTAAAGTTTTTTTTTAAGATAAGAAAACAAAAAGAAGCCAGAAAGAGCCAAATTAGGACTGTAAGGTGGATACTTTATAATTTCCCATCAAAACTCACAAAAATTGCTCTTATTTGTGTAAGAAGAACGAGCAAGAGCATTGTCGTTGTGATGGTTAATATTGAGTGTCAACTTGATTGGATGAAGGGTGCAAGGTATTGTTCCTGGGTGTGTCTGTGAGGGTGTTGCAAAGGAGATTAAAATTTGAATCAGTGAACTGGGAGAGGCAGACCCACACTCAGTCTGGATGGGCAACATCTAATCAACTGCCAGCATGGCCAGAACAAAGCAGGCAGGAGAAGATGGAAGAGCAGACTTGCTGAGTCTTTCAGCCTTCATCTTTCTCCGACGCTGGATGCTTCCTGCCCTCGAACATCAGACTCCTAGTTCTTCAGCTTTTGGACTCTTGGACTCACACCAGTGGTTTGTCAGGGGCTCTTGGGCCTTTGGCCACAAACTGAAGGCTGCACTGTTGGCTTCCCTACTTTTGAGGTTTTGGGACTCGGACTGATCCACTACTGGCTTTCTTGCTCCTCAACTTGCAGATGGCCTATAGTGGGACTTTATCTTGTGATCGTGTGAGTCAATTCTCCTTAATAAATTCCCTCTCATATATATATATATCCTATTAGTTCTGTCCATCTAGAGAACCCTGACTAATACAGTCATGATGGAGAAGGACTCTCTGGTGAAGCTTTCTCAGGCATTTTTCTGCTAAAGCTTTGGCTAACATTCTCAGAGCACTCCCATAATATGCAAATGTTATTATTCTTTGGCTTTCCAGAAAGTCAACATAGAAAATGCTTTCAGCATCCCAGAAAACTGTTGTAATGACCTTTGCTCTTAACTGGTCCACTTTTGCTTTGACTGGACCATTTTCACTTCTTAGTAGCCATTGCTTTAATTGGCTTTGTCTTCAGGATCATACTGGTAAAGCCAAGTTTAATCTCTTGTAAACATTCTTGGAAGAAATGCTTCAGGATCTTGATCCCATTTGTTTAAAATTTCCACTGAAACATTTGCTCCTGTCGGCAGCTGATCTGAGCACAATGGCTTTAGTACCCATTGAGTGGAAAGTTTGCTCAACTTTATTTTTCAGTCATAATTGTGTAAACTGAACTAATTGAGATGTCTATGGTGTTTGACTACTGTTAATGTGGTTAATCGTGAGTCCTCTTCAATTAGGGCATGAACAAGATTAATTTTTTCCTTGAAAATTGATGCAGATCATCTGCTGCTATGAGCTTCGTCTTCAACATCATCTTGTCTCTTCTTCTTCTTAAAACTAGCTATCCATCTGTAAACTGCTGATATTTGGGGACATTGTTTACATTTTGTGAAGCATCAGTGATTTCACCATGCTTCCACTCCTGCTTCAACATAAATTTGATGTTTGTTTTTCCTTTAATTTTAGCAGAATTCATGTTGTTCTCTGGTAGGGGCCCTTTTCACACTGATGCCTTATCCTTCTTAGTACCTCAAGCCAGATCTTGTTCAGACATGTTACAACAAAGTAGTGTGAATTTATTTTGGTGCAAAAAATGTTTGCATTTTTCCATATTTCATACTTTCCATGAACTTTGTGAAGATCCCTCATAAATATATATATATGTTCTGCTTCTCTGCAGAACCCAGGATAATATACCTCTCACTGCTTCCTAATCACATGCAAATGCTGAAAGATCCTCTCCTGAGCTGGCTGTATACTCCAATTTTACAAATCCACCAGAATCCCCCATAATCTGCCTTTTGATCCCTTATACTGGATGATCCTTCCAACTACAAACCTAGTGCCTTGTCCTTACCTAAGCTACATGTTTGTTTTACCATGCACCCTTGCCGAATCTTGCCAAATCTTCTACTGTGCTGGGTGTAATTTCCCCTGAAATCACTCCTGGGTCCTGTCCTAGGCTGGATGCATTTTCATGCCCATGTAGTTCCTCCACCGATGCAATTCATTTCAGGTCCTCTCCTACCCAGCATGTACCCTCCTGAAGGGTCCTAATTTAGGATCAATGCTCCTTCCAACCATGCATGCCCTCCAAGTTTTCCACTAGGAAGCCTGCAATCTCTTCTCATGCAAATCTCCCTGAACCTT
The DNA here is from genome assembly GCF_029281585.2 of Gorilla gorilla gorilla. Classification (NCBI taxonomy): domain Eukaryota; kingdom Metazoa; phylum Chordata; class Mammalia; order Primates; family Hominidae; genus Gorilla; species Gorilla gorilla. The sequence goes on from NC_073247.2 coordinate 47,296,584, forward strand.
TCTCCAGTCTTGTTTCTCCCTCCTTACACATTCCTACTTTAGAAACCTCTTTTAGGAAGGATTCTAGCTTCATCCATGCAGATCCTGTTGGTTTCTACCTTTGGTTGGCAGAAACATACACACAGGTACTGCATGATACTTACTCGACTATGCTGGATGTATTCTCAACAGCTGCGTGGCCCTGCATTCTTCACCTATGCACCTCCAACACCATCCTCCATTATTTGCGATGCACTCTGGAGCCACGTAACACGTGATACATCTACTCTGGGATTAATGTTTCCTCCTTGCATGCATCTTCTGCCACATTCTGCACTAGGCTTGATGCTGTCTCCACCCATGCAACTATTTTTGCAATCTTCTAGGCTGACTCCGCTTTGCAGTGATGAATCTGGTGACATATTTTTCATGTCTGGCAGCACCTTCCACCCATGCACCTCTTTCCTATGTCCACCCATAGGTTAGTTGCATCTTTCACCAATGCACCTCCTACCTATCCTCCAATAGTCTGACAACAGCCTCTGTCTATACATTTCCTGATGAGTTCTCCCTTAGGCAGGATACTCCTTCTACACATACAATTTCTCCCAAGTCCTGCTCTAGAATAGTTGTCACTTCCACACATGAACTGCCTGTCTTATATTCCAATAAGCTAGGTGTTACCTCCACCCACGAACTAACTACTGGGACCAGCCACTGATTGGATGACCTGTATGCATATAGGTCTCTAACCTAGTTCATTGAACCCATTCCCCTCCTACCATGTCCTTCCTAGGCTTGATCTCCTTTCACTTATACACCTCCTGCCTGGTCATTCTCTAGCCTGACTGTGTCCTGTTTTTGCACATACTAAGAGACTTCCCTTTTTCTATCTTCTCCATATGCACATGCATTTTTGCAATTCCTCCCTGAGGCTATACCTTGCACCAAAACACCTCCAAATATGTCCTCTGATAATGTGACTGCATCCTGCACCCACACATCGTCTGCTATGCTTACTCTAGGCTGAATACTCATTTCAAAATACACTTTCTGCCATCTGCCCTCAGGCAGCGTGCTCCTTATATACATGCACTTCCTTCTGCTTCCTCTCCCAAATTTGCTTAAACCTCCACACATGCACTGACTGCATGCTAGGTACTCTGCTAAGCTAGATGTTCCCTCCACTCATGGACCAACTACAGGGCACTGCCCAAGGTTGGATCTTTCCACCACACATATATGACCTGCAAATGTTTCGACTTAGACTGGAAACTTCCTCAACCATGAGCCATGTAACATGTCCTCCCCTAGACTTGATGCTTCCTCCACTTGTGCACCTCTTATTGGGTCTTCCTCTAATTTGGCTGTATCCTTCACCACTGCACCTCCTGTTGTGATACCCTCCACATGGTTACTCCCTTCATCCATACATTTCCTGACACATCTTACCTGAGACTGGCTGTACCCTACACGGGAGTGCCTCTTAGTATATCCTCTCATACAGGCTGCCTGTACTCTGCATCCACGCAACACCAGCCATATCTACTCTGGGTTGAATGTTCCCTCCTTGCATGTAATTCCTGATGAGTCTCCCCTAGGCTGGAGGCTGCATCCACCCACACTCTTTCTGTCAGGTCATCATCTAGTCTGACTGCAGCTTACAACATACCCACTCTAATGTCTGTCCCTAGAATGGCTGCAACCTCATTCAATTCACCACTAGACTGGTTGCACTCTGTACCTATGCACCCCCTTCCAGTATTCCACTAGGTGGAAAGTTTACTTCTCCCATACAACTCCTGGCAGCACACTTCTAGGCCTGATTTTATGTCTCCCTGTGTACTTCCTGTTGTGTCCTCTCTTAGGTTGCACCCTACACATATGCACCACCTGCTTGGCTTTGTTTAGGTTGAATGCTACCTTCTCCATGTAGCATGCCAGGTCCTGCCCTAGGCTAGACACTTTCTCTATCCATGCACTGCCTAATTAACTGGATTCCTGTATAAGCTGCACTCTGCAACAATGCAGCCACTTTTGTGTCCTTTCCTAGGTATGAAACACAATTTACCTTTACAACTCTTGCCATATCCTCCTTTAAGCTGGCTGCAGGATCAACCTATGCTTCTCTGGGCAAGTCTTCCCCTAGGTTGAATGTATTATGAACCCCCTGCCATATCTTCTTTTAGGAAAAATGCTCCCTCCACCTATACACTTTCTGACAGAACCTCTACTAAGCTGGTTATACTATCTAACTTTGCACCTCCTGCTGAGAACTCAATAGGCTTATTGGTCCCTCCATCCATGCACATTCTACTGGGTGCTCTCCATGTCTGGCTGCAACTTGAACCAATTAATCTTCTAATATATGCTTCCCTAGGCTAGCTTCACCCTGCACCTGTGCATCACTTGCCAAGTCTCTTGTAAAATATATGCTCTCTTTTCCCATCCAACTCCTGCTTTACCTCTTCTAGGACTGGTTTTCTCTACCTATGCAATGTTTGCTGTCCCCTACCCCACCCCTGTAGTTCAGCTGAACGCTGCAACTATATACCACCTGCCTATATACAACTATATACCACCTGCCTAAGTATGTTCTAAGCTGAATGCTACCCCCTCTCATGCATCTCCTGCCTTATTTTGCTTATTCCCCTCCACCCATGGACTTCTTGCCAGAATTATCCAAGGCCACTTGCATCTCATAACCAGGCACCTGCTACTATGTACTAACTATTCTAAGTTAATTTCATCCCCTCCCATGCACTTTCTGCTGGTTTCTCTCCTAGGTTGGCAATGCTATCCATCAATGCACCAATTGCAATATCCCACCCTAGAATGGCTTTAATCTCTATACATAAACTACTTGCTGGGTACTCCACTAAACAACACGTATCCTGCACCCACTAATTATCTGCCATGTTCTCTGCTATGCTGCCTGCACACTCTGCTAACACCGCTTCTCAGGAGACCTGATCTAGTCTATATAATGCACCCAAACATGCACTACCTGCCATGTCCCCTTGTCTTGATGAAACCTCTGCTCATGAACTTTATGAAACAAACTTCTTTTACTATATAACAGAAGGCAGTGGTGCAAGTCGAAGCAAGGTGCTCACGTAAGTTAGGTCCTTATCCTCCCGCTGAGACTCAGAGAAAGAGCTGGAGTTATCACCCTATATGTTTGGATTTCAAAGAAAGAGCTTTCAGATCTTTGAGGAAACAGTTTAGAGTAGCAGATTAACTACTCAAAGGACAGAGAAAGGATTTACAATCTCAAGCCTTCTAAAGTAATTGCTCTAACAGGGGGTTTGAGGGCCTATCTGTCTATTTCCAGGTTTTGGTTGGAATAAACAGTAAATTCTCCTGGTAACATCAAGCTTTCTCAGGCAGGCATTTCATGGGCAGGGGAGCTGAGGTCATCTTAGGGACATGGTGTTAAGCTGCTAGAAATAATCCTAGAGGTTTTTTTTAAGTTTCTTAGTGAAGAGGTATGGAGAGACTTTAAGTATTTGCTGCAGCCTCACTTTTTACACCCCAACCCAGGTGCTGCCTACACCTCTGCACTTATTGCAGTATCCTCCCTTAGGCAAGACGTATACTCCATTCACGCATTTCCCACCATCCTTTGCTTTGGTTGTCTGCATCCTTCAACCATGGATCTTCTACTGGGTCTTCCTCTAGGATGGATAATCTCTCCACTCATGTACCAACTGCCAGATCTTCCCCGAGGCTTGCTGTGCTTCAGTCATGCACTTCCTGCCACATCTTTTTTAAGCTGCTCCACCCTAAACCCACACACCTTCTGATAAGTTCAACTGTAGACTAGCTACTCCATTTTCTCTTGTGCATTCTGCTAGGCCCTGCCCTAGGCTGCTTGCACCATATATTAATGAACCTTTGGAAGAGAATTTCACAACAATGGAAGCCCTCTTCACTCATGCTCTGCTGGATTCTTCCTCAAACTTTCTGGACTCTCCACTCAGGCATTTCCTGACATATCCTGCCCTTGGATGGCTGCACCATTCACCAGTCTTTCCATATGCTGCCAGTCTTTCTCTATGCTGGCTAAACTCTCCAACCATGCAACTCCTGCTGAACCTTACTACAGGCTATGTGTACCTTTCTTTCTTGTATCTCTCAGCACAGACTGGATATTACCTTCTCATCAGATGCACCTCCTGAAGGATCCTACTGGGAGATGGATACTCCTTCCCAGTTTGAACTCTTCCTGCACACATAAACTTCTGACTTAGTCCTCTCCGGTTAGCCATACCATATATCCATGCACTTCCTGGCTAACCATTCCTACACTGACTACACCCTCCACTAATGCATATTCTTCAAGATACACCACCAGGCTGGATGCTCCCTCCCCACTTGCATCAATTACCAAGTCTATGCTTGGATAAATGCTCCCTTCAACCATGGACTTCATTTCCAATCCTTTCCTAGAATGCTTGTAATATCCACACAGGCACCTCCTCCCATGTTCTACCCTAAATTAAATGCTCCCTCCTCCCATGCATCTCCTGTTGGTTTGTGCTCTAGACTGGCTGTATCCTCCATCCATGCACCTCTTGCTGAGCCCTCCTTTAGGCTTTATGTTATGCTCACTACATCCATGTGTGTCCTGCCAAGACTATACCAAGGCTAGCTGGTCACTTCACATATTTAACTCCTGTGCAGCGTTCTCTTAGGGTGGCTGCACTTTCTTGCCATGCATATTTTACTGTATCTCAACCTAGATTGAAAGCACACTCTATCTGTAGACCCCATTCTGAGTCCTTCCATGTTTGGCTGCTCCTTCTGACCATGCAGAGTGCTCCCTCAGGCTGCCTTCTCACTCCACTCATGCACTTCTTCCTGAGTCTCACCTAAGCTAGATGCTTCCTCCACCCGTGAAAGTACTGCCAAGTATTACCCTATGCTGGATGAACACTATTCCTATGCTTTCCTTGCCAAGATTTCCTCTAGTTTTTCTGCATATTCTTCTCATAAACTTCATGATCTGCCCACACATTTCACTCATATAGTTCTTGCCCTGTTGTCTCATTGGAAGAATGACCCCCACACCCATACAACTTTGGCTCAGTCTAACCCTAGGCTGGATGCACCCTCCACTAACACACCTTCCAATATTCCTTCAATCTGATTTCTCCTACCCCCACCTCCACACACATATTTCCTGCTGAATCCTCCCATCTTTTGGTTACATTTTCTACTCATTTATGTTATATCAGATATTCCCCAAGATGGATGCTTCTTCCACCCAGGCACTGCCTATCAGGTAATTGTCTAGGCAGACTGAGGCCTACACTCATAATCTCCTGATGATTCTACCCTTAGAATAGTCACTCCGTTTACCCATGCACTTTTTGATGTGTCTTCCCTGGGCTGGCTGAATCCTCCATCCATGTACCACCTCCATGGCCTCCTATGTGCTCGATGTACACTTCACCCATCCACTTTCTCGCATGCCTTCTCTTAAGCTTGCTAGAACCTCTACCCATAGACTTCATGCAGAGTCCTCCCCCAAGCTGCATAACCCTCTATCATGCACTTCCTACTGAGTCTTTCCTTAGGCTGTATACTCTCTTCTTCCATTAATCTCTTGCTGAGACTCTCTAGACTGAATTCTCATTCCTCTGACTCACCTTCTGTCATGCCCTCAGATAGTCTAGATGCTTCCTCTACTGTTACACTTATCATCATGTATTTCCTTTGGTTGCATTTGCCCTCCAGATCCTCACCTCTTGCCATATCTTGCCATAAATTTGTCACTTCCTCTAATGATGCATGTTGTAGAAATCCTTCCTTAGCCTGGATTCTCCCTCCACCCGTACAACTCCCGTCAAATCCTTCCCTGGGCCAGATGATCCCTCCACTTCCGCACCTCTATCCATGACCTCTACTAGACTGTATGCCCCCTCCTCTGATGCATTTACTGCCAAGTCTTCACAGAGATTGGATGCTCCCTCCTAAGTTTCACTTCCTGTCATTTTCTTCTTTTGGCTGGCTGCAACCTTAACCAATCCACCTCTCAAAGAGTACTATCCTAAGTTTTTGGCAACTTCTGCTCATGTATTTACTGTTGGATAGTTTCCAAAGCTGGCTTAAGCTGCCATTTATGTACATCCAGCTTGTTCCTCCCCTTGGTTGACTGCATCCTCCAGTCATACACTTGCTGAAGAGTCAACCCCTAAGCTAGGTGCTCCCTACACAAAGGCATCACCTGACATATTCAGCCCTATATTGGCTGAATATCCATCCATGCACTGACGGCCGGATCTATTGTTGAATGCATACTCCCCTGAATCATTCACTTCCTGTTTTTTCCAACCCTATACTGGCTGCAACCTCTACCTATGAACAACCTCCTTCATCCTCTTAGAACTGGATGCCATTTTTCTTCTACTAAGACATTCTCTAGGCCTTCTGCACCCTCTATTCATGCACCTTCAGGTTAATCCTTCCCTAGACTAGACAATCACTTCACCCATGCATGTTCTACTAACACCACCTATAGCCTGGCTGTTCCCTCTACATATTCACTCCTTGATAAATGTATTTCTTGGGTTGCAGAATTCCCTACTGTATTAGTCTGTTTTCACACTGCTATAAAGAACTACCTGAGACTGAATAATTTATGAAGAAAAGAGGTTTAATTGACTCACAGTTCTGTAGGCCTAACAGGAAGCATGAATGGGAGGCCTTAGGAAACTTACAATCGTGGCGGAAGGCGAAGGAGAAGCATGCACATCTTTGCAATGGCAGAGCAGTAGAGAGAGGGAAGGGGGAAGCACTACACTCCCAAACAACCAGATCCTGTGAGAACTCACTCACTATCATGAGAACGGCAAGAGGGAAGTCCACCCCCATGATCCAATTAGGATTCACCAGGCCCCTCCCCTGACATGTGGAGATTACAGTTTGGGTGGGGACACAGCCAAACCATATCACCCACCCAGGCATGTCATGCGTAATCATATCCTAGGTCAACAGTATGCTTGAGTACTTCACTCCTTCCAATTCCTACTTCCGTTAGAATCTCCTCCACCATACACCTGCTACACAGTCCTCCATAGGCTGACTTTTCCCTCCCCTCATGCAACTCATGTCATGACTGAATCGAGGTGTCAACCAATCTATACCCATGTACATCCAGTCATGTCCTCTGCAAGAATGTTTGCAGCCTCAACTAATGCAAAATTTCTAGACTCTTACCATAGGCTAGCTGCATTCTCCACCCACACCTATCTCAACACATAACCTGTTGAGATCTCCCCAGGGTGGCTGTACTATCCACCCATGTTCATTCTTTCAAGTTCTCCTCAAAGCTGAGTGCTTTTTTTCTCCCACTCACCTCCTGCCAGTTCCTCCTCCAGGATCACTGTAGCCTCCACACACAATCTTCCTGTTGCTGCATACACTATTAGCTGATTGTTTACTCCAACAACATATAAAATACAGTCATGCTTTAGGCATGTCCTTCCACACATGCACCTTTGGCAGATACCTCCAGTAAGGCTGGAAGCTATCTCAGCCTACATTACTCATAATATGATGTCTAGCTAGCTAGCTGCAAAATACACAAATACACCTCCTTCTAAGTCCTCCCCTAGGCTGAATGCTCCCTCCACCCATGTACTTCTTGACAGCATTTTTTAAGCATAGTTCCTTCCTTTACTCAAGTTCTTCCTGCTAAAATCCTCCCTTAAAGTAGAAACTCCCTCCACCCATGCACTTCCTGGTGAACTTACTCTAGGGATGAAGCTGTTTTCACCCAAGCACATCTTGCTGTACACTCTCCTAGGTTGGCTACAACCTATGCCCATGCAACTCCTGCTGGGGCCTGCCTTAGGTTGGATGATATCAGTTTCTATGGAATTCCTGCTGTGATCTCCACAAGGGTGGCTTCAGTCACAACAGATGCACTCCTGCCAGAACCTCCACTCCATACTGGCTGTACCCTCCACCTTTGTTTCTGCTGAGTACTACTCTAGGCTGGATGCTCCTTCCACCTATTTACTTGATACCAGGTTCACACATGGGCTCTCTAAACCCTGCAGCAGTGCTCCATCTACTATGTGTTCCCATGCATTAGCTGCCAGTGCTTCCGTTTGGCTGAATTCTCCCTTCTCTCATGCACCCCATACTGATCATATTCTAGTCCTAAGACCTTCTGCTCCCAAAAGACCTTGCTGTGTCCTCCCCTAGGCTGGCTGCAGCCTGAATCCTTGCAACTCTGCCATGTACTAGCTTTGACTAAGTGCACATCTGAGTGCAGATGGCTGAGGCACTATCTCTGAGTCCCCTCCTAAACTTGGTTCAGCCTCCACCCCATGGACTTTCTGAATGAATCTTCCCTTGACTCTCTTCTCCCTCCGCCATGAACTTATTGCTGAGTCCTCTCTTAGGTTGTCTTCAACCTGAACCCATGGTCACCTGCTAGGACTCCCCAAGGGTATATATTCCCTGCCAAATCTTCACATAGACTGGTTCTTCCACCTATTTCATGCACTTCCTTTCAATACTCTTCTAGGCTAGCTACACTTTGAAACCTTGTATCATCTGTCACTCCTTCACCTAGACAGACTAAATTATCTTTGATGCATCTCTCTCTTACTGTATCTTCACTTAGGTCGAATAAACTCTCACCCCTGAACTTCCTGTCATATTTGCCACTAGGTTGGGTGCTGTCTACTCATGTACTACATTCTGAGCTGACCCATGTGCTTCCTGATGTGTCCACTCATGTTCTTGTTATTCCAATGCACTCATGAACCTCTTTTTCATGTACCCCTTAGGGTGGTCGCATTCTTTACCCATTCACCTTCTGTCAGGTTATTCCCTAGGCTGACAGCACTCTGCACTCATGTACTTCTTGGCATGTACTCCCTTTATATGGATGCATCTGCACCCAAGTATCACCTGCTGAGTCCTCCAGGCTGAGTATGCCTTCTAGGCATTTACTTCTTCCCAGATCCTCCCCCATGCTGCTTGCAACTTCCATTGAGGACCTTAATGCTGGTTTAAGTTGGTTTTTGCCTTCTGCCATGAACCTTCTCCTGATACCTTCCCTAAGACTGGAAGCTCCCTCAGCCCACGACTCTCCTACCATGAACTTCCCTATTCTGACAGCACATTATAAACATACACACCCTATTGAGACCTCCCCTAAGCTTGATGCACCCTCCACCCAGGCACTACCCTCAGTTTGATGCACTCTCCACCCAGGCACTATCCTCTAAGTTGTTTGCTTCCAAAACATATGCACCTCTGCTAAATCCTCCCTTATTCTGCATGTCCCTTCATTCACCCATGCAACCTCTACTGATTCCTTCCCTTGGTTAGCTGCTTCTTCCATACAATTACTATTTTACTATTTGATGGACCTTCTCCTAGGCTCACTGCACCCTCATCCTGCCTACCTCCTGTCAAGTTCTTCCTTCGTCTGGAAGCTCTCTCCACCCAGGAAACTTCAGCCATATCCTCCCTTAGTGTTGCTGCAAATATCATGCATTAATTTCCTACAAGTCCTCCCTTAGGAAAGATATTCCTTTCAATTATGCACATACTACTGAGTCCTCCTATAAATTGAAGGTAACCTTCAACTTTGCACCTTCTCCAAAAACCTATCCTAGGCTGCCTGGTCTCTCCACCCTTTTATTTCTTGTCAGGTTCTTCCCAAGACTGGCTGCATATTGCATGAAGGCACATTCTGTTATGTCCTTCCCTAGGCTAGTTGCACCTTGATTCCATGCACCCACTATTACATCCAACACTAAGCTAACTGGATCTTCTCTAATGCTCTTTGTCTGAAGTTCCCCTATACTACTTGTACTGTGTAACTCTGCACCTCCTGCAATGTTCTCCCCTAGGCTGGATGCATCTTCTATTATGAATTATCTGCCAAGTACTTCCCTAGGATAGATTTTCCTCCTGTCCATACACTTCCTTATGGATTATCCCTTAGGCTCACTACACGCTCTACCCATGCAACTCCCGCCAAGTTCTCCATTAATCTGGATGTTCCCTTCACCAATGCACTTCATGTCATATCATCGCAGGCTGGCTGCAACCTCCACTCATGTATGTTTTGTAGTTTTTCCTCTGGGCAGGATGTCCCTCCAGCTATACATATACTGCTGGGTGTCTCCCAAGCCTGGTTGCATAATCCACCTTTTCTCCCCTAGCCTGGCTGTGTTCTACAACCAAGCACTTTCAATTGTGTCATCATGTTACCTGGCTGAATCCTACCCCAACTCACATCCTAATATGTACTCACATAGGCTTCCAGCAATCTGCACCCATATACCAACTGCTCTGACTCATCTTGGTTGAATGATCCCTCCTTCCATGTACTTCTTGTTGGTCCTCTTCTAGGTCTGTTTCCACCTATGCACATCCCAGTTGGTCTTCCCTTAGGATGGATGAATCCTCTTCCATGCAACTCCTGTGTGAGCCTCCACCAGGGTTATTAAACTTTCTGCCAGTGAACTTCCTGGTAAATCTTCCAGTAAGCTGACTGTACCTCCCAACATTGAATCTTCCTCCAAGCTCTCGATTAGGCTGACAATTCTTCCCACCTATTCACTTCCTACTATGTCTTTCTCTTGGCTCACTATGCCTTGCACCAATGCATCATTCCCAACGTACTCCCCAAGGATGGTTGCACCCTGTACCCATGCTCCACCTGCCAGTTCTCCTCTTTGACTGAATATGCCTTCCCAATGTTCACCTTCTTCCAGTACAATTCTAGGTCTAAGGCTTTCTCCACCTGCACTTCTTGCTTGGTCCTTATCTAGACTGGCTGCACTCTCCACCATATACCTATTGCCACAACTTCACTTAGGCTAGATACTCCTTACTCCCATCTACTTCCTTTAGGGACATCATGGGCTGGATGCTTTCTCCTTCCATACATTTCATTTTTATCATCTGCTAGGCTGGTTGTACCTTCCAACCATATCTCTCCTGCCATATCATCCCCTAGGTTGGCTGACCTATATCCACGAACTACCTAATGGGTCCTCCTCTGGGCTTTGAGGACCATTAATTCATGTAATTTCTCCCATTTCTATCCCCCTAGACTAGCTGTACACCCCACCAATGTGCTCCTTGTAACCATCTGTAGGCTGGCTGCACACTGTGTCCAGGCACCACCTACCAGGACTTCCCCTGCTGTGAATGTTTTTTTAACCATGAACCCCTTGCCAATCCTTCCATAGGTTGCATGTTCCTTCTAACCATGTAATTCTTGCCACACTGTCCTCTTGAATGACTATTTTTCTTTTCAACTTTTTATCGTATGTTGAGCCCCTGCCCTCCCCAACACAAACACACACACACACACGCGCGCAGTAGCATCCCTACCCATCCATGTACTTCCTGTCAAATTATCTGCCAGGTTCACTGTACCCTCCACCCATGCACTTCTTGCCATAACTTCCGTTTCTCTACCTCAAACTTCCACTGATGCATTTCCTGTTATTCTTCCCTTAGGTAATATTCTACTGCCACCTATGAACGTATTGCTGGGTTCTCCCTTAGATTGGATGTACACTACAGCTTTGCACATCCTGTTGAGACCTCCTGTAGCCTGGATGCTCTCTCGAAAAACAACAAACAAACAAACAAAACCAAAAAAAACACTTAAAGACAGGTCCCGTCAGAGCCTGATTGCATCCTCCACCAATGCACATCCTAATATTCCCCCCATGGACTGAAGGAACCAGTTCATCCATGCACCATCCGCACATGAAGGGAGGCAGAAACCTCCTACCATGCACCATCTACTAGGATTCAACTTGGATCAATACTTTCTTCTACCATATACACACTCTCCTTTACCTTATAGGCCTGATGCATTTTCCATGAATTCTCAGGATGGTTGTCTCCTGAAAAATGCACTAGTTGCTGGGTTTTCTTCTGGAATGAATGGTCCTCCTCCTATGCACCACCCATCAGGGTCTTATCTAATATAAATGTAACTCTCACCTACGCACCTCTGCAAAATTATCTTCAAGGCTAGATGGTCTCTTCACCATGTATTTTCTGCTGTATCCTCCACTAGGCAGGATCCTCCCTTAGACTTTTTCATGATTGAACCTCCTGCTCAGTCCTACAATAGGGTGGCTGTTCCTTTCACACATCCACTCCCTGCAGGATCCTCCCCAAGGCTTGCTGCAACTTCAATCCACATACATACTGCCAAGCCTTCTCCTAGTCTGGAGGCTCCTTACACCCAGTCACTTTCAAACATAACCTTCTTTAATGCAGCTTCAACCTCCACACACGTATCACCAGTGCATCTCTCCCTGGAAATAATACCCCTTCTACTTTGGCACATACTTCTGAGTCCCTGTCTAGTTTGAACGTTACCTCTGCCTTTGCACACTCTGCTGAGTCCTTCCCTAGTCTGGTTGATTCTTCAAACTTTGCACTTCCTTCCAGGTGCTCCTAAAGACTGGCAGCACTCTGCAATAATGCAAGTCCTATTATATCATCCCCTAGGCTGGTTTTAAGTTGCAACAATAAGTTTTCTGATGTGTACTCCCACAGACTGTCTGCACGTTATTTTATCCATGTCTTGTTTATGCACATTAAGCCATGTCCTAACCTTTGATATCTGCACCCTGTTATCCACATTCCTCTTGCCATATCCTTTCCTACCCAGGATGAATGCTTTCCCCTGTACACTTCCTGCTGATTCTTCCCCTAAGCATGTTGCACAATTCTCTCATGAGCCTCTGTCTTTTTTTTTTTTTTTTTTTTTTTGAGACGGAGTCACTCTGTTGCCCAGGCTGGAGTGCAGCGGCGCAATCTCGGCTCACTGCAAGCTCTGCCTCCTGGGTTCATGCCATTCTCCTGCCTCAGCCTCCCGAGTAGCTGGGACTACAGGCGCCTGCCACCACGCCTGGCTAATTTTTTGTATTTTTAGTAGAGACGGGGTTTCACCGTGTTAGCCAGGATTCTTGATCTCCTGACCTCGTGATCCGCCCGCCTCGGCATCCCAAAGTGCTGGGATTACAGGCGAGCCTCTGTCTTATCTTCCTAGGCTAGCTTCACTCTCCACCCATGCACCTATTGTTAGGCCTACCTCAATCTGCACTCATGCATCTCCTGCAATATCCTGACCTCAGATGGTTGGCCCATGCACTCATATGTCACTTGTCAATTTTTCACCTTGGCCAGATAGACCTTCTTTCCATCTACCTTCTGCAGGTCCTATTCTAGGCCTGAGGGTCTCTTGACTCATGCACTTCTTGCAGAGTTCTTCTCTTAGTTGGCTTCATTGTGAACCCATGAATCTCCTGCCATTTTATCCCTATGAAAGTTACACTCTGCCCATGGATCTACTGCTAACTGTCTAGCCTAGCTGCATTCTGAAATACTGCACATCCTGCTAAGTTCTCCCTCTCATACCTGTATCCACCATCCATATACCTTCTGCTGCATTCTCTTCTAGGTTGGATAAGTCTTTAATATGTTTATTTCCTGCTGGCCACTTCCCTAGACTGGTTTGCAACTTCCACACATCTTGTTTGTCAGTTACTCTATTAAGCTCTTCATTCTCTCCAGACATGTACCACCTGCAGATTCTTCCTCTATGGTTCATTGCTTCCTTCACCCATGTACCCTCTGCTGAGCATCTCTTATATGAAAATTCCATCTATCCATAAAACTTCCTGCTGTGTTGTCTCTCCAGACTTGTTATAGCACACATTCATGCACTTAACTATCAGGTATTCCCCTATGCTAACTGCACCCCACCCTCTGGCACCTCTTGCCATATTGTTTCCTTGAAAGTCTACAACATCCATTCATTAACCTCCTGCTATGTCCTCCCCTAGGATAGCTGTGCCATTCAAGCATATATTTCCTGCTGATCCTTTTCTATGCTGTCTGCAGTCTTCACATAAGACCTACCTGCTGGGCTCTATATTAAAGCTTGTTGTTTCTTCCAACCACTCACCACCTGTATGTGGTGCTTTAGGCTGGATGACTTCTCCACCCATGCAAGTTCTGTCAATATTTCCTGTTGGGGCTCAGAAAATGATAACCTAAAATATGGGCCTCAGAAGTAACAGTTTCTCTCTGACCTTCTCCTGCTGTCCTGTATCTTGTCCCTCATTCTCTCCTGAGGCCAGCCATAGAAACTAGAATTTCTCTTCCTCAAGGCAGAATCATTTTTCCTCCAAAGCAGCCATAAGGCCTAATATATTACTCTAACTTTCCCCTTCTTTTTTATGTAAGAAATAGCTATAAAGTAATTCTCTGACCAACCTCTCTAATTGTAGGTCATAAGACCCTCATTCCAGAAAGGATCTTACCCCATACCTGAGAGGAAGGAAGGCTGCAAGGAGTGGCCAGGAAGAATCTGAACACACAGTCCTTGCTGAGTTTTCCCACTCAATCTGTTAGCATTAGCTCATACCCCAGTCGAAGTTCTGTATGGCTATCTATTATTTATTGAAACCAAAGCATAAAAATGGATAGCTCCCCCTGTATCTTTGAGTCTTCATTATGAAGGCTTTTATGTCATGAAAAACTATTATCGAACAAATTGTTATCATTTTCTCTTCTTAACTTGCTTTTGTTATAGGGATGTCAGCCATACCTCCTTTTGATGGGGAGGAAAGTTGCAGCATGTTGGCAGCAGACTACATACATACACCACATGCTGTTTTCTCCCTCATGCTGGATGTTACTGCCAGGTTCACCTATGCATATCCTGTCTGTGCCTCTCTAAGTCTGGCTGCCCCCAGAACCAATGCACCACCTATTACCTCCCCCATAGGCTAGCCACAACCTCCAAACATGCAAGAGTTGCCTATTCTCCACAAGACCAACTAGAGCCTCCATCCATGCATCTCTTGTGTTCCTCCTACATTATGCACCCATGCACTTCTTGGCTGCATTAGGCCCCCATGTATTTTTTAGCAACGTCTACCTACAGGCTGGATCCCTTCTCCATTTATTTACTTTCTGTTGGGTTCTCTCCTAAGGTGGCAGCCTACACTCTGCATCCATGTTCTTCTTGCCAGGTCTCATCTTGGCTGAATGCTGTCTCCTCCCATTAATCTTTTTCCTATACTCTCCTAGGCCTGATGATTGCTCCACCCATGTTTTATTGCAGGTCCTTCTATAGGATGGCTACACCTTCCACCCATGCATTCATGCTCAGGCTTCACCTAGGCTAGATACGGCTTCATCCATATTCAACTTATCTAGCCTTTCCCTAGGCTGAATGCTGTCTCCACCCATGTACCATCTGCCAATTCTTTCTCTACGCGAGATTCTCTCTACACACATATACCTCATGCCTTCTTTGGACTAGCTTCAACCCCTAGCCATGCATCTCTTATGGTTCTCACCCTAGGCAGGTTTCTGCCTCCATGTATGCATGTCTTTCTGGGTTCTCCCCTAAGCTGGCTATATACTTCATCTTTTCCCCTCTTTCTTAGACCTCTCCTAGCCTGGATGCCCACTCCATCCATGCATCATATACAATCCTGAGAGCCTGGTTGCACCTTGCATCAATGTGCATTGTAACATGTACATCTAGAAGCTGGCTACATTACCATTTTTTTAACCTGATAACACTCCCTTTGGCTGAAAGTTCCTTCTTCCTTTTCACATTCTGCCTAACCTCTAACAGACCTGATGCTGTCCTTGCCCATGCTCTTCTTGCACAGTCCTTCTATGGGTTGGCTCTACCTTGCAGCATGCATTTTCTGCTGGGACCTCCTATAGTTTACATGCTCCTTACTACATTCCATGCACATCCTAAGGAGTACCCGCATTTGCTAGATGCTCCATCCACCAATGCACTTTTTGCTGATCCTCCTTTGGAATGGCTGAAATTTAAAAATATACATATTTTGCCATGCTTTCCCCTAGGTAACCTGAATCATACAGCCATGAATCTGCTGCTAAATACTCATTCAGGCTTCTGCACCTTGTACCCATGCACTTCTCCTGTATTTTACCTAAACTGGCAGCACCTTCCAACCATGTACCAATGGCCATATCCTCCATAAGTCTGAGTGTTCTTTCTGCAGATCCTCCCCTATGGCTGTAAGCTCTCTCAACCCATAACCCTCATATAATGAACTCCCCTAGGCTGGCTGCACACTGCACATATACTCCTCCTGACAAGTACTCCTGTAGGCTGCTACTAACTTTATGTGTGCACTTCCTGCCAAGTACTTCTTTAGTCTGCTTGATTCCTCCATCAATGAACATCCTGTCATTTTCTACATGAGGCCATTGTCACCCTGCACCCATGTATCTTGCATTTTGTTCTCCCATAGCCTGGCTATTCCCTGCACCCATGCACCTTTTGCTAGGTATATCTTGACTGAATGCTTACTTGTCTTATGAATTTCTTGTCATTCATGTTCTAGGCCTGAAGTTTCTCCACCCATGCATTCCTTCCAGGCTCTGCCTCTAGATTGGTTGCACACTCCGTTCATTTAAGTTACACTGGAGCCTTTCCTATGTTCAGTGTTTCTTGTCCCCATACTTATCCTGCAGAGACTTTCCTAAGCTGGGTGCTTTCTCCTCCATGTATTATAGTTCTGCTGAACCATTTCTGCATGATTTCCCCTGTGCAGTATTATCTCCAAGCTATGTACAAAACATTTGGCTCTTTCTTAGACTGGCCATATATTCCACCTATACATAACCTGAATTAACCGGCTACTTGGCCAGTTACAGTTGGCTGGCTACAAGGGCACTTCCTGCCATTCCTTCCCTAGGCAAGATGCACCTTCCACCAATGCAAGACTTTCCAGAACCTGACCTAGTCTGGATTGTCTCTACACCCGTGCAATTCCTTCTGGATTCTCCCTTTAACTAGCTGCATGCTCTACCCATGAACCTCCTGCTGAGCCTTCACCTAGACTGGGTGCTCCCTGCACCCATGAACTTCCTGCCATAAGCTGATTCTACCCTCATCTTTACATCTCCTGCATAGTCTTCCATTAGTTTGACTGCTCCTTCTACCCTTGCACTTTTGGTTGAATCCTTTCCTAAGTTAATGGCACCCCACATCAATGTACCTCCTACTATGTCTACACCTAGCCTGACTGCCCCACTGAATAATGCACCACCTACAAAGGCCTCTGGTAGGCTGGCTGTACCCTGTAGTTCTGCAACTTCTATCATATCCTTCCTTAGGCTGCATGCAACCATCAATCATGCACAACCTGACGAATAATTATCTCATCTAGATATTGTCTTCACTAGTTTACTTCTTACTAAATTTCCCCCTAAATTCCATTCACCCTTGTTTTGAACATCTGGCCAAGTCCTCCCCTAGTCTGGATGCTCCTTACACCCAAGAATCTCCAGCTGTATCCTCCCTTAGCAAGCATGAAATCTCCAACCATGCATCTCCTGCAGATTCTTCCCTAGGCAGGATACTATTTCCACTTATGTATATGTTGCGGGGTCCTCTTCTAGACTAGGTGTAACCTCCACTTTTCCACCTTCTACTGGGACCTATCATAGGCTGGCTGCTCTCTCCACTTACGAACTTTCTACTGTGTGCCTCCTGAGGCTAGCTGCTCCCTTTTCCTAGAAATCTTCTAAACCTCTCCTTGGCTGAATGCCCCCTATGCCCATGAAACTTTTCCAGTCCTCTTCTAAGTTTGATATTTCTCTATACATGCACTTCTTTCAAGGTACATCTAGGTTGTCTGCTCATTACACACATACACCTCCTGCCAAGATCCCCTATGCTACATTCTCCCTAAACTCATGCACTTTCAGCCATATTGCCCCAGAGACTGGCTTCAACCAATATGCACTTATGTTTTTTGGATCCTTCCCTAGGCAGGATATTACCTCTACCTACACACATATTGTTAGGTCCTCCTCTAGGTTGGATGTAACCTCCACTTTTGCAGCTCTTGCTGAGACCCCACATAGGATGGCAGCTCTTTCTATCCATACAATGCCTATTAGGTCCTGCCAGAGCTTTGCTGCACCTTACACCCATATGCCATATGCTAGATCTCCTTTTGTTAAATTCAATCTATTTTTATGCACCTCCTGTCAGTCCTCTTCTAGGCTTGATGGTTTCTCCCTCAAATTTACTTCTTGCAAGGTTCTTCTTTGAGATGGTTGCACCCTCCATCTATGCAATTCATGCCAGAGTCACCTATAGACTAGATACTCCCTTTTCCTGTACCCAGCTGAGTCTTTCTCTAGGGCAAATATTCCCTCCACCCAAGCAGTGCTGCTGATTAGAAACTGGATGAAAGTTGCATATATGAAACTTCTTGTCATATTATCCCCTGGGAAGGATGCACCCTCCTCCCATGCTCCATCTACTGAATCCTCTATGCTAGATTCTTTTTTCACCCTTGTACTTCATGCCTCATATTCCCTTGAGCTGGATGCAACATTCACCCATGCATCTTCCACTGAACTTATTTTAAGGAGGTTTCTGCCTCTATCTATGTATGTATTTCTGGATCCTCTATTCACCGTATACTCCAACTTTGCACATCCTTCTGGACCCCTCCTAGCTGAGTATCCCCTCTAAACATGAATTTCCAGCAGGTTCCTCCCATAGCCTGCTTTAACCCTGGATCTCTGCACTTTATATTATGGCCATATGTAGACTGCACTCCCCTAAGCTGGCTTCACCTTGCACCTCTGCACCTCCTAACATTTGCTCCCCTAGTTTTGATACAGCCTCATCCGTGTACCATCTGTCTAGACTAAATTATCCCTCCACCCATATACTTTCTGCTGGGCTCACTGCCCTTAACCCACTGACCTGCCAAATCCTTCCCTATTCTGGATGTTTTCTTGAGCCATGTACCTCCATCCATATTCTCCCTTAGGCTAGAGGTAACCATCACACATATGCATCTCCTGCCAGTCCTCTCCTAAGCAGGATACTCCCTTAACTAATGCAGGTGCTATCAGGTCCTCTTCTAGGCTGGAAGTAACCTCCATCTATGAGTTTCCTGTTAGTACTTTCTCTAGTCTGGCTTTTCTCACCATCTATGAAGTTTCTGGAAGTACTAACGCTAGCCTGGTTTCTCTCCCACACCAAACTACATTCTAACATGTCCTCCTAACAGGTGGCTAAAACTTGCCTCCATTTTCCACTTGCTAGGACTCCTTTTGGCTGAATGCTCACTCTTCCTATACACATCATGAGCCTTTTTTAATAGGTCTGATGCTTTCTTTTTACATTATCCTTTCTCCATGTTGGCTGCACTCTACACACCTGTAACTTCCGTTTCTATCCCTGGCAGGATGTCCCTTCTATTCATGCAAAACCTGTCAAGTCTTGCCAAGACTTGATTCTCTTTCACTCACTTATTTCTTGCCAGATGCTCCCCTCAGTTGAAAGCAACATCCAACTGTGCACTTCCTGCTGTATTCTCCCCTAGATTGGATATTTCTTCAAACTATGCACTTCCTACCATATGCTCCTATTGGCTTGCTGCACCCTCCGTTCATGCATCTATACTGTGCCCTTCAATACCGTCGAAGATCCCTCCATTCATGTGATAGCTGCTTAGTCCTTCCCTAAGGTAACTTCACCTTGTATTCATGCAACAGCTATCAGATCTCACCTAAGCTGAATCCTCCCTCCTCCCATGCTCCCATTTCTGATCCTCTTCTAGGCCTGATGATTTTTCCACTCGGAATTCTGAAAGAGACCTTCTCCAGGCTGGAAGAACCCTTCACTTTTGCAGTTCATGCCAGAGCCTAACCTATTGTACATATTCTTTATTCCATGCTCATCTCACAGAATCCTCCCCTATATTAGATATTCCCGCTACCTGTGCACTTCTGCTGATCCTCTCCTGTACTATGTGAAAGTTGCAACCACGAAACTCATGCCATATTTTCCTGTAGGATGGATACAATTTCCATCCTTTCACCTGATGAATACTCTCATAGTCTAGATTTTTCCCTCTATCCATGAACCTCATGCCACATCTTTCTTTACTTTGGCAACAACCTCAACCCATGCAACTCCTGCAGCTCTTACCCAAGGCAGTTTTCTTACTACACCAATGAACATATTTCTAGACCCTTCCTTAGGTTGACTGTACCCTCTGATTTTGCACCACCTTCTGAGACTTCTTCTAGTCTTGCTGCTCTATCCAGCTATGAATTTTTAGTAAGGTCCTACCAAGGACTAACTGCACCCTGCATCAATGCACATCATAATATATGCTCTATGGGCTGGCTACAACCTGCTACCATTTTCTGCTGGCCAGGACTCCATTTAGCTGAAAGTTCCTTCTTCCCATTTATCTCATTTATTCTATCTTAGGTCTGTTGTTTTCTTTACCCATGCATTTCTTGCAGGGTCCTTTTCTAAGTGGCTGCATTCTACACCCATGCACTTCCTGCTATGATGTGTATAGGTGGGATGCTCTTTGTCCCCATATACCTCCTGCCAAGTCTTCCCCTAGCTGAATGCTCCCTCCACCCATGCGTTTCTTGCTGGCAATCTCCTAAGCTGGCTGAAGCTTGTATATATGCATATCCAGTTTTGTCCTCCAATAGTTAGGCTAAACTTATCTTGCTTGTACCCTGCACTCACACACCTCCTACCATGCCCTTCCTCAGGCTTGTTGAACATTTCAACTATGAATTCAGCATCATATCCTTCAATAGGCAGGACGCCACCTTTATCCATGCATTTCCTGTGGGTCTTCCCATGGTCTGGCTGCATTCTGTACCCATGGACCGCCTGTGATTTTTTTCCCTTAAACTAGATTCTCCCTCCACCTATACACTTGCTGATGGGTTCTCCCATAGGCTAGCTTTATTATGTACTCACGTATCAGCTTCCAGATCTTAATTGGCTTGTATACATCTCTTCTCATGTGATGTTTGTTATTTTTCTAGGCATAATGATTTTTCACTCATGAAATACTTGTCAAGTCTTGCACTAGGCTGGCTGCACACTAACACATTCAGCTCAACTATAACTAATGTTATGCCCACACCTATGCTGGCTGCATCCTGTACCCAGGGACGTCCTTCTTTGTTATTTTACAGCCTGGCTTCACAGTCACGCCATGCACCTCTTACTGGGTCCTCACCTAAGAATGGCACACTCTTCACCCATGTACTTCCTTCCAAGTCCTCCCCTGAGATAAATATACTCTTCATGCATGCACTTTCTGCCTAGTTCTCCCACAGGCTGATTGTACTCTGCATCCATCTCTATCTACTATGCCTACTCCTAGGCTGGATTCATCCTGCACCCACAAAACAATGGCCAGGTATGCCTTTTGGTTGAATACTTTTTGCTGCCATGCATACACTACTAATCTTATTATAGGCCTGGGGCTTTCCTCAGCCATGAACTTCCTACTAAGTCCTCCCCTACAGTGGCTGTACTCTCAAAAATACACCTTCTGAAAGGGATTTCTCTATGTTGGTTGCATGCTATACCTCTCCACCTTCAGCTATAGTCTCTCTTAGGGTAAAAGAACTATCCAACCATGTACAACCTGCAGAGTCCTTTCATATGCTCTACTCTTCTTCCATTCATGTACCTTCTGCAGGATCATTCCCTAGGCTCACTGAAAATTCTACCCATACAACTCTTGCTGAGGCCTCCCATAAGCTGGATATATCCTCCACACATTCATTTCCTTCCAGGTCCTCCCCTAGGTTGGCTGGAACCACCACAGCTGATTTGACTGCTGGGTTCTC
The DNA here is from genome assembly GCF_029281585.2 of Gorilla gorilla gorilla. Classification (NCBI taxonomy): domain Eukaryota; kingdom Metazoa; phylum Chordata; class Mammalia; order Primates; family Hominidae; genus Gorilla; species Gorilla gorilla. The sequence continues at coordinate 47,318,277 of NC_073247.2, forward strand.
TATCAAACTTTCCTTCAACTAGGCAGCACATGCAGAGTCTTGCTCTCGTCTGCATGACCCCTCTATTCATGTGCCTTCTGCAGATTCCTCCTCTAAAGCTGCAAGCTCGCTCAATCCCTGTGCCTCATACCATGAACTCCTGCAGCTCTTACCCAAGTGTATATCTACACTTCCTGAACACTGTAAGTATATACCGGCTGCCTTGTCCTCCCCTAAGCTAAATGCTTCCTCCACGATTGCACTGAATCCCTGATGGACCTTCTTTTGTGGTAGCTGCTTCCTTCACCCATGCACCTCTGCCAAATCCTCTGCTAGGCTGGACACTCCCTCCACTCATTCACTTACTGCCAGATTCTTCCCTAGCCTGGCTGTTTCCTCCATCCATGAACTATCTGCCGAGTCCTCCTCTAGGCTAGTAGAATCCTGTAACTTATATATCAGCCACTATATCTGCCCAGAGGTTAAATGCACACTTTATAAATGCATCTCCTGCTGGAGCCTCCCCTAGCTAGACTTTTTTCCATCCAATCATTTGCTGCCAGATCCTCTTGCTGGTTGATGGCACCCTCCACCTACACACCTAATGCCATAATCTCCCCTAGGCATTATGTACCTTTTACCCTTGCACTACCTCTTGAATCCTCCCCTATGCTTACTACATCCTCCCTGAAAGTATCCATGCTGTGTTCGCCCATTGGATAGATGCTCTCCCTACCTGTGCATCTCTGACTAGGTCTTATCCTAGCCTGACTACTTCATCCACCCAGATACCTCCTACTGAGTCCTTCCCTAGGCTACATGCACCCTCCACTCATGCACGTCCTATGGGGTCCTCCAGGCTGGTAGATCCCTGCTTCCATATGCTTAATACTACATCTGCCCCTAGGCTAAATGCACACCCACTTAGTGCACCCCCTACAAGCAACTCCCTTAACTCCCTGTGTCCTCCCCCAAGCCGGACTACTACCATGCACTACCCTAAGTTGGATACACTCTCCACATATGCTCATTCTATGATATCCTCCCCTAGTGTGGCTCCACTTCAACTTTGCACCTCCTATTGAATCCTCCTGTAGACTGACTACTCCCTCCCATGGACTACCTGCTAGCTCGTACAATAGGCTGACTGTACCCTGAACCAATGCACCTCTTACTATGGTCACTCCTGGACTGGTTGCAACCTAGACCCATGCACCTTCTTTATTGGTCTCCCCTAGGCTGGATGTATCTTCTACCACTGCACTACTTGATAAATCCTCCCCTACAATATATTCTTCTTCTTTCCATGAACTTCCTTCCAGATTGTCTCCTAGGGATGTTGCTCCCTGCACCTCATGCCTCATCTCCCCATAGCCAGCTGCAATCTCCAACCACACATTTCCTGTACTTCTTCCCCTAGACAGAATTCTACCCCCACCTGTGAATGTATTACTGGTCTTCCCCTAGGCTGGTTGTACCCTCCAACTTTTCACCTCCTGCTCAGACTTTCCCTTGCTTTGTTGCCCATTTAAACCATGAACTTCCAGCAACATCAGCAGTGAATGTCTTAATATGTCCTATCATAATCTGGCTTCAGTCTGACACCCCATTGACTAAGACTTCATTTGGCTGAATGATTCTTCCTGCAATGTACCTTCAGTTGATCATCTTCTGGGTCTGATGTGTTCCCCACCTATGCACTCCCTGCAAGGACTTTCTCTAGGCTAGCTGCCCCTTCCACGTGTGTACTTCATGTTCAAGCCTCTCCTAGCCTAATGTCCCTTCTTTCCATAAACATTCTGCCTAGGCCTGCCCTTGAATGGATGATCTGTCCAACCATGCAGTTCTTATTGATACTCTTCTAGGATGGCTGAAAATTTCAAGCATGCAGATATGGCAATGATCTCCTCTAGGCTGACTGAAATGTCCACTTATGCACTTACTGCTAGATCCCTATTTGGGCTGCCTGAACCTGTATCTATGGACACCCCTATCCACCCATAGGCTTGTTACATCCTCCAAACATGCACTGCCATATCTTCCAATAGGCCGGCTGTGGCCTCTACTCATGCATCTCCTAAGTATCCTCCCTTTACTGGTTGTATTCTGCACCATGCACCTCCTGCAAGATCCTCCCTTAGTTCTGACACGTACTGCATCCAGGCACTTCTTTCAAGAGCTCCCCATTGTCTTAATGCTCCCTCCTCTCATGCCCCTTTTGTTGAGTCTTTCCTTAGTCTGGCTTCACACTGCCCACATGCATCATCTGCTAGGTTTCACATAGGCTGACTGCTCTCTCCCGCTATGCACATTCTGGTGGACTTCTTCTAAGACTGATGCCTTTTCTTCTCACACAAATCTTGCCAAGTCCACTCCTAGGCTGGCCACACCCAAACTCCATGAAACTGTTGCCAGAATCAATGACTGCACACTGTATTTACGAACTGTCTGCTGAGCCCTCCTTTAATCTGGATGTGCCTTCTGTGCCTGAACCCCCTACTAAGTTCTCTTCTAGGCTAGTTACACTGTTCACCCATATATAGCGCCTACTGTGAACAATCCTAGGCTGGATGCACCCTATACCCATGCACCACCAGCCAGGTGTACCCTGTGAAGGAATGTTCCTTTCTCTCACACATTTCCTGCTGATCCTACTCTAAGTCTAAGGCTTTCTCCACACACAAACTACCTGCTTGTTCCTCTTCTAGGATCGCTGTACTTTGAAGCTATGAACTTCCTACTTTGTTTACCACTGGACTGGCTAAAACCCTGATCAGTACACCTTCTTCAAGGGATTTTCTAGGCTGGCTGCACTCTGTAGCCATGTACCCCTTGCTATTTTTTTTCCACTAGAATAGATCCATCCTTCAACAATGTACCACCCGTCAATCAATCTCTTACACTAGATTCTCCTCGACCCGAGCACACCTTGCCTGATTGTCTCCTAGACTTGTTGTACTCTCTACTTATGCACCTTATGCCTTGTCGTCCCTTAGGTTGGCTGAAAACCCCATCCATTTATTTCCTGCTTCTTACTCCCATGTACCTCTTGCCAATTATTTTCTTATACTGGCTTTGCGCTCCACCCTTGTATTGTCTGCAAGGTCACCCACTTAGTTGATGCTTCTTCCTCCCACTCACCTTCTACCTGTTTCTCCTCCTTTGTTATATGCTCCCTTCTCCCATGGGTGACCAAACAAGCCCTCCCCTTGGCTGCATTTTTCCTCTTCCCATGCACCTTCTGCAGGGTCCACCCTTAGCCTGGATTCTCCATCCACCCATGCATTTTTCTGCCATGTATATGGCATAATCACACAATGAAACAATATAAGTCCAGAAAAAGAGTGAAGTATTGATAGAAGCAATGAAAAGAATGAACCTTGAAGACATGCTAAGTGAAAGAAGCAGACATAAAAGGTAACATACTGCATAATTTAATTTGCATGAAATGTCCAGAATAAGTGAACCTATAGAGACAAAAAGTGGTTTTCAGAGAATGGGAGGAAGGGAAATGGTGTAGTGACTGCTTGATGGACACAGGGTTTTTTGGGTGGTGTTTAAAATGTCACAGAGCTACATAGTGGTGATGGTTGTACAACATTATGAATGCCCTTAATTCCACTGAATTGTATGTTTTAAAATGGTGAATTTTATGATATGTGGATTATATTCTAATTTAAAAAACAAGCAAAACGGCAAAAATGTGCGATATCACTGAACAAAGAATGTGAAAAGGCAAATAAAATGAAACATGAAATCAGTTCAGTTTGTAAGTCAAAAGGGATTATGAACAGAAAAATAGGAGCACCATACACACCATCGTTACTCTAGAGAAGATATGAATGCCACAATGAAGAACAGCCTCATATCATCAGTGCAGTGCTGTAAGTGAACAGAAGATATGAAAGAGGCAAAAAGAAGGCACCATAAACCATCCCTGAAGTAGAAACCAACTAGAAATGTGAATTGCAAAGGGAAGGATCCTAAAACCATTAGCATGTTAGAGCAACTGGACAGTGGGTGTGACACGGCAAAAAAGAGAAGCACCACACCATAAGTACAGAAGAGAAACTGGATAGAGAAAGTGAGTGGCCAAAGAGAAAAAGAAATAACTGTGCTGAGGCTGTGGAAAAAGCAAATAGACAGATCCTACATCGTTAGTTCACTAATGTAACTATACAGGAGATGTGACAGGGACAATCAGGAAGAGATCTGAACCATCAGTGCAGTGGCATAAATGGTCAGCGTGTGTGACCAGGACAAATAAGAAGAATGCTGCACCATGAGTGCAATGGTGTAAGTCAATATTCACCAAAGAGAGAGCACTTGACATTATCAGTGCACTAGTTAACAGGGCAGGGAATGTGAACATGAACATGTGAAGCAGGAGTGCAGTGCAGTCATAGAACTAGACAGGATATGTGAACAGAGAAATAAGAAGAACTTCATATCATCAGTGAGTGGAGGAAGCAGGCGGAGGATGTTAGGAAAAAGATGATCCTCTGGCCAAGGGATGTAAACAAGAAAAGAGGAAGAGCCTCCTGGCACTAGTGCAGGGGAATGAATGGACAAAGTTCATCATTGGGGATAAAAGGGTGATGCCAACTTCATCAGAGAAATGATATAACTTGGAAGAGAAGGGAAACATTGTAAAGAGTAGGAGCCCCACACCATACAGTCAGTGGTTTGATCGTTCTGGGGAAGTGAAAATAGTAAGGAGAAAGAGTCCTGAACTATCAATACAGTGGCATAACATGGCTGAGACTATAAATAGACAAAGGGTAGCTCTACGGTATCAGTGTAGTGGTGTAAGTGGATAAGATATGTGAAAAGAACAGAGATGAGAAAAGCCATATCATGAGTACAAGGGTATATGTTGTCAGAGGTAACCCTGCAAAGAAGAATTCTTGACTATTAGTACATTGATGTATCTGGGCAAAAGATAAAAACTTGCAAAGAGCAGCAGCTCCATCCTACCAGTGTAGTGTGAAAAATCGATAGAATATGGAATTGGAGAAGAGTATTCCCACATAGTCTGTGCAGTTGTAAAACTGGACAGAGTATGTGAACAAGGCCAAACAAAAGAGTCCCACCACAACAGTGCAGTGGTATAAGTGGGCCAGGTATGTGAACAAGGCAAGGAAGAGAACTTAGCTTTATCCATGCAGTGGATTAATTGGGCAAGAGATGTGAAAGGACAAATAGGAGTAGCTCTGAACCATAGGTATAGTGGTTTAACTGTGAAGGAGATTTAAACAAAGGAAAAATAAGGTGCCCCACACCAGCATTAATGGTTAGGTAAATGAGAATGTGACAGGAATAGAACCAAGAAGTGGAGCCTGACAACATTAGCACAGTTGTTTAACGGCACAGGGTATGTGAACAAGAAAAACAGGTGAATTGCCGTACCATCATGATAGTCTTGTTTAAGCTGGCGATGTGAATTAGGCAAAGATGAGTCATACTGAAACATCAATGAAGCAGTATAATTTGGTGTAGAGTATGAAGCAGCAAAGAAGGGGAACCTCCCAGTGTAAGTCCAGTCCTATAACTTGGCAGAGGATCTGAATAAGCTGATAAGTAGGAACCTGTGGTCAGTATAGTAAGAAAACCAGAATTAAAGAAGAATTAAACTGAATAAATAGCAATAGCCATGCAACCTTAAGGTACAAAGATACTAGGGTAGAGGGGATGTTAGCTGGGTAAAGTGTAAGATCCCCACACTATTGGTTGTATTATCGAATTGAGCAGGATTGTAAATGGTGCAAATAGGAAAAAGTTGGCACCATCAGAGTAGTGGAGTAACTGGACAGAAGATACAAATGAAACAAAGGTACGGGCTGGGCACGGTGGCTCACGCCTGTAATTCCAGTACTTTGGGAGGCCAAGGCGGGCGGAACACGAGGTCAGGAGATCAAGACCATCCTGGCTAACACGGTGAAACCCCGTCTCTACTGAAAAAATACAAAAAAAATCAGCCCAGCGTGGTGGCAGGTGCCTTTAATCCCAGCTACTCGAGAGGCAGAGGCAGGAGAATGGCGTGAATCTGGGAGGCGGAGCTTGCAGTGAGCCCAGATCGTGCCACTGCACTCCAGCCTGGGGGACAGAGCGAGACTCTGTCTCAAAAAAAGAAAGAGAAAGAAAGAAAGAAAAGAAAGAAAGAAAGAAAGAAAGAAAGAAAGAAAGAAAGAAAGAAAGAAAGAAAGAAAGAAAGAAGGAAAAGAAAGAAAGAAGGAAGGAAGGAAGGAAAGAAAGAAAGAAAGAGAGAAAGAGAGAAAGAAAGAAAGGTACAGTGGTATAACTGGGCAAGGAATGTGAGAAAAGGCAAAGAGGTAGGGGAAGCTTGGTATAACTGGGAGGTGAATATGAATCGGACAAAGAAGAAGAAGCCCAATGTTCACTGAAGTGGAAGAACTGGGTGGGCAATATGAAGAGGGCAAAAATAGCCCTACACCCTAAGTACAGCAGAGTAACTGGACAGGAGATGTGAGCAAGACAATGAGGAGGACTGGTTACCCACCAGTGCATTGGTTCATCCTGGTAACGGATATGAATAGATCTGTGACGAGGAGACCTGTCTCATGAGTGCAGTGGAATAACAAAAAAGAGATTATGTATGAATAAGGCAAAGAGGAGAAATCATGGGCTATCAGTGCATTGGAGTATCTTGGAAGATGTGATTAGGAGAAGAAATGGATCCTTGCAGAATAAGTGTGCTGTTTAAGTGGGAAGAGTATGAGCATGGGGCAAAGAAAGGAGCTCCACCCAATGCATACAGTGCTGTAAGGGAGATGGGATGTAAACAAGGCAAAGAAGAGGAGCCCTGCCTCAGGAGTAGAGTCTCAGAACTTCAGAAAGTATGCGACTGGGAAAGAGAAGCCCCATCCCTTCAGTCCAGTGAAGTAGCTGGGTAGGGTATGTGCCCAGACTGAAGAGGAAGACCTTGGAATCATCAATGCAGTAATGGCCGAATATGAACACAGCAATGAGAGTACAACAGCATAACTGAACGAGGGATGTAAAAAAGGCCATGAAGACAAGGCCTGCTTCATCATTGCTGTGGTGTACTTGGTCGGGGGATGTAAAAAGGCAAAGAAAGGGGCCTCAAACCATCAGTTCATTAGAGCATCTGGACAGAGGATGTGAATGTGGCAAATAGTAGAAGCACTGCCCCAAAAGTGCAGGGGTTTATCTAGATAGGGCATGTGGATGAGACAAAGAAGAAAAACCTGACACCAAATGCAGTGATGTAACTGAACAGGTAATGTGAAAATGCAAAGAGGTGGTTCCCCAAACCCTTACAGAACCAGAGCAACTGGGCAAGAGGAGAAGTGGTCTGGCCAATTAGTAGGAGCCCCACACCATCACTACAGTGGAGCAACTAGCCAGAGAATGTAGACAGGCAAAGAGGAAAAACCCTATGTCATCAGAGCAGTACAGTAACTGTACAGCAATAGTGATCAGAAATGCAGGATGATATCTAATCCATCAGTGCAGTGATATAACTGGAAAGTGGGTAAGAGCAAAGCCAAGAGGAGAAGCTCTGCCCCATTAATACAATGGCATAGTTTAAGCGGTTTTCTGAAATGGCAGAAATGAGAAGCCCCAAATCGTACGGGTGCAGGAAGAAACCTGCATTATCAGTTGCTGAATGGGAGATGTGCACAGGAAGTGGGGAGAACCCTTATAGTGGTGACTCTGGACAAGGGACGTGATCACAGTTAAGAACAGGGACTCAGCACCACCAGTGTGACGATACAAATGGAAATGGATATGAACCGTACAAGAGGAATGAACACCTCCCCCTCGCATAAGTACAGGGTACAGTGCAGAGTATGCTAACAGGGCCAAGATAACAAGCTCTGGACCATTAATGCTGTGGTATAACTAGACAGGGTATATGACTGAGGCAAATAGAATAAGGTCTGCAACCATCAGTTTATCAGTGTAGTGGTACAAGTGTACACACAATGTGAATTAGACAAAGAGGAGGATGAAGCATCATCTCTCAATAGAAGAGAGTGGGAATGGAGCCCAGGGCACAGAGACATGAACAGGACATAGAAGAATGTCCAATGTCCATGAAGTTATTGACCAATAACTTCAGTGGTATGACTTGTACAAGAATGTTAACAGGGCACAGAGGAGTAACCCCACAACATCAGTGCAGAGGTGTAACTGGACCAGGGATGTGAACAGGTCAAAGAAGAGCATTCTCACAGTGTCAGTGTAATGGTGTCACTGAGAAGAGAATTCTAATAAGGTAAAGAGAAGTATCCCTGCCCTATCAATGTGCTGGTGTCACTATCATAACTAGGCAGCAGATGTTGTCTGTGCAAAGAATAGCAGCCCTGCATTAAAATTGTAATAGTGTAACTACATAGCGGATGTGAATAGGACAAAGAGGATGAGGTTTCACTCACGAGTACAGTTGTGTGCCTGGTCTGGAATGTGAACATGGCAAATAGAAAAAAGTCCCATGCCCTTGGTATCATGGTGTAACTAAACTAGAAATTTGAACAGGGAAAAGAGGGTGACCCCTGATGCACAGATGGAACTGGATGTGGAATGTGAGAAAGGTAAAAAGGAGGAGGCCTGTCACAGAAGTGCAGTGGTGAAACTCCACAGGGGATGTCAACAGAGAAAACAGGAGAATCTTGATACCATTAGTACTGAGGAATAACTGGACAAAACATGTGATTGGGGCAAAGAGAAGATGCCCCAAACCATCAATTCAATGCTGTATCTTGGCAGCATTATATGGATGGGGAAAAGAGAAAGAACACTACACAGTCAGCACAGTGATTACATTGCAAGGTGTGCAGAACAAGAAGTTACATGCCCAAGGCACCAGCACCGTGTTGTAGCTCAGTTGTACCTGGATCACCAATGTGAACAGGGTCAAGGAAAGCAGTATCATTGCTATGGTGTGAGTGCACAGTGGATCTGAATGAGCAAGTGGGGGGATCATCACATCATTATTACTGTGGTGTGCACAGATAGAGCATGTGAGAGGGGCAAAGAGGAATGCCATCATCCCTTCAGTGCAGTCATGTAACTGTGTACAGATCTTAACAGGGTAAAGAGGAGAATCCTGACACTGTCAGGGGACTCATTAAATGGAAATGGAAATGTAAGCTGCAAAAATTGTCTACACAGTTGTGTAAGTGAACAGAGTGTGAAGGGAGTCAATATATTCTCCCATCATCAGTGCATGCTGTGCTAGGCCAGAGGATGAAAACAGAGCAGAGATGAGCATATCCATGCTATCATTGCAATAATGTAACCAGGGCAAAGAGGATGAGACCTGACTCATGAATGCAATGATGTAACTGCACAGGGGAAGTAAAAGGCCTGAAAAGGTAGAACCTGCACAACTACTACAGTTGAGTAACTGCACTGAAGCCAAGGATGAGGCAAACAGGAGAAGTGCAGAGCATCAGTGCTATGGTGTAACCTGGGAAAGGATGTGACAACGTAAAGAGGAGTAGCCCTCAAACATCATTGCAGGGGTCCAGTTTGACAGGGGATATTTATAGGCAAATAAGAGGGCCACCAACATTAGTGCAGTGGAGCAACCAGGCAGGGACCTAATGCACTGCTGTGCCTGACTCAGCATTCCTCTCTTTATACTATCTGGGGGCAGCCCAAAGTGACTTTGACACAAGGCAGGGCAATCGCTTCTTGAGTCAATAAGCATTGCAGTGCTGCTCTACAATGCCCCAGGAAAATTACAAGTGTGGCTTCAAGATGCCATGATTTATAGTCACAATGTCATAAAACATTTCATCTGAGAGCCTGGTCTGCTTTCCAGGGTGTGAGGTGACCTGCTGGACACTACCAAGACAGTGGAAAACCAATTCGCCTGCCATCCTGCTCAGAGCCTGTCTTGTGTTTCTCTGCTAATATATATCACTGAAAACTGTGAAAGCAGAGGTCCTAAATCTTCAGACATTGTAATAGTCTAAGATATATACTCTTGTATAAATATGCACAATGGTTACATTAAATGGATGACTAAAGTGGGAACCAAGTCAATGACCCAAATCCAGCCCATAGTTACACTAATGGATGACTAAAGTGGGAACCAAGTCAATAACCCAAATCCAGCCCAGACCATAGTGACTAAATGTCATCATGAACTGTCCAGCAGCCTTGACAAATTGAGTTTCAACAGAAAAAAGAATGGGTCACAAAACAACCTTTGCCACAACTGGTACCTTATTGACAGTTTCTATTGCTATGGCCAGGAAATCAATGGGCTGTGAACACTGAATGATCCTCTTACCCTTGGAAATGATCCCTGCAGGCCAACCTGCAGGATGTTAGAGGAATGGCTTGCAGGAACACACACCAATCCTGGCTGCTTCTCCTTCTGCTCTGGGAGCAGAGGGGCTGCCCTGGATTCAAGATTGTGGACCTGACATTGGAAAGAATCACATTGTTTACCACAGAGCCATCTATTTATCCAGCTGTCTTTCTCATTGCATCACTGTGCTATGCTAAATGTGCCTAAGTTAAAAAAAAATTGAAAAAGATACGCTACATCAATGTTCATGGGTGCAAAGTCTAAGCTTTTTAACATATATATCTGGGATGAGGGCATGGTGCTTGTGAAAAAAGGACAGGAAGTAAGTTTAGAGAACAGAGTGGGGTAACCTTGAGGCATATAGTAGGGGTTCAGCAAGGCCACCATACACAGTGTGGTTTGTTCACTGCAAAAAGTGCCCAGTCATGGAGGTGTGGGGTTGCTAAAATCCAGCCCATATCCCGCTCTCCAACATCAACACCCCCTGCTGTGTCTGCAGGGTGGGGCACTTCTGTCTGAGTTCTCTTCTCACAAGGGGGAAACATTTTTTATAGAGTTTTATAGAGTGGGGTGGGAGCTTTTCCAGTTAATTTTCCTGAAGACAGCACATTTTCATTCTGAGGAACTATATTTTTCTCATTCATTTCCACAGAGGATAACCTTTTATTTCTTAAAAACTCTTCCTGCTGAGAGCCTTTCCTTTTTACAATGAAGCCAGCCACCTACTCACCCAGCCTGACAACAGAGAATGCTTTCTTTAATTCACACAAAGATGCCATATAAGTTGCTGGTGACCTGGAGTCTATGGCACCAAGGGGAATTCCTGATGCAAGACAGCTCATTCACTCTGGCCTGTACCAGACTAGTTAATAAACTGAGGCTGTTCTGGGATACCTACATGCTCTACAGGTCCTCACCACTGTCCCTGTCACCCTCACCCTTTCTCCAGAACCTAGTAACTACAGAGTTAGTGCCTCACACAGCTGGTGTCCTGAATCCAGCTCTACCCATTGGTCAGTGTTTGTGATAGAGAAGCTAAAAAGCAATTATTTAGGCAGTTAGTAAGGGTAAAAGAGTTTTGGTGGAACTTCCTTTTAATAAAAAGCAGCCCCAAAATCATTTGTTTTCTAACAGAAAGCAGACTGAAAAATCAAGAACCCATAGTTAAATAAGCTGGACGCTTGCATGGGTGAATGCCGGCAGCTGCACCAATAGAAAAGGGATACCTGGAAGTCAGGTATATTCAACATGGGGGTTCCCTCTTCCCTTTTCTTTGTTGCCATGTGTGCAGTAAAAAAGCAGGCAGCATGGTGCCAGCCAGGTAAAGACCTCATTTGCATATTAAAGATTAGGGTGTGATGGCCAGCCTCTTTACATGCCATGTAAATGGTACACCTGGTCCAACCAATCCTCTGCCCCCTATGTAAATCAAACAACGCTTCCTCAAGCTCATCTATAAAACCAACCACATCTCACCCCAAACCTGGAAACCCACTCGGGACCCCTTCCTCTGCAGGAGGAAGCTCTTTTCTTTCTTTCGCCTATTAAACTTCTGCTCTTAAACCTACTCCTTGTGTGTCTGCATCTTTGATTTCCTTGGTGTAAGACAATGAACCTTGGGTATTTTCCCAGACAAATGACACTGCTTCATTTGTACGATATTTGTTGTGAAATACTTCTAATAACATCCTTGATGACAGACTCCAGAACCCCCCTCAATTTCCAAGCCCCATGAGCCCCATCCCCATCTCCTAGGATATTTTGTTCACTGGTTGACATTGGTTTATTCCAGTCTTGGACTCCATGACTTTTTGAATGTCTACAACTACCCTCCCCCTCTCTCTGAGTTCCTAAGCCTCAGCCATCCCTGAGAGGTGGCCAAGGCAGTTGTCCAAAAGAGGGCCTGCCAGGCTGCTAAAGAAACACTGCTGATAACTAACCTGCACATTGTGCACATGTACCCTAAAACTTAAAGTATAAAAAAAACAAAACAAAACAAAACAAAAAAAACACTGCGGAAGAAACCAGCCTCTCCCTGAAAGACTGCTATCTGTCAGGAGCTATGAGAAAAAGTAAGTCTCAAAGGAAGAGAACATAGTTAAGGTCTTAATGAATGGAGATCATCACGCTTTTCAGAAGCATGCTACCAGCAGCCCTTTTACCTTGCCGATGTATCACTGCCCAGCTGAGTCTAAATGAGATCTTCCCTCTGTACCTGAGAACGTGATTCTTACACTTTGCTGCTGACCACAAGGCGATTCTTGGATGGGGCTTTGGTTTTAGAGCAATTTACTATGATTTGGATATATTAAGAATTTGGTTTGTTGTGATCACTCAGCTACTGGCTTCTGTGCACTGCTCTCCTCTCTTGTTGCAACACAGTTCTTTGTAAATCACACCTAATTTTAAATCCTGAGCATATGGTCTGTTTTGACAACAAGATTAGCCTAAAAGCTGAAAAAAGAAACATTCCCCAGATTCCTTTTATATCCAACAACCATCTGTGGTGGGAAGAAAAGGTAAAGACATTTCCAAATCTGGGTAGAGAATCTCGGACACAAAGACAAAAGCTGGCATGGCTCCTCATCCTCCTACTACGAGCTGTCCTCACCAAGATCCTCAGACCTTGACTACCTCTCAATGCTGCATTAGTGAGAATAGCTGTTGATCTCTCCACTCCCAGGCCCTCTGAAATAGCAGCCACTAACATATGTATGGACTCTTCTGCTGAAATCTGTCCTGGCTGCTTATAGCAGACTCTTTTGGTGCTCCACCCCTATCCTTTGGTGCCTTACCACTGCAGTGCAAGCTCTGGAACTTCCAGCTGCCTGAGGACTTTTCTTGACAACCAAAACCCACCCTGCCTACGCAGGCCAGCTGTGAGAACCAGAAGATTAATGTCCTGGAAAGCAGCCTTCAGCCAATGACTGATGGAAATTGGTGTCTAAACAGCCTCAGTCCCTTGCGCCTGAGAAGAGATAATTCTGAGGTGTGACAAAGACTCTCCCAATCAAACTTTGGTCAGGCTCTTCTGAGCTTTCTCTTTTTGACTAGGCCTCAGTTTTGGGCTTCATGTCCTTCCTTGTAGAATCTAGTTTTAGCAAGAATCCAGTTTTAGGAAGAACCCTGCTAAGTCAGTTAAGAAAGAATCCTTACTCTCTATATCTGACCACCCTCAATATCTGATCAAATTCCTCATCCCCTACTCTTGATATCTGATCACCTGGCCTATCTTCAGCAAGAATCCTGTTAAATTTGTTTAGCCATAATCCTTCTTTCCCCTTGACATTTCCTCTTGGTAATTTTCAATCCACTAACCCCCATCCCTTTACTTGGTTAAAAATTCCCACTTGTCCATGTTGTGTTCAGAATTGAGCCTGGTTCTACACTGAGATCTCTTTTCCTCTACTTACAATAGTTTTTTTTAATAAAATTTATCTTCACCACTTTAACTTCTACCCATCTCTGGATTTTCTAAACAGGTGGATGCATTACACTGATTCCCAGAGTTCCTCAGTGGGATTGAGCTCAACTTGTTGGATATTACACCTCTTGGTGGATGCTGTCCCTTCTCCATCTCTCTCCCAACTCCTCTGTTTCATTGCACTACCCCCACCCCATATATAGCTACAGTACATGAATCTTGTTTCAGGTCTCCTTCTAGGGAATCCCAATACAGACACTGCTTCAGTATTCTCATCCTGTGTTAGATAATTGGCCCCACCAGTCATTAGCACCAGCATCCCACAGACTTGATATCAGAGAGATTTACTGAAACAAGACTGGAATCCCATGTCCTAGGTCTTTCTCACATGGGGTGAAGTAATAGGATGATGCTTTTCTAGAACTACTCCTGCTCTTACATGCCCAGCACAGACAGCATTTATGTTTTCTAGGCCTGTTAGAGTGACCACAGTATTACAGGTGTTTATTTCTCTCACCTACTACATAGTGCAGGAATAAGTTCACTCAAAAATGGCTAACTGAAGGAGGTAGGTGCCTTGTTCTACATGTGCAACAATCCTGATAGCCCCATATCTGTGAAGGGCACATGCTAAATTATCCCATCAAAATGCAGGAGTGTTGACCCTTAAGTATTTCTTATTGCAGAATGTCAGTCACACTACTCCAAGACTTCCTCAAATGATTGCTCTTTTCCAGCTCACTGATATCCATATACAAATTGAACATGACCAGACAGACACTTCTTTTTCACCAGTGCTTCTTTTGCAACATTTTCATGTCTCCTGACAAACTTGAGTATTCTTTAAAAGACAGACTATGAAACACTACTTAATCAGAAATAAACTTATTTTTATACTTGCCTACATTTCTTAATGACTCCCCTTTTTTCCTTTAAGTGGCCTGTGTTACTTCTTCACCCAAAACTTTCACCATAGTATTCAGTTTTATTATAATTATAGATACAACCAATCAATACTACAGAACAATTTCCAGACTTTAGATTTTAAAAACAATCCACAAAAAATCAATACTTAACCCGATAGAAACACTTTTGTTTTACATTAATTGACAACTATCAAAGATTTGGGATATATGAGGAAATCTAGAATTTTTCAAGTAAGGTTCATTTATTTACACATTAATTGTAGAAAGATTTCTTATGTACTTACTATGCATCAGACACTGCTTAAGGTATTTGTGATCCACAGACTTAATCCCCTTTGAGAAGTTTACAATCTAGGAGGAGAGTTGGACATTGATAAAGAACTTCAAGCTTCCATCATAACGCATTTTAGAAATTAGAGAAATAAAGTTAAAACCTTAACAAAATGAAAGATCCTTAATGTTCTCCTCAAAAAACAACATGACCTTTTCAAATGTATGTTATCGGCATATATTTGGGAGGAAAATTATTAAATCATTTTTATTAAAAAGGTTTTTTTAAAAAAACAAAAATAGGTTAAAATTTAAATTATTTTAAACATTTGCAGTGCTTAATCATATTTTTAGTAATTATTCAGACTTGACTTTCTATATGTAAATGATTTCCACACATACCTTCAGAAGGTATATTATGCACTTCTACTTCAAAGGTTTTATTTTGATTAATTTTTTGAATTTTGATAATTTTTCTCAGGGAATTTTACATGGGAATAACCCATATATAATTATTTCTGTTGCATCTGCACATGACTTGATGTAGAATTATTTAATCACACACGGTCTTTTCCCCTTAATGTATTATATGTTTTCCTTTTGTATCCTGCTACGCTGTTGCATTCAAGAGAAAATTGATTTTGTATCTTTGTAGATAATATTTTCTTTTTCTTCCTGAAAATTCATAATATTCTTTATCTTTGAAATTCAAAATGTTAGCCATTCACATCCAGGTACTGGACAATTTGTGTTAACTCTGCTTTGACCATAACAAGACCTTTTCTTGGGAAGATTAATATTTTTTTCAGCTCAAGAAAACATTATTTTCTTCTGTAACTATTATTTCTCTTTCCTTTTTTCTAGAGTTTTCTTTCAGCCATGAGAATGATCCATATACTGGATCTCCATTATTTGTCTTTAATATCCATCTACTTTTCTTAGGCTGCAACTATACAGATTTTATGATAAATGTATTTATGTTTTGAATGAATAGTCATGTGCATACTATAAAGATAGAGATGGTATATCACTACTAGATGAAATTCCTTGCCTTCCTTCATGATTTCTTCAGTGCTTTCTCAGTGGATAAATGGTTTTCTCAAAAGTATAACTCCTCCAAGTATAGTTTTTGTCCTGGTAGAAACTAGTGCACCCATAACCAGTTCATGTGATGATCAATCATCTTCCCCTTCCATGTAACATACAATCCTAGGAAAATTTGTGCAAGTCAGACAGAGAGGGGAATTTTTCAATTCTTCTTATTTCATAGAACTGTGGGGGTGCCAAATTTCTTTTGATATGAAAATTTAAGTTGCCTCTGATGGAGATGATCACTCATAAAACTACTGTAGGGATTAAATGAGTTAATGAATGTAAAATGCCTAGGACAGAGCTTGAGTCCTGATCAGAGAGCTGCACTGTCAGAAACTGGAATCTCCATTTTTCTCTGCTGGCAGAACTTAATGGGAAGACGGGGTGGAGGCCTTGATGACTGTGAAGTCAGAGAAATCAGAGCATGATTCACAGTGGTCATGGCTTTGGCCAGCAGGGTGATGGCCAGATAGCCTGGGGTCCCATCTCCATGAAGTCACTTACTGTCTGTATGCCCCTAGGGAAGTTAATTTACCTGTCTGGGCCTCTCACTTCTTCAGGTTGCAGATGGACTTGCACCACAACCACATTCCTTATTCTTGGGTTCCTGTGGTTCTGCATGCTCCTCCATGAGTACTCCCTACCTCTCAGCCCATTACCTCTATCCTGCCCAGGCAGAAGAACAGTGACTCTAGCAAGGAGCACAGAAAGATAACCCTGTGGAAGCTGTGACTGCCTGGGCACATGAACTATATCACCCAGGCATTCCAGTTGTGGAGAACCCAGATATCAGTAAAGGTGTGTGCATAAGCAAAGGAGTGTCATGTGTCATGTAAGATGCAGACATATAGGACTGCCATTGGTGTGAGAATATGCTTGGGCTCTGGCCTTGTGATCTGGCTTAGAGTTCATCTGGCTGCTGCAAAAATTAATTAAATTGAAAATTAATAAAAAGTTAATATGTATCATTATTTTGAACAGTTTTAGATTTACAGAATAATTGAGTAGAAAGTAGTTCCTATAAATCCTCTCTTGTCTTCCCCAGTTTCCCCTATGATTAACATCACACAATAGTGTAGTACATTGTTAAAATTGATGAGGCAATATTGATACATCATTATTAACTAAATCCATAGTTTACATTAAGGTTTACTCTGTGTGTTATAAATTACATGGGTTTTGACAGCTGTATAGTGACAGGTATCTACCATCGTAATGTCGTACATAATAAATTCGCTGTCCTAAATATCTCCTGTGCTCCACCTATCCATGTTTCACCCCAGCCCCTGGAAACCATTGATTTTTTTTACTGTCTCCAAAGTTTTGCCTTTCCCAGAATGCCATGAAGTATTTATTCTTTTCAGATTGGCTTATTTCATTTAGCAATATGCATTTAAGTTCCTCCATGTCTTTTCCTGGCTTGATAGGTTATTTTATTTTATCACTGATTAGTATTCCATTGTGTGGATGTACTACAGTTTATCTATTCACTTTTTGAAAGACATCTTGAAAACTAAGTTTTGAAAATTATGTATATGGCTGCTTTAAACATTCATATGCAGGTTTTTGTATAGATATAAGTTTTCAAATCATTTGGGTAAATGCAAAAAATGCAATTAAATTGCTGGATAATATAGTAAGAATATATACATATGTGCATATATATATATATACATATGCATATACACATGTATATATGCATATGTATATATACATATCTAGATAGATGATAGCTAGATAGACAGTGTATTGCTCTGTCACCCAGGCTAGACTGCAGTGGCGTGATCTCGGCTCATTGCAATCTCTGTCTCCCAGCCTCAAGTGATCCTCCCACCTCAGCCTCCTGAGTAGCTGGGATGACAGGAATGCACCGGCTAATTTTTGTATTTTTTATGGAGATGGGGTTTCTCCATGTCGCCCAGGCTGGTTTTGACCTCGTGGAGTCAAGCGATCTGCCCACCTCAGCCTCCCAAAGTGCTGGGATTACAGGCATCAGTCACCGCACCTGGCCTGTAAGAATATATTTAACTTTGTATGAAACTGCCAAATTCTCTTCCAAAGTAGCTATTCTATTTTGCATTATGACCAGCAATGAATGAGATTTCATGTTGGCCCACATTCTCATCCACATTTAGTATTAGTTTTTTGGATTTTAGCCATTTTTATAGGTGTGTGGTGATATTTTTAGACAAAAAGGGATGTATACATTCAATGCAACTTTTATCAAAATCCCAATGCCTTATTTTTTTAAGAAATGGAAAAGTTGATCCTCAAATTCATATGCTATTGCAATTGACCCAGAATAGACAAGCAGAAGAATAAATTTGGAGGACTCATGCTTCTTGATGTTAAAACTTATTGCAAAGCTATAATTAAAACAGTATGTTATTGGAATAAATATAAACATAATGATTAATATAATAGAATTAATATTTTGAAATTAACTCATACATTTTGATTTTCCACTAGGATGCCAACATCATTCAATGGGGAAAGAATAGTATCTTCAACAAATTTTATTAAGACAAATGGATGTCCACATGTAAAACAATGTAGTTGGGCCCTTATGGCACACACTATATATAAAACGAATTCAAAATGAGTCAAAGACCTAAATATAAGAGCTAAAATTATAAAAATCCTTGAAGAAAACAAGGATAAATTTTCATGATCTTGGGTTTGGCAATAATTCTTTAAATATGCCACCAAAAATACAAGCAACAAAAGAAAACAAAGTCAGTAAATTTGATCTCATGAAAATTCCAAACTTTTCCCATCAAAGTACATTATCTAGAGAATTAAAAGACAACTCACAGAATAGGAGAAAATGTTTGCAAATCATATGTCTGATAAGAGACTAATATGCAGAATATATGAAGAACTCATAACTCAATAAGACAAATAGCTCACTGAAAAAAAAATGAACAAATGACTTGAATATAAATTTATCCAAAGAAGATATACAATTGTCAAATAAGCACATGTAAAGATGCATGATGTCATTAGTCATTAGATGATTACAAATTAAAACCACCACATACCATTTCATATCCACTAGGTGGCTGTAATTTTTTTACATAAAGGTAAAATAATGAGTGTTGACAAGAATGTGAAAACATTAGGACCTACACACATTGCTGGTGGCAATATAAAATAGTGGAACCACTATGGAAAATGGTTTGGAGATTCCTCAAAATGTTAAACACAGAATTCCAATAAGACACAGCAATTCTATCCCTGGTTACATATGACCTAAGTAATTGAAAACAAGTGTTAAACATTTGAACAAGGATTTTTACAGCAGCAGTATTCACAATAGCCAAAGTGGAAACAACCAGAATGTTCAACCAATGAATATGTTGTACACATGTAATGGAATATTATTCAGCCACAAAAGGTAATATTGATACATGCTACAACATGGACTAAACTTGGAAACATTATGCTAAGAAAGAAATCAGACACATGAGGCCACATACTGTATTATTCCATTACTGTGAAATATCCAGTATAGGCAAATATGTAGAGACAGAAAGCAGATCAGTGGTTGCTAGAGGCTGGGAGAAGAGGGCAATAGGAATGACTACCTAATTGCTTTGAGGTTTTTTTCGGGGCAATGATTATGTTTATTGGAACTAAACAGTGATGACAGTTGTAAAATATTGGGAATGCACTAAATCACACTGAATTGTGCATTTTAAAATAGTTAAAATGATAAAATTTATGTTATAGGTTGCTATAGTTTGAATATATACATCCTTTCAAAATTCGTATGTTGGAACCTAATGCCCAATGTGATAATATTAACCGGTGGGGCCTTGGAAAGTGATTATGTCATGAGCACTCCACTCTCACAAATGGGATTAGTGCTATTTTAAAAGAGGTTAAAGTGAATGCCCTTTTGTCCTGCCTTTTGCCATATGAGGTCACAGCAACAATGAACCATCTTAGAAGCAAAGGGTGAGCCTTCACCAGACACCTAATCCGTTGGTGCCTTGACTTCTAGCCTCGAGAATTGTGACAAAAAAATTTTGATTATTTATAAATTATGTAATCTGTGGGGTTTTTTTTTTTTTTACAGCAGCAGGGACAAACTAAGATATGCATTTTACCGTAATAAGAAAAGAAGAAATTAGACTTACGTCCTGAGTCCGCCTGAGTCATTGCAGGCAAATTTTCACTTCGTCACTCTGATAGAACTTAAACCATTTATTTTCTGGTGAGATTTAATTTGAGAAAATCAGGTCTTGGGTAAGTAAACAAAGCTGATGATGAGATCCTGCATAACAATAAGCTTATGAAGTGAGTGTCTGTATATAGAATAGTTAAGATCCCAAGCATCTAGCCCCTTATGACCGCACTTGCTCTCCTAAACTGGACAGGGTGTTTTACAGCACCTGATCAAAATGTAGGGAGAAAATTCTATTTGAGGAAATTTTATGAATCCCAGAGAAACTATTCATATAGATAATTGACAATTAAGGGTATATCAAATATGTGATTTTTCCATTCATTATTTGCCTATGGTAACACTCACCTGTCTAAAAGACCTACGAGAACATGCTGAATTTATAATACATTTTGTAAAGCATCACTCTAAAATAAGTAGCAATAATTCATGATGAAATTGAGATAAATTGAAAGAAAAAATCAAAACCAAGCAAAAGGGGGAAAAATCTTTCTTGAAAAATGATACAACAGAGAAGCTGGTAGAAAACTTGAATCTTTGAAGTAATAGGAATTTTCATCCATTAAACAAAGCTAAACTAGGAACATTTAAAAAACAAGAAATAATATTTGGAATTACATATATATAGTTTTGTTTTTTTTGAGATGGAGTCTTGCTCTGTCGCCCAGGTTGGGGTGCAGTGGCATGATCTCAGCTCACTGCAACCTCCACCTCCCAGGTTCAAGTGATTCTCCCGCCTCAGCCTCTCGAGTAGCTGGGATTACAGGTACCTGCCACCATGGCAGGCTAATTTTTGTATTTTTAGTAGAGATGGGGTTTCACCATGTTGGCCAGGGTGGTCTTGAACTCCTGACCTCAGGTGATCTGCCTGCCTTGGCCTCTCAAAGTGCTGGGATTACATGCGGGAGCCACTGTGCCAGGCCTAAAAAATATTTTATGAAAAATAAAATATAAAATGTTGGAAGATAATGTTAAGGATCTACTAAAGAAAATAGAAAAAGAAAAAGAATAATGAAATTAGGGTGATTTTATAGAAAATTTTCCATCAGGAACAGTCAGGGGTGAGGGTGAAATGCATGGAAAATAATTAGTTAAAAAATATGCAAAAATTTCCCAAAATAACTATATGACTTTCTAGAATAATAGAGCCTAGTGAGTGCCAAACACATTAGATAAGGACAAGTCAAGTAATACAACACGACCACCAATAACAACTGTTTGGGGCTGTTTAGGCATTTACTCTCTGAAGACCTAAATTCCAAGATAGACTCACTGGCACTACTTGATACAAAATTGAGTAAGAGGTATTCTTTGCCCTACCTCTGCCCTATTTGCATGGACCTAGTCAACAAGAAAAAAATATCAGTGAATGGTAATTGGTGGTGCCATAAGGAATGATATTAGTAAAGGAGATGTTAGTAAAGAGATATTTTTAAACTGTATGATGCTTCTTTCAGTTAGCAGTTGCCTACTTTACTGCTCATGCAGTGGACCCAGTTTGGGCCCTTTGGTATCCTTTTAGACTATTTCCTTCATGTACCTCAATAGCAACAAAGCAGATACAGGACTTACTGACAGGTGAAGAGGCACAAAGTAGGTTATTCCTACCATCCTATCTGTTAGCATAGGCCTCTTACTAACTGATAGTTCTGCAAGAATACCTTGACAATTTTGCTTTGCTTTACTAGGGTGAAAAATTGACCTAATTGTTTAAATGGCCTGTTCAAGTGGGGATTAGAGAAACAGCAAAGGACATTTTTCCCAAATATTTAAACAAATAAATAATGAATTAGAAATGGTGTTTGTAATGTCTATGTGTGATGGTTAATTGTATGTGTCAACTTGACTGGGCTAAGGGATGCCCAGACAGCTGATAAAACATTATTTTTGTTTGTGTCTGTGAAGGTATTTTGGGAAGAGATTAGTACTTGAGTAGGTAGACTGAGTAAAGAAGATTTCCTTCGCCAATGTGGGTGGGCATTATCTAATTCACTGAGGGCCTGAATAGAACAGAAAGGAGGATGACTGATGATATGGTTTGGATCTGTGTCTCCATCCAAATCTCATGTTGCAATATAATCCCAAATGCTGGAGGTGTAGCCTAGTGGGAGGTGATTAAATCATGGGGGCAGTTTCTAATGGTCTAGCACCATCCCCCTAGTGCTGTTCTTATGTAGAGTTCTGGTGAGATCTGGCTATTTAAAAGGTGTGTAGCACCTCTCCCATCTCTCTCCTCCTCCTGCTCTGGCCATGTAAGATGTGCCTGTTTCCCCTTTGCCTTCCACCATGATTTTAAGTTTCCTGAGGCCTACCCAGGCAGATGTCAGTATGATGCTTCCTGTACAGCCTGTGGAACTATGAGCCAATTAAACCACTTTTCTTTATAAATTACCCAGTCTCAGGTATTCCTTTACAGCAGTGCAAGAATGGACTAATACATAAAATTGGTACTGAAGAGTGAGGCATTGCTATAACACTTACAGCCCTAAGGAATCTTGACTGTTCGTCAAAATTCCAGCAATGTATATATACTATTTTCTTGTTACTTTGGATACCTATCACAAAGTTCCTTAAGCTTCATTGGTCAATTGCTGAAAAAGAATTGTGTTACTCAGGCACTTTTGCCAAGAACTGGAGACATTACACCAGGCAAAAACATTGTGTTTGAAATATTGTATTGTTTGTTCAGAAATGTTAAATGTCAATTCTAGAAACAAAATTAACTAAACTGAAAGAAAATTAAACCAAGCTGCTCATGATGCCACTTGGGGGTGTTTTGAGCCAGCGATCATTTGATTTGGCATCATGTTATGATTCCAACAGGATTGATCCTGCTGTGCTGCAGCTATTAAAAAACCACAGAAAACCCTTTATTTCTTCCCTTTATAATTGTAGCCACCTGAGGCCCAAGATATAAAGTGGGGGTATTTAAGTTATAATTTTGCACAGAAGGGAGTCCTCTGCTCTCTTGCTTTCTGCCTTCGTGGCACGACTGGTTTGCTACAGTTTTCTTTTAATAATTTTATAAATCTTGCAATTTGTTTTGTTAATTAGCAACTGAGCCCAATTTGAATTGTGTACCCCACAGACCATAGCATAATGCAAACCAGTATGACTGCCTGTAATTTACTCCACCTTTTATGGTGCTCTTGTCCTATTTGGTCATGTTTAGAATCCTTTACCACCAATGCAACTTACCTACTTCTTCCACTAACACAACTCTTCTGATCTTTTCTCCATGTTACCCTATCAGCCAGTCCCAAGGGCAGGAAAATTCTACATTTTAGTTTAGTTGAAGACCCCTTTCCAACATGATCTTCCTAAAACCCAAGTCAACAAAGTTGAGGTATGAGATAGATATTGTTGAATAAAATGACCTGGAAAAAGAGGTATTTACATTGATCCCAAGAACATGAGTAAGCAATCCTTGCTGGTGTGGGACTGTAAGACAGAGAGTAACTGTTAATTGGTTTCTAAAGTTTTCTTCTGAAACAATGACACTGGAATTGTAGGGGAGTTTCAACTTACTATACTGGTTGATTTGCATAATAGATAACTGTCAAACATAGGTAGTTTGGATTACTTTTACATGATTACATTTAATATTGCACCCATTCATCTTCCTGGTTTGATCTTGAAATTATTTTTTGGCTATTTATGTTGATTAAATTAGGCATTACATTTTCTTATTACCATCTGTTGTTCCATCCTAGATTACACTTGAATGATCTCTCATCCCCTCAGACTTAGAGCGATCCATTGCTACATTTCAAGTGTGAATACTTTTGTATAATTAAGATTTTGGATTGGACTTTGAATGGCTCTACCTTCTCCCTACTATGAAGGGCTGCTAGTCAATGAATTGTCTTTGAACACAGACATTCACAGGTCCCCAAAACAATGCAATCTTTGTGTAATTCCTGATAAATATGAGCAGCGTTATAAAGTCCAGACTACTTGACATGAAAACACATACTGTGGCCTTGGTGATCCAGCCGATTGGAGGGTCTCTATTTCTAAAGCACAATCTAAGAGCACAACCTCCATATTCCTTTTAAATAACTTAAGCATTAAACACTGCAGTGTGGGTAAAACACTGTTTTACTTTAGCAGATATGAGTACCAAAGAGACATTTGACACCCTCCTCCCACCCTCTACCAATCATAGTGTTAGAGTAGGTGGTTAGGCAGAGATGAGCAGGACAGGAGAGGGCCACCACACACCCCCAGGATTGTTAGGTGACCATCAAGTGATGATAAGGAAGTTGTTTAACTGTCTCTCTAAAATAATAATGGGTCATATCTGGTGCCAGGAGTAGGGTGAGCAGGCTCAAGCATGCACACTAAGAGGGAAAATATTGAAGTTTAACTGATATATGACCTTCTTCTAGGAATACTCGACTGGTAAGGAAAAAACAGCTCAAATGAGCATGCACACAACTTCAGTGAACACACAGCACATGTGGCCCCTCCCAAGTGCTGGCAATCCACTGCACAGGTGGACAGCCTGCTCCAAAGGAAAAATTTAGGGAGGAGAAACGGAAACACCAGAAGTATGCCAATGTACAAAACCCCAAGTCGAGGGCTGAAGAGCACACTTGGATCTCTCAAGTCGCCCGCTTGGCCCTCTTCCAAGTGTACTTTCCTTCCTTTTGTTCCTGTTCTAAAACATTTTAATAAATTTTCACTCTTGCTGTAAAACTTATTTTGGTCTCTCCCTCTGCCTTATGCCCCTCAGCAGAATTCTTTCCTCTGAGAAGGCAAGACTAGAGTTTGCTGGAACCCCATCAGGTTCACTGCTGCTAACAATAGCAGAGAATGTGGTGGTTGTTTCCATATTTAAGCAGAAAATACATTGAGACCTGTAAAACCAGGGGTGGAAAATCTTACTCAGTTACTAAGACGAGCCTTCCTTCCTGAATTTATACCTAAGTTATAACAGTGGAAGTGAAGCAGGAAAACTATACATAGAAACAACTCCAAACAGGCCTAGTCTCATTTGGAATGCTCCCTGGACTTCATGATTTCACAGTTGTTTACTGTCAGTCTAGAGGTGTGCCTTAACACAAACCCTATCAAATTTAAGAACAGGATGTTTTCAAAATTATGAATCAAACTAAGAGTCATTAACATAAAATGGCCTCAAGAAGATTGACAGGAGAAAGAGTTTAAAAATCAATTTATGTCCTCAGATGCTTATGGTTGTAGCTCTTCAGGGAATTCCTTTCGTTTAGTTAGTAGCACTAAAGTCCTTGCTTGTGTACAATAAGCCAGACACTATTATTGTCACTTCACTATTTGACAAGCTCCCTTTAACTATAATGCTTGTACTTGAGACATTTCTTAATGATTTCCGTTTAAAGCTGCCTGACACCTGTGTTTTTGCTTTGAGATTTGACTATTAAGTATCTTTGCAACTGTGAAGCATTTGCTCTTTGCCTGGTTGGTGGTCCACTTATAATGTAAAACGAGGCCCACTTATAATGTAAAACTTTCTATAATGCATGAATCTAAAAGAGGAGGATATTATTTTAAAAGCTGAGAGGAGAGAAACAAAGTGTCTCTCCGGAAAAGAAAAGCTAAAGCTGGGTGCCTGCCTCCCTGAAGTCCTTTGCTAGCCCTGAGCATCCTGAAGCGAATTTACAGCATATAATCAAGTGTGATTTCTCCTGATTGCATCAGAACTAATTATGGAGTACCTCTCACTCAAAACCTCCGTCTAATTAGAAGTATCTGGCAAGAAGGTATTTGCATATCTTCAAGTCATATTATGTCATGAGGACATTTGAGCTGATGAAAATTGACATTTACTATAAAATTAAAATAAAATGCATTGAAACCAGGAGTCATCAGAAATTCACAGCTGTGCATTTGGGAGCCTATTTTAATTGATGAGACATAGTGGCTCTGCATCATGAAGCAAATCAGAACATGAAGAATGTAAATATACAGAGTCAGAATATCACAGCAAGAGGCAGAGCTGCAGACACTGTGATTGGTACAGGCATGTCCCAGATTTTGGTTTCTTGCTCTTCTCTTCCCATTCCCTGGTATTTATATATCAGATTTTAGGAGCAAAGCTTTACTCTCACTCTCACTGTTGTTTCCTTGTCATTTTACCATTGCTGTGCCATTTCTACATATTAGAGAACTAGCACCAAATGCCTATAGTAATAATTTTCAGACAAAAGAGGCTCAGAGAAAGAAGGAGTTTACAGTCGATTTTCAGGAGAATGTCATCATTTTATGTTACTGTATTTGCCCTCTAATAATTATAAAGAGTACCCATTAAAGTTACATCAATAACTGCTGCTTATAATACGATGAGCATTGTCCTATGTGCTTCACATGAATTAATTAATTTAATCCTTGAAAATCCTCTGAAGTAAATGCTCTTATTATCTCCACATTAATGACTAGGAATCTGGGCCTAAGAGTGATGGAATAATTTGTTCAAGATCACCTAGCTTCTAAGTGGAATTTGGGATTTGAACCTAGCCAACATGACTCCAGAATCTGAATTCTAAGCACTCGCACTCTTCATGCTAGTTGCTATTGCTTCAATATGTTATTCACAGGGACACACACACACACACACACAGAGTGCACAGAGTGATTGGAGTAGGACTGGCAAGATTGGCAAGTGACTCAGTCAAACCAATAACATCTTTCTCCAGGATTCTTGATGCAACTGTTGGGAAAGAGACACTCTTTTGTGTCTAGAATTGCTAACTCTAAGAACACTGTGTATTTAGAGCAGTATCCTCTATTCCACGTGGAAAAAAAACACTGAATAACTTATTGAAAAAATAGCAACTAGCAACAAAAGTGCAGTTGCTTAGAGCTTAGAATCTTGATTTAGATTGGCTGGGTTCAAATCCTGAATCTCACTTACAAAACAGAAATCTTGAACAAATTATTGCATCACCCTTAGGCCAGTTTCCAAATCATCAGTATGGAGATAATAATAGCACCTATTTCTTACAAATCCAACAAAGAGAAAAGTAAAGCTGAGATATGGAGGACAGAAGAGTAAGTATTAATAATATAATTCAAGCCGCTGTATTAGATAGGCATTCAGCCATATCTGAAGACAGACGGCACCATTGTTTTCATGCCATAGCCCATATGCATCTCTTCTTTGGTTTAAATGGTGTAAGAACATTTTCTGTCATGGGTCCTGAGAAGCACACTATGAGAGTCAAAAGATGAACAGGGAGTGTTATGTGTACTTACAGAGCCTAAATATTGTGCTTTGGAGCAAGGAATGATCTTGAATGATTAGCTATATCAGGATATCTCCAAAAGGAGGAACACCTCACCTCTGTCTTCCAAAACACGAACCAAGAAATTCACATTTGTGTTGCAGAAAGCATTTGAAATATATTTTTGCTCCATTGTCTTAAGCACACCTGACAAATCAAGAAATTAGTATAATAGGAATGTGTATTTATATGTTACTTTACAATTGATGATGTGGGTTTATTCCCTGTATTTTGTCCTCAAAACAACCATTTGAGCTTCCTGCAGCATGTTTTATTATTTTCATTTTACAGGTGAGAATACTGGGGTACAAGGAGATTAGAGAGAGCTATAAAGCAAAATCTACCTATGACTAAGTAATTACTGAAGTAAAAGGATTTTTTCACCACAACATGTATTTTTTTTTTAAATGCAGCTGTAGGTGGGAGTTGTTTTACTTGGAAATGTGCAATTCAAAGAGAGTCTCTGCACATGATTATAAGTGCAATTGTAGTCCGGTATATTCAATGGCTCATTGGATATATAGGACTAAAATGAATATAGATTTATTTTAGAAGTTGCAGATTAGGTAATTAAATAAACAGTGAACATAGAAATCTGGGAGTTTTGTGTGCATCAAATAATTTTATTTCTTATTTTTTTAATCCTTTCCTTAGAAACACTTTTTAAATTCTTATAGGCTATTTTTCAAGATGTGTTAACTATTTTGGTAAATTATAATTGAGTGCTCATAATGGCAGTGAATATACTCAATTCATTATCTAAACTATTTCAGAGGGAATATGACTACAAAAACACCAGCTAACTGAATGTATTAGTTTCCTATTTCTGCTATAACAAATTGAGACAGATTTAATGGCTTAAAACAATGCAAATGTATTATAGCAAATGTATTATATTTTAATTCTGGAGGTCAGAAGTCTGAAATGGGTCACACTGGGCTAAAGGCAAGGCATTGGCAAGGCTGCATTTCTCCTGGATGCTCTAGAGGATAATACATTTTCTCGCCTTTTCCAGTTTCTGAAGTTTGCCTACATTCCTTGGCTCATGGCCCCCTTCCTGCATCTCCAAAGCCAGCAAAACAGGTTGAGTTTTGCTCATGCTTCCATCTCTCTGGTTCTCTCTCTTCTACCTGCTTTTTTCACTTACAAACACCCTTGTGATTATATTGGGTGCACCCACATAATCCAGGATAATCTCTCTTCATCTCAAAGTCATCTGATTAGCAAACTTAATTCTATCTGTAACCTTAATTCTCCTTTCGCATGCCACCTAACGTTTTCACAGCAATCAGGGACTAGGGCATAGACATGTTTCAATGGAGTATCCTTTTGCCTACTACACTTACCAAATTTTTATTTATAGTTTTGTTATACAAGAATGCATACAGAATACGTTTCCGTTTTGAAATTTCAGAACATAAAAACATCAAAAATGTTAAGTATCTTTCCTAATATGTGCACAATATTGGACTATAAAATATATGAATATCTAGTTTCTGTAGGTGTATATAACATTTCACTTGAAAATGAGTGATTTTCATCCGGGTAGTCACGATATATTGATAAACGTTTGACAATATTCAAAACATTTAAGTCTTCTTTTAAACTTGTGCTTCTATTCCTTCATTAGACTTTCCTGTTTGATGAAAAACCATCAATATTTTTGGAGACAGGGAGCTGTATATTTGGAAATACTTTGATTTATACATGATGAATAAGTGACTGAGTTCCCAAAATTAGACTTTTTGCCATTGTTTTAATCATTATTAGTTTTGTCCAAAACAGCATAGCCACAAATTGATAAGACTGGCCCTGAAGGCAATCTCAAAAGAGGAGATACCAAAAAAATTAAGTAAAAAGTCATTAAATCACAGAAGTAGTTTTATGATTTATCAGTGTGAATGTCTAAATTGACTAACTACTCTCATTGGTACATGAGAAATTAGCTATTCAGCATCATTGTATTTTGAACCATATATAAGCACGTAACTAATTAGGAACCTCCTATTTTTTACATTTTCAAATTATTACTATTAATGAATACGCACACACACACACACATTTTAAATTGATGCCATTATATGTGTTTCTTTGGTAGTGTTGACTTTAAAGCATCCCTAGTGGATAAATATAAGTAACTAGAAATTGCTCGGAAATGAAGATGTGTATAATGAATGCATTTAAATCAAACGTAGCACAAGGAAATACTTTTCTGCTCCTTTATCAGTCATATTGAAACTGCTTCTAAGTGTTCACAGTAAGGACCCTTCTTGTGTCTATTTCTGTAACCCATTCCTTTTCCATTGTCATGTATATATACACATTGTGATAGTAATACCACAATCAAGCTAGTAAAAATATAATTACTTCACATACTTACTATTTATGTGTGTGTGATAAGAGCATTTGAAATCTACTCTCTAAGCAAATTTCAAGTATACAATACATGATTATTGATTATAATCACCATGCTGGATGTTATGTATACAGAACTTTATTCTTTTTTTTTTTTTCAGAGTCTCGCTCTGTCACTCAGTTTGGAGTGCAGTGGCGTGATCTCAGCTCACTGCAACCTCTGCCTCCCCGCTTCCAGCAATTCTCCTGCCTCAGTCTCCTGAGTAGCTGGGATTATAGTTGCCTGCCACCACGCCCAGCTAATTTTTGTATTCTTAGTAGAGACGGGGTTTCACCATGTTGGCCAGGCTGGTCTTGAACTCCTGACCTCAGGTGATCCACTCGCCTAGGCCTCCCAAAGTACTTTATTCATCTTATAACTGAAAATGTCTATCCTTTGAGCAACATCTCTCATTTTCTCCAACTTTCAGCCTTCGTAAACACCATTCTACTCTCTGTTTTTATGAGTTTGACTATTTTAGATACTTCATATCAGTGGGATCATGCAGTATTTTTTTTTTCTGTGCCTGGTTTATTTCTTATAGCATAATGTATTCTAGGTCCATTCATATCGTCACAAATGGCAGGAATTCTTTCTTTTTAAAAGCTCAATATTCCATTGTATGTATATACCACTTTTTTTTCTTTATCCATTCATCTGCCAGTGGAAATTTGTGTTGTTTCTATATTTTGGGAATGGCAAATAATGGTACAAGGAACATGGGAGTACAGATATCTCTTTGGGATTCTGATTTCAATTTCTTTGGATAAGTACCCAGAAGTAGAATTGCTGGATCATATAGTAGTTCTGTTTTTAAATTTTTAAAGGACTTCCATACTGTTTTCCAGAGTGGCTGCACCATTTTACATTCCCCACCAAGAATATACAAAAGTTCCCTGTCCTTTACATCTTCAGTAACGTCTTTTTTTTTTTTTCATAATAGTTATCCTAACAGGTATGAAGTTAGAGGAATGCCTATTTAGTTTTGATTGCTCATTTTTAATTGGGTTATTTAACTGAGTTATAGGAGTTTCTTATGCGTATTTGTTATTTATGCTTTATCAGGTATATGGTTTGCAATTTTTCTCCCATTCTGTAGATTGCCTTTTCATTTTGTTGATTGTTTTCATATGGTAATTCCAGTTTTAATTTTTTGAGAAACCTCCACACTTTTATCCATAGTGGTTGTACCATTTTACATTCCCACCAACAGTGTACAAAGGTTCCAATTTCTCCACATCCTCACCAACATTAGCAATCTTTTCTTTCTTTTTCTTTTTTTTTTTTTTTTTTTTTTACAGTCTCACTCTGTCATCCAGGTTGGAGTGCAGTGGTGCAATTTCAACTCACTGCAACCTCCACCTCCCAGGTTCAAGCGATTCTCATGCCTCAGCCACCTGAGTAGCTGGGATTACAGGTGTGTGCCACCATGCCTGGTTAATTTTTTTTGTATTTTTAGCAGAGACGGGGTTTCACCATTTTGGCCAGACTGGTCTCTAACTCCTGGCCTCAAGTGATCCACCCTCCTCAGCTTCCCAAAGTGCTGGGATTACTGGCATGAGGCACTGGGCCCAGCCTGTTGTCCTTTTTAATAACAGCTATCCAAACAGGTGTGAAGTGTATCCCATTGTAATTTTGATACTACCCAAAGTGAGCAATAGATTAAATGCTATTCCCATCAAAATCCCAATGACATTTATTTAAAATATATTAGAAAGCTATACAGAAATTTACATGGAACCAGAAAAGAAAAAGACTAGAATAGCCAAAGTGATTTTAAGAAAGAACAAATGTAGAGACATTATATTTCCTGCTTTCAAAACATATTACAAAGCTATAGAATTGAAAATAGTACGGTACCAGCATAAATACAGATACATAGACCAATGAAACCAAATAGAGAGCCCCCAAATAAATCTATGCATCTATGGTAAACTGATTTTCAACAACGGTGCCAAGAACACACGATGTGGAAAGGCTAATCTCTTCAACAAATAGTGATGAAAAAAAATGGATATCAACCACAAAAGAATAAAGTTGAACTCCTAATCTTACATCATACACAGAAATCAACTCAAAATGGATTAAATATCTAAATATGAGACTTGAAACTGTTAAAATTTATAAAAGAAACTATAGAGGAAGTTTCTTGACATTGGTCTTGGCAATAGTTTCTGGGATATGACACTAAAAGCACAGGCAACAGAAACAAGAATAGACAGTGAGACAATATCAAACTAAAAAATGTCTGCACAGAAAAGGAAACAATTAACAGAATGAAAAGACAATCTATAGAATGGAATAAAATATTTACAAAGCATTTATGTATTAAGGAGTTAATATCCAAAAAATGTAAGTAACTTCTACAACTCAATAATTAACTAAATAAATAAATAATCCAATTTAAAAATGGGAAAAGAATTTGAATATACTTTTCTCTAAAGAAGACAAATGGCCACCAGGAATATGAAAAGGTTCTCAAAGTCACTAATCATCAGGGAAATGCCCAGACCCTTCTTTAAACCAAAATTAGTCAGCAGGTCTATGGATAGAATACAACATATGTATTCAAACACTTCACTAAATCACTTAATTCTTCATTCTTGCACACATATACTGAATGATTATTATGTACTAGGGACTGTTCCAGGTACTGAGAATACATCAGTGAACAAAACATACGAAAACTGCTGACTTCATAGAGTGTACATCTAGGAAGAATAAAAACAATAAAGAATAGACACAATAAATTATTAAATTATGTAATGTAAGTATGTGTAAGTTCTATGAAAATGTATTAAGGGAGGGTGAGGGACTTCACGTGATATGTATGTGTGGGGAACGGTTGCAATTTTAATTAGGCTGTTAGAGTAGGACTTTCTGAAAATAAATCATTGAACAAACATATGAAGATTGCATGGAACTCAGCCATCCAGACAATTGGGGAAAACCTTCTGGGCAAAAGTTTCTAGCGCAAAGTCTTTAGGGCAGGAGCATGTTGAGTGTGTTCAGGAATCAAAATGGAGGCTGGAGAAGAGTTACAAAGAGGTGAGCAGTGGAAGATGAGATCAGGAAGGAAGTAGAGCATGGACAATATGGGGTCTGATAGGTCATCATAAGGAACTTGCCTTTTATTCTTAATGAAAAGGGGTCTTGAGCTTCAGAGTTTGATCTGACAGGTTGTAACAGAGTAACCATGTCCTTTGGGTTTGTGTGTTTGTTTGGTTTAGTTTTTGACAATAGATTGTACAGGTCCACTGTGGATGCAAGAAGACCAGTTAGGAGGAGTTGCTGTTACCTAGGAGGGAGAATGAGAGCGTGGAGCAAGGTAGAAGCCATTCGGCTCATGAGAATTGTTGGGTTGTGGGTATTCTTTGAAGGAAAGACAATAACAGACACCTTTGGATGCATATCTCATTTTTAAATCACTGCTGATAAATATTTTATAAAGATAACCCTTTTCTTCTCTTGCAGATTCACCTGCAAGTTTATTCTAAGAATTTTATTTTTTGAGAGTTCATATCCCCATTCCCTTTCCACCCCACACCTACATAAATGTTCAAATTTAGTCTTACTTTGTTTTGGACCAATTGTGTATTTTCTCAAATTTGTTTTAAATTTTCCTTCCCACAATCTAGGACAATATTCCTTAAGTGGTGGTCCATGGGCCTCTTGCATCAGAAAGATCTGGGGTGCTTGCTAAGAATGCAAATTATGTGCCACACAAAATTCACCAAGGACCCAGGGCATCTACAATTTTAACTCACTCTCTAGGAGAAGATAGGGAGTATATGTGATTATAATTTTCTCTTGTCAGCAAGTCACATCTGATTTTAGCAAAAAACAACATCCAGCAAAGTCCCACAAGAGGACTATATCTTGACTTTTTGCCACTATGTGGCTATGTGATCGCTGTACTTCCATTGAAAATCTAATAGTTTGTCTCTGCTTAAAATGCATGCCTGTGTCTTCTGTTCCCTAGTAGCCAGGTACATTAAACATTCTTGCATTTGTTCAATAAATATTGGTTGAATAGTTTTATATGACCAGAACAAAGATAAATCCTACCCTGTAGTTGCCCCTATGGAGCTTAGAGTCAAGTGACAATATCTTTTTAAAGCAGGATATACATTTCTGACTTATTTCATTTTAACTGAAAGCACTCAATCAGTATTTTAATAATGAATAAATAACCAAAAGTTATTCTGATCACAGAAAGTATTCTAGTTTTTCCTATATTCATGTAATCCTTACCCCCCTTTATATATATTCGTTTAAAATCTCTTGGACTTTCTTAAATTTAAAGAAAAATTCTAACTGAATCTAGGAAATAATAAATACAAATGAGACTGAAATTTTATCTCATTTATTTTTGAACTGAGACATCTGAAGAGGAAGAAATGAGCTCAGCCATGTGCTGAATAGCTCAGAACATGAAGTAAATGTCTTTTAAGCATGCTTAGTATGTTTTTCCCATTCCATTCAGGATGCAAACTTCACGTATTCTCTCTTTCCAGACGTTTTCTGCTATTTGCAGCTTGGAGGGTTCTAAGCACTAATCAGTGGTGGAGAGGGAAATAAACAATCATGACAGTTAAAGGAGTTAACATAGCCAAGTAGTGTGAATTAATGTGTGGGCACAATGCCCTTTGTTAGCAGTCTTAGGAAGCACTCCAGTGGCCCCACAGTACTGGGACTCCATGTTCTTTTTTTTTTTTTTTTTAACAGAGTTTATTTGAAATTAAAGGATTCATGAGTCCATGTTCTTAATAAGCAAGGACCCTCAGCCTCACACAGTCTCACATGACAATGCAAAGGCACTGGGGAATGTACTTGGCTTCCTAGTATTCAGCATTTTGGGAGAAAAACAAAATGACAGTAGAAAGTGTTTTACTTGTTTATTCCAGAGGAATGTATTGTTTCAGTAGGATAAAGTAGGTCCTTTAAGGAAAAAGTTCAAGTAAACTATGCATTAAACTAAGTCTACTACCAATATATTAACAGTATTGCAGCCAAGTTATAGTCATGTCTCTCTGATAAAAAGGTGCAATCTTTAAATAATAAATTTATTGTTCAAAATGTATTAAAGAAAATTGAAATAGAGTGGATCAAAACTGAGCTTTTCCAAGAAAAAGATGTGCAGCCTAAACTGCCATTCAAATTACCTAACTTCCAATAGCTTTCATCCAGGACTGCCAGCTCGCTTGCGATCTACCTGTCTTTGCTCAAATTAAGCATCCCTTTCTCCCCCAAAATGTAAATCTAATGCTGCCACAATAGCCATTCCAATAGCAATGACAATGAAACTTGATCTTTTCTATTTGGAATGTGTGCACCTTAAGATACATGGGCTGTTTGGGAAAAGGTATTCTAAACTAAAGCCTTTTAAGACACCTTTGTCTCACATAATCAATTAGGGCTGAATTACATAGGCCTTCAATCATTTGACAACTGAATTCTGTATAAGGAAATGGCTGATATCAAAAGAAGAGTGGCAGGGACTGTTTTTATAACGTGTTTTAAGAGAATAAATGTTTTTAATATGAGTCTGCAAGAAGACTTCCTTTGGCAAAAGGCAAATGGCATCCAATTGGAGTAAATAACCTACGTATGCAATGACAAAGAAAATAAATGAAAAATTGTAGCTTTGGCATTTAACATATCCAAAAGGAAATACCAATCTTTTCAGAGAAAGCTATTTAGTCTGGCAGTTTCTAAGACTATAATTTTCTTCTTGCTTTGTTTGTTACCTTAATCTAAATCCTATGAAAAATAAACTAAAATAAATTTTCCAGAGAATGTCCTTTTCTAAGTTCTCTGTAAGCCTAATAAAATAATGCATGTGTCTATCTTCTCTAAATGAAATTTGATTTGGATTTTTTCTACCTATATTAAAACTTTCTGATATTTGTTTGTTATCACTGCGTAGGTATGGATACCTGAAGTTTATACTTCAGAAATGATCTATTTGCTTCCAGAAACTGTGCCCGCAGTTCAAGAAGCTGAGTAGCAATTATGTCTCAATTAATAACCTATGATTTCCTTAGATATCTGCAACAAGAAACTCTGATTGGAACATAATTCAATTCTATTCTATTTTTGTCTGAAATTAACATATTTATTACAACATTGAATGTTTAATATTAATCTCTTCTGGGTTACTTTGGCTCCTCCCATCAATTCTTTCCCTCTTCCAGTAATTATTTCTGGGTGAAAATTTGGAAGTTCATGTTGAACTTCATGTTATTCCACTGCCTAAATCCATTCAGTAATTTTTTTAAAAATATATTATCTAAATGGCCACATCTTATCAGGAATGAATCGAAAAGGAATGGTTTGAGACACTTCATCTCTTCAGCTCACTTCAAACTATGTTTTCCTCCACTGTTTGTCCTTGAGCTTTTCTGTCCTTCCAGTGTTTTTCTAAAGTAACTCACTCCCTCTGGCTGAAGGGCATTTTTGTATATTGTTCCTTCTACCTAGAACAGTTTCTCCCCTACTATTAGTCATTTGAAGTGCATTTAAATTGTGATTTCTTCAAAGAAGACTTACCCTCTAAAACTAGATCAATTTAATTTACATTTGTGTGCATTATTCTTTGATAAATATACATCTCCCTGACTCGACACAAAACTCCAAGAGGATAAGGACCAAGTCTATTTGTGTTTACCATTTCATTAACAGAACTTCACATTATGCATTGATAGCTAGAAAAAATAAACAATTAATGTGCTTGGAAAGCATGAATATGTACAAAAAATTGCTTCTCTTAAAACTTGATATAAATTAAATGTTTCCTTACCACATTTAATGTTAGTTTACCCTAACATTATTATCCTGTTTATATCCATAATTTTCTATATTACTTCTGTTGCAGAAAAACAAAAAAAGAAAAAAAAACATCTTTTTCAGTAGGCTTTTTTCTTCTGAGACTTGACATGAAAAATATTTAACCATCTACTTGGAATTTATCAAAATAAGCTCACTGAGCTTCCTTGTATTTTTAACCCTGAAGGCACTCTAGCTTATCTGAGAAGGCTCTCTGTGCCACCTTCCTCAACAGACTTTAGTAGACCCTGCTTTCTTTTCTCTAACCAACCCAACTTTTTAGGCAGAAGGGATAAAATTGTTACTTCTCATGGCAAAGACAGATAGGAAACTAGATGATATTCTCCAGATTTGCATAAAAACCTTTTCCGTTAAAAAGTTTTCCTTGTGTATCTATCTCTGCTAATTTTAAATAGTGCTCTTCCCTCCACTCATCATCATTATACTCCTTAATGTCTTTTTTATAGTAAAATTTGGCTGGAGTTTTTTTCATTCATAAATTATCCAGATTCTTGATTCTGAAAAACTTTAAAACCAACTGAACAACTATCAATTGTAAACAGATAAAAATAATAGTTTCTTTATACTGAGATAAAATCAGTTAAATAAGTATTCAGTAAAATAGACTTCTAGTTCTGGGGAGATAGAGTAGGCTTATCTTTCCTCATTCTTCCCTTTAAGCACAACTGAAAATCTTGGACATCATATATAATATAAATATGAAAAGACTCTGAAAGGTGGAGAGAATAAGGCAGACTGATAATGTCAGTAGAGACCTCAATATGAGCTTGGACTTACACCAATATCCAATGGTCATGAGGTACCCCTCTGCATTTTCACTGACTAGGGTGATGTCAAAGTTTGCCTATCAGTGAGCAGTGGCAAAAAAAATCAACGATATAAAATAACTCAATAAATTAATCAGTCAACAGGATCTAACTGACATTTATAGAACACTATACCCAACAACAGCACAATGTACATTTTTTAAAAAATGCCTTTATAACATAAATCAAAATCAACCATATCTTGGGCCATAAAACAAACTTCGACAAGTTTTAATGAATTGGAGTCATACAGAGTGTGTTTCTTGACCACAACAGAATCAAATTAAATATTAAAACAAAATACAACAGGAAAATCTCCAAACACTAAGAAATAAGTACAGCATAATTTGTAATAATACGTGGGTTAGAGAAGAAGTCTCAAGGGAATTTACAAATACATTCAACTAAATGAAAATGAAATTATAGCATATCAAAATTTGTGGGAGTAGCTAAAGAGCACAGAGAGGGAAATTTATACAAGAGCAAACTAAACTCAAACTAAGCTGAAATAAGGAACTAATAAGAATAAAAGTAGATAATGATTAAAGTGAAAACAGAAAAAATCAAGATGGATAATGCTGATGAAATAAAAATCTTGGCTTTATGGAGATTAATAAAATTGACAAGCCTCTAGTAAGAATGAGGAAAAAGGGGGAAATAATACAAATTATTAACATCAGGAATGAAACAGTAGATACTACTACTCACCAACCAGGCATCAAAGGATAATAAGAGAATACTACAAACAAATTTACAACTTAAATAAAATAGACCAGTTACCTGAAAAGCACAAACTACCAAAATTTACTGTGACAAATAAGTAATTTGAATACAATAAGTATTAGGGAATAGATATTTTAAAGTGAAAACCTCCTGAATAATAAATATTTTTATAATTCTAAGAGAATTTTGGCCACCAAAATTCTGTGACCCTGGTGTACTTTCCCTGTATATTACCCAGGACTCTGCATATGATTAATTATACTCCCATGACTAGGTTATATTGTATTACAAATTGACTTTTAAAAAAAGGGAGATTATCCAGTGTGCCTGACCTAATCACAGGAGCCCTATAAATCTGGACACTCTAGTCAGAGACAGAAAAGTCAGAGAGATTTGAAGAATGAGAGGAACTTGACAAGGTATAAATTATCCATTGCTGGCTTTGAAGATGGAGGCGGCCATATGGTAAAGAATGTGGGTGGTTTCTAGGAGCTCAGATAAGCATCTGGCCAACAGCCTGTAAGGAAAAGGGTGACATTAATAGTATAACTGCAAGACAAAATTTTTCAAACATCTTGAATGATCTTGGAAGAGAATTTTTTCCCCAGAGTTTTCAGATAAGAATTCAGTCTCGCTGGTGCCTTGATTTCAGTATTGTAATACCCTGAACAGATAACCAGTGTATTAGTCCATTCTCACACTGCTGCTAAAGACATGCCCAAGACTGGGTAATTTATAAAGAAAAAGAGGTTTAATGGACTCACAGTTCCACATGGCTGGGGAGGCCTCACAATCATGGTGAAAAGTGAAAGGCACGTCTTCCCTGGCAGCAGGGAAGAGAGAGAATGAGAACCAAGTGGAAGGGGTTTCCCCTTATAAAACCATCCAATCTCATGATACTTATTTACTACCATGAGAACAGCATGGGAAAAAACCACGCCCCTGATTCGATTACCTCCCACGGGTCCCTCCCATGACACATGGGAATTATGGAAGCTATAATTCAAGATGAGATTTGGGTAGAGACCCAGCCAAACCATATTAACCAGTTATGCCATGCTGGACTTCTGACATAGATAACTATGAGCTAATATAAATTAGTGTTATTTTAAGCTTCTAAATTTGTGGTAATTTGTTACACAGCAGTAGGAATATAATACAACAGACAATAAGACTGAGACTTTTTTTTTTTAATTATACTTTAAGTTTTAGGGTACATGTGCACATTGTGCAGGTTAGTTACATATGTATACATGTGCCATGCTGGTGCGCTGCACCCACTAACTCGTCATCTAGCATTAGGTATATCTCCCGATGCTATCCCTCCCCCCTCCCCCCACCCCACCACAGTCCCCAGAGTGCAATATTCCCCTTCCTGTGTCCATGTGATCTCATTGTTCAATTCCCACCTATGAGTGAGAATATGCGGTGTTTGGTTTTTTGTTCTTGCGATAGTTTACTGAGAATGATGATTTCCAATTTCATCCATGTCCCTACAAAGGACATGAACTCATCATTTTTTATGGCTGCATAGTATTCCATGGTGTATATGTGCCACATTTTCTTAATCCAGTCTATCATCGTTGGACATTTGGGTTGGTTCCAAGTCTTTGCTATTGTGAATAATGCCACAATAAACATACGTGTGCATGTGTCTTTATAGCAGCATGATTTATAGTCATTTGGGTATATACCCAGTAATGGGATGGCTGGGTCAAATGGTATTTCCAGTTCTAGATCCCTGAGGAATCGCCACACTGACTTCCACAATGGTTGAACTAGTTTACAGTCCCACCAACAGTGTAAAAGTGTTCCTATTTCTCCACATCCTCTCCAGCACCTGTTGTTTCCTGACTTTTTAATGATTGCCATTCTAACTGGTGTGAGATGGTATCTCATAGTGGTTTTGATTTGCATTTCTCTGATGGCCAGTGATGATGAGCATTTTTTCATGTGTTTTTTGGCTGCATAAATGTCTTCTTTTGAGAAGTGTCTGTTCATGTCCTTCGCCCACTTTTTGATGGGGTTTGTTTTTTTCTTGTAAAGACTGAGACTTTTGAGCATGTAAGAAACACTCTCTCAATCCTTCAAGACTACTCACTTTGAAAAAAAATTTGAAAAGATAGTTCAAACAATGGCAATCGGTGCCTCTGACTCCAAGATGTATAGAGACCCCAAGGACCCATGAAGAAGTATCCCCCAACAGAAAATCCACATCTCTCATTATTCATAAATAGGTTTCTCAGCAGAAATTGTGAAGACCAGGAGAGATTTGGATGTTATGTTCAAAGCGCTGAAGGAAAAAAATCCCAATGAAACATACTATACCTTGCAAAACTGTCTTTTAAAAATGAGGGAGAGATAAAGGCTTTCCCAGACAAACAAAAGCTGAGGGCATTTGTTTCTACTAGACCTGCCTTACAAGAAACTGCTAAAGGAAGTTATTCAAGTTGAAATAAAAAAGATGATAAGTGGCAACGCTAAAGTATATGAAAGTATAAATTTCACTGATAAAGGTAAATATACAGACAAATATAGAATAATGTAATACTGCAATAGTGGCATATAAATCACTCTTAGCCCTGGTAAAAGAGTTAAGTCAGAAGTATTAAGAATGCCTATAACCACAACAATTTGTTGTTGGATACACAGTATAGAAAGAAGTAATTTTAATATCGATAACACAAAAAATATTGAGAAGTGGGAGTAAAAGTATAGAGTTTTGTAAACAATTGAAGTGATTATCAGCTTAAAGTGGACTGTTATAACAACAAGAAATTATATGCAAGCCTCATGGTAACCACAAAAAAAAATCCCACAGGAAATACAATAAAAGATAAAGAAAAAAGAATCAAAGTATATTACTACAAAAAATTTCAAATTTCACAGAAGTCAGGAAGAGAGGAGAAAAGGAAAAAGAGAGCTACAGAATAGATAGGAAACAATTAACAAAATGGCAATAGTAAGTCCTTACCTGTTAATAATTACTCTAAATGTACAAACTGATTAATCAATCAAAAGATATAGATTATCTAAGTATATTTTTAAAGCAAAATCAGACTATATGATGCCTGGAAGAGGCTCACTTTAGAATTAAGGACATGCATCGGCTGAAAGTGAAGGAATTGAAAAACATATTCCATGCAAATGGTAACCAGAAGAGAGCAGATGTGGCTATCCTTATATCAGACAAAGTAGACCTAAGTCAAAAACTGTCACAAGAGACAAAGGAGGTCATTATATAATAATAGAAGGGTTAATTCATCAGGGAAATATAACAATTATAAATGTTTATGCACCCAACATCAAAGGACCTAAACATGCAAATCAAATATTGACAGATATGAAGAGAGAAATACGCAGCAATACAATAATAGTAGAAGGCTTCAGTACTCCATTTGCAATCATAGACAGATCAACCAGACGGAAAACCAATAATGAAATGGCAGGATTGAACAACACTGCAGACCAAATGGGCCAAATAGACATACACAGAACTTTCCACCCAACAGCAGAGGAATATAGTATTCTCAGGCACACATGAAACGTGCACCAATATAGGTCACTGTGATGGTTGATTTTTAGTGTCAACTTGACTGGATTAAGGGATAGTCAAATAGCTGGTAAAGCATTATTTATTCTCCAATTTTAGTATATGTGCTGCTGAAGTGAGCACAACATTATTTATTCTCAATGTTTCGGTAGACACAGAGCTAGTCCCTCTTCTGCCAAAAGAGAAACAAGTGATTATGCTTTTTATATGCTTTTTATTAGAATTATTGGGCTACACTAGGTGTGTTTGTGAAGGTGTTTCCAGATTGGTATGTGAGTCAATGGACTAAGTGGGAAAGACTTGCCTTCAATAAGGGCAGGCACTATCCAATCAGCTGGGGGCCTGGATGGAACAAAAAGGTAGAAGAAGGGCAAATTCTTGCCCTCTCACTCCTAGAGCAAGGATGCTCTTCTCTGGCCCTTGGACATTAGAACTCCAGGATCTTTTGCCTTTAGACTCTGGGACTCACACTAGCGGTTTCCTGGTTCTCAGGTCTTTGGCTTTGAACTGGTGGTGAGAATTACGTTATGGGCTTCCTTGTTTCTGAGGCTCATGGATTTGGACTGAGCCTTGCTACTGGCTTTTCTGGTTGTGTAGCTTACACACAGCCTATCATGAGACTTCTGAGCTTACAGAGTCAAGTGAGCCAACTTCCCTAATGAATTCCCTTTTATAGCTCTCTGTTGATAGCCTATCAATTCTGTCTCCCTGGAAAACTCTGACTAAAAGTCACAAAACAAATCTTAACACACTCAAGAAGATCAAAATTATACCAAGTATCTTTCCCAAGAACAATGAAATGAAACTAGAATGCATTAACAGTACAGAAATGGGAAAATTCACAAATATGTGGAAACCGAATTACAGTCTCTTGAACAATGATAGAGTCAAAGACAAAATTAAAAGAAAAAATATCTCAAGACAAATGAAAATGAAACACAACATACAAAAAATTATGGATGTGCAAAAAGCAGTGGAGTCCAAAGAAGACCTTTCTTTGTGTCATGGGTTTCACTGGAGCCAGGTTTTTACAAACATAGCAATCATAATGAATGTCATGCAGAAGAAAAATGTAGTTATGCTGAACGTCAGTTTCACAGATCTCATTTTGAATTCTGACTCTTCATATCTTCTTCAAATTTTTGTCCCAATTTATA
Organism: Gorilla gorilla gorilla; assembly: GCF_029281585.2. Lineage (NCBI taxonomy): Eukaryota > Metazoa > Chordata > Mammalia > Primates > Hominidae > Gorilla > Gorilla gorilla. Next base: position 47,361,214 of record NC_073247.2, read on the forward strand.
TCATAATTGACTCATAGATTTGATCTTGATTGTTGACTATCCAACAGTATACTTTTTCCTGATTTGAACAACCTCTCCTTCATTTGATTATTTATGTATGTTTCTAGAATATGTATGCCAACATAAAATCTCCTTTTCCTCCCCTCAGGTCACATGCATTGTAGAAAATAGTAAAATCCTTTTCCTTACCTTTTGTTGTTATCTTATGCACATTTTAACACGCTTCAGAATGAAAAATTTATTAAAATAATGTTGAGGTTTATATAGTATGATAGACTGATTAAAAACACAGCTGAAATAATTATTTTAGTTACAGAAAGTCTCAGTTGTCAAACAATCAAATAGATGATAACATAATTAATCCTAATTGCTTGTTAACATGAAAGCATCAAGTAGCAAGATGACACCTTGGTTCAGTTCAGTCATCTTAATGACCGAGGCAGAATTCTGTAGGTTTAAAATGTGAATAATTAACTGCTACTGAGTTAAAAACAAGTAAATCAGCTATTAAGCAATATACACGTTATACATTACTTGTGTCAGAAATCACAGTGGGAGACAGCTAAAACAAGTAGCATTACTATTACGATGTTTACAAAGTACTTTAACTTACAGCCCAATTTAGTCTTCACAATGATAGTTTACATATTATTATTATTATTTCATTTTTAAAAATTTGTCCTAAAATAATTAAGTGTAAATGGCTTATCTAAAGTCATACATCTAATGAGTGCTGTAGTTCTAACTCAAGCAGAGGTCTGAATCTGATAGTTTTTCTACTGTTCCTCTATCGCTATCCATAGATACTAAAACATAACTTTTCAAGTTATATTATCCCTAAAAAATTGACTCATTAAATTCTTTTGTATTTTGAAACTGAAATCATAGTTTCATAGTTATCATTGGGAAGGGTGGCTAGTTTTATGGCACCATAAATTAGTAATGGTTTATAACAAGCTTTCAGCTCTATTGACAATTTCAGAAAATTTCTCCCAAACCACATTTTATGACATTATGAACCAAATTTTTTAAATTTTCGGCAGGTCTTTCTGTCAAAAAATTTTCCCTTATCAAGTGGAGACTGTTGTTCTCTAATGTATCAAGAAACTAGATGTTCTTGACAGACTGATTCTAGTTTTCAGCTGTCTTGATTATTTTTCTGCAGCCACTTTTGTCGTTACTTTCCAGATAATCTCATAGGTTTTTTTTGTTTGTTTGTTTTTGTTTTGTTTTTTTTTTGAGACAGAGTCTCGCTCTGTCGCCCAGGCTGGAGTGCAGTGGCGCCATCTCGGCTCACTGCAAGCTCCGCCCCCCAGGTTCATGCCTTTATCCTACCTCAGCCTCCTGAGCTCCGGAGTAGCTGGGACTACAGGCGCCCGCCACCACACCCGGCTAAATTTTTTTTGTATTTTTAGTAGAGACAGGGTTTCACCGTGTTAGCCAGGATGGTCTCGATCTCCTGACCTCGTGATCTGCCCACCTCAGCCTCCCAAAGTGCTGGGATTACAGGTGTGAACCACTGCGCCCGGCCTCTCATAGTTTCTTAACAATTTACACAGGGTATTTCGTTTTATTATTATTATTATTTTTTTCTTTTGAGACAGAATCTCATTGTGTCTCCCAGGCTGGAGTGCAGTGGCATGATCTGGGTTCACTGCAACTTCTTCCTTCCGGGTTCAAGCAATTCTCGTGCCTCACCCACTGGAGTAGCTGGGATTACAGGTGTGCACCACCACATACGGCTAATTTTTATATTTTTAATAGAGATGGGGTTTCCCCCATGTTGGCCAGGCTGGTCTTGAACTCCTGGCCTCAAGTGATCCACCTGCCTCTGTCTCCCAAAGTTCTGGGATTATAGGTGCGAACCACCGTGCCTGGCCTGTTTTGTTATTTTCCATTGGATCCATTCACATAAAATCAGTTTCACATATAATTGTAGTCACTATTTTAATTGTCTGTATTCCAAAACATTTTTTGCTATATGTTACAGGTATTCAAGGTCCTTTACATATGTTCATTACTGTGCTTGACTGACTATAGCTTTCTCAGAGGAAGAAACATTAATTTCCCTAAAAATGTATATCTTACTACTAAATACATATGATGCAAATTATATCTTCAAAGAAGTGGTAGAATTTGTTGAGTGGGGAAAGTTGAGGAAGCATAATTACTGTCTTTAGGCCTAGGTCATACAGGCCCTTGCCCAACCCTCTCTGACAGGGCTCCCGCTGGTTAGACCAACACAATCCTCTAGCCCATACTCTGGCCAATCATGTCCTAGGGTTTCCCTTCTCAAATGGCCCTGAATCCACTTCCAGGGTTGTGTGGGCTTCCTCTTGAGCCCATCACGCTAAGTACAGAGCTATCTTACATGTATATGCTCCTAAGCCCAATGGATAATCAAGTGGCAGATGTCAGTAGGGAGATGTGGAAAAAAAATTTAACCTGTATATGGGAGTGTCCTTATGGGTGTAAGGACCCTGTCAGTGTGAGAGTATGCAAAGAGAGGAGAAAAGAAGAGAGTCAACAGGGTTCAGGGGTGTGCTTTTTCTGTGCTGCTACTTTCTGACCTTGAAGTGAAAAGAGTTCATAACTTGAGCCTGCCCTTTCAGGTGATTAGGAAAGTACCTTGTCAAGGTTGGAACATAGACCATGTTTTACTTAGCAGTTTCTTAGCATTATATGTTACCTTTAAATTCATAGATTTATGGCAATTTGGCCTTTATTTTGTTCTATTGTTATATGTCCCACAAATGTTATAAATGACCTGAACAAGTATGATATTACCAGCTAGTGAGTTCACATTTGTTTTGCTAGCATATGACAATAACATATTGAATATGATATAATGTCAGAAGAATACATCGTGATGGTTATCAGAGCCTTGATGATTTCTCCTTAGATTTAAATGGCTTCACATCTTTCCTTTTGTAGATATCCTAAATGTAAGACAGCATACTAAGAATTTCTCATTCAAAGTAATGACACAAATGTGAAGAGTTCATACTCTCAATATTCCTGAAGTAAAAAGTCAAGGCAATTCAATCTAAAATTATTCATCCATTTAGAATACACATGTCAATCATGTGCTGTGTATATGGAATACATTTTTAAGGATCTCTTGGTAATAAAAATATAAATGGGACACAGTTATAATTTTCTTATCTAATAATAAAGACGAGTCTGCTAATGGCTATAACGTAGGGCAACAAGTAGTTTGTCCATGAGAAGTAAATACGTTATTCTGCAGGAGTTTCAAAGCAGGAAAATTTTTGCAGGAAATATATGAATTGCTTCAATGGTGCATTTTTGTCCAACCACCAGAATTTAGTCTATTTAGAGAAAATGTTGTCTTCTATATTTATATGTCCTCTGCTACACACACTATCTGGGACATGTTAGGAAAGACATAAAAGTTTACTTAATAATTGGCCGGGTGCGGTGGCTCATGCCTGTAATCCCAGCACTTTGGGAGGCCGAGGCAGGCAGAATACGAGGTCAGGAAATCAAGACCATCCTGGCTAACACGGTGAAACCCCATCTCTACTAAAAAATACAAAAAATTAGCCGGGCGTGGTGGCGGGCGCCTGCAGTCCCAGCTACTTGGGAGGCTGAAGCAGGAGAATGGCGTGAACCCAGCAGGCGGAGCTGGCAGTGAGCCGAGCCGAGATTGTGCCACTGCACTCCAGCCTGGGTGACAGAGCGAGACTCCATCTCAAAAAAAAAAAAAAGTTTACTTAATAACTTAGAATTGGAAGGGTATTTCAACTATATTATAGAATACATGAAGATGGAACTCAAAGATTTTTTAAAAAAGGAGGAAGCCACTTGAGTTTGAGAAACTATTATAAGCAAAGTACAGATGGGAAATTGATATAGAAGAAATGCAAGTAGTGCAGCTGAGCTTTGTTGTTGTCTTCCTGGAGCAATGATTGGGAAAAAATTTGGAAAGTCGTGCAGATTAAGAAGGCCTTGAGTATATAGCTAACGAGCCTTCACCTTGTTAAGCAATATAGTGTCAATGAGTGTTTTTGACCAGTTGAGTTTCATGCATGGAAATCTACTTTAGGAATTTTAACATCTGGCTGACAAGCCAAAAAAAAAAAATTCTCAATATCACTACTCACTGGAGAAGTGCAAATTAAAACCACAATGAGATATCATCTTACCAAAGTCCAAATGGATATTATCAAAAAGACAAAAAATAACAGATGCTGACAAAGATACAGAGTAAAAAGGACTCTCATACACTGTTAGTGGGAATGTAAAGTAGTACACCCACTATGGAGAACAGCTTGGAGGTTCCTAAAAATTGAGCTACCATATGATCCAGCAATCCTACTTCTGGGTATATACCCAAAAGAAAGGACATCAGTATGTTGAAGAGATATCTACACTCCCATGTTTGTTGCAGCACTGTTCACAATAGCCAAGATTTGGAAGCAACGTAAGTGTCCATCAACAGATGAATGGATAAAGAAAATGGAGTACATATACACACCAGAGTGCTATTCAGCCATAAAAAGAAGATCCTGTCATTTGCAACAACATAGATGGAACTGGAGATCATTATGTTTAGTGAAATAAGTCAGGCATGGAAAGACAAACATCAAATGTACTCACTTATTTGTAGGATCTAAAAATAAAAACAATTGAACTCATGGACATAGAGAATAGAAAGATGGGAGAATAGATAATAGAACCAGAGGCTGGGAAGGGTAAAGGGGGGCTGGGCGGGAGATAGGGGTGGTTAATTGTTACAAAGAAAAATAGAAAGAATGAATAAGACCTACAATTTGGTAGCACAACAAGGTGACTATAGTCAATAATAATTTTACATTTTATCATAACTAAAAGAGTATAATCTAACTGTTTGTAACACAAAGGATAAATGCTTTAGGGGATGGATACCTCTTTATCCATGGTGTGCATATTTCACACTGCATGACTGTTTCAAAACATCTCATGTACCCCACAAATATATACACCTACTATGTACTCACAAAAGTTAAAAATTAAAGAAAAAAAGAAAACAATATGGATATTCCTCCAAAAAGTAAAAGTAGAACTACCATTTGGTCCAGCAACTCTACTACTAGGTGTCTAAGGAAAAAAAATCATTATATGAAAAAGATACCTGCACGTATATGTTCATCACAGCACTATTCACAATTGCAAATATATGGAATCAACCTAAATGTCCATCAACAGATGATTGGACAAAGAAAATCATATATAATTTCATTCATTTTATAGCAGAATAGTATTTAATATCTATATATAAAATACTTATATGTATATAAATGAAATACTATAAGTATGCATATGTGTATATATGTATATGTGTATCTATGTGTACATATATATATACAAAAAAATTAAATGATATTCTGCTATAAAAAAGAATGAAATCATGTCTTTTGCAGCAACATGAATGAAACTGGAGGCCATTATCTGAAGTGAAATAACTCAGTCAAATACCATATGTTCTCGCTTATAAGTGGGAACTAAGTAAAATGCACACATAGACAACCTCTGTGGAATAATAGACCCTGGAAACTAGGAAGGGTGAAAGGGAGATGAGGAATGAGAAATTATTTAATGGGTACAATGTACATTATTTAGGTGATGGTTACTCTTAAAGACCAGACTTCACCACTATGTAATATATCCATGTAACATAATCACATTTGTACACCTTAAATTTATACAAACAAAAAAGAAAAAAAGGCTGGGTGTGGTGGCTCATGCCTATAATTCCAGCACTTTAGGAGTGTTTGAATCTAGCCTGGGCAACACAGAAAGACCCCATCTCTACAAAAAAAAAAAAATTGAAAATTAGCCGGGCTTGGTGTCACACGCCTGTGGTCCCAGCTACTTGGGAGGTTGAGGAGAGAGGATCACTGGATCCTGGGAGGTCCAGTCCACAGTGATCTGTGATAGCACGACTGCACTCCAGCCTGGGTGACAGAGTGACACCCTGTCTCAAAAAAAAAAAAAAAGAATTTTAATATCATGGTTTGGCTGAAAATACATGGGAAGAGAGACTAGAGATAGCAGATGACCTAAGAAAATCTTTATTCAACAGCCACTTATTGAGAACTTATTAGTTAACAGGCCCTGCACTATGATCTGGAGACACTGAGGCACATAAGTGATAGCTCTGTCTTAGAAATCTCAGTAGAAGAGACTGGCTTTCAAGAAAAAGTTATAGTACAATGTGGTCAGTGTTTTTGAAAAAGGTGTTACAAGGATAATATAAGCGTAGAAAAGGGATCCATTAAATT